>NC_089828.1:40407937-41032937 GCF_035046505.1 Tiliqua scincoides | reverse complement strand
CAATGTCACAGGTGGTGAGCATATCTGGTCAGACAACAGCAGCCTCTGGAAAAGCTCCAGTGCCAGTAAGTCAGCGCAGTGGGTGGGTGGAATGGAGTGGGGAGGAGGAGACCAGGGCAAGGAGGGGTGTGTGTTGAGGCTGGGAAGGGGGCTATATTGCAGCAGCAATAGCCCCACAAATATCTACCCCCCTTTCCAGGCTTTGATCCACTGGTGTGGGTCTACTTAGACTTCAGCCAGCAAATCACTGGCACAAGGCCAGGTAGGCACATCAAGGCAGTAGGAACTTACCCCTGGGAAATGGAAAAAAATATTCCCATACCTGAAAGAGACCTCCAGACACTAGGGTTCACATCACCTGCTCCTGGATGCCAGCACATCACCCCCCCCATGTAGTGGCGGGGCAACACCCCAGATGGTGGGCGTGGTGAGGTACCATCACTCCCCACCCACTGGTTTTTTGGCTATACCTTTTGATCGAACAAAGATAGAAAACATTCTGCATGAAATTACGCATTGATTGATATATAACATGATGGTATTATTCCTCCAAATTATGATTTTAGTGATTTTGATCACTAGTGGTGTCACACACATCCCAGGGTGTCAACTTACTAACACCTTATTGCAGCAGTTCTCAAACTTTTACCACTGGGACCCACTTTTTAGAATGACAATCTGTGCAAGACCCACTAGAAGTGATGTCATGGTGGAAGTGACATCATCAGGCAAATTAAAATAAATAATTAAAGTTAAACAAATAATTAGATAAGCAGAAACCAGCCCTGGTCCACCAAGTGAATTTTCTCTGTAGCCTGCCTGTAATAACACCCCCCCCCCTCCAAAACCAGTAAGATTTTCAGCCCTACCCAGTGCCCAGTTCAATTTAAGAACTTCTTAAAGACCAGATCCCTATCAGGATCCACCTGGCTTTACAAGTCTCAAAAAGGTTCACCTTATCAGCTGAAGCCTCTGTTTTTTTAGTGGGGAGGGGGGGAAGGCTGCCTTCTGGAGCACTTGTTTAGCTCCAGGTGCATAGGATCAGGACCATTCTGGTAGCCTTGCAGTCTCCTTCACCTGATCTTCCACACCAGCCAAGGCATGTTTGCTTACTCGCGAGTAAACGTGACAGTGAGGCTGAGTTTAGCTTTCCATCGGGCTCAATACATTTGTCTGCTTGGAGGGAGGGACTTCCTTCTCACGTGTTTTTGGGGGCTGCATTCATTGGATCAGGACCATTCTGGAGTTGTTGGACTCCTCTCAGCCTGCCCTTTCCGAAGGACTAAGGCAAGTTCACCTACTCACAAGTAAACATGCGATACAGCTCACTTTCACTTTCTATAGGGATCCATGAATTTTTTGTTCTCCAGTTTTTTGGCCATAACCTTTGATAGAAAGGAGATATTTCACTCTGGTTTTTTGCATTGCATTCCGCTCGAAATTCCACATCCAACGGTATATAATATGATAGGGTTACTTCTAATCACCACAGTTTTAGTGTGTCACCCCCCAGTGCGCGTCACCCCCCCGTACCACCTGGTGTGGCCCGCACCCCTCTAGCAACGCCCCTGCCTCCAGGACTGCCCTCTTTAGGACACAGCATGAGCTCCGGTGGTGTAGGTATGTTGACGGTGGAAAGCTTTGGATAGGATTAGTCTGCTACGTAGTATAACACCACTGCCAGTAAGTCTTCCTGAATACCAGCAAGCAAATTAAAGAATACAAACAAAGCCCTCAAGGCACACTTCCAGGTTTGGAGGGGGGAAGCCACAATAGTATCAGCCTCTCACTGTGTTTGATGTCCCAAACACAATACTGAATTTATTTCCACATAACACCAAATCAAAAACAATTCCTGAAATGTGTCAAAAATGCTAGCAAAAAAGCAAACACAAAATATTGGCAGAGCCTTATTAAAATGTGTGATTTTTGCCCTCCGAGGACCATTAGTAAAGACATGTGAATAGGCAAGAATATGGATCTTCTTGGCTTTTCAGAAACCTTTGCCCTTGAGAAGTGACGTGAAAAATATAATAGATCAAAGGAACAACTGGATTATTCTTCCACCATACAATATACAAAAAAAAATTTATGAATCATAAATAAAAAATTTTGTATATTGTATGGTAGAAGAATAATTTGGTTTCATTTTTCACTCATGAGCTCCCAAAGCGGCTTGCAGTTAAAATGCCATCAAAAGACAGACTATAAGTAACTCTGGTAAGTGATTGATTAGAACAGCTGGCAGCATTTCCAAGTGTTACATTTGTTACATTCCCTGAAACTTTTTGCTCATGAGATGATCTCTGCTATTGAGATCGGGTCTCAAAAGAATAATGTAGCATTTGGGGAGAAAGATGCAACCCAGGAGACCAGCACTGGACACCAAGATGGAGAAGACCTCCACGGCCACCATGTACTTCCCCTTGGTGCTCAGGTAGGTTGGGACAAAAGAGACCCAAACACTGCAAAACACCAGCATGCTGAAGGTGATAAACTTGGCTTCATTAAAACTGTCAGGCAATTTCCTAGCTAGGAAGGCCACTGTGAAACTCATGAGGGCCAGGAAGCCCATATAACCCAGCACAGTGTAAAACATGGTGACTGAACCTTCATGACATTCCACTATGATCTCTCCAGCCAGAGATTGGAAGTCCAGGTTTGGGAAAGGGGGAGATGTTGTCAGCCAGATTCCACAGATAACAGCTTGAATAAGGGGACAGAGCAGGACAATGGAGTTTGTCAGTTGTCTCCCCAATATTTTTCTTGCAAAGTTTCCTGGCTTGGTGGCCATGAAGGCCAGAACCACTGTGACGGTTTTTGCCAAAATAGATGAAACAGCAACAGAGAAGACGATGCCAAAAGCAGTTTGTCGGAGGAAACAGGTGACCTTGCCAGGTTGTCCGATGAAGAGGAAAGAGCAGAGGAAGCAGAGCAGGAGGGAGATGAGAAGGACATAGGTGAGGTCTCGGTTGTTGGCTTTGACAACTGGAGTGTTGCGGTGTTTAATGAAGGTTGCCAGCACTAGAGATGTGATCAGAAAGAGGAAAAGATCAAGAGAAGCTAAAGCAAACCCCAATAGCTCTTGATATGAAAGGAAGTTGAGCATCTTGGGAATACACTGGTCTTTGCTCTTGCTTGGCTGTTGATGATCTGGGCACTGGACACAGGAAACTGCATCTGGAACAAGTAATCATTCTTTAAGCACCCCAAATATTTGTGCATGTTTGGTGCCAGTTCAGCCTGCACCCAACGAACAAGAATGATCCATTCTACAACTTACCAGACCTCCACAATCCCCAGTTGCTCCTGCTTGAACAGACAGAATTAGGTTTTCCCTTTCAATAGTAACAAACATTTGCCCATGACATGTAAATACTAGGACATACAAGAGTCTTGCTGGATGAAACCTCAAGAAAGGTCCATCCAGGACAACATTGTGTTTCCCACAATGACCAACTGGGGCTGCAATCTTATCCACACTTATTTGGGAGTAAGCCCCATTGTCTATAATTGGACTTACTTCTAGACATGTATAGGGTTGGGCTCTCTGCAACTGGTATTCATACAGTCTTTGAACCTGGGGGTAACATAGAACCACCTTGGCTAGAAGGCATTGATGGATCTGTCCTCCATGAATTTGTCTAAACCTAGTGGACCCTGCCACGTCTTGTGGCAGCAAAAAGCCATTTTGATTATGTGCTGTGTGAATTAATTCCTTTTGTCTGTCTCAGACAACTTGCCAATCAGTTTCAGTGGATGACCCTGGTTCTAAAGTTGCAAGAGGGAGAAAAATGATCTCAGCCCACTTTCTCTATGTCATGTACAATTTTACTCGCCTCAATCATGTCCCTCTTAAACTCACCTTTTTTTCTAAATGACCTCCCTCCCCCCCAAAAACATGTTTGCCTTTCTTTATAGGTAAGGCACTTAAGGCCAATGATAATTTTGATTAACCTTTTCTCCCCTTTTCAATGAAAGGGATTTATATACATTAGGAAGATAGTGTGCTATGGGGATCCAGCTTGTTTTAATTTCCAGTGACCTCCAATCTCCAACAGTTTTATGTCATGGCATTGTTTCCTGGTACATCCAGGATAACCTGTGAAGTTTTTGAATCTGTGAATTCTTCCACCAGAAAATTTCCTCATATATACACACACACAGACATGCCCCACTAGCATTTTAATATAGATTCATGGGTTCATCTGACGAATCTTGCCTGTTTGATTAGAAATGGTCCCATCTGGACAAGCAACACATTCATAGCAGCAAACAGGCTTCCCCTCTGGAACTTTTCTGCTGTGACCTGAAGAGCAGCACTCCACACAGCGTGAAGAAGGCAGTGTCTGAAAACAAAAAAGTGTCGCAGTATGAAAGACCTGGAGACTTTCTGAATAACCAGAACTTCAGGGTTGAACAGTTCTAAAAATGTCACAAAAGGAGTTCTTGCTATTTCATGACCACAGATGTCAACAGAAGATACTCCAATGCAATTTCACCCTGAAATCTGCCGTTGGTTCACACCTGGTTAGGCCACAAAATGGCATCAGAGTTAATGTGAAAATCTGCCCCTAGGGGAGCCACTGGATCCATCCATCCAACTTTCCATCGAGCCAAAGATGTATTTGAGAAGATGACCCAGTTCAGAATATCAAATCCAGCAAATTTCATCTCTTTTTCTACAAAAGACACTTCCTCTCCAGCGCTGTTGTTGAAGCCAACATTCCTCAAGAAAGCATGAATCTGGAACGGCAAATTTTATAAACTAGCGTGAGAAGATCCTGAGACTTTAAATACCAGGCCATGGAAGCTACAACTTTGTGCATTTCTGGAATGATGTTTTGGTTTCCGTGGTTTCTCCATTGATACTGAGTTAGCAGGCAATGCCGATAATGTCAAGACAATGCTTAGAGAGGCATGTCATTCTTCTTTGCTAGCATGGGACATAGGAAACTGCAGAATGCTCTGTCAGACTATGATTCACAGCAGGGAAAGAGAGGGTAAGGGGGCACCTAGTTACTTTAAATGAATGTAAGACAAAACCAGAAGAACTCCAACTCCAGTCACTAAAGAAGTTGGCAAATGTGATCTCAGAGCTGCTGTCTGTAAGAACTCATGGAGAACGGATGAGGACTGGAGACAAGCATAGTTGTCCCTAGCTTTAAAAAGGAGGAAGGAAGCTAGACTTTTCAGTCTGAGAAGCTAGACTTTTCAATCTAACTTCAGTCCTGGAAAGATTCTGGAACAGATTATTAAGGGCGCAATCCTATCCTGCGCTGGAACAGGCAAACCAAGAGGTTTGCGTTGTATCCAGCGCAGGATAGGAGCCCAAGGCAGTTCAGCCAGAGGCACGTTTGCAGTCCTCCTGGACTGGCCCAAGTGAAAAGCTGGATTGCACCCTATGTGAAATACCTATAAGTACTTTAAAAATAATGGAGTCAATTCTAGGAACCAGCATTGGTTTGTCAAGAATAAGTCATGCCAGAAAAATGTCTCCTTTGATAGGGTGACTAGCCTGGTAGACCATGGGAATGCCCATATTTTAAGCAAAGCATTTGACAAAGTCTGAGACTTTTAAGTTCCCCATATCTTTGTGAATAAAATGGTAAAAATGTGGGCTAGAGAGTACTACTGTTAAATGGATTCAAAGCTGGTTAGCAGCCATTCCCAGTGGCTCTCCATCAACTTGAAGGGAGGTATCAAGCAGACTGTCACAGGGCTCTGTCTTGGGCCCTGTGCAGTTTAACATTTTTATAAATGTTCTGGATGATGGAGTAGGAACGATACTTATCAAATTTGTAGATGACAGAAAACTGAGGAGGGGAATAGCTTCCACCCTGGAAGACCAATTTAGGATTAAAATAATCTTGAGAGGCTCAATTTATAGACCAATAATTTGTAGGTCCCATCTGTTGAACAATTGTTGATCAGTCTTGAAATACCTGAAGGGCTGTCAAGAAGGACCAAATTTGTTCTCAGCTGCCTCTGAGAGTAGAACTAGAGTCAATGGGCACAAATGGCAAGAGAGGAGATCTTAGTTGGTCATCAGGAAGAAATGCTTGAAAAGTAAGGGCATCTGAGCCATGGAACAGATTGCCAAGGAAGGTGGTGAATTCTCCCTCACTGGACATCTGCAAGCAGAGGTTCAACAAGCACCTTCTGGAGATGCTCTTAACTGTTAAATGTGTCAAAAAGAGAGACGACTTTGAAAGAGAATGTTACCTGAAAGGGCCTGACATTGAGAAGAAATGACCTCTTGCTATCCTTCACCCCTGATCGTTCTGATTCCAGTGAGTACATGGCATGTAACGCATGTGCAACAGAATACACAGCATTGTAGATGCTGTAACTGTGGCCAGTCATGCTCATTTCAAACACGGAGACCGGCAGGTTCTCCAGCTTCTCCTCCCCTGTGCAGTTTCTCCTCCCATCTTCAGAGGCAAGACCTGGTTTCAGAAATTCACAATTAAATGCAACTTCCCACCAATCATGGAGAAAGACCTCTCCCTGGGGTCTGTACGGATCTAAAGTCCAAAGAAAATGGTTGAATCCTGGAACATCACTTGTGTGGATTCTGAACGACAAGGCATGGAAGGATTTTAGAGAATGCCACTGGTAGTGAAACCCAACTGCTGCGAATTCCCACTCAGACGTCAGGATCCAGACCTTCCCAAAGGAGGTTTCAGCCTCTTCTTCAAAAGTAGATAAGGATGCTATAAAGTTTTGTATCGCATGGGAGTCCCCGGAGACAATCACCACCTGGGCTGTACTCTTCACAACAGTCAAAAGTTGATTGTACCGTAGTTCTGACAGCACATTCATAACCATGATTTCAGGTACGGTCCTTTGTGTGAAGTCAACACAGATGTCATTCGCAGTGAGCATTGGTGTGAGGGTCTGGATGAAATTGTCTCCACTGTCATCAGCTGAGGTAATGAGTCCAATCCAGTTCCACTGGAAATGCTGGAGCAACTGGATTAGTCCCATGTACTGAAAGTCATACTTGGGATCAATCTGGTAAAAAGTGGGGAAATTGATTGTGTCACTCAGAACAGGGTCTGAGGATGTGAAGCCCAGCTGAAAGATGAGGAATGGATAGATTTGTATTACTTGTTCAGATCAAAAGCAGACTTTCTCTTAGTACTGTGTTTCTACTAGCCTCAGTCCACCAGTAGCAGCTAGATATCCTATCCCCAGATCAAGGAGGGGGTGTCACTTTACTGTGAAGAGTGGGGTGGGGAGAGTGTAACTTGTTTCTGAAAGAGAACCTACTTTCTTACAAAAAGAAGACAGGAAAGACATGGACTTTATCATTACCCATAAGATCACATATCATTCAAAGAAAAAGCGTAGAAGGAACAGTTCACCAAAAGCCAGGCATTGCTGTAGAGTTCTGCACTGTAGTCATTTTTCACCTTTTCACTATATTGACTGATTTACAATAGCACTTTTGCAGACCTTTTGCTCATGTTTATTCATATTTACAGGAATCAAAAAATCATTTAAAAAATACACAGTACATATATATTTACATATTTGTTTAACTTTTTTGGAGAAATAAATTTTACACTGTTCTATAATTGACATTTAGTACAATTCAAGTACAATAAAACACATTTCAGAATAAAAACTCTACTGACTTTTTAAGAATTCAGAAGAAAATTATAATAGTTACTGTTGGTGTTAAGTATCCATTGCAATATGGCCCCTTAGGCACAGGGCCCAACTGGGAGAAATTGGTCCAATTGTCTTAAAGCTAGCCCTGCCCAGCTCCATCTGCTGGGCATTAATGGTTACCACATTCAAGTAGAGCTGCGGTTTTCAAACTCTCCGGGAGTTTGAAACCCACAGTAAGTCTTTGCGGGGGCGGGAGGGAGGCAGCAGGGGCAGGGGGAAGGCAGCAACACAATCCCCAGGATCGCGTCACTCAGGGGGCTGCAGGGACTGGGATGCACTCACCAGTCCCTGCAGCAGCCATCCTTGTGTGTGGGGAGCCCTGCGCGAGCGCCTGCAGGGTGCCCCAGGTCAGGGAAAGGGACAGTAGAGCGATCTACTTTGCCTCTGCTAAAGCAGAAGCAGAGCGCGTTTGCCCCACTCTCCCTTTCCCTGACCTGGGGAGCCCTGCAGGCGCTTGCGCAGGCCTCCCCGCACACAGGGACGGCTGCTGCAGGGACTGGAGGGTGCACCCCAGTCCCTGCAGCCCCGTCAGAAGGGAAAGCGGAGCGATCGTGCTCCGCTTCCGGTTTTGCAGAGTGGGGCACAATAGCTCCACTTTCACTTTTCCTGACATGGGGAGCCCTGCCGAAGTTTGCGCAGGGCTCCCTGCACCCCTGGGAGGCTGCAGGAGGCTTGGGCAAGTGCCTTGGGCTGCCTCCCCCCTGTCTCCTGGCTGACCCCGCCCCTTAAGGGGGCAGAGGCCAGGACCCACAGGCTGGGGCATCGCGACGCCCCAGTTTGAATACCACTGATTTAGAGGACAGAGGGATGTTCGTTTCCCTCTCGCACAACACCAGAACAAGGAGACACCCATTAAAATTGAGTGTTGGGAGAGTTAGAACAGAGAAAAGAAAATATTTCTTTACCCAACATGTAATTAGTCTGTGGAATTCTTTGCCACATGATGTGGTGATGGCATCTGGGCTAGATGCCTTTAAAGGGGGATTGAACAGATTTCTGAAGGAAAAGTCCAACACAGGGTTCAGGGCATGATGGGTACGTGCAACCTCCTGGTTTTAGAAGTAGGCTACCTCAGAATGCCAGATGCAAGGGATGGCACAAGGGTGCAGGTCTCTTGTTATCTTGTGTGCTCCCTGAGGCATCTGGTGGGTCACTGTGAGATACAGAAGCTGGACTAGATGGGCCTTTGGTCTGATCCAGCTGGGCTCTTCTTATGTTCTTATTTGATGAAAACCATTTTTGTGCATTCTGGTCACAATTCTTAGGTATTTTCATCAGCCTACTCGTACTGTTACTACCCCCCTTCCCCCCTCCCATATTGTTTAATTCTCTTTTCATTTGGACTTTTAATAAACAAGTTACATGTTGACCTTTGATCTACCTGGTCCATGTTTACAGGTAATTCAGTGGATTGTCACATCTCCAAACGAAAGACAGAGGCTGCCCCAAAAGGATGCCCCAGCATCTTTTTAGTCTGCTGAACGTGCATAGGAACTTCTGGAGAATTAAAAGTGTCTAGACACACAAATAGGCAAAACATAGGGGAACAAACATCACAAGAGCAATTATACAGGCACTACCTAATTGGCACTTGTGATCTTTATTGAGAAACAGGTGGGGAGGGAAAGACATTTTTTCTGTGAACAAAATGCTGCAGTTTGAATTGTTGGAAAATATATCCCTGTAAGGGACAGACTATCTTAGAGAGGAAACTAATTTACCCAAAACAAATGCGCAATCATAGCAGGTTCATTTCATGAAGGTATCTAGAGAAGTCTTTGAGTATGTACCCAATCCTCCTGAGTCAACATCTGGAATTTGCATCAACTGGTGGAGACAGAGGCTTCTGATAAGAAAATAGAAGAGGAGAAATTTCCTCCTCTTTTGGCTCTTGTGCAGACATCCTAAGATATGACATCTCTTTATCCCTCAAGCAAATTCCCACCTGTGGGATCTTGAAGATGCCCAAGATGGATGCCATCTGCCATGACATTTTGGAATTGAGACCCCCAATGATGGACAGCAACTTGTCCTGCTTATCACATTTATAATTAGGAATCATTTGCTTGTGGGTGGAGAGCAGGGACAGGGTGTCCTCGTAAGTCTTTCCTGCAAAATTGTAGTCCTCATAAATATGGTATCCCAGTGTAAGGTTGGGCAAGAGCACAGGATCTTTGTTCAGTTCACTGATGGCAAATGCTATAGCCAGGATGTGCTGGTAGTTCTTGGGCACAGGTCTGCAATGAGAGTTAATTTGGTAGAGTGGGCAGGGGAACCCCAAGGCATGGCAGAGTAGTGGAGAGTCCTGGTCCATTTGGTTCAATTCCATTTAAACAAACACAGAACCGTCAAGAATATAAACTTCCTTCAACTGATTACTCAAGCATTCACATTTATAAAGCATACACTTTGAAAATATTTTGCCAGATAGAAGAGTGCTAGGTTGGAAAACAAATGGAAGCTTTATCAGGGGGATGATGATAAGGGAGATCCTACAAATTCAAGGTGTCTGATTCAGTCAAAGGATCATGGTATAGTGTAATATGTGGGTGATCTTGCCCATTGCCAATGCAGTGCTCCAGCATAATTTTAAATGGGAGAATGAACTAGTTTAGAACAATAGATACTGTTGAGGAATGGTTTAAAGGGCCACACGTACAGGATGTATAAAACTTTGCTGATATTCAGATCTAAGAAATTTCAAGGCATTTATCAATGAAACAAAGAATGAGGTTCAATAGTTAAGTATCTTTGGCAATACATGTGAAATAATAAGAATTTATGTAGTGATTATGCCTTTGCTTGTTATCACTCCCAAAATCCTGTAAGGCAGGTTTATTATCCCCATATAACAGATATTGGGAATCTGAAGGAAAAAGTCACTTGGAGAATTCATAGCACATGTGACATTCAAACCGAGGACTTCCTAACTGCTGCATGACACCAGCTCATGTACCTGACAGCACAATTCTATATGTGTCTACTCGGAAGCGCCCAGTTGTGTTCAATGGGTCTTATTCCATGGAAAGTGTGTCTAGGACTGCAGCCTTATCCTACTTGTTTAACTCAAAGGTTTTTCTGTTATGTCACAGTGGTACCTCACCACAGACAGGCTGAAAAGGATCGTGGGGGGTACTTGTCTGAAAAAGTATTTTTCACAAGAACTTGTGTACTCATGTGGTGGGGGCAACTGCATATTAAGAAATATTGGAACAAGTACCTATGCGCTGTTCTGGGCATTACTAGTTATGCATTGCCAGATGATCATGAATTATTAGCTGAGCACTGCAGCTCGGCATTAAGCTGAGCACTAAGCGGGATGATCAGGATGTAGTCCAATTTAAAACTGCAGCAGGGGAAAAAACTGTACTGTGGCAAGACCCAAATAGGCTGAGCCCGAAGCAATGCTTGCTTAAATTGTGAGAGGGCGTAGTAATGGAGAACATAGCAAAGTCTGCTAAATTTAAACTTATAAATCTAGATTCACATGACAATTCTTTTCCAAAGAGATAGTTTGGAAATATCACAGAAATGCACACATTTTAATTGTATAATTTGTTTTTGTACAATTTTTTGGAAAATTTGTACAATTGTACAAACAACATTTTCGTACAGTTCGTTAATTATACAATTCGTGTACAATTTTAATGATTGTTGCACTTTATATTTCATTCCTATTTTGGCATTTTACCATTTTCTCTCTCTGTCATACCCTGTCCTGAGCACTCTGTTTATTCAGAGGGAAAGATGGGCTATAAATCATGTAAATAAATAAATACATTTTGGCTTTCTGGGACTGAAGTAGAAAACATTTAGGGGTTGTAATGATTTTGTCAAGATTAAAAAAAAATGATGATAATCAAGTTGCTTGTACAAAACACCTCGCGTAGTCCAGACCCCACTTTCCATTAATTGTATTATCAGGAATATGTATGAGAAGAACATACATAATCCTTGATATACAGGTTGAGACTCATTATTGGTGAGGGTTCCAATTTTTTTGGATGGCAAAAAAAGGAAAATAGCAAATCAATTTAAAGAACAAAGTTTCTTTGCTCTGGCTATTTAAAAACAGTCTTGCTGACCTTTGTCATGGACACAGAAACAAACAGTCTCTCTCCAGGAGCTTAGGTTTCAATCAGAGCCCCAGCAAGGGGGGAAAGAATGGAGAGGGTGATAATCTCTGCCATTTAACCTTCTTTCACATGCTCAGGGGGAAGGGAGGAGAGAAGCCTGCAGAGAGAATGATTGATGGATTGTCTGCAGGCTGCCCTCTCTGGCATTATTAAATGACTGTTTTCCTTTAATTTAAAGGGCCCTTCTCATCAGCTTTGAGATAGAAAAATCTGTGGATTGTATGGCTTGTATGATTGTCTCTCTGCAGCAGTAAAAAGCAGTTTTTTAAACTGTGATTTTAAAGGGCTGCATTTTTTTCTCTTCTCCAGGGATCAGCACATTCCTTCTCATTTGCAGGGGCCATTCGTGTTGAGTCAAATCCCTGTATAAAAAATCTGTGTATAAAAAGGCTGGACTGGTAATGTTCATTTTAATTGAAAATATTCTGAGATTGTTTTAAGTTGTGTTACCATAGTTCTGATCTCTGTTTATGAGATAATGAGAAGAGCTGTTTTGGATGAAATCCATCTAACATGAGAGCAGAGAATGCAAGATTTAACCTCAAGGCACCCCCCCCTGGAACAATTAAGAAATGCTTACTGAGACATGGAGAAATCCCACATGATGGAAAAGTCCTCAAAGGATGCTATCTTGTCTATCCTTAGAAGGATGGGTACATTCCCTCCAACAATGAGGTTTCCTGGCTGATAATAGTCATCACGGAGTCTAAAAGGCTTACTCAAGACACACTTTGGTTTCAGTGGCAAGTGAGTGGCCTGTGAAAGGAGCTGAAACAACAGTAGCAGCCAAATCAGGAGCAGTATAAGCAGACCTTTCATCTTAGGTGACCAGCCTGACTCCTTCTGCAAAGAACCTTATACAGAACTCGTAATACAGCCAGGTCCTGGGTGGGTTTTAGATCTTAGAGATAAAGCATTGAGGTTTCTGAACTGTCCGTTCTCCATCCCAGCCCCACTTGGAAAGATCTGAGTGTATTTATAACATCCTCAATATGGTATTGCCATGTTTTGTGCTGGATTTCTTTGCTGTGGAGTTGGTGGGTGACTCTGGAAATCCATAGGGGTTCAGCAAGATGACTGTTATTTTCACATTTAGTTTCAGGATGAGAAATTATCATATCCCCACAGAGTTGAGCTTTCAACATATCCCTGTGGGTAACAAAGAGATTTGTGTACCTGTACCTGTCATAACCACTGGCTCATAGAAATAAGGGAGAATTGAACTGATTACTATTATAATATGGCCTCATCCTTGGGGCCATCTGCAGCTGACGATTACAGGCTGAAGCTTGTACCAAAGCTACTCCCAAATAGACATCAAAAGAAAAACAAAAGGAATGAGGTGTGAAGAATGGTTCTGTGAATAATGGACATCAAAAGGAATGGGGTGTGAATAATTGTCCTCCACTGTAACAGAGCAGGAATGATCAACAGACATCTTCCATTGACGGCCCAAACCTATCCCCTGCCACCCCACAGCACAGGTTGCCACTGCCAGATCACACACATCATGCTACCAGATGGCCCAGGCGAACTAAGTAAAAATTGTTCTTACTTAGCTCCCTATAGGTTGCTGGGCCACCAATAGGTCTCCTCAGATTTATGCCAGCTATTTTGTTGGCGTAAGTCTGAGGAGATCCAGGGGGTGTTTCAGGGTGGGGAAAGGAGATCTCAACATGTGTTAGTGCCTCCAAAATCCTCCCCCTCCTGTCCCTGAACCACCCCCTGTATGGCCCTCCCCAACCTACCTGCTCCAGTGGGGCATGAGGGAGCCACTGTTGCACATGAGGAGCCTCCAGCCATTTGCATTAGCAGCCCCAGTGCACACAATCAGGGTGAGGCTTTTGAGCCACCAGTCCAGTACAGTGGTGGATTGCAAGATCCTCCATCATAAGCCTTGGATAGAACTGGGCTGTAAATATTCCATTATATAAATTCATAAAACAAATGCAATAAAAATGAACCCCATAACAAGCAGGCAGGATGAAGTAATGGAACCTGGCTGCCACTTGAAGTATTGCTAAGGATCATGGGAAGCTAGAAAGGACTTGGGGGTGAGAGACCTTGAACTCCCGGTGATCTGAGGTGAAGAGTCCATGGCCCTAAGGATCCTCAGTTGTGGCAGTCAGTCCACAAGCAGGTCAGATAGAGAGAGTTGACTTTTATCATCGGTAAAGAAGAAGTGGCAAAACACTGCAATATGTTCCTACTCCCTAAGAGGAGCCCCTAAGTCCTTCTAGGCAGCTTTGTAGTGCAGGATGATGTTCACAGCAGGGAAGGAATTTCTAAAGTGCTAAATGGTTCAGATTGTGATTGCTGAACATGACATTACTAAAAAAAAAAGAGGCTAGGAAAGATTTTTGGAGTGTGGGAAAGGGAGCGAAGGGTTAGCCCTGCTAATTACAAACAATCATGCGGCCTATAGAGAGTCACAGCCCAATCCTGAGCTGCCCGAGGTGCGCGGTTGCAGTGGTGCCTCAAACGGCTGCCGCCACATCCTGTATGCCTCAGCCTGCCGCAGGCGGCACCTCAGGAGCAGGGGACATTCATCACCTTCCCCCAGGTAAGGAAAGCAGCCCTGCAATAGGGCTACTCACTTTTCCGCCGGTAAAGCCGTTCGTGTAGGGCGCCGAGCCCTGCACGAATGGACAGGATTCGGTGCAGTGGAGCTACAACGGACCCCCCTCCTGCCTTTCCGCTCCCTCCCCCCAGAACACCTCCCACCCACCCTCTCTCTGCCCCTGCCTCCCCGTCACGCCTCCCACCCATCCTCTCTCCGCCCTCCCCATGCCTCCCCGGAACGCCTCCTTCCCTGCCCCCTCCCTGCCCCCATTTACCGTGCCACGGCTCGGTGGTCCGTGAGACTGCCAAGCAGTGAAGGACGGGCGCCCACCCGGCTCTGGCCCAGTGCTAGCCAGAGCTGGGCTAGCATGGGCACTGGCCCGGCGGTAAGCCTCACAGACGTGCCTTACGGCATGTTTGCGACAGTGCGCTCCAGCGGAAAGCCAGAGCACCGAGCTCAGGATTGGGCTCTTAGATAATTGGCCTGGCTAGACGAGCCTTTTCTTGTTCGCTGACTAGCAGCAGTGCTTCAGACTGGCATTTCTCAGCTCTGTTTGGAGATACAGGAGGCTGAACATGGGACCTCTTGCACACAAAGCACTTGCCCTACCAGAGCTTCCTCCCTTTTAGAAAAAACCGATTGTGGGGAGAGTGGAGCTAAATGGGAGCATCAGCAGAGCTTTTAATGGTGGAATACTGTCTTTAGACTTTGCCTTAAATAATACAGTGCTTGTATCCCCGCATAAATAATTCTAACCTGCAGTGCTACTACATCATGTGCAGTTTCTCCTCCTTTGTTTTTGCTTTGCTTGTATAACAGGTCTTGAATGAATTCTCCCAATATTTTCTACATGGATCAAGCTCTGTTCTGGAAAACTTAAAATTTGCTGCTTACAACTTTCTGGTATTTTGGTTGATGCTCACATAACTATTTATCCAGACTGGCTTCTAGATTTTTTTTTTTTCCTCCATAGTGTCCCATTTATTTGAACTCTTACAAATAGGGCAGGCTGGTAGAATCACCACATTCCAAAAAGTACTAGATAGGATGGTGTTGTGATGAATCCCTGCATTTCCCTGAGTTTCCCTGTTTCTTTCTGAGCTTTTTTTTCTGTCTATTTTACCCTGTTTGGGATAAGTAACTCACCAGCAGCACCGGTCTTTGCCATACAGCGGCAAGCAGCAATGGTCTCTGCAGCCATGGGGGGAGAGAGCCACAGGGCACAATCCTAACCAGGTCTATTCAGAAGTAAGTCCTATTGTGTTTAATGGGACTTACTCCCAGGAAAGTGAGGTTAGGATTGCAGCCTTAGTCTTTCTCTTCCTTTGAGTCAGAATTCCAACCACAGACAGGAGTGACCTTACTGATTGGCTCGTATTCTCACCAGTTCTCCTCCACAAGGGCAAGACAGATACCCAGGTGGGCCCACTCCTCCAATCAGGTAATGTCCAAATGTGCAAGTTCCAAGGGTCCCTCACTTGACAGATAGCCTACTGCTACATTTTTGTTTCCACTTGGCATTTGGCTAAATGAGAACCAGAGCTTTGCCAAAGATAGTACTTGATCAGAATCATAGAAAGTAGACTTCTACATTCAAGGTGAAAAATCACCTAGCTGAGCCTCTGCCCGAAACCAAATGATATGTGCATGATCTCTGAAATGTGTTGCTTCAAAAGAATGAATAGAAGCCTCATGCTCTAATTGAAATCAAGGTGTCATCACTGCTTTCACCCAACCAAGGTGCCTTCCACTTCAGAGCCACTGTTCTTTGGTTGGTGTGACCCACATCCTAATCTTCCTCAGCAGCTATCTGGTTAGAAAAACTCATCTCCACCCAATCAAGCTCTTTTGTTTTCCCAAGAAGAAAAGCCACTGTCTGGATTGAGGAGGAAGGATAAATTCCTAGCCAGTTAACAGAGAGCTGTACCCTTACAGCTATAATTGCCATCTGTAGTCATGCTAGTCTTCTGGAGGCCCCACTCTTGAAGGCCAGCTTTTTAAATCAGTCACAAGGTTAGGGAGAAGAGCTAGATAAGAGTATAAAACTAGGACCTGATTACAAGAGAGCTCTTTCTGTAAGCAGTGAGTGTCCCTTCTACTGGGCCTCTGAGAGGAATTTTATCAGGGGGTATAGAGTTCCTTTCGGACCCCTTCCAAAAAGGGGGGCTGGCAGTGGCAGAATGAAGGCAAAACAGGCAAGAATAGCAGCAAAAAGTGGCAACAGCTAGAATAGTCTTTGGAGCCCAGGCCTACCAGTCTTCTCAGTGCAGAGCAGGCAGGTCTATTTGTCTGCCCGGTGTTGGCAGCTAGATATGGAAAATCAAACACACTCCTAAATCTCTCTAAAATCTTTAAATATAAAAATAATTGCAAAGATTAGTATCATTGTATTTAAGCTCACACTAGAATGGTAAGCGCCCTGGGTACACCAAAACTGACTTCTGCAACAGCTACTGTCCCACAGCTGTGTATCTGAGCTCCTTTACTCTCCTTCATGGTTAGCAGATCCACAAACCAAAGAGCTACTGTAGCAGGTCAGTCACCTCTCAAATGTGACACAGTTAAGGAATGTAGACATTCCTGGACCTGGTATGTATGGCTTCTTGCAGTAGTCGCCGCCATGTGCCCATGGTAATGCCCCCAGCATCCCACATGGACAGTGAGTCTGGGTCAGATTGTAAAATGTAAGATCCCAGGAAATTTCTGGGCCCCCTCCTTTGGCTCCTGGGCCCCCTTTCTGACCCTGGGCCTGGGCACAAATTTCCCCCTTTACCCCCCTCTCCTAGGCCCTGCCCTTCTAGAACAGTGTCAAGATACAGGCAAGCAATTTCAACATTTGTGCGAGTTGAGAGCCAGGGCAACTAACGCTCCCCTCTAGCTGAAGGAATTACACAAACCCCTCAACTACCCAACACGCACTTACAGAGGATACCAAAGAATTCCTGTTACATTAAACTTATTTTGCTAAACCCAACCAGGGACAAGAAAACCGCGCAACAAAACTGTGAAGACAGAAAGCCAGCAGCAGAGTGGAGGTTATCCAGTGTGTTGCACAAATTATGCTTTGTATCGTGGGCATATGTTGGGGGTTTGTGCTCAATGCAAAGCGCTCCAGGTTCTCAGGGAATGACCTGGAGAAGCCAAGAAAGGCAGAGAGGGATCTCACTGAGACTTCCAGGCATGTGAAGGTGTCATCCCATCCAGAGGCAGGCAGCTCCTCAGCTGCCAGGGAAGGAAGTCTCCTTTCTCCCCTCCCACCATTCCCATCGCTGCCCTGCTCTTGACCTGGTCCCAATCCAGGTAAATGGTAGGGGGAAGAGAATGAAGATGGAGAAGAGGCAAGTGGCAGCAGTGGGTGTGTTTTGTGCATGCATGTGTAGCATCCCCCAAACGGGACATTGGTCAAGGGCCCAGGGTACTCTGGCACCACCACTCCCAAGTCATACACAGAGCCTAGAGTATGTTTTTCAAGGGTTAGCAGACCAGGCTTCACCTCTGTGTTTTGGATGCATCAAACCTGGAAGTAGTGCTCCTCAGCAGTAGCGTCACTAGAGTTGATGTCACCTGGAGCTGTATCTCGTGGTGTCACCCCAGTGGACCTCCTCATAAATGCAATAATAATGTAATGATAAATAATGATAACTCTCCCAACAGCCAACAAATCAATAACCAGTGGCCAACTTGAGGACACTCACACAACTGAATAAGAGTTCTAGTATTTGCTCTGATACATGGAAACAAGAGCCGACTCATACTAGCACCTTACTGGTTTCCTGCTGTTTCATTATAACACTTGGTATGGTATGGGGGTGAACCAGTAAAACCCAGCAGCAGCACCAAATGGGCTGAGATTAATCTTTTCTGTCTGTTCACCTGGAAAAAAGGGGGGAACTGGAGAAACTGGGTCATTTTGAAACTGGAGAAAAAAGGGGGGAACTGGAGAAACTGGGTCATTTTGAACAAACTGGGGATGCTAGACACCAGTAAAGAACTGACGTGTTGGACACAGCCAATCTGAGATCAGTTGCTGAGATCAGGTGTTGTATTTTTCAAGTGAAGTTTGCTTGTTCCACACTTGTAGTCCCTTGTGGCATAATTTTGCAATGTCTTCAGCCATACATATTACAAGTTCAGCAAGAATTGCTGTTGTTTTTTTATAATTACAAAGGTGATCAATAATGAAGTCCCTGCAGCACAGAGGTCTTTTCGCCTCTAAGTGGTAGAAAAACATGTTTGCATGAACACAGCTGTGTCACTCTGTTTGCTGGGATGGGAGGGCAGATGGACTCAAACTGTTTATTATTATTTGAAAATGCAAAATATCCCTGAAATATTGAGGAAAATCAAAACACCTTTTGCCACCAGACAGGAGGTTCTGATCTTGTGACTATATGCAGCTGAGAACATAGGAATCCAGACTTGTGTCACAGCTTAGACCAGTTATTTTCAACCAGTGTGCCATGGCACATTGATGTGCCACAAATGGTCTGCAGGTGTACTGCAGGAATTTGTGGGATTTATTCCCACAAATAAATGATATAATACATACAAATGATATAATTTATTAGTAAGATTAGGGATGTTCGCCTCCCCACTGGTAGAGCAGTGTGCCTTGGCAGTTGTCAAAGAACTGATGGTGTGCCCTGAAAATTTTAGCGCTTTGTCAGTGTGTCAGGAGATTTAAAAAAAAGATTGAAAATCACTGGCTTAGACACAGCTTAGGAACGTCTAGTTTTCCCCTTTTGGCATGAACTGTGTCCCCCCATGTAACAGGGACACCCAAAACCATCCAGTCAGTGACCAAATTGCCCCACACCACAGGGACTGCATTGCCCCATGTCAAAAACACTCTGCCAATTCATTGCTGTGAAAGTCATAATTTACTGTAAGGTCAGCTATTTTCAACAGCAGCATGTTGGGGTGCTGCAAATAGTCTGCAGGTGTGCTGCTGGAGTTTGGGGGAGGGTCATTGGGGTTATGAGTCTCCTACAGGCAATGTGGTTTGCCTTGTCAATTGTCAAAAAATTGATTTGTCAAGGCAACGATCAATTGTCCAGTCAAGGCAACTGATGGTGTGCCTTGACGATTTTAGCACCTTGTCAGTGTGCCTTGAAATGAAAAAGATTGAAAATTGCTGCCTTAGGAAAAGGCCAAATTGCTAGATTATGTTGTAGCACCAGGTATTTATATATCCAAACATTCATGTAAGAACATGATACAGATTTGGGGGCAAAAATCAACCAGGCCAGACTTTTCATAGAATTGTAGAGTTGGAAGGGGTCTTCAAGGCCATCTAGTCCTTCAAGGCCTGTTTGAAGAACGAAAATAATCTCTACAGTATCTGCAAAAAAAAGGCTGTCATGCCTCTGCTTGAAAATCTCCAGCAAAGGAGAATGCACTACTTCCTTTTGTAATTAGTTCCATGGTTGAACCACTGATACTGTTATGAAATTTTTCCAGATATTCAGCAGAAATCTCCCCTCCCACAGCTTAAGTCAATTAGGTCTAGTCCTACACTCTGCAGTAGCAAAGAACAAATACTTTTCCCTCTTCCATGTGCCAGTATATCTGGCAGGGAGGTGTTCCTCTCAAGCTGAGAACTGGGGAAAACTGATTACGTTGAATTTCTATCAAGCAGCTGTTGAGCGGCGTGGGAACGAATTCCCATCCTCAACACACATGGCTGGGCTTGAGATGCACGGTTCCGCACACTGGTTTGCCAGTACAATATGTGAAAGCGATCTCAGGGTTACGGATTGCAAGCTGAACATGAGCCATCAGTGTGATGTGACTGCAAAGGCGGCTAATGTGATTTTTGGTTGCATTAGTAGAACCATAACTTCCAAGGCATGAGCAGCGGTTCCACATTACTTTGCATTGGTCAGACCTCATCCAGACTACTGTTTCCAATTTTGGGTGCCACACTTAAAGAAGGATGCAGCCAAACTGGAGCAAGTTCAGAGAAGGGCATCGGAGATGGTCAGGGGTTGGAAAACAAAACATATGAGGAAAGGTTGCAGGAACTTGGAATGTTTAGGCTGGAGAAGGGAAGGCTGAGGGGAGACGTAATAGCATTTGCTGAATTTTCTGTCCCAGCTGTTTAAAGGTCAAGGAGCCCTATCAGAGAAATGGCTGACCAGGCCACTTTTTGAAAATCACTTCTTGGAAAAAGAACACAAATCCAAATATGTGAGCACAGATGCTTTATTGCTGTGAACCATGAGAAAAGACACAAACAACAACTAGGTGAGTTTCCTTACAGTCCCTTTGGTCCCCTCCCCTTCAGGCTCAGCCCTTAATGGATAAATGTGTCACCCTTTTACCTGTGATCATTGTGCCCCCCACAGCCTGCACCAGACACAGTATCCAAATATGCTTGGACTACAACAGAATGGGTTTCCTTTTAATGAAAAAAATGAGAGTGATTTTTAGCTGGCCCTACTCCTCAATACCAGCACCATGTTAAAGGGCTAAGATTGACACTGTCCTCCATAGCATATTGCCCCCCATCCATGTGATGTGATCATGTGATTTTTTTTCTTGGAGTGGCAAGCCATAGGAAACACATCACATGCTTACTTTCCTGCTTCTGTAGTTCAGAGACAGCCACCTTCAGTCTCGCATGGTTTAGAAATCCCTACAGTCCACCAATGTGTGTGACAACTACATTTGCTCACAAGAACCCCCTACAACCTCTCTGCCTGGGACTGTATGCAGCATATGCTTCCTTACAAAAAGAGAAAAAACTCAATTCTTCTTTCTGTATAATTTATGCAAATTAAGAAGATCTGCATATATTCTCTTTTATTCTACATAATTTGCCATTTTTATCATTAGTCTGGTTTTGCTAGGAAGGGGAGAGAGGCAAGGAGGAAATATGTGGCACCAAGGTGCTCCCTGCCTCCTGAAAACCTTATTCAGTACATGCATGCACATACTTTGCAACTGCTGAGATTCCCACAGGCACTGCCCATACATTCTCCAGCATATCAGCGGCACCATCAGGGCTAGAACCTTGTTTTTAACCTTAAAATGAAAGCTGTGATTCTCAGGAAGCTGACTTCTGTCTTCAAGCCCCCTGCAATGAGTTTTCTGCGCCCCTGCAGAATCATGGTAGGGCTTAAGCATCCCTTATCCAAAGTGCTTAGGACCAGAAGTGTTTTGGATTTTTCTGTATTTTGGAATACTTGCATATACAAAATGCAAGATCTTGGGGATGGGGCCCAAGTCCTAACACAGAATTAATTTATGTTTCATTTACTCCTTATACCAGAGTTCTCAAACGGGACCATTGAGACACCCCAGCCTCTGTCTTTGCCCCTTTGAGAGGTGGAGAGGGGAAAATGCAACAACGTACACAATCCCCAGGATTGTTTTTTTTAAAAGAAGAAAACAAGTCATGTTGGCGTTCAAAAAGTTCTGCATTTTAGAATACTCCATATTTCAGAATTCCGGATAAGGGGTACTCAGTCTGTATATACACAGAGCAACTCATGGGCCAAGATCCAGTGAACTGACTCTTCTTCTCTTCCACAGGGTCAACATTTAGGTTAGTTATTCATCTTCCAAGGAGGTCAGTATGGCACACATGATCTCCCCCTCCCTTTATCCTCACACCAACTCTGAGGCTGAGAGTGACTTCATGGTTGAAAGGAGAATTTGAATCCAGTGCTACCCTCTCACAGCCCAGCCTTCTGCCACTATAACCACAATGGCTCATTGGGTCAAAGAGTAGACCACAACTCCCCATGTCTACAGACCATTAATCCATGCCAACACCCTTCCTATCAAGTTTTATAATCTTCTGCCCCTCCCCATGTGTCTGCCCTGTTGTGACAGGCAGAAATTCAACAGGGACAGCTTGCCAGGAGTAGAGGCAGAATGATAAATTGCTGCACCAAGTAAATTTTTGCCTGCTGTGCAGCTGTTAAAAGCCTTCTGACAGGGGACAAAACAGTGGCCAAATCCTTCTTG
Source organism: Tiliqua scincoides (assembly GCF_035046505.1). Lineage (NCBI taxonomy): Eukaryota > Metazoa > Chordata > Lepidosauria > Squamata > Scincidae > Tiliqua > Tiliqua scincoides. Next base: position 41,010,584 of record NC_089828.1, on the reverse strand, counting down.
GCAAACAGTGTTGGAGGTCATATTGAGAAAAATGATTGGAAAGGGCAGGGTAAATGAGACTAGCCAGAACAGGAAACGCACAGTTGACTCAAACAAATGAGGTGGCCTGTGATCCGAGGACAGCAGGTTAGTTGGAACTGTGTCACTCTCAGGGCCGGCTGTTTTGTGTGAGGAGCAGGAGATCCTGCAAGCTCTACAGAATTCTCCCATAAGGAAAAGCCAAGCCTTCTGCCTGGCACCTACCGCCCACCAGTCCCCCCAGTTGAAATATGCAGTCCTTCCTCTTCTGCCTCATCTCCCTTGCTCCTGGAGTCTTTGCATCTTCAGAATCTGGAACAGAATCTTCTGGATGTCCTCATCCATGTGGCCCTGGAAAGGAAACCAGGGAGGTAGGTGAGCCAGAGAGCACATGGCACCCTTCAGCCTTGGACCCTCATGGTCTGTGGTGGAATTACAGGTTTTTTCTTGCTTATTTTTCCACCAGGGATCCTGTTGCTAGGAAGGGTGAGTTTAAGGAACAACTCTAGCCCTTTTCAGACATTACTGTAAGGGTAGAGCCTCTCCACCTACAAAGCCATTTCTGCCCAACATTGCATATATGCAACAGGGATCAAATGTGTAAACCTGTGGGCTGGGCAGAAATGGGTTAATGTCTCAAAAGGGCTTTGAGATCATCCTCCTTTCTAACATCACAATGGCACTGCAATACACCATGTTTGAGGAAAAGCCATTACAAGACAAACAGGAGCTTGACCCATATTCAGTGGATTTATCTGATTTCACTGTCTGAAGAGACTTAGCACCACAAAGAATGCAATTTCTGCCATTAGCTGCTGTGGATGTGCAACACAGAAAAAAACCCTTCAGGATTCTCATTTTGGCTTATGTGGGAAAATAACTGTGGAAGGCATTATTCCTCCTTCTTATTGACTGCAGGGTCCAATATCCAAGAAAACACACTGCAACCATGCACAGTTCTGGTTGCTCCCTCTTCCCAAAGGATATGACAGAGCTAGAAAGGATGCAGAAAAGAACAAACAAAAGAGATTTGGAGACAAACACCTTCTCCACAAGGAAAGGCTAAAGCATCCAGGGCACTTTGAAAAACGGTGACTTAAGGGAGAGAGTGATAGAGGTCTTAAAAATGATGCATGATATGATGGCATTGGAGAGAGACAAGGCTTTCCCCTCCCCCATAATGCTAAAATTCAGGGTTCTAATAGTCATTGGGGGACACACGAATCCCCCTCTTGTCCCACACTGTGATTCCTGATGCTGATGCAGGTTCCCTCCTCCATCAATTCATGGTTGCTATTTAAGAAATAAAAATAAAAATGTATACTTTGGACTTTAGGGAAAAAAACTTGAGTCCTGTTACAACACTTTTGTGCGATTTGTTGTGGCAACTGCCACTGGCTTAGGTGGTTTTGAAAGGGATTGGGCAAATTGACAGGAGGATGTCTATTGATGAAGGCTATATGGAGCTTCCATGTTCAGAGACAGTATATCTCTGACCGCCTCCAGCCCATTTGTCAATACTAACACCACCAGCCTATGCTGCAGGCCTGTGGTGAGGATTCCAAAGTAGTGTATGTGCAACACTTTTGAGTTCTTAGGAAAAATTACTACAGAAATACAACAGTCTCTGGCAGTATCTTAAAGGATGCCTTTTTGTTTGCAACTAACTGACTTGGCAACTCCTCTGGAATGTACATGCATACTAAGAATTATTATTCCAGGGTGCCAGAGATACAGAAAAGTCTTACTCCAAAAAGAAGCAAGTTCCCTTGTTAATATTCACTACTTTGCCCATGCAGAGTACAAGGGAAACCTGAAACCTCACAAGCAAGGCCTGATGATAGGGTTGTCAACTCTTAAGCCACAACAAACTGTAACTGTGCTTTTCACAGCAGCTCAATGGAACATCATGCTTGACAAACATTTTTGCCTGTGCATCTTCACTCTGTGAAAACCGTTACCTGTCAGCTGCTAAAGGCAGAGGACTATCTGGTGCTTTTTTCAGTACGTTGGCAACTCTGTTAATCACCCGGTGAAATAATTTTATATCCTGCCCCTCCTCCAAGGAGCTTACGTTGGCATATAAAAGGATTCTCCCTTTCATTCTCATAACAATCTGTGAGGATGGCTCACAAAGATAGTGGCAAGTCAAAGATCACTCAGACTGCAATCCTATACAACTGAAAGTAAGTCCCACTGTATTCAGTGAGACTTACTTCTGAGTAGACATGCATAGGATTGATCTGTCAGTTAGCTTCATGGTTGCGCAAGGATTTGAACCCAGATCTCCACATTCTAAGTCTGGTATGCTACCCCCAACAGTACATTGGCTGCCAACACCCAACTCCTGGAGAGTCCGATATGTCTCGAATAAGTGCACGCCTATCTTTTAAACACTGTTTGGGCCAATTAAAACTATTGCTTCATTTCCTCTGTGTTGGATCTTCCTTAATTTAAACTATTTCCAGTGAAAGTAAATCCAACTAGAGCAGAGTACTCCCATTTCAATCTCCAATAACAGGCAGGATGCAGAGAAGCAACTGTTACCCTGCCATTTCAATCTCCCTCTCCAATAACAGGCAGGAGGCAGAGAAGCAACTGTTACCCTGCAGATGCCTGATCTTGTCTGATCTTGGAAGCTAAGCAGGGTCAGGCCTGGTTAGTACTTGGATGGGAGACCATCTGGGAATACCGGGTGCTGTAGGCTTATACCATAGTCTTTCGAGACTGAAGGTTGCCAACCATTTGGCACAGAAGAAGAAGAAAAAAAGAGCCAACCTGATGGGGGTCATCACCAAGACTGGACCTCTACACAGAGTGATGTCTCTTTGATGCCAATATCCCCAGCAAAATCTGGTGCTGTGAGCTGCAAGAGCCAATTTCTCACACACCTTCAGGAACTCTGTCATGTGTAAGAGACTCCTATGACAGACTAGCTAGAATTCTCTTTTGTTTGGGGACTAAATGGGGTTTTATCTAACAAATTTGCCTGTAAAACTAAAGGGGGGAAAATGATATTCCTTTGCAGGAAATAACCTCTTGAAAAAAATAACCCTTTGATGCTCCAATATCTGGGCCTGGAATTCTGGTTCTGTCCCCAGTTTGGGGCCAGCCCATCCCTGAGGCCAACTGAGGCAGTTGTCTCAGGCAGCAGATTAGCAAGGGAGGGTTAGCCCACCTCCATCTTCCACTCACCTTCCCATACTACTTCCTGAATTAGAACAGGGGGTAGAGCAGAAGCGAGGAGAGGATGGGTTAGAGCATCTTCAAAGCTCTCTATCCCATCACTCTCCTCCCTCCAGGCTTCACCTTCTGCTCCATCCCCCTCTACTAATTCAGAGAGTCAAAGGAGCAGTGGCTGACCTGTCACCAGCTTGGGGGTGATGGTGCAGCATTTGGCATTCTTCCTCAGGTGCCGAGAGGTCTTGGACTGGCCTTGTCCCACTTCTGAGTTCCCAAACAACAAATGCAGAGGAACTGAGCTGCATTCAAGCTCTGGATACCTGGGGTTTTGTTTTTAAAATCCTCCCCATCACAACCCCCACTACCACTGCCATGCAACAAGTACCGGCACAAGAGACAAACAGCCCACCTGACACAAGTCCACAAGCCCAGGGTCAACATGCTTAAGCACAAAGACATGCGCACACTGGCTCCAAGCACCAACTGACACATGAATGACCTTCCAGCCTCCCGGAAATCTTGCGCTGGGTCTGCTCCACTGGGCTGTCCCGCCCCTTCCTTCCTTCCAAAACCGCTGCCTTTAAGAACCTGGGTGAGTTGACTGACTTCCCCCCTACCAAAAGCTGCGTCCGGAGAAGTACTGAGAAGTTCAGGGGAAAATGGTGAAGGAAAAATTGGGAGGGGTGAAGAGAAGGTGAGGGGTTGGAAAGAGGAGTGTAATTTTGACAGATCTCCGGAGTGTTACCTGGCCAACATGCAAAAAACATTCAGAAATCCAGGCAGATGATCAGTTGATACAGGCACACTCCTTGGCGCATACAAGCAGGGTTCTCGTGTACTCCACACTCACTAGCAGCCACTCAACACAGCAGTCACAAGTTTTATTGGAAACCTATCCTTAATGAGCCCCACTGAAATCAGTGAGACATAGACAGGCAGGAGCATTTATGCACTCATACACACCTTCCATTCACACCAAGGAGAATTTCATCAGAACAAATTCTGAGTAGAACCAGAGGTGTAGCTATAGGGGGTGGCGTGGTTAATACTGCAGGCACCACAATGCACTGTGTAAGAGACCCCTCCCACTCACTGTTGGAGCCATTCTGGGCAGCGATGGCAATGCATGCATTGCCATCGCTGCCCACATTGGCTCCAATAGCAAGTGGGAGGGGCCGTTTACATGGCGTGCTGTGGCGCCTGTAGAACTTGCTACACCACTGGGTTAAACACACTCCAAACATCTCTCCCTAATACCCACCTCCCCTCCATAACCCCAGCCCCCTCCCCACAACCAGGTCCCATGTTGACCCACCTGGATAGCATAGAGAAGGTGTCCCCTATACAGAGAAACAACATTGGCATGGCGTCGCTCAGCCTCCTGCAACCAAAGACAGACCAGCAACTAAAGTGTGCCATTCTTGCCAATAGTTAAGATATGTTTAAATATCAGTTTTAAGATGTGAATCCAGAGCAAATGTAGAAACCATTTTAATTCAAGTACTTGGTCACTCCAGGATTTCCAGACTTTCTCCATGTTGGGGAAGGGCAAATATTGGGGATTCATTTCAACCATCTGCTCAAGGTCACTGCCTGGCTGAAGGGGTCAAAAATATGCAAAAGGATACTGGGCTTCCTGAGACATTAAGCCACCAGCTCTAAGGTGCTGGGAGGCTGAAATCAGGAACTATGAAATCAGGACCCCTGACCTGTATCTCAGTGGAAGCTTGACAAGAGAGGGAATTGAACACCTGATTTCTGCTGAACTGTGGCTGTTATGCCCAGCAAGATAATGTGATCTGGAGAGCCTATAGAGACCCTCCTGACCTAACTGTTGCCCGACTCCTTAATCCAAGCAATTTGTCTGTCACAGTGCAAGCTTGAGCTGCTATAGACTGCCTGGAAACCCCACTTGGACCTGCAGAACAATCAGCCTGTCTCCCCACTGGCCTCACAGGAAGAGGTGCCAGTCCACACCCAAAGGGTGTGGCCAACAGGATCAGAGGCTTCTAGACCTCAGCACAGTCATGAGGATGGCAGCAGTCAAAGTCCTCATATGGGGTGGGATGGAATCTATAATTAATCTGGCTTAATTTCAAGATGTCCAGCAAGTTCAAATAATTAATCTGGTTTCCTTGGACAGAGTTAAAGATTAAAATTTTGAACACAAACCACATCAGTGGCAACCCAGCCATGAGGCCACCTGCAGTGTTCACATGGAGTGGCATACTTGGAGGGGTGGCAAACAGACAAGCCCATCTTTCTGCCACCCTCTGCTGCCTGCCAAGCCACTGGGCACTTGGACCTTCATTCAGTGTGCCAGGAGCAAGTCAGAAGAGGACTGCAGCAGTTTTTTTCTCCCTCCAGCACCACTGGGGGAAAAAAGCTTCAGTGGCTACAGTTCACTTCTCCCCACCTACTTGGTGGTTACCCAGGAGGCAGGGACAGGATCTTTGGAGCAATCTGGCTTCTTCCCTGTACTGACAAAGATCACTGCATGCAGCCTCCCCTCTCCCCTCTATTTACAAGAAGCACAAGCAGGGGATGCTGGCTTCCCGGCATCCCCGACACCCATCACTTCCAACCAAAGATGCAAAGACTGAGAAGGCTGCATCGTGCCTACTTCGTAAGGAAGGGGAAGGGGGTGGAAGTGCACACACTCATTTTGTCTGGCCTCCATCGTGTGCACAGGCACGAGAAAGCACAGGCAGCAGTGGGCAGCAGATTCAGGGCCCAATCCAGAGTATCCAATCCAATCAGAGTATCCAATCCAATCAGGGCCCAATCACCGCTGGCACGCACTGTTGTAAACATGCTGTAAGCAAGCCCACGCTTGGACAGAGCTGGTCGGAGGTTGGCAATCTACCGCCTGGCGCTCGCTTGGAGCACCAGGAGGTGGAGAACAATCAGAGGTAAGGAACAGGAACAGTTTGGAAGAGGCTGCCTTTGTGCTGCTTATAGCTGAAGGCAGTCACCTGCAGGCTCTCCCCAGGGGAGGGGGCACTGGTCACTTCGTGCACCAGTGATTTTGGTGCACTTCGTGCAGAAATTATTTTGTGACGTCACTGCCTTGGGATGCCAGGACGTGACATGGTGACATCTCTGCCCCAGGTGCCAGAGCAGGACGTTTCACCTCTGGTTGTTGTGCTGTTGTTTTAAATGGTGTTAACATAGCTGCCAAGAGGGCTGGCAAACAGACATGAAAAAGAACTATGAAAGGTAAGCATTTAGATGCCCCACAAACCCACTTTTCATACTGAAATGTATAATTTGTAATCATTTGGCCCATTATTAATCATTAAACTGCTCTGATAACATTAGTAGACTCAGCTCACTCTGTAATTAATTTTTAAAAATTTTTTTACTTTACAGTAAAAAATTTAGTTTACTTTACAATTACTTTACTTTTACTTAAAGTAAAATTAAGTTTACTTTAAGTAAACTTTTTACAGTTTACTTATCTAAACATTTGCTCATTAACTAGAAATCAATCTGGATCTCTAAGAGTAATTACAAAGCTTCTCGGCCCAATGATTCTAGCACCCGTGCATCCCATCATGTCAAGGATCTTGCCACATGGATTGTGCTTACTCAACACCACTGCAACAGATTCCACAGCATTTGAGAGGTTTGCACTTGGAACCCATTATGTTCACAGGAGAAAAAGTTTCAATTTCAAATTTCAGCATATTCAGGACAAAAAAAGTACTTTTTCACACAGTACAGAATTAACTTGTGGAACTCATTATGACAAGATGAACACAAGCTTAGATGGCTTTTTAAAAAGGGATTGTACAGACTCATGGTTAGAGGTGTTTGTTTCCAGTGAGTAAGATAGGATTACAGCCAAAGTCTTACTGAACACAATGGGTTTACTTCTGAATAAGGTAAATAACTTAGTTTTCAGACACTTCTACTCGGGGTGGACTTTTATTATCAACCACTGTTGGACATTGGACTCAAGATGGACTTTGGCCTGATGGCAATCCTTCTGACTTGGCACAGGGTGTTCTATTGTTTCATTCTCCCCACTACAACTCCACTTCTGTCCTTGCCAGGAAGATACTTACAACCAACTGCTGCTCCAAATCTTTGATTTTGCCCTGGAGAATAGTCACCTCCTGCCAGTTCTCTGTCTTTAGTGGAGAGGCTGCCTTGGGCGAGGCACCTGCCTGTCCAGAGAGCTCCGATAAATCATTCAGAGCTTCTTTCAACTTAAAGACTTCCTTCGAAAGTTCTGTGATCTGCAGAAGAAGAGAAGGTATCTGGAAGGTCATCACTCCCCCACAAAAAACCCACAGTGATTATCACAGTCATCCCTGCAGTCTTTTTTCTTCCTTAAAAAAGTTTACCTTCACTCCAATTGATGGCATAATGAAACCCATAAATGAGACCCAGCAGGTATAATTGGCCCACCATTTTTCTATGACTTTTATACCTCTCCCATCAGCAAACATGCTGGCACTTGGAGACTGGTGGAACCCCAACAGATGTCCAGCAAACACTCCCTCTTGCCCCCCAACTGCCTATCTCCAGCCCGAGGCCTTCTTCCTTCGCAGACTCCAAGCTCACCTTTTTATCTTTTTCTTTGACCAGCTTGGCCGAGTCCTCGATGTGACTGTGCAGTTCCTGGATCCGTGCCGACTCAGCCCGCAGACTCTGCAGCTGCTTTTCAGCTGCTGCCAGTTGGGCTTCAGCTGCATGCTTCTCACTCTTCATGAAGAGGGCTTCACGCTGCACCTGGAAGACCTCGATGCAGGTACGCTCATGCTTGCGTCCCAGGTCATTCAGCTTCACATTCAGACTGTCCACTTCACCCTGCAGGTTTGCCTTCAACTGCTCGTGCGTTTCTTTGGACACTGCAGCCTGCTGGACAGCAGCCAGCTCCTCCTGCAGGCGTGAGGCCTCCTGGGTTTTGACCTTGAGCTCCTGCTCCAGGAGCTTGGACTTGGCCTTCAGCTCCCATATGCTGCCCTCCAGGATCTCCTTGGCGCGATGATGCTCCGCTAAGGGCACTGTCTTTTGCTTGTGACTTTCGGCTGTCTTCCGCAGTTCTGCCAGCTCCTTCTGGTTGGTGCCATGCTTCTCCTTTAACTCCAACAGTCTCTTTTCAGCACCAGAAAGTGAGGCCTTCAGCTTTCCCACCATGTCTTCATGCTCCTGCCTGGAGACATATTGGGAAGCCAGATCCTCCTTTGTGGCCTGTAGTTCCTTTTTCAGTTTCCTGTGTTCCTCTCTGAGTTGCTCCACCTGAGCCTTCGCCCCTTCATACTGCTTGGTTGTGTCATCCAGGTGCTTCTTCAGCTCACTAGCCTCCTCTTGTGGGCTCTGGCCTCCTTGCATTGTTTCCATCTCACGGTTTTTCTCCTCCAAGGTTTTTCTCAGTTCCTTCACATCTGCCTCAGCGGAGGCACACCTCATCAGCAGGGCCTCCTTTTCTCTGCAGACCTCATCCAAGGAGGAGCCAAGTGTGGCCTTCATCTCCACATACTCCTCAATGGAGCACCCTTGCACAGCTGCTGCTTCCTGAGCCTCCAGCTGCCCCTCCAGATCCTTCACCTTCCGTTCCTGCTCCCTGAGATCCTCTTGTGCCTGGCACAGAGCGGCCTTCACCATCTCAAGTTCAGTTCTGGAGCTCTCCACGATCGCCTTTTCCTCTACAGAAAGGATGCTGAGTTCAATTTGCTCCTGGAGGACCCTGACCTCAGCAAGGGCTGCCTGGTAGTTTTCCTGGGTCTTTTTAAGCTCTTTGGCCAACACTTCCACCTCATCCTGCCTCTCCTCCCTACTATTTGCTGGCATCCCCTCACCAGAGTTTCCCATCTCTTGTTCTCTTCCACTCTCACTGGCTGCAGAGCTGCTCTTTTCCAGAGCCTCTTTAAGTGCTTCAGTTTGCTTCTCATAATCTGCCTTCAGCTGCTCATAAGCCTCTGCTGGGATGAGTTTACAGGAGTCTTCCTCGGTCCCGACATCTTCTAAGGCCTTCAGGGCTGCTTGCGCTTCAGTGTGTTGCTCCTTCAACCTGTCAAACTCAGACCTGAGGGAGTCATACAGTATGATGGGGATAAAGTCCCCAGAGGCATCAGCATCACTCTCGTCCTTCTCATAATTCTCCAGGACCTAGGCAAAATGCAAAGTCAGTGGAGAGAAAGAAACCACAGGACACTCAGCAACATCTTCCAATGTTGGTTTCATTCACCTGGAGTATATTATCAGGGCTCTACCAACAGTTTTTTAGCAACTCACTCTTTTATTTCAATATAAACTTTAGGGGGTTGTAGTCCACTTTATCAGATGCAGAGAAGTGAAGCTCATAAAAGTTTATGCTGAAATAAATTGGTCTTGGTCACAATCCTAACCAACTTTCCAGCGCTGACATAAGGGCAATGGAACTCAGAGGTAAGGGAACAAATATTGCCTTACCTTGAGAAAGCCTCCATGACAGCCCCCTAACTGCAGGATGCAGCACATGTCCCACTGGTACAGCTATGCCAGTACTGGAAAGTTGGTTAGGATTTGCGCCCTTTGTCTTTAAGGTGCTACAAGACTCTTGACCTTTTCGCTGCTAGACTAACACAACTACTTCTCTGGAAGTTCTTACCCAGTAAAATAAATCTTTGTTGATTAATTGATTGATTATCTTCTCATCAGTTGGGAAAGTGGAAGATCATGCAGTGGCCCCAAAAACAGAATGTGGTTGCCAACCTAAACTATTAGCCACAGCAGTTTAATAACTGGCTTTCATGCCCAGGGCAGGGCAGTGGATGGGACATCAAAAAGTCATCCAAATGAATGGCAGAGAACAACCATTAGAATGCACTACAGGTCCAGCTTTATTATACACAGATTTTTTCTGCACGGATTTGACTCAACACGAATGGCCACTGCAAATGAGAAGGAATGTGCTGATCCTTGGAGAAGGGGAAAAATGCATCTCTTTAAAATCACAGTTTTAAAAAACTGCTTTTCTTACTGTTGTAGAGAGAGATAGTCATGCAAGCCATTACAGGTATAACCTAATCATCCATAGATTTTTCTCTCTCAATGCAATGAGAAGTGCCCTTTAAATTAAAGAAACACACACACAGAGGGAGAGAGAGAGAGAAAAAAGCAGGTTGACAATCCATCAATCATTCTCTCTTCAGGCAGCTTCAGCCCAAGACGCCTCCCTTCTCCCTGAGCAGAAAAGATACTTTGTATTGGTGAAGGGAGGGGGTGAAGCCTTTCTAGGAACCTTGAGAGAGACTGATTGAAGGATTGTCTACTTAATGACTCTTTCTTACATCAGAAAGATCTGCAAGGTTATTTTTAAATCTCCTGAGCAAAGGAACTTTGTTTTTTACATTGATTTGCAATAGTGTGTTTTTGCCATCCAAGTGAGTTCTGGGAATGGAACCCTCAAGAATAATGAGACTCAACCTGTAGTTCCTTCCCAATGGCCATAGGAATGCAGTAATTTCTCTGTCATACATTTAGTTTGTCCCTGCATGGAAGGATGGATGGAGCTATGAGGAGGGGTGCAAGCAATTACCTGTATTTTCTCCATTAATTCTTTGTTTTTCTGGGTCAGAGACTGCACTTGGCCCTGCAGTGTAGCTAACAGCTCTTCGGTCGAGGCACTCAGCGTCTTTTTGGAAAGCAGAAGCTCAGCTCCTGTTTTATTTTAAAATAAAATATTATATTTTAATAAAGGGAGCAGAAGAAACCATAAGGAAATCCAGATTTAGACTGTGTTGGGGCAGACAGAGAAAAATATGTTCAGAAAGGAGCATTGTACACCCTCTTTGGATTGCAGAGAGAATGAAAAGAGAACTAAGCTCAGACTAAGTAATTTTTAAATGTTTCCCTCTCTTTACATTTGCTCTGGCTGCATTTCAGAAAATAGTTCGAAACCGAAACAGAAAAGGACAACAAAGACTGCTGAGTTTGGAAGCAGGGAAGTGTAGGGATAAGAGGAGGAAGGAGAGGACTGGTGAGGTATGCAGAGTGCTGAAAACACAACCCCCTGGCCATTAGGATCCCTTGGGGTTACAGATGGCACAAGGAATTTAAACAGGTTTGAAACGGATTGAGCTGCTTTTATCATTCTTTTCTGGCAGGATTCCTTTTCATTTTTAACAGTTACTTGGCAGACAGGCATTCAGCAGCAGTGGAGTCAAAACAGGGGGGGACCAGGAGGCCCCAGGCACAGGGGGGTGACACCTCTAGTGTTCAAAATCGCTAAAATCAGTTATTAGGAATAATACCATCATGTTATATACCATTCAATGTGTAGTTTACAGCAGAATACAATGAAACAAACAGCATTGAAATATCTGTGTTCTATCAAAAGCTATAGCCAAATAACCAGAAAAGGAAACACAATTGACTTATGTCACAAAAAGTGGATTTCTTTAACTCAAAACTGACCAATGAGCCTGAGTATTATGTGAACTAACAAGGCGTTATTATGACACAGCATGGAATCATTAAGATATTATCATGTCAGCTCCCTTTTCCACGTATCAGAGCTAATATTCAAACTCTTATTCAGTTGTGTGAGTGTCATCATGTCAGCTACTGTTTTTTTTGTTGGTTACCGACTGGTTTGGTAACCTGTACTGTTCAATAAATAAATAAATAAATAAATACATACATACATACATACATAAATAAATAAATAAATAAATAAATAAATAAATAAATAAATAAAATAAGGGTGACACTATGAGTTACCAGGCTGGGTGACACCAACCCTAGTGATGCCACTGGTGGGAAGGTTGGGTGTTGTTGGTTTGCATGACTTTTAAAGTGGATTCTAAACATTCATGGTGAACTATAGTCCATCAGTGATTTTTAACCACAGTGGCTGCATTGAATCTCCAGATGTAGGGACAGTATGTCACTGAGTCAGGAATGGATCCAGTGTTGTGTCTGGGGGAGGGGGCATAAGCACTTAACTCCAGAGCCCAGGTCAACCAGGCAGACAGACCTGGGCTCCTAGTTGAACTTTGGCCTCTGTGGCTGAGATTTGTTGAGTGGGTAGACCTGGGCTCCCACTTGGACTTGGAGCCCAGATCTACCTGCTGGGTAGACGTGGACTTCCATTCTGACTGCCCACTAGAGCAGGGGTGCTCAATAGGTGGATCGAGATCTACCGGTAGATCGCGAGGCAAAATGAGTAGATTGCGGAGTGCTGATCCCCCCCTTCAGGTGCCTCTGGGAGGAAACGCCGGGAGTAAGGCCCATTGTACTCAATGGGGCTTACTCCCAGGTAAGTGTGGCTAGGATTGCAGCCTCACAGCCTAATCCTAGGCATGTCTACTCAGAAGTAAGTCCTGTTATACTCAGTGGGGCTCAAGGTACACCAACATACATTGTACACATAAATGTTATATGTTATGATGGCGCGAACATTGTAAAAAAAACTCTGGTAGATCTCCGGGCCTTGCTGGGTTTCAAAGTAGCTCTCGAGCCAAAAAAGTGTGAGCACCCCTGCTCTATAGCCATCTCTTCCAAGTGGGTAGAACCTAGGTTCCTGTTTGAACTTTGGCCTCTGTGGCTGAGGTATGCTGGGCAGGTAGACCTGAGCTCCTGACTGGACTTGAAGCCCAGATTAATTAATTTTGTTGTATGGAAGGGAGTGTCAAAAATTTATGGGCCCCAGGTGCCAAATGATCTAGCTACACCAGTATTCAGCAGGTGAAACTTTTTCTGGCATGCTTTTGAGGGACCTATATCTCATTGATAGAACCCCTGCTTTTAAATGCAAAAAATTCAGTTTTGGGTTAAATCCCTGGCTTCTAGCCCCACTGCGTGAAACTGTGAAGAGCCACTGTTAGTCTGTTTATGTAGGCCAGTGTTTCTGAAACTGTGGGTTGGGACCCACTAGGTGGTTTGCAAGCCAATTTCAGGTGGATTTTATTTTTAATATATTAGACTTGATGATAGCATGGTATATGACTGCATTTGGAGAAATGTTATAAATCTGTACATTTAACAGGCAATTATGTATATGCTTTTAACAATGATAGTCAATGGTGCTTTCTCCTAGGTCAGTATGGATAAGATTGCAGCCTTTTGGATGTTCGGGGAATTTTTTGAAAACAGATCGGCAACTGCTTAAATAAATTTTTATACTTATATTTATTGTAAATGTTTAATTTAATTTTATTTTGTCAAAAGGGGTACTAAAAATTTTTTTGCTTGATGATATCACTTCCAGGTTAATGACATCGCTTCTGGTTGGTCCCAACAGATTGTCATTTTAAAAAGTGGATTCCTGTGCTAAAAAGTTTGAGAACCACTGATTTAGACAGTACTGAGCTAGATGGAGTCAAGAGAAAGTAACTCCATAGGTTTTCTGGCTGAATTTCAATTTGATTTTTGTTTCACCCAGCTCAGAGCAACACACAGGTTTTCCCATTCCCCTTTAGCCTCACAATAATCCTCTGAGAAGGTTTGGGTTGAGAGACAGTCACTGGCCCAAGCTTTATGGCTGTGTGAAGATCTGAACCTGGGTCTCCCCTGGTTCACCTCTAGCATTCTAATCACTGTACACATTGGCTCTCCTGCTTGATACATGGCATTCTGGGGCAAAATGCCAGCAACCCTATTCAGCTGTCAGACACAGCCTAGAATACCTTGGAAACTATAGTTTTGTAAAGGTGCTGATCATTCCACAGAGACCTTTCCACAATGAATCCAGATTCCTTGCTGGGTATGAAGTAATACCATCCAGTGTATGAAGTAATACCATCCTGGTAGAGTGCTTGCGGATTAAGTACTCTAGCAGGTGCTTAATCCTCAAGTTTTTAAGTGGCTGCAGAGACGTGGGCTTTCTGTACTGGGAGAAGAAACCTGATAAGACCAGCCAATATATACAGGCCTGTGCTCTATAGCATACCAAGAATAATGATTTATCCACCCTGGCAAAGATTCTTCAGAGAGGTGTTTTGCTCATGCTTGGTTTCACAAGAGCAAGAGATGCAGACCCTTACCTGGAAACTCCAGAAGATCTCCCTCTTCATCCTGTAGTGTTTCAATATCATAACTGGTGTTCTCGTTCTCATTCTTGGGAAAAGAAAAAACAGAGGAAAAGAAAATCAGTGTTCTTACAGCCTGGGATTTACGGGTAGTCCCCAAAGCCATACTCCAATTCTCTCCCTCCACCAGAAGACTGACTCTGAAGAAGATGCCTTGATATTACCTACCCCTCAAGGAAATGAGGACCACATCATAATTAAGTAGCCAGTTCTATACCTTTGTAAGATCCTAAGGGTCTGGAACCAGGAACTGTGCACCACCATGAAAGTTTATCAGAAAGAGAGCCACTGTCCTGCTCTTTACTAAACCACAGTGCCACCACTTCAGATGGTCAGAGGATGATACTACAGTCAAATATCAGGTGACAAAAAGAGTCCAATAGGGTTCCAACTGGGCCTATAAAGTTGCTGGTTTTGGCCTATCTCCTCAGTATATTGAATGGTTTGTTGGTCAGAACTGTACTTTGGAAACTCAACAGAAGCCTCATCTCTCTCTCTCTCTCTCGCACACACACACCTCCTGTACCTCCAGAGATGACAGACGGTTCCGGAGCACTTCCAGTTCTTTCCCCAAATTTTCCTTCTCTCCTACTTTCTCAGCCAGTTGCTTCTGAAGGTCTTTTATCTGGAGAGTCAGAGAACAACGGCGCCTTTTTCCAGCCAGCACACTTACCTATTCATTGCCAAACTACTTGGTATTTTAAATGTGTAGTTTGACCTTCTGTACCTGTTCCTTAAATGAGAATAGAACGTGCAAGAACCCTGATCTTGATCAGGCCCGTCCATAAGCGTTATTTACATCAGGAGCCAATGGAAGCTTCCTTCTGATGTAAATTGTGCATGTAGGAGGACTGCAGTGGTGGTAAAGCACTAAAACTCCAAATCCTCTGCCCTAACTGATACTATGCTTCCAGTATAGACCAGGCGCTCCACGTATGCTTTTTTTTTTTTTTTTAAAGAAACATAAAAGGGTCAAACTACATTTTTAAAGTAATGTGTATTCTGAACCTTAGGAAATTAATTCTTAACCAAGCCAGAAAGGGGCTGACACTTAATCCTGTCTAAAGTCTCTTCCCTGATTCCTACTGCATGTGATATAACAGGGCAGAGCTGTGGTTTCTTGGGGGTGTAAAGAGTCTCTCATTCTTCATCATACCTCCAGAGTGGAGGTTCCTGACAGTGAAGAAGAAGAAGAAAAAAAACACTTGAAGGCAATAGGAGAGGATTGCTCTGCACATGGCCATTAGCCAAGAAAAATTCAATGTATAGGAGCAGCCTACCTCTGGAATATCAGGTTTATTTTGTTTAAAGTCACTGGTCATCACAAGTAATTATCTTCCACCCATCCTCCAAGGAGCTCATAGCATTATACATGCCTCCTTCTCCTCTCCTTTGAGGAGGTTACAGTTGGATAACTGACATATTCAGTGGAGAGGTTTAAAAAATGGGGACGCCAATATGGAGACTTTTAAAATAATCAGTGCAGGAAATAACAAGGAAATTTATTTAAATGTTGGCAGTGCCTGCAGAAGTGCAAATTTTAGACATAATACAGGCCTTAAATCAGTGGTTCCCAAACATTTTAGTACCAGGACCCACTTTTTAAAATTGACACTATCAGGACTCATCTAGCTCAGGGGTGTCCAAAATTTTTGGCAGGAGGGCCACATCATCTCTCTGACACTGTTCTGGGGGCCGGGGAAAAAAAGAATAAATTTACATTTAAAATTTGAATACATTTACATAAGTTTACATAAATGAATATATTAAAGATAGACTTACATGAATGAATGAAGGTCTTGCAATAGCTCAGGGTCTATAAAAGGCCTTGCACAAAGCAAGGCTGGCCTTTCCTTTGCTGCTGCTACTGCATCACAGACATGAAACAGCAAGCAGTGGAGGGAGCCCTCATCCCACAGCTCTCACAAGAGGTCAAACAGTTGCATCATGCCAGTGCGGGCTCTAGCAAGTCTCCAGAGGGCCAGAGGCTCATTGGAGACTGGGGGCTCCCTGAGGGCCGCATTGGGAGTCCTCGAGGGCCACAAGTGGCCCCAGGGCCGGAGTTTGGGCACCCCTGATCTAGCTTGATGAGACTAAAAACAAAGTTTCATCTTACCAGCTGCTCAAGCCTCTATTTTTATCCTTTTTACTATGGAGTGGGGTGCCTTCTGGAGCATTTATTGAGCTCCACATACACTGAATCAGGACCATTCTGGGGGCTTTGTATTCTCCTTTGCCTAGACTTCGATAAGAGCTAAGGCATGGTTGCCTACTCATGAGTAAATGCACATGTGCAGCTCAGTTTCACTTTGCATAGAGCTCCATGCATTTTCCTTGTCAGTTTTAGTTTCACTACCCACTAACAACCTGTTCACGGGTTCAGGGAACACTGCAGTAAATTATTGATATACAGGTCAATCCTTAGCACCTGAATAGAACCCCCGCAGATGCCAAAAAACATGGATAATGAAATCTATCACTGTCCTGACCTATTTTTTGAGGTGTGTGGCCTCCCCATGCCTCAGAATGCCCGCCAGAGCCTTCTGGCAGGCACTTGTAGTTTTTGTGAAAACCAGAAGTTCCCGTTAAAGATTCTGGCAGGCATTCTGAGGTGGAGGGAGACAGTGTGCAGCCTTCCTGCAACTCAGACTTCCTGGGTGTGACTGCTGGTTGCATCTGGGAGGTCCTTGATGGGTCCTCCAGGCCCAGGTTCAGAACCCACAGTGGGTCAAATCTGCAGGTTCAGAATCCATGGATAAAGAGGACCCAATGTAACTTGTATTGGCTTGTTTTAAAGCCTTTCCCCCTACAAGGTATATCTCAGGGGTCCCTAATTCCAGGACTCACCTGCTTCTCTAGAGTATGCAGGGAACCTTCCTCCAACTCCAGCTTCTAGCAGAGGGGGAAAAAAGTCAGACAGTTAATGCTAATTGTGTAATGAACATGAGAGCTTCCGATTAATACTCCTTGTTTAAGTTGAGAGGTGCTTTAACTCACGCCAGCCTGGGGGAAATGTCGTCTTAGTGGGAAGCTCTCTCACCTCTTGCTTCTGCTTCTCCTGCTGCTGCTCCAAGCTTCGGATCTTCTGCAGAAACTGCGCCCTCTCTTGCCGCAGCCGAACAATTTCTTCGTAGGCTTCCCGATCATCCTGGGAAAAGAAATCCAGGCCCAAGTGAGGACAGTCTGGTTTCCTCTCCCCTGCCCTATTGCATCCCAGACACAAAAGCCTCACCACATCAGCTGGAACTGAGGAGGCCCTGGCTGGCACTGCAGTGACTACCTGGCTGCTCCGTTCTGCAGAAGATGCGTTTTGGTCTGGTGGATTGGAAGCATGCTAGAAAACAACAGTGGACTTCATGCAGAGAAAGACTCATTACTAGCCTTCTAGAAGGACAGCCAGATGTCCACCACAAGCTGGGAATGCATATGACACCACGGCCTACTGACGGGAGACGGCATTATGACAGCAAAAAGTGCAGAGTTTATTTTTATCTATTTGCTGGAGTCCTTGCAAAATATGCACTTGCCCACCTCCTCAAGTCATGCATTGTCACTCAGTTGTGTTCCAAGACAGTAAGTAGCTAGGCTGGTTGTACAGTGTCGACCCAATGTATAGTGGCAGTGAAGAAGACTAATTCCATGCTTGGGATCATTAGAAAAGATACTGAGAATAAAACGGCTAATATTATAATGCCATTGTACAAATCAATGGTAAGGCCACACCTGGAGTATTGTGTCCCATTCTGGTTGCCACATCTCAAAAAGGATACAGTGGAAATGAAAAAGGTGCAGAAAAGAGCATGATTACTGGTCTGAGGCATCTCCGTTACGAGGAAAGGCTACAGCGTTTGGGGCTTTTCAGCCTAGAAAAGAGGCGCCTGAGGTTGGACATGACTGAGGCATACAAAATTATTCAGGGAATGGATAGAGTGGATAGAGAGAGCACTTTCCCTCTCACATAACACCGGAACCAGGGGACATCCACTAAAATTGAGTGTTGGGAGAGTTAGGACAGACAAAAGAAAATATTTCTTTACCCAGCATGTAATTAGTCTGGGGAACTCCTTGCCACAGGAAGTAGTGATAGCATCTTGCCTAGATACCTTTAAGAGTAGATTGGACAAATTTCTGGAGGAAAAGTTCATCACAGGTTACAAGTCATAGTAGGTATGTGCAAGTTCCTGGTTTTAGAGGTAGGCTACCTCAGATTGCCAGATGCAAGGAGAGCACCAGGACGCAGATTGTATCTTGCTGTCATGCTCCCTGAAGCATTTGGTGGGCCACTGTGAGATACAGGAAGCTGGACCAGATGGGCCTTTGGCCTGATCCAGCAGAGCTCTTATTATGTTCTTACCCAACATTTGTACCTGACCTTTTGTTTGCAGCCTGTTAAATATGGCAATCTTGGTCCCATTCCCGAGTGAGAGGTGTGTTGGTTGCTATGCATGCAAGCAGGTCTGAGGTGAGAGTGGGGACAAGTGGAATGGCAACAGCTGCTCACATTGGCAAAATGGTTTCAGAAGGAAAGGTGGACAGACAGAGAAACCCACAGAACGATGGGATATTATTCAGTCATGATAATCAATTAGGTTGTGTGGGGCAGCATCTCAGTGGCAGAGCACCTGCTTTGTATACAGAAGATCCCAGCTTCAATCTCTGGAAAGCAGACCTGGAAAAGACTGCTTTTCACTGAAACACTACAGAATTGCTGCTGCCCATCAGTGCATACACTACTGAGCTTGATAGATCAATGGACAGAGACAGCAGCTTCATAAATTCAAAGGCAGGTAACCCATATCTGTTACTGGAAGGCTGTTGCTTTCATGACCTGCTTGTGGGCTTCTCAGAGGCATCTGGCTGGCCACTACTGGAAACGGGGTACTAGACTAGATGGACCCCCACAGTGGCCTAATCCAACAAGGCTATTATTATATCATATTTAATTGAACAGAACTGTGTACCTTTCAAAAATTCAGGAACACATTTTCATAGTTGATGTTTCAAAAGTATTGGTCATTTTCAAATTTATGATTTGTATTTTGAGACAGCCAAAGGACAGAAGAGAGGTTTTCCAACTCATCAACTGGACACTGGTGCCAGCTTTCCTACCTGGTTTGAGGTACATGTTGGGGGTGGTGGAGCCCTTCTCTTTCTGGGGCTGTTGTTCTTCCCTTTGGACAGGGAGTGCCGGGGGGAGGAAGTCTGTGAAAAGATGAAATACACAGCAGAGGCAAACATAAGAGTTGTCCTCCAACCGTTTGCCCAAAATGAGGGCACCCCCTGTGGCCTGGGTTGAAAAACATTACCTGTGAGCATAATTCAACTGACTCCTCTTCTGAAAAAGGGCCAGAGAGGGGGGGGGGGGAGAGAGAGAGAGAGAGAAAGAAAGGAGGACGAAAAACACAAAAAGTAAAATGGGGTTAAAAAACATCTGTGAAGAACACCCAAATGTGAGGAGCTGAGAAGCCTTGAGAACTTTGGCAGTTCTAAGTGTTCACCTACATGGCTGGAGCACCCAAAGATCCCTCGTAAACACCCAGCTCCAGTTCCACCCACATCAGCTTGCTGGAAGGTCTTTTGCTCCCTTAAATAACCCTATTCTCTTTCTCACTTGTAACTGAACTGCTGGCTTTTCCAGTGTTTTTCCAGTGACTCAGCTACTTCTCCCTTCCCTCCTTCTGAAGGCTCCCCTGAGATTGAAAGTTTGATTGATTGATTGGATTGGGGCAAGAACCTGTCTTTTTGGTGTTGCTGTTCTGCGAAGTGCCACACACAGCGATGATAATGTTGCAGAGGATGCTGGGACATCCCACTAGGAGAGTATGAGTTGTTCCCAACATTTTGGTGTCCCAGACACAACATTCAAATGATACACCCCAAAACAACCTCCTGCTTAACTCTTTCCCATTTCAATCATGTTCACATGGTGGAATTTCATGATGGATTGTTTCTGACCCATGAGGTCTTTCCATCCGTCTCCTCTTCTCTGTTAGGCTTCAGCACAACCCAATACATTCCTTGTGAAGGCAGGACATCCTCCCAATTGTTCTGAAACTGCAGACCAAACCAGAGATGCAATGGGAGACATGGCACAGGTAAATTATTGCTGAACAGTGGCAAAGAAGAGGACATTATTTGCAGCAGAAAAATGATGGGGTGGGGGAGGATGCAGAATCCTCCCCCCTTACACCCTTTTCCCCTTAGCTGAGGTTCCAGATG
Organism: Tiliqua scincoides; assembly: GCF_035046505.1. Taxonomy (NCBI): domain Eukaryota; kingdom Metazoa; phylum Chordata; class Lepidosauria; order Squamata; family Scincidae; genus Tiliqua; species Tiliqua scincoides. Next base: position 40,990,140 of record NC_089828.1, on the reverse strand, counting down.
GACACAGTCCTTTTATAGAGAAAAGCAGCGAGAAGGAGCAGTTGCAGGGGATGTGGATTCCCAGATCTGAATTGCACACAACTGCCTATTTTCACCACATGAAGGAAGCCATACTGCTGCACAACCCAAAGAAACTCAGGCCCAAGCCAGGGAAGCACATTCCTATTTCTCTCTGACAGCCTTTTCTTCTATCTGAGATGGAGGGATCTCGTCTGATCTCGGAAGCTAAGCAGGGTCATAAGAACATAAGAACAGCCCCACTGGATCAGGCCATAGGCCCATCTAGTCCAGCATCCTGTATCTCACAGCGGCCCACCAAATGCCCCAGGGAGCACACCAGATCCTGCATCCTGGTGCCCTCCCTTGCATCTGGCATTCTGACATAGCCCATTTCTAAAATCAGGAGGTTGCATATACACATCATGGATTGTAACCCATAATGGATTTTTCCTCCAGAAACTTGTCCAATCCCCTTTTAAAGACACCCAGGCCAGATGGTTGTCACCACATCCTGCGGCAAGGAGTTCCACAGACTGACCACACGCTGAGTAAAGAAATATTTTCTTTTGTCTGTCCTAACCCTCCCAATACCCAATTTTAGTGGATGTCCCCTGGTTCTGGTGTTATGTGAGAATGTAAAGAGCATCTCTCTATCCACTTTATCCTTTCCATGCATAATTTTGTATGTCTCAATCATGTCCCCCCTCAGGCGTCTCTTTTCTAGGCTGAAGAGGCCCAAATGCCGTAGCCTTTCCTCGTAAGGAAGGTGCCCCAGCCCAGTAATCATCCTAGTCGCTCTCTTTTGCACCTTTTCCATTTCCACTATGTCCTTTTTGAGATGTGGCGACCAGAAAGGGACACAATACTCCAGGTGTGGCCTCACCATCAATTTGTACGACAGCATTATAATATTAGCCATTTTGTTCTCAATAGCTTTTCTAATGATCCCAAGCATAGAATTGGCCTTCTTTACTGCTGCCGCACATTGGGTCAACACTTTCATCGACGTGTCCACCACCACCCCGAGATCTCTCTCCTGATCTGTCACAGACAGCTCAGAACCCATTAGCCTATATGTGAAGTTTTGATTTTTTTGCACAACTGCAGTTATCTCCAGTCACCTTCTGCTAATTCTCCCCTCTTGTCACATTTCTTGAGAATACAGCATGACTGTTTCTTTCATCCTTTCTAGACTTGTTTCTTTTTCCATCTATCAGGTCACAGTCATACTATATTTTTAAATTTGACATTTTCCACCTGTTCCATGATCTGAATTTTTATGTTTTTAACTGTTCTGTGGCCAGCCCTCCTGAATCTTGAAAGAAAGGGAACAAATTTTTAAAATATTCCAATATTAAATTCAACATCTCGATCCTTTCAGGTTTGCTAATAGATTTGACCAAATCTTCAGAAGCTTAATTCTAAAATCAAGCCCATCTGTACCTGCTAAAGAATTATTCTCGAATAGATTACGGTAAAATTCTAGTAGACTCAAGCATATCAAGCTTTTGTTAATTTTCTCAGTGCTTCTCATTTTTGGATGACACCCAAAATTTTGTCCCATGAAATGGTCCTTCAAGGTTACGAAGAACCAAAATCCCTGCCTATGGTAGATTCAGTCAGTTGCTAGTTATAATTCACTAGTGAAGATACAACCTAGTACATCTAGATAAAATACAGGCTAAAAAGTGAACCCACAGAATACCTTGAAATCTGGAAACATTTAAAATCCGTTTTCTCATGATGCAAGTTCTTAGTCTGTTTACCTTTCCTTCAGAATTATGTAATGCATGAATCAGAAAGAATCACGCTGGATAACATAATACAGACATTTTCCCCAGGACCTCCATTGTAATTTATCTGCCCACACAGACTATTGCTGACATGGGTGTTTGCCTGTGGTTTTGATTCCTGCATTGGTGGAGATAAAAACCAGGTTTTAAAAATGAAGGTCCTCTTGCTCCAAAAGCGAATTTGGTGGACAGTGAGGTCAACAGTTGATGTCATAAAAGGGCCCTGGTTAGTACTTGGATGGGAGACCGCCTGGGAATACTGGGTGCTGTAGGCATATACCATAGACTGAAGGTTGCCAACCATGGAGATGGAGGGACCACACCACAGTTCTTTTGACAGTGAAGCTGTCCTCTTTTTCTCCATTTTTCCATGACCAGTGAAGTTGGGGGTGGGAGAGAGGTTGTCTTACCGCTGGCCCAAGAGCAGCGCTGGGCAGCTTCCTGCAAGTAGTGCTGAATGAGGGCATTGCCGGTGGCCGCACCATAATGTGCTGCATCATGCCCTGTGGCATCCACAAGTCCGACCCGTGCTCCACCATGGATGAGGACCTCTACTGTCTCCACACTGCTGTTCTCGCAAGCCACCATCAGGGCTGTTCTGAATCAAAAGAAGCCCAGTTAAGTTCAGAGAGATGGCTAAGGAGTGGAAATGCTGGCAACTCACATGCCTGGATCTACATCAGCAGCCCTTAACCCAAAGCTGGTTAAAGAAGAGGAGGTAAGTACAGGGCCTTCTCAGTGGTGGTGCCCACTTTGAGAAACTGTTCCTGAAATATCAGGTATTCCCTCCCTTCCCCTCTCTCTCTCCCCCTACCCAAGTTCAAATGTTCTTTCCTTGTACCAGAGCAGTAGCAGCATATCTGTTTGGCCCTCTCATTTGGGTTGGTTTCTGGTTTTGCTGTTTCACTTGGAATTTTGTTTTATTTGTTGTAATGATGTTAAAATTTATCTGGTCATATGCCTTAAATAATTATTGTTTGCCATGGTGACAGTCCACCTGGGTGGGAAGGGTAAGCATCCTTTAAATAAATGATAAAATATGGTAGACATTTATGAAATTGTAGAAAGGGTGAAAATGCAAGAAGAACAAGGGAACCACAATCAGCCCAAGATACTGTCAGACACTACCTTGGGTCACCAGGCAAATAGGCTTATAGCTCAATGAAAAATGACCTGCTTTCACTACAGATGGTTGCAGGTTAAATTCCTGGATTCTCCAGTTAAAGAAACAGGTAGGAAATGATGGGAAAGAGAAGAGTCAATGCCTGATACCCTAGAGAGTAGCTGCCACTCAGAGTACCAATACTGAGCTAGATGGACAAGCTAAGAGAATAAGTCATACCTCATGGGCAGCTCATGCAAAAAGTCCTGAGTTCACTCTCTGGCATCTCCAAACAGGTCTAGAAGAGTTCCCAGCTTGCCTGAAACCCTGGACTGACTGCCAGTCAATGTGGGCAATACGGAGCTGAACTAGACTGAGGATCTGACGGTATAAGGCAGCTCCATTCAGCAAAGACATTTTAGGGCTGCAAATATTAATCTATTTTGTAATTAGGTTTATAAGCTGAAGTTTTGATCCCAGATAAAAAATACATCCCAATATTGATCAGAAGGGCAGAGACACAGTCCTACAGGCCAGAGGGGACAGGTCTACTCCCACTTCTGAATGATATAAAAACCTGCTAAAAAAATGGGTTTTCTTTTTGTTTGCAGAGCTGGGTTAGAGAGGATTTTGATATGACCTCGCATTTCATTTCAAGTAACACAGAAACTGAGGAGCAGGAGGAGCAACACACATAAGCACAGAGAGAAAAGGTCCTCACCGACCCCGCAGGTCTCTGGCATTCACGGCTGCTCCACGGTGCAGCAGATAATGGCAAAGTTCAGAGTGGCTCAGCTTGGCTGCAAGCATCAGAGGGGTTGCTCCATCCTGGCAAGAGAGAGGACAAGACACTAAAAAGAGGGCACAACCAAGTCCAAGGAACTGTTCATAAGATGTTTATAATTTAATAGCTGCCCAGTGTAAAACTTCTAAACACACCAGAACAACCTTGAAGATAGTAAACCGCTCAGATTAAGTCTGTGGTGGTTTTTTGTTTGTTATATTTCTCTTCTGCATTGTGTGTTCACCAGACACTGCCCCAAACTTCTCACTTTCAATCTAATGAAAACCAAGTCTCACAGCACAATCCTAGGCGTGTTTACTCAGAAGTAAAATCTACTGAATTCAATGGGACTTACTCCCAGGTAAGTGTGTATAGGATCACAGCCTTAGAAAGTTCGATTTTCCATCTAATATCCCACTTGGTAGTTTCTTTGACATGGCAAAGAATTGTAGTATACATGTAGCCCTGGAAATGGGGGAATTTTTGAGAAGTGGGGGGCTTACCTGATCTTTGGTGTTCAAGGAAGCCTTAAAGTCACAAAGAATTTCCAAACAAGAAATACATCCATTGACAGCTGAAAAAGAAGAGACTGCTTCCAATCTCTTGTTATAATAGAATGTTTTGATAAATATCAGAATTTTACTGAGACTAAACCACAAGGGGCAACGCATGACTCTTAAGGCAGGATAAGAATTGCCTGCCTGAGCCACAATTTCTTCCTGGCTACTGTGAAGATTTGTTTCAGGGATCTGCAGACACACACAGAGCTAACCTGCATGGTGCAGTGCTGTCCGTCCATTGTTGTCCGCCATATCCACTGGGCAGGATGCCTGGGCAATGAGAAAAAAGGTTAGCAACAAATATGCAGCCACAGTTGCAAGCCTTTACATGTTTGCCTGGGAGCAAGCCCCATGCAGTGGGACTGGCTTCTGCGCAAACATGTATTGATTTTAAAGCATTCATATCCCTCTAGTTCTCTTACTGAAAAGGAACCACAACCTCACAACCTCAATAAAACTTAATATTTAGTAAAAACATGATGGAGATGTGGTAACATTTCAAGTTGGAAAACATTTCCTTTTTTCCAGCAGTTTATGTCCAGACTTTTTTTCCACTGTGTAACTCAAGGCAGCCATCAGGAGCTTTCCAAGCCATCATCCAAGCATTAACCAGACCTAGACCTCCTTAGCTTCAGCATAGCGGCTGGGTGTGCCTTCATTTAGGTCATCATTCACCTTCAGAACATCACCCTGGGACCAGAATAACAGGTGAATGGTGGGAAAGCAAATTATCAGGCAAACATTCCAAAACCTAAGTGATGATTAAAATGCTTGAAAATCCACATGTGGTCATTACCTGCAACAGCTTGCTTACACACTGAGGGTGACCATGTTTAGCTGACAGATGCAATGCTGCATAGCCTGCAAGTGGTAAAAAAAAAAAAAAAAAAAAGACATGATTTTGCTTCAAACTATATCATGTCGGTTCTGATATGAATCTGAGCAAAAATGTCTCAGCCCCTTCCCTGTGCCTCCTTCTCATGAGAGAAATTGCCAATTCTTCAGCCAGTTCAGAACTCAGACATACCCAACCCCTTTGTCTCTCCCCTTTCCAGAAAAAGGAGATGAAATCCCATTTTGCTGCGTCCAGGAAAAGATGGAAATTTTGAGCCCAATTCTATGCATGTCTACTCAGAAGTAAGTTCCATAATAGTTAATGGAGTGGAGCTTACTCCCAGGAAAGTAAGGATAGGATTGCAGCCTTAGGGCGCAATCCTAACCAACTTTCCAGCACTGGCATAGCTGTGCCAATGAGGCATGTGCTGCATCCTACAGTTGAAGGGCAGTCATGGAGGCCTCCTCAAGGTAGGGAAATGTTTGTTCCCTTATTGCATTGTCCTTATGTCAGTACTGAAAAATTGGTTAGGACTGCGGGCTTAGTTATTAACTGTATTTATATATTATCTCTCTGTCAACGCATCCAAGGTGGCTTACAATTTAAAACAGTGACATAAAAAAGGGAATGATGATGGTGGAAAATGAGCATATTCAGGAACCAGAATCCTCAGATAATGTTACATAATTGTTCTCATGACAAGGTGGAATGGCCACTCAGGGAGACAGTTCTAAGAGAGGAAGAGCCAGAGGGGGTTGGTGCCAGCTGAGAGGATGGAGTTAGTAGCTTCAGAAGGAAATAGAAGCTAGGATAGGTGGTTTCAGGTCTGTGAACTAGGTGCCAAAAAAAATCACTAAGGGCAAAAAGGGTGGGGGGCTCTTTGCACCCAGAAAACTTCCAGAAAACCCAGAAAACTTCCAGAATTTTCCTCTGATTGCTAAAATTTGCTAAACACCCACTCTGGGAATTGTCCACACTGACAAACTGCAATATTCAGTATCTCGCAGAGAATGACCATATTCCACATTGCGCATCTGGAAAAATTCACATTGAATAAGCTCACCTGAGCCGTCGATGGTCATGGCATCAGCCCCATGGGCCAGCATCACCTCCAGGCAATCCACATTTCCTTTCATAGCAGCCAGATGGAACCTGACATGCAAGCCAAACCTGCCATTAATCCATAGTTCCCAAGGCTAGATTAACATACATACTTTAAAGAGTAAGGACCCGGACCCAGACCCAGTGAAGTTTCTCCTGCTTTAAGATAGATAGATAAATAAATAAATAAATAAATAAATCGACATACGCAGATTTTCCCTCTGAGTCCAGTTTGGTTGGGACCAGGCCCTTCCTGAGAAGGAGAGATGAGACACGATCTGCATCATTGTACTCCACAGCTTGCAGGAGCTTCTCGTCATTCTTGCTCCAGTCCTGACTCTGAAAACCAAAAGGAAACATTTTATAATTTCATTTCCTTATACACAATCTCCATTTTTCATCACAAACACACCCTACACCAGCTTTGGGTTGGGATTCAGAGACCTGAACATGCAGCAGCATATGCTTCTATGGCACTGGGAGAAGTTGCACTTGCTGGAATTCTCCTTCCATAGGGCCAATGTAAATTTGCAGAAACAACAAGTTGCATGGCTCTTCCCAGATAATACCATTCCAGACTGCAAATGGAGGAGTACATATTTGAATATTTCTCCATCAAAAAACTTTTTCCATCTGTGTAAGCTAATGTCTTTATTCAATAGATTCTCAGCTAAACCATAAAGCAGGATTCTAGTTTTCCATAGCAGATTTCCATATGCAAGGTATGCTATTTTGTTAACAGTATGCAATATCTTCCACAAAGGTACAATCCAGGGCTGCATCAGGAATGACTTCTGCATATCTGAGGCATTGTTAAGCAACCAGTAAAGACAGAGAAGATCTACTAGGTATATGTAAAATTTAGGAACTGAGCACAAAGCAGTGGTATCCTTGCAACTTTTCCCACTTGGACTGTTGCTTCCCATCCCGCCCTGGATGATTAGTATGGTTATGGCTCTTTGACTGAGTAGGCTCTTTGACTGAGAGCAAAGTCCAAAGTCCAGCTGAAATGTCTGCGTGACTTCCTCTTTGCCGACGATGCAGCTATCACTACCCACTCTGCCAAAGATCTCCAGCAGCTCATGGATCGTTTTAGCAAAGCCTGCCAAGATTTTGGACTGACAATCAGCCTGAAGAAAACACAGGTCATGGTTCAGGATGTGGACTCACCTCCCTGCATTACAATCTCTGCGCATGAACTGGAGGTTGTCCATGACTTTGTGTACCTTGGCTCAACGATCTCTGACACTCTTTCTCTCGATACCGAGCTAAACAAACGCATCAGTAAAGCAGCTACCACGTTTTCCAGACTCACAAAGAGAGTCTGGTCCAACAAGAAGCTGACGGAACATACCAAGATCCAGGTCTACAGAGCTTGCGTCCTGAGTACACTTCTGTACTGCAGCAAGTCATGGACTCTTCACTCACAACAGGAGAGGAAACTGAATGCTTTCCACATGCGCTGCCTCTGACGTATTCTCGGCATCTCCTGGCAGGACAAAGTTCCAAACAACACAGTCCTGGAACATGCTGGAATCCCTAGCATGTATGCACTACTGAAACAGAGACGCCTGCGTTGGCTCGGTCATGTCGTGAGAATGGATGATGGCCGGATCCCAAAGGATCTCCTCTATGGAGAACTCGTGCAAGGAAAGCGCCCTACAGGTAGACCACAGCTGCGATACAAGGACATCTGCAAGATGGATCTGAAGGCCCTAGGAGTGGACCTCAACAAGTGGGAAACCCTGGCCTCTGAGCGGCCCGCTTGCAGGCAGGCTGTGCAACATGGCCTTTCCCAGTTTGAAGAGACACTTGGCCAACAGTCTGAGGCTAAGAGGCAAAGAAGGAAGGCCCATAGCCAGGGAGACAGGCCAGGGACAGACTGCACTTGCTCCCAGTGTGGAAGGGATTGTCACTCCCGAATCGGCCTTTTCAGCCACACTAGACGCTGTTCCAGAACCACCTTTCAGAGCGCGATACCAGAGTCTTTCGAGACTGAAGGTTGCCAACTACTACTAGATAGGCAGTAGGGGGCACTCATTTGCCACATGCCATTTTGAAAACTGCAACCCAAGCCCTGTTCACTCTCATGGAAATGCACCAAATTACATGCAGACTTGTGATTCTATCATCAGACCCACTTTCTGGATAATGAAAGATAATAATGAAAGATAAGTGAAAGATAATCACTTTCCATGTTTGCACTAATATTCCCTGGGCATCACCTGGTTGAAACAGCAGCAGTTAATCTGAAATGCTCACATCTGGGCTTGATTTTGCAACATATACCCACATGGTCTGTTGGTACAAATACCAACGGTCACTTGAAATGGAGGCACTCCAAGAAGCTTTGCAAGAATTACTGATTAATACTGTATATGTATCTGTCACATAAGTGCACCTAGCTGTGCTCTTGTGATGAGTCCAGCTTTGATCTGGCACCTCAGTAATCCTGTAAATTCTGATCTTACATACTTGCAGCTGGTTTTTAACCCAAATCAGTTTACCACTGAGCTCTTGCAATGCTTATGTTGCTCATTCTGATTAACAGGTTAGGGGCCCAATCCTAACCAGCACTGATGTAGCTGCAGTGCAGCCCCAAGTTAAGGGAACAAACATTCCCTTATCTTGAGAAGACCTCCATGACTGCCCTCCCACAGACACACCCCGTTGGCACAGCTGCATCAACGTTGAAAAGTTGGATAGGATTGGTCCCTAAAAAGCTGAGCTCTTAGAAGGAACTCTATTCTTATCTAGCAGCAGAGTTTTCCCAAAATTCACCTTGCTTCGCTTCATAGGCTATTAAATTATTTAGGTTGCAACCAGACACAAGTATTCATTCAAAAACTGATGAGTGCATGCTGACTCCAATGGCCCCAAACGACAAAATACTGGTTCAGAATAAAATGCAAACTAGCTTTTACCCTGCAAACTGTCAGTTTCTGTAAACACCCAGAGGATCAAACTGAGAAAATACTCTGATAAAATGGTTGATTGAGAAGCTTAACCCATTTCGGCCCAGCCCACAGGTATACACATTTGATCTCTGTTGCATATATGCACTGTTAGACAGAAATGGCTTTAAAAGAGGTTGGATGCCAGAGTTGCCAACTTTATACACTGATTTCCATTCCTGTGCCTTGCACAATAACTTGATGAGCAGACATTAACAGGCAGTGGTGCTCTGAAAAGTTTCATGTACAGATCAGGTGGCTGCTAAAGGCACAAGGGAAGACCATGTCTTTTTTTTCCCTGTGATCATTCGACATTTCTAGTGGGGTCAAGTCCTGCATTCTGATCCAAAGGGAGGCACCTTAATTTTAAAGGAAGGGGTAAGGTGCACATACTCAGGGATGAGATAGGCAGTCTGTACATGTACCTTCCTTATTAGATAATGTTATTTCCCAGTTTTTCTTTAAAGAAGCTAAAAGTGGGGCAAGGTTAGAGATAGAGAAGGGGGCATAGCCAGGGTATGGTGTATTGGGTAGAAAGTGCCAGTCCAAGAGGATCAGTACAAATTTATATTTTTTCAGAATGCTAACAAGGGAAGTTAAGGCAGAGTTTGATGTCTAAAAAAAAAGAGGGTCATGGGCCAACACCTCCAATAGGAAGAAAGCTCAGATCCTAAATCTAAGCATGTAAGGCTAAGTTTCAGTTGCAGACGTAGGCATTCTGCACATACCTAGAGGTACATCTATTCATTACAGTAATATTTCATATATGTCCCTTTAAGGAGAGGTATGATCAACATGAGGGGGGGGGGAGTGCTAAAAGAGGGCCTTCAGTATTTGAAAGTGATTTTTCCCCCCCTGAAATAATCAAATAATGTCTCAGAATATCCTTAGAACACAGGCAAAGTAAGTCTCTGGGCAGTGTACATAGATCACAAGGACAGGAGGGTGGATGGAGGTAGTCACCTTCAAGCACCTCTGTAGCTGAAAGAGCACAAAACATTTCTATCCCAGAGACAGAAAATTCAAACAGTAACACCTCTCCACCCCATTAAAAATATTATAGTATGTCCACATAATTAAAAATTTGCTGCCTTGAATTCTGTTTTACCTTGCCCGAGGCCTTACTAAATTTGTAGATTTAACATGGGGGTGTGTGGATTCTGCTCTGTTTGTGGCTGGTATGCCCTGTCCAAAGCTCAGCATCCCTCTTAGCTGCTATACTCTGACATCAAGAGAGGTCACAGGCCACCAGTATGTGCCATGTCTTAAAATCTCCTTAACTGGGGTTTAAAAACAAGGCTGCTGGAAGCCAACAAAGGAGGATCCCATGGGGAAGTTACCAAAAGAGGTATCCAGTTGATACTGAGGAGCTGGGGCACAAAACCTGCTCTCCCATATTCAATTCCTCCTCCCCACTTTCCTGGGTTATTCCTTTGCAAGGAAGGGGCCCCTATGATGCAGTGGCTCAGAGTAGATTCCAACACAAAATACTATCTAGACCTTTTCTCAACACTTTAGGGTTCTTCACATTATTTTATCTTGGTTGGTTGGTTGGCAACCTTCAGTCTCAAAAGACTATGGTATAAGCCTACAGCACCCAGTATTCCCAGGCAGTCTCCCATCCAAGTACTAACCAGGCCTGACCCTGCTTAGCTTCCAAGATCAGACGAGATTGGGCATGTGCAGGGTAACAACAACCCTGTAGAGTAAGTCAGAACATAGTATTTTCCCTATATTTCAGATGGGGAAGACGGAGGCAGAAAGAGAACAGCTTTCCTACAACTACCTAATGAGTTTGAAGCAGGATTCAAACTTGGCCCTTCCTAATACACATGCTTCTTGGCAAAGCAATAACAAGACATTGCACCACGGTGCCTCTCTTTCTTCCCCTCTCTTCTGAAGTCTGGCCTACTTGACAGGGCTGTTGCAATAGGAGTAAGGACAAGACAAATGAAAAGAAATAATTCATTGTAAGCACAACATAGAATCCCTGTTTCACCCAAAAGCACACTGTAAAGGCACAAGAGAAGGCACAAGAGAAACCTATCCTTCCACCACCCCTGTGACAGGTGAAATAAGGGACAGCCAATTTGGATGTCCTGTTCTTGAGTATACACACCTGGAGAGGCAAGATTTGCAAGACAGATGAAATCCAAAATAGGGAACATTGTAGATAATGCAGGCAGCTGATTAAATAAGGAAGATGAAGGAAAGCATTGGACTTGTTAACCCCCCCCCAGCCCTGAAGCCCATTGAGCAACGTCTCAGCCTACCTCCCTAGATTATTGTGAGGATAAAATGCTATAGGGGAGACCTAGGTACATTGCCTTGAACTCCTTGGAGGAAGGGTGAGGTAAAAATCAAATAAATGATACACCACATAGTATATTCATAATAATAAATACTGATATTACATTTCTTCCTTCCACCCAATCCTCCCTCAATTCCCCCATGTATTTCCTTTTCACGAACCAGTCACCATCCTCCAACCTAACCTCCCTCACAGGGCTGTTGAGAGGATAAAATGGGGGAGGGGCGATAACATATGCCCTAACCGGAAATCCTTGGCATAATGGTGGAATTATATCATGGCAGGATACTTCCCATAGGCACAATCTCATGATTAGAAAAGGACTAGAAAGCATAGAAAATGGGAAGGCTGTAAAATTGACCTTTATTTGCTTATGTAACAATAATGAGGATAATTATTAATAAAGATTATTAATAATTACTAATAATGAGGATAATTTAGCACATTCTTATGAGCAGCAATATTCTGGAACAGGAGAGTTCTTTTCCAACAAAGGACAAATGCAGGGATGCGTTTGGTCACCCACACCAATGTCTCTCTTTTTTTCCTGCCCAGGGCTCAATCATACAGGAAGCAATAATAAGCATGCTTCTGTGCATGCACAGAATGCATCTCCCCCTCCTTCTTCCCAACACCTAGTCCCCAAAGTGCAGGAGACAAAAAGAAAAGGGTTTCCAGCTTTTGAGACAAGCAGGGTCTTGGCACCCACTTCTCCTTTCTACAAAAAAAGCCCTGATTAACGGGGAACGGGGAATGAAGAAAGATGCATCCCAGGGGAAGGTGGGGTCATGAGGGAAGAGATAGTGCAGAGGGGAGGGGGTAATGAGGAGGTCTGAAGGAGAGCCCTACCAGAGGGAGGGGATGCCCGGGCTGGGGGCTGGAGGGTGGGGGACGTACCGTGAAGGAGGAGGCGGCACAGAAGCAAATTTGCTTCATGGTTCCTCCCAGGAAGTAGCGAGCAGCCATCCATCCGACCAGCTGGCCTGGCAAAGGAAGACGAAGAGGGCAGAAGGGGACCAGGGATGAAGGAGAAATGATGAAGGATGCTGCTGGTGCTTGATGCTGTGGATACTGTTCCAGCCAAGACAGCTTGCTGATGCTGCTCAGTGAAAGGGCAACTGTTGCCCTCTAGCGGCTGGAAGGAATCTTAGGGAAAAGTGCTTCCTCCTCCTATGTGGGGAAAATGGAGCTGGGTAGGGGCTAGGGATTATCAGGGCTTAATTTCCTTTTTTAAGGAGAAAAAAAAAAAGGTGATGGAGATCAAGCTTGCTTGGCTCTTGCATCCTTTCTGGCCTGGAATTCCTCATGTGCAGTTAACAAAAAGACCACTGCACATGCTCAAGCACACTTCAGTACCAAAGCCTCAGGGCCAGAAGTTGCAAACAGGGTCCATCAGGCCCTGAGTTAAGCTGCATCCCCAAAACTGCTGTTGCTTAGGCTCAGACTTCTCTTTTGCTGATGAAAATATTGTTGCTAATAATTTTTATCATTATTGTGTGTCTGATGTCAGATTTCTCAAAGAATTATCTGAGGCCAAGGGTCAGAGATTGAGCGTATTTATTACTCAGCCCTGTGAGGGTCTGCAACCTTTTGAACCACCTCTGCAGTTAGTAGCAGCCTGACACACTGTAAGGTTTGTTGGCAACATTTCATCTCAATGCCAGGAAGGGCTTTACTTGCTGGCATTTACCTGGAGGAAAGGTTCATCACAGGTTACAAGTTGTGATAGGGATGTGAAACCTCCTGTTTTTACAAGTAGGCTACCTCAGAATGCCAGATGCAAGGGATGGCACCAGGATGCAGGTCTCTTGTCTTGTGTGCTCCCTGAGGCATCTGGTGGGGACACTGAGATACAGGAAGCTGGACTAGATAGGCACTTGATCTAAACCAGCAGGGCTCTTCTTATACTGAAATTTTGAGAGCCTGGCTACTGTTCACAGGAAGCTGTTTTAAATTGAATTAGATAATTGGCCCAACTAGGTTGGCATGGACCAGTGGTGGTTCTCCAGGGTTTCAGACATTTTTCTCTACTTGTAGGTGCCACAGTTGAGACTGGCATGCCAACCAAGTGCTCTACCACTGAGCCATAGGCCCTCCCCTCTGTTAGTAGCATGCTAGCAGGGGTAGTAAAAACATTGGCAATCTTATATACTCAGATAGACCCCAGAATGGAATCCCATCATGTTTCCAGGTTATGGAATAGGTTCGGGGAGAGGACTTGCAACCTCCTTGTTAGCAGGACTCCTATGTTTTTAACAGCTATGTGACACAGCAGAAATTAAACAGAAGAAACTAGCTCTCTCATCACTTTATTACTATGCCAGGAAAAGCTTTACTTATTGAACATCTCCTTATGCAGCTGTTAAAGTGCTAGTAAACAAGATGGCAGTACTGAACACAAGAAGAGCACATTTATCTCATCACTTGAGTCATTACAAAAATTCATGCATTCTTGGGGTCAGACCATGGGCAAGAGGGCCTGTGACTTCCAAGCAGCTTCCAGGCTCCCTGGTTTTGAATTCCTTTTATTAAAGGTGTCCATTTTCCCGAGTTCCATATTTTTAGCTTCTGCAAAAAGAAACTGGAAATCCACAAGATGAACCTGACAGGTGTTGCTCTCCACCAGCATTCCAGGCTCCTGCTGGTCTCTCAACCAGATCCCTTGGAGACAGCAGCTGGATGGGTCCGTGTGACAGGTGACCTGTGGCTGGGTTGCTGGCTCTGATCGGCTTGGGGATTAATTATGAAACAGAGAGCAGAGTTTGGCACAAGATTCACTGCTGGCTTACATTGCTGGGAGTTCATCTCTATTTCATTACAATACCCTGGCCACCCTCCTGGTGTCACAGCCATTCCCACCCGGAAGGCCAAGGCAGGCCAGAGAGCTATGAACAAACTGAAGCAAGCCACAGAAATCTATGAAGAAAGGCTGGTTCTATGTGTCTCTGTCTGATTACCTGCTCTGATAGTATATCCTGAAACCCAGTGCCTAATTCTACATTTCTTTGAATTGAGTTTCACTTTGCTCCTTCAACAAGCCTTTGTAAGATTAGATAACATTCCTTCAATGAGCAGAAAAATGCTTATTCAAGGGGGCCTCTCCTCCTATGAGCTATCTCAGACCCCCTCCTAAATTGTCAGCTTTCATTTTAAACATTTTTAACCCATCTAATGACAGGCTTCAAACGGGTTGAAAGTTCATTTTGCAACCACAAGAGACTTTACTCACATCTGATTTCTTAAACCTGGCCTTGAGGCTTTTCATCTCTTGGTGTCAGTCTCTTGCTCTGCAAGAGACAAATAGAAGGGGCTCAGAGAGAAGTCAAGGCTTATACTTTCATTACAGTCACATCATCATCAGACCTAGAAATCCTGCCCCCAGATCTCAGATAGTAGGATGATGCTTCCAGGCAGTTACTGAGACACTAAAGCTGCAATCCTATACACACTTTCCTAGGAGTAAGTCCCATTGATTTCAATGAGACTTACTTCTGAGTAGACATGCAAAGGATTGTGCTGTTAGTGTACTGTCTCAAGCAGATGATGGTTCCAGTTAACATCCATGGCAAACAGTCATTGGCAGACTTGCAATGTGATCCAATGCATGTTTAATCAGAGTCAGATCAAATATGTTCAAAAATAGGCATGTACAGTACTCTGCTGATTTGTCTAATTTCTTAAAGCCATCTAATCATGGTAGCATTTCCACAAATTAACTGTACCTTGTGTGAACAAGGACTCTCTTTGGTCTGTCTTGAACCTATCGCCAATCTTCATATTCTAGTGTTAAGAGAGAGAAAAATATTTTTCTGCAAATTTAAGGGGGTTTTATATACTGTAGGGGACATAACACTTCCTGAAGACAAAACTCCACTAGGTATGTCCTGCCTATCGAAAGCCTCACATGGCTGTGCTGCATGACTGTGATCTCAGCCTTGACTCATTCCCTTCTACGCACTGGGGTTCAGGCTCCAATTGTAGCTTTGATAGATTCCCCAAGCTCTTTCATCACAATCCACTTGGCATGTAAAACCAGGAAATCAGTTTCTCTGCACTCTAACCTCCAGACACCACCAACCTCATCTTCTCCATCCCACATGGCCTAATTAGAAGCCATTTTTGCACCATGCCAGGAGACCAAGGTTGACATTGCACAGTTCTGCGACTTGGTTGTTTATCCAGCAGAATTAACCTCCATCTTGCAAAAGTAGGTGCTGGATCAGTCTCCATAGCATCTGTGGATAAACCCCTGGAAATTCATCTCATGGGTGTTAATGTTGTTCTAAAAAGAAATGTTCTCCTATTTACAGAGTTTTAAAATGCAAAACTTACATGACATCCGTCTCTGGGATATGGACCGTTATACAGTATTCTAGTGCTCGGTTTCTGCCTCGGTTCTGGTTAAACTTGGATCCTCCACTGCCACCTTGTAATCAACAGCAACCGCCTGCTTGGTATAGTCTTTCAACACTGAGGAAGAACAAAACTCAACAGTATCTCCTTACAGGAGCCTGGTTGAAAGCAATTTCAGTGTATCCAGCTGTATTCAACACCAGCTGGATGACATACTCACCAATGAGAAGCATATCTCTAATGGAGGACCATTTCTGCCCAGGGAATTAGGTTACCACCTGTTACAGATAAAGTTACCACCATCCTACCCCCTAGCAGGAGAAGAGAGCATAGCCACATAGGAAGAAACACAGAGCAGAAGACAATTCCAGTTGTTCGGTCCAAGGAGTGTTTAAAATGCTGGATTCAAGCATTTTTCCACAAGAGAAAATTCTGCGCCAGAGCCTGGTGTTAGCTGGCTATTCCATACGTGTAAACTTTTTCAGAGTCACAAGGAAAGCCCTATTGCATACAGGGAAAAGCCATCCAGTCCAGCATCCCGTTTCTCACAGTCACCGAACGTTTGGGAAATCCACAAGCACCATTGCTCCCCTGCATGAGAGAAGTAAGCCTTTCAAGTAGGCAGAAATAATTGCAGTTTAGATATGTATTACTGCTACATAAAACCCTAAAGCCCTGTTGTATTATATAATATCAAAAAGCCCATTTACTTTTTCCAGTAGAGTCTGATCCAACAGCACATATTTTTATATTTTGGTAAAAATAGTGGGGGCCCAGTCCTATCCAATTTTCCAGCATTGATGCAGCCGTAATGCAGTCTCAAGGTAAGGGAATATATGTTCCTTACCCTGAGGAGGCCTCTGTGACGCACCCCCCCTTGCAGGATCAAGTGCATGCCCCCTTGGCATAGCTGCATCAACACTGAAAAGTTGTATTTTGTTTGTTTAAAAAAATTATAACACACCTTTCCCATGCCTACGCTAGGCAAGCAAATGCCAAAGGTAGGGCTACCATACATCCCAGTTTGACCAGGATTGTTTGGGTTTAGCAACATTGTCCTGTAGTCTCACTCAGTTTGAAATTCTGTCCCAGTGTGCCCTGGCCGCTGTTTATAGAAAGGCACCAAAACCACAATGGAGGGAACAGGCACATTGTTAGGTGAGCTTGAGCACCAGGGAGATGAAGAGGAAGACAAGGAAGAAGCCGCATGCATGTGTGCTTTTGTGTTCCACCTGAAGGCCAAAGCACTGCAGCCTCCCACCACCATACTACTGACCCCGAATGAACACACACACGATTCTTTGGATTTTGGAGAGGCAATCAAACAGGCGACAGGAGAATTCAAAGAACTTCTTAACGTTTACTCGTTTGCAAACGGGACCTCCACACATGTAGAGGACCCAGAAGGATTACAATAATGCAGGTTTTATAGGGCAAAATAACATACAGGCAGACGCCTAAAACAACATTTGGCATGTTATCAGTACAGGATGCTGATCTGAGGATGGCAATTCAATACACATTGGCAGTTTGTTTACAGAGATATCCCTTAGAGGGGGTCTGGTACTCTGACTCATCCCTTTTACCCTAACCTTTTTATCCTCGTTTGTTGATTGCCCTTATCTAGGACCTTTCTGTTCACCCTTGGAGGCCCATATCACAGTTAACTGGTTCTCTGAGAGGGATAGCTTTTTGGTCAGAGAAGAGCCTTATGGGTGAACTGGGCATCTTGGGATATTTCCATATTGTGAGCTGGGCATATTGTTATCACTACATGCTCTTAACCATGACTAATCTCATTCAGCCCCAACAGGAACCCTCCTGGGTAAGTGCGCACTGGACTGGTGCCCCAACCTTATAAAGAAATTTGTTTGCTTTGCCCTCAACCCTGCCAGAGCCACTCCACGTTCTCTCCAGTTTGTCGCTCCCCCCCCATCATCTCTCTCTCTCTGCTAGGGTCCCTCTTTGAGTCTTTCCAGTCCCCAGCAGGCCTGAGGGGAGTGAGGGAGGGGGAGAAGCAACACAGCTTGGACCTTGGCAATGCCTGAGGCTGGCTGGCTGGCTCTTATTCAGCACAGAACCCAAACACCTCTCTGCCAAGTGGCAAGAGGCAAGGTGAGTGCTACACCCTGGTGCTGGGGGCACCTCTGACCATTTCCACCCTTGGAACACAGTCACCTTCTGCCCTTACCCTACTTGCTGCCCACTGATGCTCCAGGCCTGACACCCTCTTTACACCTGCCAACAAGCAAGGGGGGGAGGCCCTCCTAGGAAGATACGCCTTCCTATCTCTCCCTCTCTCTGTAGCCTGCCTGCTAAATAAATTCACTCAGAGCCCAATCCTATGCATGTCTATTCAGAAGTAAATCCCATTCTAGTAAATGGGGCTTAACCCCCTACCCCAATGCCTGCCTGGTGATACTCCAATTGGTCCCAATTTCAATTCTAAAAATCTTGGCAAGTCTAGCCTAAGGCAGCTTACAAAGTTCCACACTAACATGTACAATATATAAAAACAATAAATAAAATCATTATCAAAAACAATACCATGAGGAGGGGGGCAACAGACCAAAACACTATGACAGAAGCACAGAGGGCAGACACCAACCCATCATCCAAACAAAACAGAAATGCTTTGAGCCCTCACTGAAAAGCCATGAAGGAGGTAATTCTTAATTCCCCTGGTTAGGAATTCCATAATTGTGACGCCACTACTGAGAAGGCTCACCCTCATGCCACCATCTGTCTAACTTGGGGAACTTGCCAGAGAAGGTGAGCTGGAATGTATTGCTATTAAGTAGGATAGCTAAATGGAACCTCCATATTCAGGGCAGTCTACCCCAATTAATACCTATTGGGGACAGGTAGCATAGAAGGGCTGTTAGCATAGAACCATAT
Organism: Tiliqua scincoides; assembly: GCF_035046505.1. NCBI lineage: Eukaryota > Metazoa > Chordata > Lepidosauria > Squamata > Scincidae > Tiliqua > Tiliqua scincoides. Next base: position 40,971,449 of record NC_089828.1, on the reverse strand, counting down.
GAGGGTTACCACATACCCTCTTTGTCAGTTTCCCAGATTTATCTGGTATGCCACTGTGAGAAACAGGATATTAAATTTGATGGATGCTTTTTTTAAGATAGGCGAATTGGCGGAAGTGATGTTTCCAGTATGCTGTTAGCATGCTTCTAGCATGGTTAATGTAAAAACAACAAAATGATGCTCCCTCATTGAAATTAATTGTATGGAAGTTGCCATGTTGTAACCATGCTCTGCACATACTATGGAGGCTGCCTTGTTTCTGACAGGTTCCTCCATTCCTTCTAATATAAAATAGGTGGAAGTGATGTAACATGGTGGCAGCCATCTTTTCTAGCTCCGAGCTAGCTTGGAGAAATTCTTGTGTGCCTAGTATGCTAGAAGCTAAAGAAAGAATACAACCTGAGCATGCTGGAAGCTTAAAAAGAAAGCTCTCTAGCACTTCTAGAAGGTGAAAAAAGTATGCAGCCTTTGTCTAATCCAGAAAGTCTTTTCTAATAAATAAGTCATTCACACAGTGCGTAATGGAATCCCCACACTCAGAGACAATCTATCTCTAAAAAACACCAGCTGTTGCTGGAGACAAATAAAGGGAAAGCCTCTCCATCAATGTTGGATAGGACTGGGCTGCTACATAGACTCTCCTCCATGCATTTAGCTCATGGCCTCCACTGCAGTAAGTGCCACATTTGAACTCAGTCAGAGGCAGGGTCGTGCCGTGGGTGGGGAAGCAGGTGAGGCAGAGCTCCCCACCAGAGTCCTTTGCTATTCAAAGGCATCCACGCCACCATGTGAGGCATCCACACAACCCACTTGGGGTGGGTGGGGAGGGAAGTGAGGCAGAGCCTCCCCTCTGGAGTCCTTGAAAAAGTGCCACTGCTGCATGAGGCTCAGGGTGGGGAGGCAGGTGAGGCAGAGCCTCCCCACTGGAGTCCTTTGAAAGGTGCCATTGCTGTGTGAGGTGCAGGGTGGGGAGACAGCTGAGGCAGAGCCTTCCCACTGAGAAGCGCCACTGCTGTGTGACGTGCAGGGTGGGAAGGCAGGTGAGACAGAGCCTCCCCACTGAAAAGCGCCACTGCTGTGTGAGGCGCAGGGTGGGGAGGCAGGTGAGGCAGAGCCTCCCCACTGGAGTCCTTTGAAAAGCGCCGCCGCCGCGTGAGGCGCCCAAGTATCCTCAACCCACGCGCAAATGCGTGGGGAGGCTCTGCCTCACCCGCCTCTCCACCCACTTTCTAAAGCAGTGCCTACAGATGCAGCCTAGAAAGTGGACAGCTGTGAACTGAAGCAAGCAGAACCTGCCCAAAGTAAAGATGTCTCCCGCCTGCTGCTCGTCACCCTCTCAGGGCCCTCTGTGCCCAAAGTAAAGATGGCGCCCGCTTACACTTCGTGCCAGAGACAAAGATGGCGCCTGCCCACTCTCTGCCCAAAGTAAAGATGGCGTCCCTGCCACCGGCCCCTCCTCCAGGAGCAAATGACACTTTCCCCCTACCCGCCCATGCTGGACGTGGCCTGCGCGCAGTTAAGAGCGGAGGAAATGTCGGTGAATTACGCGGCCGGGCTTTCGCCGTACTCGGATAAGGGGAAGTGCGGGCTCCCAGAGGTGAGAGAAAAAGGTGGGGCGTGGAGGAGCCCCATTCCCCCTCCCGCTTTCCATGGTCACCCCTCAAGCGCTTGGTCCCCTTCCCAGGCTCGCCTCGGCCCCGCCCCCTTCTCCAAGGTGGGGCATACAAGATAGCATCCCTCCCCCTCCCCCGTAGTCCCCTTGGAAACACACATTAGACCCCAGGGCGAGCCTGGGAGGGCCCAGTCTGAGGGTCTTTGGGAGCCTGGTTGATGTGCACAGAGCCCCACCCCCATCCCCTCATGTAGTGGTGGTTTTTATGGGGCAGTGGTCTGCAGCCTGTTCCCTGCCACCACTCAGGGATGTGCAGTGGGTGGGGAGGCAGGTAAGGCAGAGCCTCCCCACTGGGGTCCTTCAAAAAGCGCCACTGCCACCGTGTGCCACCGTGTGAGGTGCTCAAGCACCCACAATTCACACTCGCTGTGGGTGGGGAGGCAGGTGAGGCAGAGCTTTCCCACCGGAGTTCTTCAAAAAGTACCTGCCACTGTGTGAAGCGTCCAAGCACCCACATTCCCCTGCAGTCTGTGGGTGGGGAGGCAGGTAAGGCAGAGCCTCCCCACCAGAGTCCTTTAAAAAGCGCCGCTGTGTGAGGCACCCAAGCAACCACAACCGATGCGCTCTGTGCATAGGGAGTCAGGTGAGGCAGAGCCTCCCCACCAGAGTCCTTCAAAAAGCACCACTGCCGTGTGAGATGCCCAAGAACCCACAATTCACACGCTCTGTGGATGGGGAGGCAGGTGAGGCAGAGCCTCCCCAATGGAGTCCTTCTGAAAGCACTGCTGCCGTGTGAGGCGCCCAAGCACCCACATTACCCCACAGTCTGTGGGTTGGGAGGCACGTGAGACAAAGCTTCCCCACTGTAACCCTTTGAAAAGCACCACCGTTGGGTGAGGCGCCCAAGAACCCACAACCCATATGCTCTGTGGTGGGGAGGTAGGTAGGTGAGGCAGAGCCTCCCCACCAGAATCCTTCAAAAAGCACCACTGCCATGTGAGGTACCCACGCACCCATAATTTACACGCTCTGTGGGTGGGGAGGCAGGAGAGGCAGAGTCTCCCCACCGAAGTCCTTCAGAAAGCAACGCTGCCATGTGAGGTGGCCAAGCACTCACAACCCACGTGCTCTGTGGGTTGGAAGGCAGGTGAGGCAGAGTCTCCCCACCAGAGTCCTTCAAAAACCACCACTGCCACTGCTTGGGAGCCTCACACGGTGGAAGTGCTTTTCAAAGGATTCTGGTAGGGAGGCTTTACCTCACCTGCCTCCCCACCCACCGCATGTCCCTGTCACAACCCCACTAATAAATAAAGTATGATACTGGAGACTCCTGTCAATCCTGCCCCCCTCCCAGGACCCCATCTGCCCACTCCCCACCTCTGTTATGCCCCTCACCAGCCTCAGCAGTGTTTGCTGTAAACAAATACTCTTGTTAGAGCAGAAAAAGTGGCCCTGAAGCCTGACACTAGTGACAGCTATTTAAGCATAATTGACAAGACCCTAAGAAGGGCTGGGACATTATCTCCTGGTACCTTAAAGGGTACCTCAGATAGGTACCTCCCCCTTTACCTGATGGTGCTCTAGCCCAGTGGTCTTCATCCTTTTTCATTCCCATAAGTTGCCACAACCCCTCAACTGAGGCTTCGCAACCTTATTGGGGTCCTGACCCCAAGGTTGAAGAACACTGTTATAGAAAACATTGATGTTGCCTTCTAATATAAAGTCTCTCAAAGTGATTTGCATTGCAAATAAGAAGACGGTTCATAGAACCATAAGCTGATTTTTATGTTCCTTGTCTCTAAAGAGTTCACAGACTTATTTAAAAAAAGGCACAAGGCAGTCAGCAATCACTGAATAAGAGGCTATGCTGGGGTGAACCAGGAAAGTTGGTCTCCCCACTAAATATAAGAGGATGACCACTTGCTGCTGTTAGTTTTTACCCTGCTTATCTGGTACATATTTATGCTTTTTGCTAGATGAGACCACCTGTATTTCCTGCTACCGGTACTTGTCGTTCTTATTCTCAATATACCTGCACATGTGTATATCTGTATGTATATCCAAGTGGTACTTTTTTCTTTTTCCACCTCTATCTGTTTTTCCTCTTGTGTTGATGGTAAGCCATTATATTGTCAACCGTCTGGAGCTCATTGGCAGAAAGGTGGTATACAATATTTAATGCACATGCACATACAGTCTGCCTGCTGAGGTTTACATTTCATGTCTCTGAAGGGGACTGTCATCCATGAAAGCTTGTTTGTGGCCACAAGTGAGGATAGTGGGCAACTTATATGGGTTTAAATAGGGATTAAACAATTTCATGGAAAGCGTGTCTATCAGTGGTACTACATGTAGTACCATCATGATGTAGCGCATCATGTAGTCATGATGGTTGTATGCCACCTCCAGGATCCTCAAAACTCTTTGTTGTTTCCTCTTTGAAAGGGGCTTCTTTGCACAGTGTGTAGGGGAATTTCTACATTCAGTGGGTCATATTCCCAGGTCAGTGTGCAAAGGTTAGCAGCTGTATTGTGGCAGAAGCTTTTGTATCCACTTCCGTGCACACATCAAATATTGTCCTTGGTTGATAAATAGATCTTCATGCTTGGGCGGTGGGGGGAGAATTGTCACAGTTACAAATGGTCTGTGACATGTCTACACCAAATATAGATAAAAGTGTGCTGACAGATTTTAGAGGTGAAGCCCAAAAATTTCTTCAAACTCATTGTCAAACCCTCCCCCCCCCCCGCCCGTTGAAAATGTTTTTCAGGGCTGATGATAGATTTGGGGGAAGCTTGTTATTTTCTCCCACTGCCCTTTGCAGACTTTGTACACAGATCTGTAATATTGAGTAAGACGTCACAACTATTTTGTTTTCCTTTGAGTAGTATAAGCAAAAAGTTTGTGCATCCAGCCACCAATAAATTAAATTATCAGATAGATATTTGTCCTCATGTTATTTGTCCACATGAGCCTAACTCAGTACCTGCATTAAAAACCAAATCCAGTAGATTATCTTAACTGGGGGAGCCCCTGCACTCCAACCTAATGATTATAGTCTTTGTCTTGTCTCTACTACCACTGAGTGAAATGCATTGACCTTCATAAAGGTGCCATGCCACATCTCTTACTTCCTTAAAATTCTTTCTTAAAACTCACCTTTCTTACTAAACTTTTGGCACAACATCTTCATCTGTTTTGCCTGCTGTAACAAAGCTTAAGTGTAACTGAAATAATTGCATATTTTCCCTTTCCTCTGTTGTTTGCTTTGTGTCAAGATTCTAGACAGCTTGTGATTGTGAGCTGTCCATCCTATGCAGAGCTTTGTGTACATGGCTGAACCAATCAAGCAATCAGTAATAATCTGCCTTCCTCTGCCTCACCTCTCCCTTTTTATTCAGTTTTTTGATCCACCAGATGAACTGGAGAGAAAAATCTGTGAGTTGGCCGGCTTGATACGAAATGCTTCCAATGTGGTGTTTCACACTGGGGCTGGCATAAGCACAGCTTCAGGAATTCCGGATTTCAGGTAACCCAAAAGTAGAAATCTATGGTTTGCCATTGACTTGTTAGGGAAAACCCCACTATCTTTCATTGACACTAAGGGCACAGTCCTAACCCACCTTCCAGCACTGACCTAAGGGCAAAGTGTGAGAAGCTGCTGTGCATGCACACAATGGAAAAGAAGTGTTTCTCTTCTGTCATCATCACCCTTTGATAGCTCTTTCTTAGACTTACTGTTATTAAAGGTCTAGTACTCACTGACCTGTGTGTCTGGGCTATACTACTTGAGACTGCACAAGGGAGGGGGCTGTAGCACAGTGGTAGAAATTTACTTGTGAAGGTCCCAAGTTCAGTCCTCTGCATCTTTGGGTAGAACTGGAAAGACCCATCTCAAATCCTGAAGAAGTGCTTCCTGTTAGGTTAGAAAATACTTTGCTAAATGGACCAAGGGTCCGGCTCAGGACAAAGCAACTCTCCTTGACTTTGTTCACCTGATGGAATAATCCTCCTTACAAAAAAAGTTGCTTGATCAGCCTGGATGGAATCCACCTCACCTGATTCCCAAATGAGGATTTTCCTAGAGACACAATTAGAATGAAGTTTTCAAGTGAGATACAAAATTGAAACCTCACATTTTTAATGTATAGAAGGCCCAAATGCACGTAGAATCCCAGTACAGAATCACTAAATGTCCATCTGAAGAGCCCTGGCAGATTTGATTCCTGCCAAATAGCAATTAGATCTTGGATGCCCAGGAAATTCATTAGTGTTCAAACTGAAGGAGATGCTGGTTGATGAACCTATTTCCATGAAATATTCAGGAGAACATGGAGTCTGATTTATACATGAACCTGAGTAATCAATATAGGTACTGTTGCCATTGTGATAATCTTCTTAAAGCCCATCCCTGCCCTGCCCCCTTTCTCAATAGGTTTTTTACAGCACCCATGGAACTTTCAGTTAGCAATCACAATGTCTGCTTAAAAGTTGAATTTTTTCCCCTTCCTCCCCACAGAGGCCCCAATGGTGTGTGGACTATGGAGGAGCGAGGCCTGGCTCCCAAATTTGATACTACTTTTGAGAATGCACGGCCATCCAAGACTCACATGGCCCTCCTGGAGCTGCAGAGAGCTGGCATTCTGCAATTCCTGATCAGCCAGAATGTGGATGGGCTCCACGTCCGTTCTGGGTTTCCCAGGTAACAAACAGGCCACTTCTTCTTGCTCCATGTTGTTTGAAGAAAGGTATTGAGGGTCAACCTGTCTTGACCTTTCATTGCTGCAGGAGTCTCTTACCTGGCCTTTCCTCATGTTAAAACAGAGACAGGCTGACAAAAGAACACAGGGGTGGGCTCCTTCAAGTTCTGGTAATTTTTACTTTTGCACCTTTTGATTTTAGAGTGTGGAGGAGTAAGAGTTACTTTATCTGCCTTTGGAGGAGCCTGTAAGGGAGGAGAATCCAGATAAAGGACACTTGCAGAGATGTAACAGGCATCATCCTAGGTGGGTAGGCAACTCTGCTGTGCGCCTGTTTAATGGAATGATCAATCACACATATGCAGAGTCGCAGCAAAATTGTCTGCCCCAGGTTCATACACTGGAAAAAAGCATGACCTGAGCTACTGGCAATGGGGTCATCACTTGGGGCGCAATCCTAACCCCCCTACGTCAGTGTTTTCCAGCACTGGCATAGCGGTGCCAATGGGACATGTGCTGCATCCTGCAGTTGGGTGTCAGTCACAGAGGCCTCCTCAAAGTAAGGGAATGTTTGTTCCCTTACCTCAGAGCTGCATTGCCCTTATGTCAGTGCTGGAAAGCACTGACATAAGGGGTTAGGATTGCACCCTTAGTGTGTATTTGCTTTGCATGTAGAACGTCCCAACTTCAATCCCATCACCTCCAGGTAGCGCTGGGAAAGGCCCCAGCAGAACGTGTTGCAGACAGGAGGGAGCTGCATCTGCTTGTTCATTCAGCAAGCAGTCTTTTCCATGTAGGTGTTCTGGGCTCACAAGACTTTGTTATTTATTGGTACCTCCCAAGCATTCCCTGCTCTTCCTCTAAGAAGCTCAGGTGAGCATCCTTGGCTCTGATCCCATCCTCAGTTTGCAGCATCCCTGCAGCTCACAATGCTTTTGACAGAATGCCTACCACGTGAAAAGAGGTGCGTATCATCCTGGTACAATTTGGTGTGTTTATTCTTACAGAGAGAGAGAATCGCAAATAGTCCAACCCATTTTCAAGATGCTTCTGCTTAGAAACCCCTCAGAGCAATTCTTCTTGGAATGTCAAACCTTTAGCGCTATAAAAAATAATACTTATAATTCAGTATCATCTTGTGTTTTCTGGAGATGTATGTAATTGTGCATGGTGTGAAGAAAGTTGAGAGAGTGAACCTTTCTCACATAATAGTAGAGCTTGGCTCCCCCAGTGGAACTGATGGGCTATAGATTCAGGACAGACAAAAAAAAAAAGGACCGCACAATGCAGCAGCACTAACTTGTGGAATTTTCACCACAAGATGTAGTGATGGCCATTTGGTTCAGACCATTTCAAAATGGATAGACTTAAAATGTTTTTAAAAGATGGACTTGTGAAGATATTAGTCATTATGGTTATGTGGAGTCTCCATGTTCAGAAGCAATCTACCACTTTACTGACTACTAATCCCTGAGGATGGGAGGGCTTTTGCCTTCATGCCCAGTTTGTTGACTTCCTTTTAGGGACGTCTCATTGGCTGCTGTGGAAAGCAGGATGCTGAGTTAGATGGTCCCTTGGTCTAGCAAACAGTCTTCTTTCTTTGCACAAAACACAGCGGATGCTGTTTGATTGTACTAGTTTGCTTTGTGTCCTGGTTTTAACCAGTTCCAGCCCAGATCAAGACGGTTGGTTCTGCTATGCAAGGAAGCTGGGGGCAGGAGGTCCTGAGTAGGAGAGGAAACTCCAGGAAGAAAAACAAAGGCTGAGGAATCTGGATGAGGCTGGCTTGGTTGGCAACCTTCAGTCTCGAAAGACTATGGTATAAGCCTACAGCACCCAGTATTCCGAGGCGGTCTCCCATCCAAGTATTAACCAGGCCTGACCCTGCTTAGCTTCTAAGATCAGACGAGATTGGGCTGTTGCCACTGTCTTCCAGAGAACTTTGCAGTGAATTTGGCAGAACTGTAAGGACTGCCCTGCTTAATCATACCATAGGTCAGTCTAGTCCAACAACCTGTTTACAACATTGGCAAGCCAGATGCATCTAATAAGCTCACAAGCATGGCATGAAGGTGATGGCTTTTCTCACTCTTTCCCCCTCCACCAGCATTTAATATTGAGGTGCACTACTGAACATAGGAGTTCTCTTTTGCTATCACAGATAGCCAAGGTTGATCAATGAAATTATCTAATTCTCTTTTAAAGATGTCTAAGCCAGTGGCCATGCACTGATCCTTGAGGAATCAGATATTCCAGTTTGAAAATGGAGAGTCGGGAAGAATGGGCATCTTTTTTCAGGTCTGCAGAAGCCTAAGTCAGCTAAAGCTCTGCTTGATTAAAGAGTGTGTGTGTGTGTGTGTGTGTGTGTGTGTGTGCGTGCGTGCGTGCGTGCGCGTGCGTGCGTGCGTGCGTGCGTGCGCGCACCACCATTTAAACAAAGGTTTTCTTCTTTCTTTCCCACAGGGACAAGCTGGCTGAGTTGCATGGGAACATGTTTGTGGAAGAGTGCATGAAATGTGGCAAGTATGTACCCCTTTTCCACTGCTTCAGCACTTGGGCCTCCTGGAGAAGAGTGGGGGCTGCAGAAGTAGAAGGGACCTCTCCCGAGAAGATCCCTTGAGAGACTCCTGTGTATAGTTCTAGTTGCCCCAAAGGAAATTGTAGAGCTGGAAAGGGCAAGCAAAATGGTCGAGGGGGTGGAGCAGGACACCTATGAGGGAAGGCAACTAGGGCTTTTCAGTCTGGGAATACAGCTGGAAAAGTGAGACACTATTCAAATCTATTATGATGTGGAGATGATAGGGAAAGAAATCTTCCCCTTCTCCCATGAAACTAGAAACCAGGATCACCAAATGAAACTGGCAGAAAATTGAGGTCAGACCAAACAAAGGACATTTTCACACTGTACCTAAGTAATGGCCCAATCCTATCCAGGGTGCAGTTCTGCCAATGCAGCCTCTGTTGCATTCTGCTGGCCAGCTGGGGACCAGGCCAGCTGACTGAGGTAAGTAAAGAACATTTTTACTTACCTTCTCCATTGCTCCCTGGTCACCTGTGGACCTCCTCAGATCTGCACCAGCTCTTTTGTTGGTGTAGATCTATTAGGGTGAAGGGGCACATTGGACCCAGAACAGGAGCATCAGATCCATCAGATGTTGATGCCATCCACCCCTGTCTCAGCCCAGTTCCTGCCCTGATCTGCCCCTGGCACCAGCAGCACCTCATTGGTGGCAGGTCTGCAGGGTACCGCTGCGGTACACAGCCTTGCATTGGCAGTGGCTCTCTGCAGAACATCAAAGAGGCTGCTGCAGTGGCAGACCATAGGATAAGCTGGCAGACTTTATAGTCCATATCTTGCAGAGACAGTATTGGGCCCTAACTTACAGAATTCCCTGACCCCAAGATGCTATGATAGCTACTGGCTTAGGTGGCTTTTAAAAGGGAATAAGACAAGTTCATGGTAGAAGAAAGTTACTTAACGCTATGGTAAGCTAAAGGACCGACCAGGTGCAACAGCAGTATATCTTTTGAATACAAGCAGCAAGGACTGTTGCCTCTCTGTTCTGTTTTGTGGGCTTCCAGGAAGCAACTGGCTAACCACTTTTGGCAATGGGATGTTGAATTAGATGGGGCCCTTGTCAAATCCAGGCAACTTCTCATTATGTTCCAAATATTCTGAGTGATTCCACCTGCTCTTGGTGTGAGCGAGAAGCGTCTTGGCTGCCCTCCATGTGAGAGATGGAGCTGCTTGTCAGCCTGCATGGGAGAACTGCAGGCCAGAAGTGAGACCAAACCAGGAAGATCCATTCTGAAATGTTGTTGGTTCTTGAAAGAGAGAACCTCTATGTTTGTAAAAATCCCCTTGAGGGATTTAGAAATGCTGCCTATGTAAACTGCCTTGAATAAAGTCAGAGGAGTAATCCGATGACCAGAAAGGTGGTATATAAATACCGAGTTATTATTATTATTATTATTATTATTATTATTATTATTATTATTATTATTATTATTATTAATATTGCATATTGGGGCAACCCAAGTGAGAAGGATGGCAGCTCAGGGGCAAACCTTCTCTGTAGTGGCACCACAACTATGGAATTCCCTTTCAGGGGAATTGAGAACTACTCCCTCCCTCATGGCTTTTCAGTGAGGGCTCAAAACATACCTGTTTTGTCTGGCATTTGGTTGCTAAGTAGATAATTTGCCCTCTGAAATACTGCTGTGACTTGACTGCCTCCCTGGACTTATTTGTTCTCCCAATGGCTCAACGATATGTTAGGTCTTGCTTTGTTTTTGTTTTTAAGTTTCATTGTTTTATGTTAAAATTAATGTGTTTAATGCTTCTTACCTATTAGGATACTTTGTACTTTTTTATGGAGCCTTGTAAGCCACCTTGGGCATTTTCATCAGCATAGAAAAAGCGGGATATAAATTTCTCAAACAAACAAACAAATAAATAAAGCCAGTGATTAAGAGGCTCTCACCCACCTTTGTCAGCTAATCTTTGTCTGATTAAGCTTGATATAAGGAAGGGTGAGTGGTTGAGTTTTGTATGAGAGAAGTAGCCTCCTAGTGCAAACAGGAGGTGAGAGCATCGGGGCTTGTTAAAGTGGGGGAGCATTTCCTGTTGATGTGGTCTAGGATCTAAGAAGACTAAACAGGAAAGGAGGACAGGATGGACAATTGCACCCAAGATCCAGGGTCTGAATTATAGGACATCCAAATACAGAGAAAGGATTCTTTCCCTAATTATGTTACTGTCACTGATCTCAGAAAATCTAATGCCTTACCACATCTTCAATGTGTTTATGTTTAAGGCAGTACGTGAGGGACACTGTGGTGGGCACTATGGGACTCAAACCAACAGGAAGGCTGTGTGATGTCTCCAAACGGAGAGGCCTTCGATCCTGCAGGTATGTCACTGTCAATCATGGGTCACAAGAGTGTCCCTGATCTTGCATGTAGTGTGGGTAGGGGGATGCAGTTTGCACATGATACCCTCAGTTCAGCACTTGACGGGTTTTTCCAAAAGGATACACCACTAGGAGTGGCTGCAGCCCGGACTCTCTCTTCCAAGTGTCTCTTGGAAGAAACCAGCTCCTGAGAACAGTTAGCCCTTTTCATCTGTGTTTTTCTACCCGCGAATTTGACTCAATGTGGATAGCCACCGCAGATGAGATGGACCCTGCCAACCTGCTAAAAAAAATCCCTTAAATAGTGGTTTAAAACTGCTTTTCTTACCATTGTAGCACAGCAGAGCAGCAGATGGGCAGCTATTTCTGGATTGCACCGAGGTCATGACCCCCCTCCCTTTGCCTTTGGTTGCCCCAGAATGCAATATGGAACTGATTAATCACTTCCTCATGCATTCTTCCATGTTCCAGGGCCAAGGGTCCAGGTCACTTGCCTCAGTGCGACCCGAATACAGTTGTTCTAATCCTCTGAGACTGCCTGCCTGCTGCTCGACTGCGCCACAGTGATAAGAAAAGCTGTTTTAAACCGCTATTTAAAGAGACACTTTTAAAAAGTGGATTTCACTATTGCAGTTTTCAGCATCTGCAAAGATTGTGGGTATGGAACCCTTGCAGGTGCCACTCAGGTTGGCCCTCTTTATCTGTGGGTTTGGTACCCATGGATTTGACTCACCGTAGGTGCAAACCCGCAGCTGGAGGGCTTCAAGAGACCTCCTGAAAGTGCCTTCCGGTTGTTTCTGGGAGGTGTTTGGAGATGCAGGGAGGCTTCCCTGCACCTCAGAAGACTTCTGACAGGCACTTTTAGTTTTATGAACACTGGAAGTGCCTTCCAGAAGCCTCCCAGAGGCCTTCTGAGGCACAGGAGGTCTCCGCAGCCTCCCTGCGCCTCAGAACACCTTCAGACACAACTGGAAGGCACTTCCAGTCACATCCAGAGGTCCTCTGAGGTTCCCCCCACAGATCTCAATATCTGTGGTTCGGTATCTGTGGGAGGACAAATATGGATGCCAATAGCCAACCTGTATATTTATTTATTGCATATTTACACTGCCTTTCTGCCAAGAAACCCACAGTAGTTTGCAATTTAAAATGCACATACACCCTTGCACATTTGTTTGTTTGTTTGTTTGAGAACAGAAAGTAAACTGGTAGAGCCGTCTCAAGCCACAGATGTATTCTGAAGGAGCTGATAGTGTGAGCTCCCTGACCTGGAGCTCACAAGAAAGAAAGTTGTGTACATTCTCACACACAAGTGAAGTGCATCTCTTCTTGTGCCACTTGCTTATTAATCCTTTTCAAGTATCTTTTTAGAAATAATTACAGCTGTCACAAAACACCTAACGACCGTGCATGGAACGCACCACCACTCCATGCCAGTCTGAGCTGCTGCTACAAAACAGTGGCAGCATCAGAGCCCTGCTCCCACAGACCCCAGGCTGTGTCAGACTTGAGTCAGCTGTGAGGTTTCATGGGAGGGCAGGGGGAGGATTTGGAGCAGGGAGGGGGGGATGGATCCCAGTGGCAGAGATTTGCGCCAGGATAGTGTCTCCAAAACGCCACCTCAGAATGCTCCCAGCTCTCCTTGGACTTACACCAGCAAAATGGCTGATGCGGCTCTAAGGAGACCCATAGGCTGCCTGTAGGCTTATGTGGAGGAGAAAAGTAGAAAAGATTTTTACTTGCCTTCGGTTTGTCTTCAGGTTGCCCCCCCCCCACCATAGCATGTGCCTTTTTGGTGTGGCTACATGCTGTAGCAAGAAGGGGGATTGGGATGAGCTGTTAGTGTTTAAATACCACCTAAATTAAAGTTATACAAAGGATGGATCTACATGACAGACTTGATTTTGCACCAATTTAACTATCTTGGCTTCCCCCAAAGAATCCTGGGAATTGTAGCTTGGAAAGGGTGTTAAAAACTCTCATTTGAGTATACATCATCCCTTCAGTTCCCCAGGTTTCCTAGGGAAGAGGAAACAACTGCAAAACCTGGTGTAGATAAATCTCAAAATTCTTTGAGAGAAAGTGTGTAAAAGAGAACATCTCATCAAATATAACTTCATTACAAATCCATAGTTCACCTATTTATCTGTGTGTCTCAATTTTATTTTTTTAAGGGGAAAGCTAATGGACACCATCTTGGACTGGGAAGATTCCCTGCCTGATCGGGACCTCAATCTTTCCAGTGAAGCCAGCAGGTAGGAGTCTTCCACAACACCAATTTCCAACAGCACTTTTGAGTAACTCAGGGCGCAATCCTAACCGGCACATAGGCTGGCATAAGTCCCCCGGGAGGGTCGCAAGCGTGCCGTAAAGCATGTTTCTGGGCGGGGGAGGGTGGGCGCTGGGCGGCCCCAGGGGCAGGGTTGGGACCCAGCAGTTATGCCAGATTCCAACCCCCATCCCTGCAGAGAACGGAGTGGCTTCAGGCCGCTCCACTCTCCTCGGACGTTCACCACCTCCAGACATGGCGCAGGTCCATGGAGACCCATTGGGGCGAGCAGCTCTTACCCAGGGGTAAGGGGAAGAGCTTCCTTCCCCTTGCCCCTGGCTGAGCCGCTGCAGCCTCCTGGCTTGCCTGCTCCAGTGCAGGTTTGGATTGCGCCCTCAGGCTGCAATCCTAACCACACTTTCCTGAGAGTAAGCCCCATTGAACAAAATAGAACTTACTTCTGAGTAAACCTGGTTAGGATTGTGCCCTTACAGTGGTAGAAGATTTGTGGTGTTTTCTGTTTTTTTTATTATTTACTGTCTTAAACCATTTTTCAACAAAAAGTTATCAAAGCAGTTTACATTGCAAAAGGAATAAGAAACTGGTTCCCCATTCCAAAGAGGCTCACAAACTAAAGAAAAATACAAGGCAGACACCAGTAACGGCCACTGGGAGGGAGCAGTAAGCTTATACTGAACCAAAGAGGGATGGTTGCAAACTTGCAGTCACAGACACTGCTAAATAAACGAGCTTCACCACTTTAAAATAGACCTCTTGGACTCTGTTCCCCTCGATATACAACTCAATGAAATGCTGTTATAATTCAGTGAATCATTTCTTAATAATGTAAGGAGTGCTTCTGCTGGATCAGACAAAAGTGGGTCCACCTAGTCCAGCATTCTGTTTCCAGCAGTGGTCAGCCAGATGCCTCCACAAAGTCTATAAACTAGGCAACCTGAAGGCAATATTTGTTATTGTTTCACACTTTATACCTTCCCTGTCCTCCAAGGCAGGGGTGTCCAAAGTTTTTGGCAGGAGGGCCACATCGTCTCTCTGACACATTTAAAATTTGAATAAATTTACATAAGTTTACATAAATGAATATATTAAAGATGAACTTATATGAATGAATGAAGGTCTTGCAATAGCTCAAGGCCTATAAAAGGCCTTCCACAAAGCAAGGTCAGCCTTTCCTTTGCTGCCCCTACTGCATCACAGACATGAAACAGCAAGCAGTGGAGAGAGCCCTCATCCCACAGCTCATGTGAGAGGTCAAACAGTCACCCTCACGCTGACAGCAGTTGCGTGGGGCCAGTGTGGACTCCAGCAAATCTCCAGAGGGCCAGAGGCTCATTGGAGACTGGGGGCTCCCGGAGGGCCACTTTGAGAGGCCTCGAGGGCCACAAGTGGCCCCAGGGCCAGGGTTTGGGGACGCCTGCTCTAAGGAGTTCAGGGCATTGTATGTGGCTCATCTTCTTCCTCTATATCCTGGCAACAACCTCATGAAATAGATTAGAGAGATTGTTACTGGCCCAGGGTCACTCAGAATGCTTTATGACTGGGCAGGGATTTGGACTTGGGTCTCCCCAATCATAGCCCAGCACTTTAACCCCATGGTTCTCAAACCTTTTAGCATCAGGACACACCTGAAAAAACAATTCCACTTTACCAGCTGCTCAAGCTTCTGTGGCTATAATGGTGTTTGGGTAGCAGTGTCCCCCTCCAGTAGCAGGTTGTTTAACCCTTGATACACATAGGCTAATCTGCCTTATCAGTTCCACAACCTACCCAAAATTGGGTTGTGACCCACTGGTGGGCCATGGACCCACAGTTTGGGAACTACTGCAACCCATTCACCACATGGGCTCATCTTTCCTCTGATTGCTTGCCTTCAAGTAACTGATATGTAGAGGTAGACTGCCTCTGAACCTCTAGGTTCCATAGCTAATTGCCGTTGATAAACCTTTTCATTCATGGATTTGTTTTATTCCCCCACACAAGAACATTCTGGATATCTTTGTTAAGAGATACACATACCATGGTTAAAGTTTTCTTGTTGCTAGATTTTAAAATACTAACCATACACTATTGCTCAACCTTGCAGGATCAGACCAGTGGTTCCCCTAGCTCAGGGTCTCCAATTATGGAACTTCCTACTGGGGGAAGATTTACCCCCTCCCTCATGGCATTTCAGCGAGGGCTCAAAACTTTTTTGTTTCATTTGGCGTTTGAGTGTCGGCTTATCTGCCTCCTGTGCCTTTATAGCAGTTCCTTGAGTGTGAATAGTTTTGCCCTCCTCCTATTGGTTTGTTTGTTTTTTAGTTTATTTATTGCTTTTATAAATTTTATTTTTTTCCCTATAAATTATAAGCCACTTTGGGCATCTGCTCCTGCAGAGGAAAGGCGGGATAAAAATAAATAAATTAACCCCAACCTGGGGTCAGAGGCAGCCTGTGGCAAGCTTCTATCTGACCCTTGACCAGCCTCTGATCCTCTCCAAGCCTCTTGCCCACTCGACCAAATGCAACTGGAGCTGTGCTCTGGTCGCATCCGGAGGGTATTTGAGGGCCCTCAGAACAGGGCCTAGGAGAGGGGGGTAAAGGGGGTGATTTGTACCCGTGCCCAAGGTCAGAAAGGGAGCCCAGGAGCCAAAGAAGGGGGCCCAGAAATTTCCTGGTATCTTACATTTTGCAATCTCACCAGACTCACTGCCCACACGGGCAGATGCTGGTGCATTACCATGGGCACGTGGCGGTGACTACTGCCACAGATCAAACACACCAGGCCCAGGAATGCATACATTCCTTAACAGTGTCACATCTGGGAGGAAACTGACCTGTTACAGTAGCTCTTTAGCTTGTGGATCTGCTAACCATGAAGGAGTGTAGAGGAGCTCAGGGACACAGCTGTGGGACTGCAGCTGCTGCAGAAGTCGGTTTTGGTGTACACAGGACACTTTCCTTTCTAGTGTGAGCCTGAGTACAATGATATTATTCTCCTGCAATGATTTTCTATATTTGAAAGATTTTAAAGAGGCTTAGGAGTGTGTTTGGTTTTCCGTATTACTATATCTAGTTGCCAATGCCAGGCAGGCAGATAGACCTGAACTCTGCATTTGGGAAGACTGGTAAACCTGGGCTCCAAAGACTATTCCGGCTGCTGCCACCCTCCCTTTACACTGTTTTGTCCTCTCCCTGCCCCTGTTCTGCAAATCCCCATCACCATCCTTTCCCCACTCTGTTTCAGTCCTTCCCTCTTTGGGAAGGGGCCCAGAAGAAACTTTGTACCCCCTGATAAAATTCTTCTCAGAGGCCCTGCCTCAGAACACACTCTGGGTGTTCCCTGTGATGTGCTGGTTATGAGGTATTTACTCCTGCAAATTTACACAGCCCACAGGTGTACACATTTGGTCCCTGTTGCATATATACAACATTGGGCAGAAATAGCTTAAGGAAGTTGCTTGGGAGGTAGAGGAATGGGGGGGGGGGTCCATTTGAGTGTGTAGTGTGTGTTGGTGCTTGGAGAAATCCTGGAAATTTGAATCAATTCATTCATTTATTCATTCATCTAAATTCCATCTCTAATGTATTTATTTAAATTTTATATTTAAAATTTATTTTTTCTGTGCCCTCGAAACTGTGCCAGATATTTGATGCAGCCCTCTGGCCAAAAAGCTTGGAGACCCCGCTGTAGCCCCACATCCTTTTTCCCACTATGATAAACCAAATGCCTCGAAGAATAACTAATGTTGCTATTTTGTATGCATTGAGTTCTTCTTCTTTTAATAATAATAATAATAATAATAATAATAAATAGTAATAAACTGTTTTGGGGGAATGCTTCTTTCTGAGGAGAAATTAATGTTTTGTTTGTGGTAGCCAATTTGAGACTTTCAAGACATCACTTGATGATGCAGTTATCAGCGAACGACACTGAACTGTACTGCCCTGCCAAGTGGTGAGGGGCTTTACCACAATCCGGGGGCTGGTGAGATATTCCTTCCTACCTGGCAGGGCATATAGGTGGCCAGCTTCGAGATCGTGTTTTGATGAACAAATTGTAACTTGAAAAAGGACTTACCACATGGAAAAGGGGATTGGACAGATTTCTAGAAGATAAGTCCATCCCAGGTGACAAGCTGTGATGGGTACATGCAATCTCCTGGTTTTAGAAGTAGGCTACCTCAGAATGCCAAATGCAAGGGAGTGGCACCAGGATGCAGGTATCTTGTTGTCTTGTGTGCTCTTTGAGGCATCTGGTGGTCCACTGTGAGATGCAGGAAGCTGGACTAGATGGGCCTTTGGCCTGATCCAGCGGGGCTCATGTTCTTGTGACTGCCTTTGACTATTCCTTGGACTGCCCAGTCCTAACAAGGAATGTGAACCTGGCTAGCTTTGGTTTCTCTTCTCCCTGCAGGAGAGCTGACCTGTCAATCACTTTGGGGACATCCCTGCAAATCAAACCCAGCGGCAACCTCCCTCTTCTGACAAAGAAGAAAGGGGGGAAGCTGGTGATAGTCAACCTGCAGCCTACTAAGCACGTAAGTTCAGTTTGGACTCCTGTAAGTTGTGCTCAGGAACTCTCAGGTCTGCAACTGGGCATGTTCTGCTTCATTTGGGGCATCTTGCTTTGTTGTCAGCTGCTCCACAGTGCTGGGGGAGTGTGTGTTGTACATCCCAAGAGAAGATAAATTATGTGATCTATAGTAGAGATGCTTCAAATGAGAGAACGTCACTTCTAAGTATACTTACATGGGAATAGGTTCCATTGAGATCAGTGGGACTAGCATCTGAATAGCCATGCATAGGATTGGATTGTTAGACAACCAAGAGTCTTGTGAGACCATTAAAACCTTAACCAGTTTGACATTGTTGGAAAGATGGTGCTGGGCTAGAGGGACTTTTTGATCTATTCCATGAAGACTTCTCTTGTGTCCTTTTTGTGACAAACTTCCGAGGATCATCAGATGCTGTTATCCTCAGTTGGCAGGTTACGTATGTCACCTCTGAGTGGGAGATAACTGTTTCCGGTGGGGCCAAAAAGTCACGAATTACATAATGTACAGAAGGTCTGTGACATCTCCGTGCAAATGGTAGGATTCTGAAAAAATGAGGCACCAATTTTGTTGCTTTCCTGCCCTGGTGGAACTCACAGTTGGGGAGGGGCTGTAGCGAGCAGAAGGTCCCAGGGTTAATCCCTGGCCATGCCTCCAGCTAGGGCTTGGAAAAAAAAAAAAGAGGGACCTGAACCCCTGGAAAGCTGCTGCCTTTAGGTAAACAAGACTAAGCTGCTGCCTGTCTAGGTAAACAAGACTAAGCTAGATGGACTTGGATCTGACTTGGGATAATGCAGCTTCCTATGTAAGCCATAGAGGATGTCCTGTTGGTCTCCCATCCAGACACCTGCTAGCCCCAGACCTGCTTAGCTTACTCAAGGCTGCTGTATCAGGACCTCCTTCCCTCCCACCCACTCAAGTTACATACATCACACACTCAAAGCTTAGACAACTCTTGTTTCCTGTCTTAACCTCAGGACAAACATGCTGATCTTCGGATCTACGGTTATGTGGATGATGTCATGACAAAGCTGATGAAGAACCTTGGGCTGGAGATCCCCGAATGGACGGGACCAGTGGTGGTAGAGAGCACCATGTTCCTCGAACCACATGCAAAACCCAGCACAGACTTTAAGTTCCTGAGCAAGGAGGAGCCTCTCTCGCACTACAATGGCATGGGACAGGACCCAGAGCATTCTGCTTCCCTGAAACAGGAATCCCATGTCCTGGACAGCAACTCTGTTGCAGCCAAGCGGTTAAAAATGGAGCCACTGCCTACCTGATTTCCTGTGTGTGTGTCTCATAAGTTGTCTTTATATGTCCTTAGAAACTTTTTTGGTATTCATGTTTATATGACTTTTTAAAAACTGTCTTCCCTCCAGCACTTGTTTGTCTGGTTTTTTCCTTCAGAGTTTCCAAGTGTTCACATGTGTGTTCAAAATGCCCTTCCCTGAAGGACACTAAACTGCCAACTTATGTTTGTGAACCATACCCATAAATTGCACGATGAGGCTTGTACTGGCTAAACCAGGGTAGCTAATTTCCATAAGGCCTCTTTTGGCAGCCCTCGAGAAGCCCCACCACCTCCTCTGCCAGCTTCTCCTGCTGCCACCTCCTCAGTGGCTCAGAACCCGGAAGTAATTGGCAGTGATGACTTTGCATCACCACCAATTACTTCCACATTTGTACCCTCAGGGGAATGGTGCTAGGATATTATGGCCCCCTTAGCAGTAAAAGTTGGACTGCCCAGTCTAGACCATGCTCTGTCCCACTGAGTGCTCCAGCCACCCTAAAACTTTTTCATGCTAGTTCACATGTACATGTTCCTTGCCCAGTAACCACAGCCTCAAGTGATGACTTGGCATGTCAGAACAGGCCATCAAAGTGACCTGATACAGCTGACAGAGCTTTTGTGTTGCCTCCCCCCATTGCTCTGATTGCAGTGAGCTGGAATAGCATTGTGCCAACAAGGATGAGCTGTGGATCAGGACTTTCATAGCTCAGACCTCACTAGGTGGTCTTAGGAAAGTCACTCCCTCAGCCTCAGTGTTTCCTATCTGCATTTTGGGAATAGTATATCTAGAAAGGATATGTTAAGTGCTTTAAACACTCAAAAATGTGCAATGCAAATATTAAGTACAGTATTTTTGTTCAGTGCTGTCTCCCAGAGTTTCACATAGGCATATTGTTGGACTCATGAAAAACTAGGTATTAGGTGGTGCATAATTCTGGGTGATCAGCCTTCTGGATGCTCAGTCTTCTGCAAAGCAAGAACTGGCTTGCCTATAGTGTTCTTTTTAAAATATAAGAAATGACCTTCACCTGCAAAGATGGGGGAAAAGAAAGCTATAAACAAATAAAAAAATCACAGCTTCAAGAAAAATTTCACTAATTCATAGATGAGAATAATTCAACTTTAGAAAGCTGAATAGGTAGTCAGATGGTGAATTGCCTGACTAATAACCCAATCCTATGGGCTGAAACTGCTGGTGGAACACACGTTCAGCTAGCAGTGGGTGCTGAAAGCTAGAGCCTTCCCTCGCGTGTTGCTGGAGCACCAGCCACCTGCTGAGGAAGGTAAGATGGGGGAAGGGCAGAATGGGGGGTGGGAAACAGGGCAGGGGGAGGAAAACAGGGCAGGGAGGTTGTAGGAGGAGGTGGATCCAACATTGATGGTGTGTGCCAGATCCTATCCCCTCTAGCAGCAGATTTAAACCTCTTTTCTTTCCCAATTGCCCCCCCACATGGTACAGAAAATTCATTTTTTAAGCAGCTGCAATAGCAGGTGGGAAAAGGGTAGGGTTAGCCTCTTTGGAGCTCTCAGATAAAAATACATGACTTTAGGAATATTGGTGTTAATAATCTGGTTATATGTAGCTATTTTGACCATCTTACTGTATATATATGGGGATGGCACAAATTCTTGAAACGAGACTCCTAGCAGCTAGTGGTTATGATGGCTAAGTGGAATCTGCATGCTCCAAGGCAGCCTACCATTGGATACCAATTGCTCAGAGGCACAAGGGGTGTAGTTGCCTTCATCTCCTACTTGTGGACTTTCCAAAAGCATCTGGCTGTCCAGTGCTGGAAACCAGCTGCTGCACTAGATGGCTTCACTTTGGTCTGAGCCAATAAGGGTGTTCTTATGTTCTTATATTTGGCATGCCTTGAAGAAATATACTGTACTGTGCTATCTCGGAACCAAAGTTGTACTAACTCTGTGTTCTAAACATGTTTTTCTCACCTAAGATTCATGACACCTTTTTCAATCTGTTGTACTGGTCTGTCAAGCCCAATTGTGTTTGCTTCAACTGATTGCAGCTCTCTGCAGTCCTGAGCAGGTCTTTCCCAGCTTTGCTAGGTGAGATATTTTGAGATGAGATTCTGGAGATTGAACTTATGACTTTCCACGTGCAATCGATGAACACCACTGACCGATGTCTGAAAGCAGAAAAGCATAGCTCTTGCTCTGTGTGTGTCTGTGTGTGTGTGTGTGTGTGAGAGAGAGAGAGAGGGGGGGGGGTCTCATTCCCAGCCCTGCTCCCTGAAATCCTTTTTAATGAGCTACCAAGGATTGAACCAGA
This sequence comes from Tiliqua scincoides, assembly GCF_035046505.1. Classification (NCBI taxonomy): domain Eukaryota; kingdom Metazoa; phylum Chordata; class Lepidosauria; order Squamata; family Scincidae; genus Tiliqua; species Tiliqua scincoides. Next base: position 40,949,816 of record NC_089828.1, on the reverse strand, counting down.
GTCCTTTTAATACATGCAAAGTATTCAGCCTTTAATCTGCAGCTTGGGCTGTGTTTAAAAGCAATTACAATGTTGTGCCCAGGAAAAGCACATGCAAATTCTGCTGTGAGAAAAGTCAAATGCTGTGACCAGTGAAAATTATTCCAACATCCATGTATTTCTTCTGGTTGCAATGTCCAGCTTTAGAGGTAATCACTGATATTACCCCTGCCTTTTCAAGCCTTGTATTTTCAGTCCTTAAGGTCCACATTTGCTTTTTTTTCTAAGTGGAAAATGAGATTTTCAGGCTGCCAGTTTCTGTTACTTTCTGCATTAATGCCAAACTGACACCATGACATCTCACATCGCATTCATTCCACAACCCCCATCAGAACTTTGTGTTTGCTCCTGTTCTTCCAATGATTAATCTGATTCTGTACATATGTGCCCATTTGTTATCTCCTGTTTAAAAAAGCAGATAACACATCTATTTTAAAAGAAAAACACTTGCAAGCATACAGGGCAGGCTGCCCCAGCAGAAGGATTGCATGGCTGCCTGCACAGTTGAGTTTTGTTAAACTTAATCCAGGGAATAGCCCCCTAATTTTGTGAGGAACAACTGGGTTCCTGTTTCAATAACAAACCCTGAAGAGGTGAGAGTGGGAGGTGGGACAAACCCTCAACAGGTGAGAGGTGGAGGGACTAACTAAAAGAAGACCAAGTCATAATTACACCAAACTGACTGGACAAAGCAAGCCCAAAACACCTGCACCTGAGGCAGTGTGCCAAGCACTGCTACTCCTTACCTAGTGAGGCACCAGCCTCTGCTCCCTCCACTTCCTGGGCTACCTGATTATCTGTCCCCCACAAACACACACACTCACTTCACCTTCTGCTCCATTCACCTCTTTCAGCCCAGGGAGCTGAAGGAAGAGGAAAAGTGGAGGTGAGTGGGTGGGCGAAAATGGGAGCCACAGCACCAATCAGCTGCCTAAGGCAACTATTTCAGTAGGCTTCAGGGATGGGCCAGTCCTGGAAGTGGCTGTATCTTTAAGGCAGTGGTGTCACCAGGGGGCAGGAGATCCACTTAGGGAATGACTCAACTATTGGCCAAAATAGTTATTTTTGAATAATACCTTTGTGTGTTTTAGCCTTGTGTTCTGAAACGTTATTTTAATGTCCTCCTTTTCACTGTGTGTGGGCCCCTGCAGGCAGCACATAGCTTTCTTGTAATTAATAAATACATGTAATTATGTTACACAGTTTTAAATTTAATAATAAGTAATATAGTGTTTTAATTAAACACATGAAAACAATATATGAGTGTTTTTAGTTTTTGTGTGTGTTGCGTCCTACATTTCTCTTGGATGTCCTACATTTTGGAGTGTCTTGTCCTCCTTTATGGTTATGACATCTGGTCACCCTGTATCAAACATTATGGCCAAATAATCTGAAGAGGAAAACACAACTGCCTTATGTAACACAAAGTGGATTTTTTATTAACAAAACTAACCAATGAGACAGATTGTTCTGAGAGTCAATGAGGTGTTAAGACACAGCAGGGGACCAATAAGGTGTTAGTATGAGTTAGCTCTCATTTCCATATATCAGAGCTAATTCAGTTGTGTGAATGTTAACAAGTTGGCCACTGGTTTTTGTTAGTTACTGATTTGTTGGGTAACCTGTATAGTTATATATTTAAATAAAGTTAATGGGGGTTACATCAACCTTAGAAGTGTGACTGCATTTAGGTTATGTGTATGATATTGTAATGTATTCTGTATGGTTCAGTACAGGAGGAGATCCATCATGGGGGTGATGCAATGAGCTCTCACACAAGGTGATACGAACCGTAGTGATACCTCTGCCTTAAGGAATTCTCTTTCTGGTTTGCTTTTCACTATTCTAGGCCCTTTGTAGGCTGACAGCACCTTTTAGACAGAACCTGTAGGCTCTCTTTTGCACCTTTTCCATTTCCACTATGTCTTTTTTGAGATGCGGCGACCAGAACTGGACACAATACTCCAGGTGTGGCCTTACCATCGATTTGTACAACAGCATTATAATACTAGCCGTTTTGTTCTCAATACCCTTCCTAATGATCCCAAGCATAGAATTGGCCTTCTTCACTGCCGCCGCACATTGGGTCGACACTTTCATCGACCTGTCCACCACCACCCCAAGATCTCTCTCCTGATCTGTCACAGACAGCTCAGAACCCATCAGCCTATATGTGAAGTTTTGATTTTTTGCCCCAATGTGCATGACTTTACACTTACTGACATTGAAGCGCATCTGCCATTTTGCTGCCCATTCTGCCAGTCTGGAGAGATCTTTCTGGAGCTCCTCACAATCACTTCTGGTCTTCACCACTCGGAAAAGTTTGTTGTCGTCTGCAAACTTAGCCACTTCACTGCTCAACCCTGTCTCCAGGTCATTTATGAAGAGGTTGAAAAGCACCGGTCCCAGGACAGATCCTTGGGGCACATCACTTTTCACCTCTCTCCATTGTGAAAATTGCCCATTGACACCCACTCTCTGCTTCCTGGCCTCCAACCAGTTCTCAATCCATGAGAGGACCTGTCCTCTAATTCCCTGACTGTGGAGTTTTTTCAGTAGTCTTTGGTGAGGGACTGTGTCAAACGCCTTCTGAAAGTCCAGATATATAATGTCCACGGGTTCTCCCGCATCCACATGCCTGTTGACCTTTTCAAAGAATTCTATAAGGTTCGTGAGGCAAGACTTACCCTTACAGAAGCCATGCTGACTCTCCCTCAGCAAGGCCTGTTCGTCTATGTGTTTTGAGATCCTATCTTTGATGAGGCATTCCACCATCTTACCCGGTATGGATGTTAGGCTGACCGGCCTATAGTTTCCCGGGTCCCCCCTCTTTCCCTTTTTAAAAATAGGCGTGCCATTTGCTATCCTCCAATCTTCTGGCACCGTGGCCGTTTTGAGGGACAAGTTGCATACCTTAGTCAAGAGATCTGCAACTTCATTCTTCAATTCCTTAATAACTCATGGGTGGATGCCATCAGGGCCCGGTGACTTATTGATCTTTAATTTATCAATGAGGTCTGAAACATCTTCTCTTTTAACCTCTATCTGACTTAACTCCTCGGTCAGGAGGGGCCGTTCGGGCAGCGGTATCTGCCCAAGGTCTTCTGCTGTGAAGACAGATGCAAAGAACTCATTTAATTTCTCTGCCATCTCAAAGTCTCCTTTTATCTCCCCTTTCCCTCCCTCACCATCCAGAGGGCCAACCGCTTCTCTGGCGGGTTTCCTGCTTCTAACATATTTGAAGAAGCTTTTATTATTCCCCTTAATGTTGCTGGCCATGCGTTCCTCATAGTCTCGCTTGGCCTCCCCTATCACCTTCTTACATTTCTTTTGCCACAGTTTATGTTCCTTTTTATTCTCTTCATTAGGGCAAGACTTCCATTTACGGAAGGAAGCTTCCTTGCCCTTCACAGCCTCTCTAACTTGGCTGGTTAGCCATGCGGGCACCCTCCTGGATTTAGTGGAACCCTTCTTTCTTTGCAGTATACACTTCTGCTGGGCCTCTATTACTGTTGTTTTAAGCAGCCTCCATGCACTCTGGAGAGATTGGACTCTTTTTACCCTCCCTTTCAACTTCCTTCTACCCAGCCTCCTCATTTGAGGGAAGTCCGCCTGTCGGAAGTCAAGGGTTTTTGTTAGAGATTTGCCTGGTATTCTTCCCCCAACGTGCATGGAGACAGGCCTCCCTTGCTTTGTGACTGCACCTGCGCACCCCTTCCCCAGCAATTGATTCATCAGAAGTGTGCTGCATCTGAAAAAGAGGTTCCATTCAGCTAATATGGCTCTTTGTTGTTGACAGAATTCTTGGGAAATTTTGCCCTCTTTAAATGCCATCTCCACCTTTGCTACAACTTGTGGCAGCAAGTTCCTCAAGCTTAATTATGTATGTTGTGTGAAGACCGACTCCCAATTGCCATTCTGCAATCCACTGCCCAGAATTGAATTGGGCATCTCTATGCTAGTGTTCTGCAAGAGGGAGGGGAGAAATTGCTCCCCCTCCTTTATATAGCTTTTATACATCTTTGCCATTTTCCCTCTTTGTTGTAGAGAGTGTGGATTGAAATAACTCTCTACAGCTCCCTTTAGGACTGTCCTAATGTTTCAAAAGATGGCCCCAAAGCCTGCAGTTGACTATCACACCTAACACATCACTTGCTTTATCCCGCCACTCGACCCTCTCCCCTCTTTTCTGCATTGAAAGTCCCTCCTGCCTGACTCGTCTTCAGCAGAACTAGTTCATCCTATCGATGATCTGGCAGATGGACAACTTTTTTGTTTTTTGGTCAGGGCAGCCTAACTGCATTTTTGTTGAGGCTGAGAAGTCCGGGCTGTTGAGGTTGCAACAAATTGTCTGCTGGGAGCAAAGGTAGGTGGAATGTGTAAAAAGTGATCCAGGGTTCTGTTTGTTCCATGCTAAAAACAGTTTAAATTCCCTGCGAAGGTAATCTGAATTCTGTGTCTGAAAACTATCTCAGTTTTCCAGTATATACAACACGGGGACGGGGGGGGGGGTATGAAATGAGGCAAACACCTCCCCAGACAAGTAGCTTCCCCTGTCCCATTGTTGGACCGCTGTGGTAATTGTAAGGAAATACGCTTTTCACATAGTGCTTTTCTTTATGAGAGCATTCATAGGCACCCCCCCAAATACACTTTGTTCCATACATGCTCATCTAATTTTTTTCAGATACAACCACTGTTACCATCCAGATGTTCTCTTATTTTGAATATTAAGCTTTTGCTTTTGTACATAGGGGTTTCAAGGAGCTCTGTGAGGCCCACCTCTGACAACTCGAGTTCTTGTAAAGTCACCCCACTGTCTCCAGAAAGTTCAGCAGGCATTGCCCCCTCCTATGCACCTTCTCTCCCAAGCCATTCTGTGGCCATGACTAGAAACTTTATTGTCTTTGAAAATAAAAATAAAAATGAAAGCTTGGATTCCAAAAAAGCTGAATTCCATAATTATTCTGCATGTGCTCTGCATGGAATCTCAGCATGCCCCTTACTTGTAGCATGGTTGTACATAAAGATTGGATGTGGCAGGAAGAGGACACTCCCAGCAAGACTTTTCATGGTAGAGCTATGATGGGTTAGACTGTTCCCACCGAAGGGTCTTAATTCAAGCAGTCTGGTATTAAATGCTCTCACTAAGGCTGTTTTTACATTCCTCTGAAACTTGGAGGATACATCAATTAACACATTAGACTCTGTCTTTCTAAAATACAAAACAAATTGAAAGGGACCTCCAGGAGCCAAGGTGGCATCTTCAGTGGGGACACCAGAATTTGGCCAGCTTGGTTCCTGACCACGGGCCCAGGTCCACCACAGGACCTGTCCGATCAAGGCAATCCCTGAACCCTTAGCACAATGGCAATGGTAGAACTCAGTGCTCCACTGGGGGTGCATGATGGCTCCATCAGGGACCTAATACAGAGCTTTACCCCAGGCACCTCTGCAACCAGACACTGGCATCAGCCTTGTAGCCTAACCCCTGTTCCCAGACAGGAGCCTAGAGCACCCCAGCAAACTGCCTAACAGAAGAGCCCTGCTAGATTGGATCAAATACCCAACTAGTCTACCCTCCTGCTTCTAGCACTGGTCAGCCAGATACCTCCAAGCAGCCTAGAAGAAGGAGCTGAAGGCAACCATTCTTCCCTTGCCTTTGTCTCCCTGATCATCACTTTCAATCCACTTCGTCACCACTACCCTTGAAATATCCTCTAATAAAACATGCAAAGGATCTGCTCATCTTATGCATGGCATTTATTTCATGTTTCATAACACTAGTCTTCCAAAAGATTTAACTCTATGACAAATCTCTCTATGACAAAGCAAGAAGCGTCTTGGTTGCCCTCCATGTGAGAGATGGAGCTGCTTGTCAGCCTGCGTGGGAGAACTGCAGGCCAGAAGTGAGACCAAACCAGGAAGATCAATTCTGAAATGTTGTTGGTTCTTGAAAGAAAAAACCTCTATAATTGTAAAAATCCCCTTGAGGGATTTAGAAACGCCTGCCTGTGTAAACCGCCTTGAATAAAGTCAGAGGAGAAATCCGATGACCAGAAAGGCGGTATATAAATACCGAGGAGTTGTTGTTGTTGTTAAATCTAAAAAAATACATTAAAATTGGTTCTGGAAGTGCCATCTTTCCACTATAAGGAATTAAATACTATTGACAATGAATTTAAACATATTTTTCTTTTCACTTTGCAGCCAATAGAGTTTTGAACAGTTACTCTAAATCTAGTTCAGGTTTTCATCTGAACTGTGAATTCCTGGCTTTTTCCACCCCAGCAATGAACATTTCTCTTCCTCAGAGCACAGTTTCTAGGTTCACATTGCTTAAACTGATTGAAGATTCAGCCTCCCCCAAGTTTTGCATTAGAAAACAGCCGGGAAGACATAATGTGGCATTTCAAGGAACAAATTGGCCTTGAGTGGATCGTCTCCCATCACTGCAGGAATCAAGTTGCCCCCAACACTACAGCACAGATGGAGAACATTTTTGAAAAAGAGAATTCTCATTGACTAGGGAACATTGAGAAATGTTTGTCCTCAGGCTGGTGCGCAACAATTGTGACTCAGTTCACTAAGCTTAGTTATGGAGAAAGATGCTTCATTTGTGGGGACAGGCCTGTTGTTCAGTGGCCATACACCTGTTTTAATAGTCATGGGCCCAGTTTCAATTCCTAACAGCATCTCCAGGTAGGGGTGACCCTGAAACTGGAACCTGGAGAGCTGCTAGCAGGCCGCATAGACCATACAAGAACATCAGAAGGGCCCTGCTGGCTCAGGCCACATGTCCACTTTGTCCAGTTTCCTGTATCTCACAGTGGCCCACCAGATACCTCGGTGAGCACACATGTATTCTGTAGCCACTTCTTTGCATCTGGTATTCAGAGGTAGGCTACCTCTAAAACCCAGTGGCATAGTTATCATGACCTATAACCTGTGATGAACTTTCTCTTCATAAATCTTTCCAATCCCTTTTAAAGGCATCTAGACCAGCCACAGATAAACCAATAGTCTGAACTGGTATAAGCAGTGGCGTCACTAGGGTTTGCGTCACCCGGTGCGGGATGCCAGCGCGTCACCCCCCATGCAGTGGGCAGGGTAGCACCCCAGGTGGTGGGTGTGGTGATGTACCATCACTCCACCCCCACTGGATTTTTGGCTGTACCTTTTGATAAAACAAAGATAGAATACATTCTGCATGAAATGATGCATTGATTGATATATAACATGCTGGTGTTATTCCTCCAAACTGTGATTTTAGTGATTTTGGTCACTAGTGGTGTCACAACCCCCCCGCCCCAGGGTGTCAACTTACTAACACCTTATTGCAGCAGCTCTCAAACTTTTAGCACTGGGACCCACCTTTTAGAATGATGATCTGTCCAAGACCCACCAGAAGTGATGTCATGGTAGAAGTGACATCATCAGGCAAATTAAAATAAATAAGTATAAATAATTAAAGTAAAACAAATAATTAAATAAGCAGAAGCCAACCCTGGTCCACCAAGTGAATTTCCTCTGTAGTCTGCCTGCAATAACACCCTCCCTTCCAAAATCAGTAAGGTTTTCAGCCCTACCCAGTGCCCAGTTCAATTTAAGAACATCTGCTTGGAGGGAGGGACTTCCTTCTCAGGTGTTTTTGGGGGCTGCACTTATTGGATCAGGACCATTCTGGTGTTGTTGGACTCCTCTCAGCCTGCCCTTTCCAACGGACTAAGGCAAGTTCACCTATTCACGAGTAACCGCGCAATATGGCTCACTTTCACTTTCCATAGGGATCCATGCATTTTTTCTCCAGTTTTTTGGTCATATCTTTTGATAGAAAGGAGATATTTCATTCTGGTATTTTGCATTGCATTTCACTCGAAATTCCACATCCAACGGTATAAATATGAAGGGGTTACTCCTCACCACCGCAATTTTAGTGTCCCCCCCCAGTGCGCATCACCCCCCTGTGCGTGTCACCTAGTGCGGCCTGCACCCCCCGCACCCTCCTAGCGATGCCACTGGGTATAAGGCAACTTACTCTTTTCCTCAGTGGTAGAGCTCATACTTTGCATGGACAGGATGCCAGGTTCTCTAGTAGCAGGACTATGAAAGACTTCTTTTTGCTTGAGAGTGTGGTGCTTGTTTTTGCATGGGACCACACCAGAAGTGTGACCTCAAACACCCTCTAGTGGGACCAATTTGGGTCCCAATGTTGCCCCTAAAAATTCCTTAAGAGACCCTGCACGCAGACTTTTGAGGAGCATGGGCTCCCCTTTCCTTTTTTACACAGTCCATGCTGCTGCCATCACATCCTCTGTCAAGTTGCACCACACCTCATCAATCTAATCCCACTAAGTGCAGCCACCATCATCCTTACCCAAGCTCATCTTAAAGTTCTTGCTCAGTTTGTCTTCCAAGGGTAGCTTATGGGAATGCATGAAAACCCAGTTTGTCTTTCAACATTGGGAAATACAATGAGGAGCTCACATTGTATGTCAGATACTGCATGAAGAAAAGTTGAGTTCTGCAATCAGCAGAAAAAGCAGATCGCCTTATTTAAACAGAGTTGCATGTCTGTTACAGGTGCTTTTAATCCCCAAAAGACATTGTGAAAACCAGCCAGGGTGGTCAGGACAGACAAGAGACAGCATTTTGTCACTCAACATATAATTTTTGGAACTCACTGCCACATGATGTGGTAACAACATGTTATGGCTTAGACCATACTACAAGAGCATGAGGCAAATTCATGGAGATGAGGTTGATCAGCAGCTATTTGCCAGAATAAACAAATGGAACCTCCATGTACAGAGGCAGTATAGTGGATCCTAGGGACAAACAGGAGAGGGCTGTTGCTTTCTTTCTCTTTTTTGTGAGCTCCCTGGAAGCATTGGTAGGAAACAGGATGCCCAATTAAAGTGGATCCTTGTTCTAATCCAGCAAGGCTCTTAACATGTTCTTCCTGTCACCCAATGGCATAGCTTAGGGGGTACAGGGGGTAGCAGTTGCACCAGGCATCAAGCTTTAGGGGGGCAACAAGCTGAGCTTGACACTCATGACCAAAATTGTGAAAATCTTGGTATGTATGAATAATACCATCATGTTATACATCATTGGAAAGGTGATTTAATGCAGAATGCAATGAAACAAACTGCACTGGAATATCTGCATTCTATCAAAAATTATAGCCAATTAAGCAGAAAATGAAAACACAACTGTCTTATGGAACAAAAAGTTGATTTGCTTAACTCCATAGTGACCTATAAGACTGATTGTTCTGAGTGCCAATGGGATGTTATTATGATACAGCATGGAACCAATAACTTTATTTATTTACTTAATTAAATTTGATTTTATTGTGCAGGGGGGGGGGGCTACAAAATCTTCTTTGACCCACCAGCAGTATCTGTTCTAGTGGCTGTCTGCTGGTATTCTTTTGCATCTTTTTAGATGGTGAGCCCTTTTGGGACAGGGAGCTATTTAGTTATTTGATTTTTCTCTGTAAACCGCTTTGTGAACTTTTAGTTGAAAAGCGGTATATAAATACTGTTAATAATAATAACAATAATAATAATTGACCCCGGGTAGCAGATAGTTGCTATGCCACTGACTGGGGGGAGGCAGCAGAGCAAGTGGGTGATGAGCTGCTGGGGGGAAGAGGTGGGTTCCCCCCCAATTTTCACATTTTAAAAAGCCTGGGCATGATGTCGCTTCCAGTTGTGACATCACTTCTGGGGCAACAAATTGAGCTTGGCACTGGGCTACATGATCATTAGCTACGCCACTGCTGTCACCATCCCTTTTTAACAGGGATCTCAGAAACCAGTCCTGGGTGTTTTTCTTCTTTCCCCTGCTCTGCTCTCCCAGGGTCAGCTTCGGAGCTATCCAAAGTTCTGATTATGTGTTAACTGAATGTATGTGGACACCCAAGGCAAAATAATACCATAGCTCCCTTTTCTGTTAGTTCCTTTAAAAATTTTTCTAACTGCATATGGACAGACCAAATTCGAGCTGAAAACCCCAGACATCCCTTTGTTTTCAGAGCATTTCCTCTCCCGCCAAGTTACCAAGTCCTGTAGCCTAGGCATGTTTAAAATGATTCCTTCTCTTCTGAAGAAAAAGAAAGCCTTTATCTTCAGCATTTTTCAAATGTTCTAAGATGTAAACTCCAGATTCTCATTCATATATTTTATCTGTAGATACTAAATCCAAAGTGAGCTACAGGGAAATTTTCTGAAGCAAATTCTCCTAAGTGGAACTGACTTGGAAACATTCAGATTTGCATTTCCTCTGTATTACAAAAATGGAATTGGGTGGGGGGGGGGGGAGGAAATGGAATAAAACATTTGACAAGGCAGCCACTAAAATTATCTACCTAAGTGATTGCCAACAACTGTTAATATTTAATCATAATTCTTAACATTTATGTATGACATTTCTAGCAGTCAAAGTGTATTAGAGACATTAACAGTACAACCTTAAATGTTTTTACTCAGAAGTAAGTTCCACTATGTTCAGTAGGGAATACTACCACATAAGTACAAATAAGATTGCAGCCTAAGGCTACAATCCTATGCACATTTTCCTGGGAGTAGGCCCCACTGAACACAATAGGATTTACTTCTGAGTAGACCTGCATAGGATTGGGCTGTCAGGCTGCAATCCTATAACACTTTCCTGGGAGTAAGCCCTACTGAACACAATGAGGCTTATTTCTGAGTAGATAAGCATAGGATTGCACTGTAGCTCAGTTAGGGCCCAAACCTATCCAACTTTCCAGCACCGATGCAACCTCAGTGAAGGCCCGAGGTAAGCGAACAAATGTTCCCTTACCTTGAGGAGGCCTCCAAGACTGTCCCCCCATAGCAGGGTGCAACGCAAACCCCATTGGCACAGCTACATCAGTGCTGGAAATTTGGACAGGATATGGCCCTTAATCCTTACACCAGTAGGCCACTGTTCTTATTCCCCATAATGCAGGTTGGGGGAGATGGACTGTAAATGAGAAAATACCAGCTTGTCTAAGGCCACTGACTGAGATCTGGGCTGAAGTAAAATTTAAACCTTGAACTTCCTGGCTTATGGCTTATTCATGTGACCCTAACTGTCACTAGCGTTCGTTTTCTGCATGTTCATGTAATCAAAATTTACCATCCAAATGTGATCATCTGAAATGTATTGAGTGTCAAATGCATTTTAAAAATTTACAAAATGCAAGTTCACACACAGTTTTCTTTAGATCTGGGTTTCACTGCCACCATCAGATGCAGAGAGAAACCCAGCTCGTTTGGCCTTCAACAGCTGCTTGATCTGCAGAAATCAGCCAGTGAAGCATTTTACAGCACAGAGATAAAAATCTGCTGTAAAAATAATTCCTGAAAAACTGTTAATGGCACAGGTAAATAGACCAGCTGAAAAACTGGCAACCCTATTTCAGCTCCACTTTAGAGTCAGAAGTGGGACCCAATACAGAGATGCTGTTGCTTTGCATAGCTCTGTCCCTGCAGCAGGGGATTGGCTACCACTCATACTTCCTGGGTATACCTACTCCCAGGGAAGCCTATAACTTAATTCCTGGGGGGAAAAGATTATTTTGCGTGCCACTCTGTAGAGGTGGGAGGGGAAGACCCATATTCATTTCAAAAACTCTGATTGGCACAGCCCTTAAGAGAGTAATTTATTCATTGTTTGGAGGTCCTTAAGTGCAGCATAGAATGTGGAAAGGAAGAGACAAACTGAGTCATTTGTATGTCATATTCTTCATTTGAACTCAAATTGCAGTTGATTTTTATATGTACACTACATGCATCATATTAAAACAGTCAGGTATGCTTATTTTCTTGCTTCTTACATTCTGGGGGGGGGCAATTATGGCAAAGGTTCACATCTAAATTCCTATCTCAGTCTGCTTCCATCCCTCATCCCCATTGGAGAGTTCACATACTTATCTCATCAGTATCAAATGATTCATATGCTCTATCCAGGGCCAGTCTTGGGGTGTTTCCTGCATATTTCCCAAGACCAGCTATGCCTTCCCCAGCTCTCCCAAAAGCTCCACCATCCTCACTTGGCATCCAATGTAGTCAAATGCAGAATGAGCAAAGTCTCACTTTACATCAGTCAACTGTTCTTAGCTTAGGACCCCCAAAATCTTGCCACTACCATCCTCTCAGCCTTTTTGCTGATCGTAGCTATCTCTGGACAAGCCAGACAAGATGAAATAGGTCACCTTCAAAATGATTTATTTTAGACATTATTTGCCAGAAGCAAATGTTTTTCATGCACGCCTGGGTTAGGGAAACCCCTTGTCTAAACAAGGGGTCTGGGTAGGGAATTTAAGTCAGCACAAACTCAGGAAGCAAGCTCTAGGTCAGTTCCAAAGAAACATTTGTAAGCTGGGGCAGGTGGATATTTCTGCAAGCTACTGTTGTGGAGTTGGGACCGGAAGATTAGATGCACAACTACTCCTGAGAAAGACAACTTAATTTCTGGGGGTGTGGCCTTAACTGCTGCTTTGGCATTTATAGTTCCTTCTTGGAAGTAGGCACACATTTAATTATGCAAGCCATCTCAATGAGCTTAGCAACAAGTATCTGTGACAGCTGCCTCAAGGATAACTTGCCAATTTTTCCCTTTTTGAAATCATGGCTCATTTATACCTGTGAGTGCCATTATGTATGAAGAATACTCCTCTGACCTGTGATGATGGGTTGCATTAAGTCAACTACAAATTCTATACTTCAAATGTGGCATGACATTGTGTGTGTTTTTGGACTTGGGTCCAGGAGTTTTTTTTAAAAAACAAAAACAGGAGTTTAAAAAAAAAAAAGAGGCAAAAAAAGGAGCCTATGTCTGGGAGTACCAGATGCAGTAGGGGGTCTTGAGCTGTGGGGGTGGATTTGCTCCATTTCTTGCAAGAGAAACTACTGGGAAACCATGGGATATAACTAAAATAAATATTTAAAAAATAATAATAATAATAAAAGGTAAAGAGAGAATTGGAGCTGAGGACTAGACTGTGTGAGCCTTTGGCACTTTCAACTCTCATTCTGCAGTACAGCCAGGACTGTGTGTATGTCATAATTCTGGGAGGGCACAAAAGTTACTCTGGACCTCAGTGGCAGAGCACCTCTTTTGCATTCAGAAGATCTCAGGCTCAACCCCTTGAAACATTAGCAGGTAGGGCTAACAAAAAGCTCTGCCTGAGACCCTAGAATGCTGCTGCCAGTCAATGTAGACAAAACTTAGCTAGATGAACCAATGGTCTGGCTCAGTAGATGATAGTTTCATATGTGCAGCTTTTGAATTTTTTTTAAGGCAAGCTTCTAGCCATGTTGGTTATAGAAATATAATTGAAAATATAGCCAGGGCCTAGTAAAATCTCAGCAGCCAGTTTGCTAGTCAGATTCCCTCCCCCCCAATTGTCCCAAGATTGGGACTTCAGTGCTATATATAGCTCCTGTCCTCCTCCCCATAATCATACAATTTGGTTCTGACTTGGCTGGACTACCCCATGCCCTCTCCTACCATCCACAGTGCCCAAGGAAGCAATGCGTTTGAAGACACTATGTGACTTTAAAATGGGAGGTGGGCTAGAGCTTGCCACTTTTCTGCCACTTCCTGCTGAGATGGGGCCAGAGGAGAAGAGGCTCTTTACACCATCTCTGGCTCTCTCATGCAGCACCAAGATGACTCCACAACTTTTCATTCTTGCTCAATGAGACAGAAGCAGCTTTGTCTGCACAAACCCAGTCACTTCCATCATCACCATCCCTATTAAGTTCCCTAAAGCAGTACGGGGGAAGCAGCAGGAGGGGACAGTCACAGCTCCCCAGCCTGCTCCAGAACCACCTTGCCAGGGTGACTAGACTCTGTCCATGCCACCGATGCAAAGCCATGCCCAGAAATGTGGTCCACATGCCCAAGACCCTCCAAGTCTGCATGTGTCCCCTCTGAGAAGGCCTCTGTGCCATTGCTCAAGATGGCCTCTCCTGCCTTGTGAGGCTGCGAGAGTACGCGGCTTCCGATTAATCTGCTGAGGGTTGTGCTTTGCCCATCATGTGGTTCATGTGCATATTCCATCCAAAGGGGCTTCTCGGGCTCTTTGGGAGTCAGGCCAGCATCTTTTGCCAGGGAATACACAACTCTGGAAGAAGCATCATCATGGAGGGACCTGGAAAAGACTGGGGGGAGGGGGAGAGACAACAAGACATGACCAGCATTAGCAAAAGGGAGGGATAAAAGGCATGGCAAGCATTAGCAAAGGATGGTTTGCCTATCTATCTTCTGGGAGCCGAAGACTGATAAGAACATAAGAACAGCCCCACTGGATCAGGCCATAGGCCCATCTAGTCCAGCTTCCTGTATCTCACAGCGGCCCACCAAATGCCCAGGGAGCACACCAGATAACAAGAGACCTCATCCTGGTGCCCTCCCCTACATCTGGCATTCTGACTTAACCCATTCCTAAAATCAGGAGGTTGCGCATACTCATCATGGCTTGTACCCCATAATGGATTTTTCCTCCAGAAACTCGTCCAATCCCTTTTTAAAGGCGTCTAGGCTAGACGCCAGCACCACATCCTGTGGCAAGGAGTTCCACAGACCGACCACACGCTGAGTAAAGAAATATTTTCTTTTGTCTGTCCTAACCTGCCCAACACTCAATTTTAGTGGATGTCCCCTGGTTCTGGTATTATGTGAGAGTGTAAAGAGCATCTCCCTATCCACTCTGTCCATCCCCTGCATAATTTTGTATGTCTCAATCATGTCCCCCCTCAAGCGTCTCTTTTCTAGGCTGAAGAGGCCCAAACGCCGTAGCCTTTCCTCATAAGGAAGGTGCCCCAGCCCCGTAATCATCTTAGTCGCTCTCTTTTGCACCTTTTCCATTTCCACTATGTCTTTTTTGAGATGCGGCGACCAGAACTGGACACAATACTCCAGGTGTGGCCTTACCATAGATCTGTACAACGGTATTATAATACTAGCCATTTTGTTCTCAATACCCTTCCTAATGATCCCAAGCATAGAATTGGCCTTCTTCACTGCCGCCGCACATTGGGTCAACACTTTCATCGACCTGTCCACCACCACCCCAAGATCTCTCTCCTGATCTGTCACAGACAGCTCAGAACCCATCAGCCTATATCTAAAGTTTTGATTTTTTGCCCCAATGTGCATGACTTTACACTTACTGACATTGAAGTGCATCTGCCATTTTGCTGCCCATTCTGCCAGTCTGGAGAGATCCTTCTGGAGCTCCTCACAATCACTTCTGGTCTTTACCACTCGGAAAAGTTTGTTGTCGTCTGCAAACTTAGCCACTTCACTGCTCAACCCTGTCTCCAGGTCATTTATGAAGAGGTTGAAAAGCACCGGTCCCAGGACAGATCCTTGGGGCACACCGCTTTTCACCTCTCTCCATTGTGAAAATTGCCCATTGACACCCACTCTCTGCTTCCTGGCCTCCAACCAGTTCTCAATCCACGAGAGGACCTGTCCTCTAATTCCCTGACTGTGGAGTTTTTTCAGTAGCCTTTGGTGAGGGACCGTGTCAAACGCCTTCTGAAAGTCTGATGATGTGCCTCTATTGATCCTTGCTCCCTGGTCACTTGCTCAAACATCTCAGTAGGCTGTGATCTCTGCTCCAGTATCAGGAAGCTTTGTTGTCATATGCAGACACAGATTCCATAAAATGTATGGAATCAGAGGGGCTGAATAGAAGCTCCATCTCAAAAATCCAAGACATTTTTTTCAATGCTGGCTGTGAACTCTGCATTTAGCTTTGTTCTAACACAGTGTTTCCCAACCAGTGGTATGGGTGCCACCAGTGGTATTTGAGGTGGTGTCTAGTGGTATTCACGGAATCCCTGAACATCCACTGCCTGGCAGCAAGACCAGTAATGTGACACAACAAACAGCAATAGGAGAATCGGCTCAGCCAAAGCATGCTTTTCGTGCTTGAAAACCCACCCACTCGGAGCCTCTTACTGGTGTTTGTTGCATTGCATCTGGCCTCCCAACCCAGAAGTATCTGCAATGATGTCATCACCAGTCACCAGTTACGCCTGGTGCACAAACCCAGTCACTTCCATCATCACCATCCCTATTAAGTTCCCTAAAGCAGTACGGGAGAAGCAGCAGGAGGGGACAGCTTCATGTTCTTATGAGTTCGGGCTGCCTTGATTACTATGAGTGGGCAAAGTTCACAGCGGCCAAGGATTCTTAACTAAAGCACAATCATGTTCCTTGATATCTGGGAATCGCTCTCTCCAGCCTTTGGAAGGCAACGTCCTCTGTCCAGCTAGAGTAAAGGCAGACAGACAGGTCCAAGCTGGTTCTGTAGTTTGATTTTCATGGGAGGCAAATGGGACTTTTTAGCAGGAAAAGGCGAAAACTACAGTGCTACCCTGGGGGTGGAAGCAGTGATTCTCTGGGACTCCACATCAGGGTTCTGATGTCACCTTTTGGGAATCTGCTTGCTCCCAACATGCTCTGCTCTCATAAACAAACCGAATATTACAACAGTGCTATAAGTCTACAAGACTACCCTAACCCTTCAAAAAAAAAAAAAAAAAAAAAAGCTAACTCCCCTCAGTGCTGCTGGGGGCTCTGGAATTCATCTTTGTTACTCACCTCTCACAGGTGCAAAGTCACCTTGTGTCTCAGCTTTGCCGCGGGCAAAAGGGCTGATGGTTGGAAAGATGAACAGGCCAAAGGAAAGCAGCAGGACCTGAGAGCCAGAAAGAGAAAGCAGAATCAGGCATGGGCAAGTTCAACTCTTGAGCTTTGTACACAGGGAGCCAAGGAGCTCCTGAAATCAAGTTACAGTGCACTAGCTAACGTGGCTTTAAAAGGGAACGAGACAAATTCATAGATGAGGAGAAGGTTGGAAGGGCCACCAACAGCTACTAACCATGAAAGCTAAGTTAATCCTCCATGCCACTGTCAAAACAGTTGCTCAGAGAGTCTTCATATTCCACTTGTGGGTTTCCCATGGGATGTATGATGAGAAACTGTTGGAAATGGGATGCTAGACTGGATGGGTCCTTGATCTGATCTAGCAGAACACTTTGAATGTCATCTAGTCAAAGTTTCTCATTCAAATCCCTGAAAGACTCCACTCCAGCAAGCCCAAAAGGCAGGGTGTTCTACAGCCTCTGTTAACACAGCTTCTTCTGTTACTGAATTGTTACACCCCCACTTAATGTTTTGTTAAAATGTTCTTTGTCTCGCTTAGTTCTACTGATTCTTGATAATTCCTCAGCAGATGGAGTGAGCAAATTTTTTTTTTTCAGCAGCAGTGTCAGTAGAAAAAAAAGGGTATGGTCTTGGGTTCTCATCCCTCATCTCCCAACTATATGTATATAGTACCACCCATTCCCATCTGTGGTTGTACCCTTCTTTAAAAACAAAAAAGACAACCCTGTACTACATATGAAGACATATCTCTGAACACATGTAGAGTGCCTTTCCTTGCAACTATCCTATATGAAATGGTCACCACTCAATGGTAGAGAATGTGCTTTGCATGCAGAACACTCTCAGTTCAATTGGTGACATTTCCCATTAAAAGCCTCCAGCAGCCAGGTTAGGAAAGGTCTTTCTTTGCTCCAGACTCTAGAGAGCTGCTGCCAGACAGATGAGACACTGGGCCAGAAGTAATACTAATGGCATGACCCTAGGGAAGGCAGCTTCACAAGATCATACAAAAAGTCCATAGCTATGCTCAATTCACTGTTAGAATACATACTTTGCATGTAGAAGGTTCCTAGTTCAATCCCCAGCATAATCTCCCAAGTATATTCTTCCATGCCCTAGCCCACCCTTGATAGCACCCTGGAAACACTGTCCCAAGAACATTTGGGAAACTTTTTTAAAGCTTTAAAGTCCTGCCATACCTGAGCGTGCCTCTACATTTTCACAACTAAATACGTATATTCCCCTAAGCGCCTCCATTTCATCTTCTTCTCTCTAGCACAGGGGTCTCTAAAATACAGCCTGGATGCTACATCCAGCCCACCACAAGATTTTATCTAGACCAGAGGTGCCCAAACCCCGGCCCTGGGGCCACTTGCGGCCCTCGAGGCCTCTCAATGCAGCCCTCAGGGAGCCCCCAGTCTCCAATGAGCACCTGGCCCTCTGGAGATTTGTTGGAGTCCACACTGGCCGGACGCAACTGCTCTCAGTGTGAGGGCAACTGTTTGCCCTCTCGCATGAGCTGTGGGATGAGAGCTCCCTCCACTGCTTGCTGTTTCATGTCTGTGATGCAGTAGCAGCAGCAAAGGAAAGGCCAGTCTTGCTTTGAGCAAGGCCTTTTATAGGCCTTGAGCTATTGCAAGACCTTCATTCATTCATATAAGTTCATCTGTAATATATTCATTTATGTAAATTTATGTAAATTTATTCAAATTTTAAGTGTAAATTAATTCTTTTTTACCCTGGCCCCTGACACAGTGTCAGAGAGACGATGTGGCCCTCCTGCCAAAAACTTTGGACACCCCTGATCTAGACCATAGCAACTTAAAATATTTTTTCCCCAACCACGCAGTCAGGCAATTAACATGTGCAGTTCTGTCTGCCACACTCCTTTCTATTCTTACGTGAATGGTCAGAATGGTGTCATCCTGGCTAACCCTCATTTCAGTCACCCAGGCCATATGCTGTAAGACCCTCAAACCATAATTATTCAGTGTTAACCTCACCCCTGCTTATAAAACAAATTAGGTCTCTATATGTTGACTTTTCAACAATGCCGTAAAACTATCACAGTGAGGAAGCATCATTTTTGCACATGCATAAACAAATCATAACAAAATGGGTTTTGCAACAGATCAGACAGAGCCAGTGTGCTCTGCATCGCTCTCCTCCACCCTATATATAACAGATTTATTTTTGGCCCGCAAAAATATGTAAAATATATGATGTGTCCCTCCTACTGAAAAATTGGAGACCCCTGTTCTAGCACAACATAGGCTCAGCCTTTGTTGTAATGCGGTTTCCTTCCAAAGCCTTATTACCAGGAGTTCTGTCTTGGAGAGATAAAAAATTAGAACTATCTCCCATGACTCCCTACCACTACATACATCATCCCCCACATACCGCCACACAAGTGCCTGTCTGAGCTGCTTTGCTGCTGGAATGAATCACCAAAGCTTGAAGTTTCTTCAGCTGTTGTAGCAGAGACCTGGAAGCAAACAAAACATACAATGTCACCCAGGGCTTGCCCAGAACCTCCTGCCCAATGATATGCCAGCTTCTGCTCTTCCCACACTAACATTTTAGCTCAGCTCTCCCCCCCCCCCCCACATTTCATCTTCCTCTCTATTCCACTTTCCCTTTTTCAATCCAGAGAGGGGAAGAAGGAAGAGTAGTGGAGTCAAGTAAGACAGCCCCACAGTGGAGTCAAGAGATGGACAGCCCCACATCTGCTGCCTGAGGCAATGGCTTCAGTTGGCCTCATGGTTGGGCCAGCCCTGATGTCATCTCAGTCCTTTGAACAATAAAAAAATTAGATAGGATGATACCTTGTACGTATGAAACTACCTTATACTGAGTCACTTAGGCCAGTACTTACTCAGACTCAGTGGCAGATCTGGAGGGGGCAGGGGGTGCAAATGCCCAAAGTGCCAGGAATTTAGGTGCCCAGAGATGGCACTGCAACCCGCCCCCTCCCTGCCACCAACTTTTTAATTGATCTGGAACCATGCCCACAGTGGTTGCAGCAGTGCAGCCATGTGGCCGCGGTTCCGTGCTGATCTGAAAGCCACACTCCTCCCTTTTCTTTAAAGAGGAGGAGAGGCAGGCAGACCTCCAATGAGAGATGAACCATGCCTGGAGTGACTGTACTCTTGCAGCTGCTCTAGGTACCATTCCTGAGAGGGGAGGAGAGGAGGGCAACCCTCAGAACAGCTGAGGAGCCCACCCAGCAGGAAGCAGTGCATGTCTCCTCCAATTTCAGAGGAGGCCTGTGCCACTTCAAGCCCCAAAGGAGCCATTCGCACTGCTCCTAGTAGTACAGACGGCTCCTTCTGAGCTTTCTCATGCCGCTGGAAGGTGCCCAGGAGGCAGGCGGTACCAGTGGCGTGAAAAAGCTCTGTTGGAGCGTGGGTTGCCCCCTCCCCCCTTTTTCTCAAAGGGGGAATGGAGAAGGTGGTGTGCCAGAGGTAACTGCAGTGATGATAACATGACCACAATTACTTCCGGTTAGGGGACGGCAAGTGGGATAGTGGGCCCTGGCAGGAAAACCATCAGGAACGCCACTGCTCAGACTAGAAGCAGCTTGCAGATTTTGCTAGGTACTGAACCCAGGACCTTCTGCTGCAACACAAGGGCTCTATGACTAGGCTATGCCCCCTGATCATTTTACCTACTTTGTATCTCCTTTTATTGGAACCTACCTGGTGAATACTGTCAGCTGGCATTTCAGAGATGCTAAGAGCTTCAGCATCCTCCTTACCCCTACCCAATACCCTGGGAGGAGCTGGATTGCCAAAGCAGCCAACTTACAAGTTCTGCTTCTCCAAGTGAACAACTTTTCGTTGCAGCTCCTGATTCTGAGTTGTACAGGCAGACATCCTGGAAGGAAACAAAGCCAGCAGAGGTAAATGCAAAGAACTCTGCAGCAAAAGCCAACAGACAAGGAATGAGTTCTGCTAGTTAACAAGATCAGCACAAGAATTATATCTTTCATGAGACTGGTTCAGCCACATGCAAATACATCAACACAGGGGAAGGGAAAATAATTGTGGGTAGGGATGTGCAAAGCCTGCCCCCTTATTTCTACAAGTTTTCCACTTTTCCATTTATCCATGGAAACAACCTTCTTGCCTTAGGGACTGTGGGCATAAACCACATGCTTATCAGCTTGTGTTTCCAAACATATATCCAACAGAAGATACTGTCAGTAGTATGGGCATGTGGATATAAATGAGGGAAGTGTCCATTACTTTGAATAGGATGTACATTCAGACGTGCATCCCACTGAAAGCAGGGGACAACATTTGCACTAGGTGTGCATCTGGACACATACCCCATTTTGTGTACCCACCTGCAGATAATTTCCCCCTCCCCAATGAAGTATACAACTATACAAAAGGGGCCATTCTAAGACAGTTGCCCATGCCAGTGAAACTAGAAATCAGCATCAGAAATCAAAACTTGCAGATTTCAGCCTCTCTAGTCAGTGGCGTAGCTAGCGGGGGGCAGGGGGTGGTCTGCCCTGGGTGCCACCCTTGGGGGGTGACACCACAAATGCCCCAACATCGCTAACATCACAGAGGTTTGGAATAACCCCATCATGCTATACACTGTTGGATGCAGAATTTCCAGCGGAATACAATGCAAAAAACCTGATTGAAATATCTCCTTTCCATTAAAAG
The DNA here is from genome assembly GCF_035046505.1 of Tiliqua scincoides. Classification (NCBI taxonomy): domain Eukaryota; kingdom Metazoa; phylum Chordata; class Lepidosauria; order Squamata; family Scincidae; genus Tiliqua; species Tiliqua scincoides. The sequence continues at coordinate 40,928,397 of NC_089828.1, read as the reverse complement.
TTATGGCCAGAAAATCAGAAACAAAAAAAATGTATGGAACCCTATGGAAAATGAAACCGAGCCATATTGCGCATTTATGCGTGAGTAGGCGAACTTGCCATAGTTCATCGGAAAAGGCAGGCTGAGAGGAATCCAATGACACCAGAATTATTCCTATCCAATGAAAGCAGCCCCCAAAAAACACCCAAGAAGGAAGTCCCTCCCTCCATGCAGACAAATGTAGTGAGCCCTATGGAAAGCGAAAGTAAGCCACAAGGTCGCATTTACTCATAAGTAAGCAAAAGTGCCTTGGCTCCTGGTTAAGTCAGGCAAAGGGGAATGTAAGGCTAGCTGCATGGTCCCAATCCGATGAAAGTGGAGCTCAACAAATGCTCCAGAAGGCAGCACCCCCAAAGAATAAAACAGAGGCTTCAGCTGGTAAGGTCCATTTTATTTGTTTTTAGACTTGCAAAGCCAGGTGGGTCCTGATAGAGCTATGCTTGAAATATAAGAATTTACACTGAACTGGGCACTGAGGAGGGCTGAAAATCTCACTGATTATTTTTTTTTTTGGGTGGGGGGGTGTTCTTGCAGGCAGGCTACAGAGAAAAATCACTTGGTGGAACAGAGCTGGCATCCCCTTATTTAATTATTTGTTTTTCTTTAATTATTTATACTTATTTATTTTATTGTGTTTGATGGTGTCACTTCCAGCCATGACATCACTTCCAGTGGGTCCTGGACAGATTGTCATTCTAAAAAGTAGGTCTCAGTGTTAAATGTTTGAGAACCACTGCCTTAACTCAAAACAGGTCAATTAGACATTTGGGGGGGGGGTGACACCCTAGTGACCAAAATTCTGGAAATCATTGCTTTTAGGAGTAATACTATCATATTAAATACCATTTGATGCAGAATTTCATCCATTGCTTGTGGGGAAATAGTCACTACATTTATTTTCTGGCCATTATTATTATTCATTTCAAATCCTGAGCTGCTTAGAGGAAGGGTGGTATAAAAATGGGAATGAATTAATAATCAATTAATACTTACTTAATTAATTAATTATTCATTCATTCATTCACATTAATTAATTAATTCACATAATTAATTATGTGAATTCACATAATTCACATAATTAATTAATTATGTCATATGGAGTGACAAAAATTTATGGGCCCCGGCTATCAAATGACCTAGCTACACCACCATCTCTAGTTGTGTGAATCCACTTTAGGTTCTGCTTCACGTGTGGTGCTGCTGGTGCTAAGCAAATTTTGTTATGGCTGTAATGTGTAAGAGGATAAAAACTGGCACTTGCCAATCTGTCTGTAAACCATCATGGGGCTTCTGGCCAAACCGCTGTGATGTTGGGAAATGTCCATGAATGTTATAGCTGCTTGGGGCGAGCTGTCAGTAAAACAAACGTGTTGAAAAAATGGCACAATGTTTGGGTAAGTGGAGGGATCTGAAAGTTCAGTTTGGCTGAAATTAAAATTTAACCCAGGTCTTAAGGACAGGTTGTTCTGTCTACGGTTGCCAAAGAGACAGAAAGTCCAGGGCAGATGAAACCAAGTGAAAATGGAGATGACATTGAGGAGGTAGCCTTACATATAGTGGGAGGGGCACTGTGTGCCACAGGACGTGCAGTGAGAGTGTGACAGGTGAGGCATAACCACCCCATCATAGTCCATGGAAAAGCACTGCAGCTGCCCTGCCCTGAGGAGGATCTCCTTACACTTGAAAAAGCTGGTGTAAGGAGAGCCTCCTCGGGTGTAAGCAGGCAGGGGAGTTGCTTTTCAATGGACTACAATGGGGTAGTTCTGCCTCACCTGGACCGCACGTCCCTGGTGTGCCACTTGTGGGAAAGAGCAGTGTTGCTTTGGAGGCTGAGAGAGCAAAGAACTAAAAGGTAGCAAATCTAAGCTGAATTTCCCATTCTGATCTGAGTCAGCCAGTTGGTTGATCTACTGCCTAGCAAGACTTCAAGTGCACAGAAACTCCCCACACAACTTGCCACCATCATCAGATGCTGGGGAAACAGGAATGAAAAGAATGGGAAGGGATGCCTTACCGGCTTTCCAAACCATCGATATATTCCTTCTTCTTCTTCCGACTTTCTTGTGCAGATTGTTTGTTCCGTATCTTTCTGCGGATTTTCTTCAGCACCCTCTCCTCATACTGGCAGATGCAAAGGGCACAGTTTAACAAATAGCTTCTAGCCATGTGGGGCTCTGAGTTAGACATGTGTATTACAGCCTGCCTTGGGTGAAGGTGGATGGCATGTCTAAATAGAAAGGCTGCCTCTCTCCTGTGAAGATTAAAGCAGTTGTAATAGTCGAGCACTGAGTGAGTACCTTGCAGTGCAATCCTATGCATAGAAGTTACCATCACTGTGTTCAATGGGGCTTATTCCCAGGAACGTATGTATACTATTGCAGTCTTCGTTTACCCTTCTCCTAAACCAGAGAACTCTCTGTCCAGTATCCTGCTTCCCACAGTGGCCTGCCAGATGTTTTTGGGAAACCCAGAAGTGGGACACATAGGCAAACGGTCCTCTCTCACTGTTGCTTACCAGCAACTGACATTCATATGTGTCAACATATATTCAATGCAGGATGATCACTAGTGCGATCCAGAGGATACTTCAGCAGTGCCAAGGGCTCTGGGGCAGCTCTTGTCCACCTTAGTGAGGCTTGTGCAGCTAGGATAACATCCCAGTGAATTGTGTCCCATGTTAGGGTAAAGGGGAAAGATGCCAACTGATTTTCCCATGTCTGTTACCAAAAGGGTTTGGGCCAGCCAGCCCTGACTGAAAATTGCAGGCTTTGTTCTGCTTTTCCTGTGACTCTCAATAAGTTTGCAAAGTGAATCATGTCAACTAATCCTGGAGTAATTTGACAGGAGATTCATTATGCTCCACTGAAGTAACTGTTGGCATTGCTGAGCCAATTTGAGGAACGCTGCTTTGATCCAGCAGTTCAGCTCATGCAATTTGTATGTTATTCTAATGACCAGAAAAGAAGCAGGAAAAAGATCATAAAGGATATTGAGATTTCCTAGACACAGTTTACATGTCCCTGGGGAGAACAGTCTTGAATGTTTGGGAAGCAGGATGCTGGACAGAGAGTTCTCTGGTTTGATCCAGCAAAGCAACTCTTACCTCTTGGCCAGTGTACCCTGTAAGTACCCTGTATGTGTAGCCATACACCTCCACCCAAGAGTTATAAAGGAACTGAAGAATGAAGTTGCTGATCTCTTGGCTAAAATATGCAGCTTGTCCCTTAAAACGGCCGCGGTGCCGGAAGATTGGAGGATAGCAAATGTCACACTGATCTTTAAAAAGGGAAGGAGAGGGGACCTGGGAAATTATAGGCCAGTCATTCTCACGTCTGTTCCAGGTAAGATGGTGGAATCCACTGGAATGCTTCATCAAAGATAAAATCTTAAAACACAAAGAAGAACAAGCCTTGCTGAGGGAGAATCAGCATGGCTTCTGTAAGGGTAAGTCTTGCCTCACAAACCTTTTAGAATTCTTTGAAAAGGTCAACAGGCATGTGGATGCAGGAGAACCCGTGGACATTATATATCTGGACTTTCAGAAGGCATTTGACATGGTCCCTCACCAAAGACTGCTGAGGAAGCTCCACAGTCCGGGAATTAGAGGGCAGGTCCTCTCCTGGATTAGGAACTAGTTGAGGTCCAGGAAGCAGAGAGTGGGTGTCAATGGCCAGTTTTCACAATGGAGAGAGGTGAAAAGCGATGTGCCCCAAGGATCTGTCCTGGGACCAGTGCTTTCCAACCTCTTCATAAATGACCCCGAGGCAGGGCTAAGCAGCACGGTGGCCAAGTTTGCAGATGACACCAAACTTTTTCCGAGTGGTGAAGACCAGAAGAGATTGTGAAGAGCTCCAGAAGGATCTCTCCAGACTGGCAGAATGGGCAGCAAAATGGCAGATGCGTTTCAATGTAAGTAAGTTTAAAGTCATGCACATTGGGGCAAAAAAATCAAAATTCCACATATAGGCTAATGGGATCTGAGCTGTCTGTGACAGATCAGGAGAAAGATCTTGGGGTCCATGTGGACAGCTCAATGAAAGTGTTGACCAAATGCGCGGCGGCAGTAAAGAAGGCTAATTCCATGCTTGGGATCATTAGGAAAGGCATTGAGAATAAGACAGCTAATATTGTAATGTCGTTGTACAAATCAATGATAGGGCCATTGCATAATCTACCTGCGGAACTCACTGTCACAAGAAACCTTTGATGGTAGCTGACTTGCAAGACTCATTAGAAAAGGTATTGAGAACAAAACAGCTAATATTATAATGCCGTTGTACAAATCGATGGTAAGGCCACACCTGGAGTATTGTATCCAGTTCTGGTCGCCACATCTCAAAAAGGACATAGTGGAAATGGAAAAGGTGCAAAAGAGAGCAACTAAGAGGATTGCTGGGGCACCTTCCTTATGAGGAAAGGCTAGAGCGTTTGGGCCTGTTCAGTCTAGAAAAGAGGCGCCTGAGGGGGGACATGATTGGGACATACAAAATCATGCAGGGGATGAACAGAGAGGATAGAGAGACACTCTTTTCCCTCTCGCATAACACAAGAACCAGGGGACATCCACGAAAGCTGAGTGTTGGGAGAGTTAGGACAGACTGAAGAAAATATTTATTTACTCAGTGTGTAATTAGTTTGTGGAACTCTTTGCCACAAGAAGTAGTTATAGCATCTTGCCTGGATGCCTTTAAGAGGGGATTGGACAAATTTCAGGAGAAGAAGTTCATTACAGGTTACAAGTCACAGTAGGTATGTGCAAGCTCTTGGTTTTAGAGGCAAACTGCCTCTGACTACCAGATGCAGGGGAGGGCACCAGGACACAGGTTGTGCCTGTTGTCTTGTGTGCTCCCTGGGGCATTTGGTGGGCCACTGTGAGATACAGGAAGCTGGACTAGATGTGCCTTTGGCTTGATCCAGCGGGGCTCTTCTTATGTTCTTATGACCATGCTGAGCTCCACACAGCCTGGAGCAGGGCAACCCAGAAGTTCGGTGATGATGCAATGACATCATCACCAAATGTCTGGGGACAGCATCATGACCCAGTTGCACACTGTGCAGCTGAAGGGGGGGGTTCATGCACTTGTGTGGGCCCCTTAAATATAGCCCTTGACCAGTTTTCCTAGGCTTCCATGTGGTAAGAATTCAGTGTCATAGCTTCTTACCTTGGTGAGGGGCAGCTGGGTGGGCAGCATCAACCCTTCTTTGGCCAACAGTTTTTTCTCATCCTCTGTTAGAACCAGTTCCTGGCAACTTCTAGGGCTTTGCTTCATCAGGGATGGATTCATGGTCTGCTGATGCTATAACATCACAAGGTGGTTAGTATTCCAATGGAAAAAGTATGGGCCAAGAGCATTCTAGAACAGTGGTTCCCAAACTGTGGGACAGGTTCCCAAACTTGTGAGACTCACAAGTGAGTTGAAACCCAGTTTTTGGTGGGTCACAAAACTGACAAGCTGATAGCTGACAAGGAGCCCTATGGAAAGTGAAGCTGAGCCACATATGCCTGTTTACTCACAGGCAGATGTGCATCAGCATGTTCAACAAGGTCTCCTACAGAGCAACCCTATACAGGTTTACACAGAAGTAAGTTCCATTGCAGTCAGTGAGATTTACATTCAGGAAAGTGTGTATAAAATTGCAGCCCTAGTACATTCATACTAGTTGTTGCTGTTCTTTGAAAAAGAAGATGGGGCCATACTTGTAGCTGTAAACCTGATACTTCCCCCCTCCCCCAGCCTATACTGTCTGGTGGGTCAAAAACAAGGCATATTAAGTACTAATTTCTATGGTTTTAAAATGTTTTTAAATGTTTTGTTCCACAATCATTTTGCTTTTCAAATAAACGCCTCTCTTTTTTTTTTTAATTGACATACATTTTGCCCTGAGAATTCAAAAGACTGCTCCGACCCATCTCAACTAGAGACTGTAGGATCTATGCAGCTTTATACTATACAAAAACTTCGTGCTTGGAGGCAGTAGTTTGATGGCTAACATTTGCTGAGCTGAAAAAGGAAGTTCTGGAGTAGCATCTTGGAATTACAGGCTGGGAAATCACCCGGTGTTACAGCAACTTGCTCTGACTAATTTGTTCAAGTAGAAAGGCCTTGTGATAAATGTTAATTCCTTAGGTCTGCCATTTAACTCCCATTTCAATATGCATCTTGGGTATATATACCATGATACCTAAAGCCAGATGTAGATGGATGGATAGGTTCTTGCTACTCACAATCTCGCAGCTGTTTGACAGCAGAAGGTCCTTCACAGTCAATGTGCACGAGGGTGCTGGCAGGTGGATAGAGGTTAGCTTTTGTCTCTCCTCAGGATAAAATCCTGCATCCCACATATCTGCAGAGGAAAAGAAGAAACCTATTGATCATTTCATTCTAACCTGAAGCACATGAAAATTGGGAAGCAGGCTGCAATTTGGCTTGTTCTGTTAAAATTGGTAGCAAACAGTATCCCCAGAGCATGGAGGCAGCTACAATTCAGATTAGGGGGTAAAGATTCCCATCTCTTTGAAAACTTGACTTGAGATGCCCAATCCTATCTTTAGTTCCAAGATTTAATCAACTCCTCATGAGAAGGAAGTTATGCAAGGAGAGGCTGTAAGTTATTTACTGGCAAGTATTTGCTGGCCAGCCCTTTTCAGTCAGACCCTAAAAGTGGAGGGAGCAGGCGTATTTCATATTAACCTGAACTAAGCAGCCAAATATCTGCTGCTTGGACTCTATGGACTTTGGTTTGGGTGTTTAGCTTGTTATGATAGCTTTGGAACTCAAGCACAGCTGCAAGCAGTGGATTTAATGCCACCTACTGTAGACTGAGAGTGCTGCAAGATCTGCTTATTCTCATTTCTGACTACTTGCTCCAGCAAAGCAGGTGCATTTTTTTCTCTTCCCTTTAACTTTGGGGGAAGGCTGGTGTAATACAAAAGACGCCTCACAGGACATCTCTCAGCCCACCTTCCACTTGGTTTCACAACCCCCCCCCCCATACGACAGATGTTCATACCAGCAAACTAACACAAGTTCAATCACCAGTCTGCTCCTCCTTCTGTACTTCAAGCAGGCTGTTTGGACTGTTTTGTTGTAAAAGCCCTGCATGAGCATGTATGCTGTTGTTGCCTCAATTAAAAATGGATTTTGTATTAAGTGCAAAACTACTCAGAGTAAGTGAGAAGGTCTTGGTCGCATCCCATCACAGTCTTTTGCTAATCAGTGCTGTGCAGAGCTAGGTTCTGCTTCAAACTTGCACAGCATGACTAGAAGCCCAATCCTAAGCATATCTACTCAGATGCAAGTCCCATTATAGTCAATGGGGCTTACTCCCAAGGAAGTGTGGACAAGATTGCAGTCTCAGGAAAGAGTTGAATTGAATTTACTTAGGAGGTGTCCAAATCATCCCCTACTTCTTTTTGTCAGTGTGTGTATAGCAATTTTTCACTCTGGTTCAAATTTTTGTCTGTCAATCTCCCTCTCTCTATTTTTTTTTAAAGTTCAAAATTACATATCACACATAATGTGATGAACTTAGCTTATCTTGGCCATGATGGTCAAAATCTGACTAATTTGACATTATTGGCTCCCGTTTTAAATGGACAAAATTCCATTATGCAAGCTAGCCAAGTCAGACTGGCTTACTCAGTACTTGTCACCTAAACAAAATCTTGCTCTCCTGTCTTTCCATCCTGCATAGTTAATGGCTCTCCAATCATCCTTATGTATACAATACGTATATTGTATACGTATATGTATATTGTTTGTCCAGAGGAAACTGATCCCCAAGATTTTCTTGGAGAGGTGAATGTTTAATATTATTCCTGTCACCATAAAATTGAATTAGGGTGGAAGCCTTCCTACACTGGACTTCCCCAACTGGTTTTTCATACATCTTACCTCCTGCCATTACAGTGACTTGCAAGGCTTCAGTTGGTCCAGTGGAGGCATTAAACTTAGTGGTACTTATGAGTAAAGATGCTGAATAAAGCATTTTGTGTTCATCTTCTTTTGGTCAACATGGGACTCAGTTTGCTTCTTAGCTAGATCTTGAATTATATCTACTTTGTAAAGAAGTACTTTAGAAGTATGAGTAGCACACTGCTGGAGTACTGTCAGGGAGGCTGGAGCTTTCCTGCACACTTCCAGCAAATCCTCAATCACCTACTGATGATGTTAAGATGGCAGAAAGGTCGGAGGGGGGAGGAAAGAGGTGAGGGCTGAAACTAGGTGAGGAGGTGAGTGTAATGGGTGTGGGGAGGCTTGGGGAGGCATACATCCAGCAGTGATGGCATGCGCCAGATCCTATCCTCTTTTCAATAGCCTTCCTGTCCCCTTTCTCTTCTTGGACTTGAGCTAGCAAAATTGCTAGAGCAGGTCAGAGGAGACCCATTGTAGAGGGGGAGGCTTATGAAGGGGCAAGGGGATTTCAATCCCCTTTCCCTGTTGAAGTCTTCCAATCCACCCTCATCCCACTGGATACAGCACAACTATTTTTGGTGTGGCTGCAACAGCGGGGAGGGGGGAGAGGATAGGATCAGGCTGTATGGATTTAAACTTTCTGCATCTCCTTACACACTTAAAGGTCTGTTCACACTACAACATGCTATCGCTAAACACATAATTGGGTGTTATAGGAGAAACCAAGGCATCTTCCAACTGCCTAGGCTTCAGCAAAAAGAAAATTAAGTGCCCATTTTTGAGTGGTGGCTGGCAACTGTTAATTTTCTGTGATGTCAAATTTTAACGGGAATACATGAATTGCAAAGTAAGTGGTTGGTGATAATTCTTGCTTAGACCTCTAGATCTCCACAACAATGGACAAAACAGTTCAGAAAGGAATTAGTCAGATAAACTGCATGCTTGCACCTTAAATCCCACAGGGATCAATCAATATTGTCCTGTCAAATAAAAGCCATTATCAATACTGCCCATGCATAAAGACTATATTTGAAAAATTGCACTGTAACAAGAGCAAAAGAGACGTCACAGCAAGAAATGCAAAACTGCAAATCAGAATTTAAAACATGCAGGTTCTTAATTGTCATTCCCAGTAGACTGAAGGTTATTGTCTCTCTAGAAGTCTATAAAAACTTTCAAAATACTATTAGAATCCAATTCATTCCTAAGGTCATATGGCACTCATTGTCTTTTCATTAACCTTGCTTTTTACCTCTCTCGGGTTAAGACTGCTCTGCTTTCTATATTTGAGGGAATGTAATTACCAAGAAGCTGCTTGTACTGCTTTTGATTTTCATCTTGCATTGCTGTTCTTTATGTTTTGTGTTTATTACTCTTCTGTAAGTCACCCTGGGTGCCCCAATAATGGGGGAGGGGGGAATGCAGGGTACAAATATTTTAAATAAAAATTTATTTATGTCTCCAAAAGGGATTCAGTCACTGTATTCAAATTCTCTGTGCCCCAGATCAAACAACTGTAAGCTAAGACAACTTAGACAAAACAGGAGCCAGAGGTTGTCATTCTGAGACAACCGACATATGTCGGACAAGGAATCATAGAGAGTTTCAGCTACACAATAGCGTAGCTAGAGGAGGGGGGCAAAACAGTAAGTACTGCAGGCATTGCAATGCACTGTAAGCGAACCCTCCCGCTTGCGGTCTGAGCCATTCCTGGCAACGTGCAGACAAACCAAACAGTGCCTTTGGCGCATTGCCACTGCTGCCCAGAATGACTCCACTTACATGGGAAGGGCCACTTACACAGTGTGCTGCAGCGCCTGCAGTACTTACTCTTACACCCCAGTTATACAACTAGTAACAGGTCACTCATGTGACCGGTTACCATTATCAATACCACTGTGATGTCTCTTTTGCTCTTGTTAGAGTGCAATTTTTCAAATATAGACTTTATGCATGGGCAGTATTGATAATGGTATTGATACTGACCTAAAGGACTGAGAACGACTGAAAATAAACACTCCACTTTTCATTTACGTGAGCTTGAAATGAAAGGGGGTTCTCTTCCTCCTTCTCAACTCCCATCAGTGTCTGGTTCAGCCATCTGCATATGTCAACAAACCAGATGCAAAACTGAGAAAAGGCAGTTATCACAAGAGAATTGATTCTGTAAATGCACTCACTAAAGTCAATAGACACCTCAGCTTCTCGCGCATCAGTGGGTGGTGCTTTCAGGACAGGCATGGTCTGGCATGGGTCCTGGTACGGGGTGTAAGCCAGATCACTGTGCCCTCCATCAGAGTAGGTTCCTGGACTGCCTGTTGGAACATAGTGTGGAGGACTGTCCAGCTGGTCAGAACTTGGATCCTCAGATATGCCACTATCACTAGCAGCTGGAGACCAGCTTGGAGAGTCTAGGATGGAGTCTGAGGGGCCCAAGATGGAGGCGATGAAATCCTCATTCTCTTGAGCATTGAGTAAGTGCTATAAAAGACAGAGAAAACACCCCATGAAAGGAGAGAAAATATCTGAACTCTATGTTAGAATTAACACAAATATATATGAAACTGCCTTTTACTGAGCCAGACCATCGGATTCTCTAGCTCAGTAGTTCTCAAACTTTTTAGCACTGGGACCCACTTTTTAGAATGACAATCTGTCGGGAACCACCACAAGTGATGTCATTAACTGGGAAGTGATGCCATGGATGGAAGTGACATCACTGAGCATCAAAATTTTTAACACCCCCAAATCAAGTAAGTAAATTAAAAGTTTACAAGTATGAGTTTTTAAAATGTCTTTAAAATAAAGAAGAACCCTTCTAACTATCTCAAGCAGTTGCTGATCTGTTTAAAAAAAAAATCCACAAACATCACAAAGGCTGCACTCCTATCCACAATTACTCAGGAGTGAGCCCCATTGACTGTCATTGTTAAAAGCATTTTCAGAGTACACTGTTAAAAGTACAGATCTGTAACATTTCCCCAAATGCAGTCACATACCATTGTAGCATCAAGTCTAATATATTAAAAATGAAATATACATTGAAATGGATGGGACCTGTCTGAAATTGGCTTGCAACCCACCCAGTGGGAACCCAATGCACAGTTGGGTGCATTGAACCAATACTCTAGCTCAGTATGGCCATAGTCACCGGCAGCAGCTCTCCAGGGTCTTCAGCAGAAGCTTTTCCCTGCCCTACTAGGAGATGCTAGGTCTCTGAACCTCACTCTTCTGCATACAAAGCTTGTGCTCTACACTGAGCTACAGCTTCATCCCAAGTTTAGAGGTGTCTTACCTGGACATTCTGCTACATCTGACCAAAACAGGAAATACAAACAATGAATAATGTTCTGTACATCTGCAGTTTTGCATACATGATAAACCCAGAACATGGCACCTGTTCCTTAGTTTTTCCTTCTTGTTTTTAAAATGTGAGTTTCTAGTCCTTATGGATACAGAGAAAAGGACTGAGGGCCCAGTCCTAAGCTTTGCACGCCAGGTCACTGCTGGTGCGCACTGTCACAAATGTGTCGTAAAGCATGTTTGTGGGCCCTAGCGCAGTGCTCCGCTGGTGCTAGGCCAGCGCTGGCCAGTGCTGGGCTAGTGCCGGGCAAGCGCCAGAGCTCTGCCGCTTGGCGGTTACACTGACCGCCGAGCTGCAGAGAGGTAGGTGGAGGCGTGGAGGAAGGCTGGCCACCCAACACCTTTGGGTCACCGTAGAATCGAGTAGCCCCATTGCAGGGCTACTCACTTTACCCAGGAAAAGGGAAGTCCCCTTCTCCTGAGGAGCCACCAGTGGCTGCCTGGAGCGCACAGGATGCAGCGGCAGCCATTTTCTGCGCCACTGCAGCCCTGTGTACCGGGCAGCTCAGGATTGGGCTGTGAGTCCACAAAGGTAGTGCCTAGTAAGAAGTCAGACATCCAGTGATCATGGGGTGGGGATTCACTGTCTCATCATCTGTTTAATTAAAGATTTTTATCCCACATGATCCCTTCCTGTCAGATTGGCACTCAGCAGCTCAGGGTCCAGAACCATGCCAATCTGAGGGTTGCCTGCTTCTTCCCCTTTAAAAAAAGGGGGGAAGGGGGGATGGCCCAGAGTGGCACACAATAGGTTTTTAAAATAACTTCTTCCCCTTTAAAGAAAGGAGGGAAGAAGGAGGGGGCAGCCCTTAGATCAGCATGATTCTGGAAGTAATTATGGTGACACGATGATGTTACCACAATTACTTCCAGTGGGGGAGTGGCACCTTACCTGAAGGTCCTGGGGTGGCCAAAACCACCAGTGGTATTAAATGTCTTCCCCATGTACACATTGAATATACACACATTAAATGTACAGCTTCAAGTCCACTTTCCTGCCTGCTGCTACTCTAACATGGAAGCAACTACAGGGGAAGGCTAAGGATGAGAGGTTCTCACACTGTCTTCTGTTCCCATCCAAGTAGCTGCAGAGGGTCCGAGTTCCACGTTGCGAAGGACCCCATCTTGCCGGTCAAACAGGAGATCTAGCAATTCCATGCTGTCAAGGCCGGAGGAGGCCATAGCTACAAAAGAAAAATGACAACATGATCATAGGCTAGAACAGGGATGTCCAAACATTTTGGCAGGAGGGCCACATCATCTCTCTGAGTCAGGGGCCAGGAAAGAAAGAATTAATTTACAATTTAATATTTGAATAAATTTACATAAATGAATATATTAGAGATGGCACTTATATGAATGAATGGCCAGCCTTTCCGTTGCTACCACTGCTGCATCACAGATATGAATTCAGCAAGTAGTGGAGGGAGCCCTTGTCCCACAGCTCAGATGAGAGGTTGAACAGTTGTCCTCATGCTGAGAGCAGTTGCTTTGGGCCAGCACGGGCTCCAGCAAGTCTCTGGAGGGCCAGAGGCTCATTGGAGACTGGGGGCTCACCAAGGCCCTGATTGGGAACCTCTGAGGGCTGCAAGTGGCCCCTAGGCCAGGGTTTGGGCACCCCTGAGCTAGAACAACAATAGGACATCTTGCTACTCTGATCATGCTTTAGCCTCTGTTTGCTTTCCCTCTTATTGCCCTCTTGATTTTATTATCCCATTTTCCAGGAATATGCATGAGAGTTGAGTAGGGTTCGCCTCCATGTCCTGATCCCCAACAACAGGAACCAGTAACAACATATTAGTGAGACAGGAGCAAGAGTAGACAGTTCTTCCACCACTCCACAAGAACTGCCATGTTGAATCCATCTCATCAGGTAAACTAAGACAGACTCAATACAGGAATCCTTACTTTCTTATGGAGAAGCGGAAGAACTATTCCCTCATGCTTCTCTTCCACTGGAATGTCAGTTTCTTTTTCTATTGCTGGAGATCAGGACACAGAGGAGAACATACACAAACAGGACATTGTGTCATTTGTTATTCCCCAACAACTGTTGATCGGATGCACATAATCTCTGGAAATGGAGATCTATCGGAAAACTTCAATGGACTGAAAGTCGCTATAACATTCAACCTTGTAGAAGGATTTCAAATTCCAGTTCCAGAAAGCTTCTCTAAAGTTATAGACTGTTCCACATAAGAACATAAGGGCAGCCCTCCTGGACTCTTATGGGAAATGTAAGCAACAGATTCTGGATTCAAACCTACCTCAAATTCAATACTACAGCAGGTCCTTCCATTTGTCAACTTATAACAACCCTTGTTAATCCAACTGGAGGAGATGGTGCATTTGCTTCTTTGTATGGGTGACCAGTCCACAAACACACACAGCTGGTGGATAACAGACTTTTAAACAAAGAACAAGAGATTGCTGCAGGCTGCCAATATCCCTGCTGCTTGTGGACTTTGCTCAGGCTCTTAGAATGGAAAATAGGTAACATAGAGCACAATTCTATGCATATCTACTAGGAAGTAAGTCCCATTGTGTTCTATGGGACTTACACTCAGGAAAGTGTGTATAGGATTGCAGTCATAAGAACATAAGAAGAGCCTTTCCGGATCAAGCCAAAGGCCCATATAATTCAGCTTTCTCTATCTCACAGCAGCCCACCAGATGCCTCAGGGAGCACACAAGACAACAAGATACCTGCATCCTAGTGCCACTCTCTTGCATCTGGTAGCCTACTTCTAAAACCAGGAGGTTGCACATACCCATCATGGATTGTAACCCGCAATGGACTTTTCCTCCAGAAATTTGTCCAATCCCCTTTTAAAGGCATCTAGGCCAGACGCCATCACGACATCCTGTAGCAAGAAGTTCCACAGACTAATTACACACTAGGTAAAGAAATACTACTTTTTGTCTGTTCTGTTTCGACACTCAATTTTAGTGGGTGTACCCTGGTTCTGGTGTTAAGTGAGAGGGAAAAGAACATCCCTCTATCCATTATATCCATCCCCTGAATAATTTTGTGTGTCTCAATCATGTCCCCCTCAGGCAACTTTTTTCTAGACTGAAGAGCTGCAAACACTGTAGCCTTTCCTCAAAAGGGAGGTAGGTGTCCCAGCCCAGTAATCATTTTGGTCGCTCTCTTCTGCACCTTTTCCATTTCCACTACATCTTTTTTGGGATGTGGAGACTAAAGGGAGGAAAATCACAACAAGGCGTTCCTCTTTCCTTCTTATACTGGAAGGAATGCCTCTTCTGAGTTGATGTCTCTCTTGACACATACCTTGCATTATCTAAAAACTAAGAATGTTTTTTTGCTTCAAAATTATTTTTACTCATATGCCAATATGTATAGATTTAACTGATTAATTACTTGACTAACAATGCAACCCTGCGCATGTCAAAAGTAAGTCCCATAGTGCCTCACAGGGCTTAGTCCCAGGAAAGTGTATACTGTGTAAGATTACAGCCTAATATTTCTTTAATTGAATAACAATCTTTAGGCACACAGATACTCTGCTCCAATGAGAAGTGCCAATAACTCATATCTGTATGCAATTGAATTATAAATTAGCTCTTTCCTGTTCTCCACCGAATTGCTTTCAACAAGCTATTCCACATGCCCCTACAAAAAAGAAAGGGAATTCAAAGGTTTCTGTTTCTGAAAAACAACTCTCAAGCCAAGCATTTCTGTTCAAAAGGTCAGAAGCCCTTCCTTTCATGACCCTGATCCTTGAACAGTGGCTTGATGTGCAGAAATGTAGCCAGTGGAACTGTACCTGGCATGGATGTGTAAGTGGTGGAAAAAGTTGTCCCTCCTTAATTTCTGCATGCTTAATTTATTGCACAGGAACAGGGCCAGCAAAAAGTTGGCAACTCTACACTGAGTACTTATGAATGCCAATCCCTTGGGAATTATGGGACCTACTCTGTAATCTTCTAGTGGGAATTAAATTTGATTTAGTAGAAAACTACTGCGACAAGGTTTCTCCCAGGAAATTAGTATTCAGAGTTTGTGTGCACACAACTTCCCAGTTCACACCTATACATGAAACATCAATACTCATCTCTGACTGTGAAGACATTGAATTGAAAAATTGAATTTCACACACACACACACACGCACACACACGCACGCACGCGCACACACAAACACACACACACACACAAACCTATTGGAATAAGGGCTGCCTGCTAACCCATGTGAGAGCTAAACCATGTGTTGTTTGTGTGTCCAAGCATTATCTGGGGAACAGACTTATCTCTATCCACTACACAGTACGCCCCCACTATCCCATCCTGACCTTTGCCCTCTTGTTTGCACTGCACTGGTTTCCAGAGGCAGGCTGTGTTGGGTTAAACAAGAAAAAAAATTACCAGAAATCAAAGGGTGCAAACTCACCCCAGTTGTCAGTGACTTCGCCTCCTTCACTGCAGTTTGGAGGAATGGATTTTATTCCACCAGTGCTCTCAGCAGAGATGGTTGAGGTGGTGGGTTTTCTTTTCCCTCTTGTTTTAGATCCCTCTGCCCCAACACCTCTTTCTACGATGTGGCAAAGTTTAAACTCCAACAGAGGAAAATAATATCAGGAACTCTAAATCCCTCCCTTCATCTGCTTCACCAATGGGGCAGAGACTGACACAGACACAGAGACACAGTTATCAGAGGGCCAAATTGGGTAACCATTATCTAAATAGCTTTGTCCCCTCCAACCCACCCCCTCCTTTCCAATTTGAGGCGGGCGCTGAGACCATAGGTGTAAAGTCCTCTCTTGGGCTGTATTTACTGCGAACTTTTACCCACTTTACAAGATGCATTTCAAGGAACAGCATATTCATTAATTGCATTTTAATCACTACTGCATAGTCTTATTGCTGTCACAATCATTTCAGAAGATGCCATAGTGACAGCTCAAGGCAGAACCAATATTTTGCAGGCAGGAAATTCCAGGTTCAAACTCTGCCAGTTTTTAAAACGATCTTCTTGAATAGTGGGCTAGTAAAGACCCTAGAGAGCTGCTGCCAGTCACAGTACGTACTGTGTAGGAACCAATGGCCCTATTCTTAGAACCCAGTTTCAGGTATTGATGAGCAAAAACATCTTAATAAGAACATAAGAACAGCCCCACTGGATCAGGCCATAGGCCCATCTAGTCCAGCTTCCTGTATCTCACAGTGGCCCACCAAATGTCCCAGGGAGCACACCAGATAACAAGAGACCTCATTCTGGTGCACTCCCTTGCATCTGGCATTCTGACATAGCCCATTTCTAAAATCAGGAGGTTGCACATACACATCATGGCTTGTACCCCACAAAGGATTTTTCCTCCAGAAACTTGTCCAATCCCCTTTTAAAGGCGTCCAGGCCAGATGCCATCACCACATCCTGTGGCAAGGAGTTCCACAGACCAACCACACATCGAGTAAAGAAATATTTTCTTTTGTCTGTCCTAACTCTCCCAACACTCAATTTTAGTGGATGTCCCCTGGTTCTGGTGTTATGTGAGAGTGTAAAGAGCATCTCTCTATTCACTCTGTCCATCCCCTGTATAATTTTGTATGTCTCAATCATGTCAACCCTCAGGTGCCTCTTTTCTAGGTTGAAGAGGCCCAAACGCCATAGCCTTTCCTCATAAGGAAGGTGCCCCATCCCAGTAATAATCTTAGTCGCTCTCTTTTGCACCTTTTCCATTTCCACTATGTCTTTTTTGAGATGCGGCGACCAGAACTGGACACAATACTCCAGGTGTGGCCTTACCATTGATTTGTACAATGGCATTATAATATTAGCTGTTTTGTTCTCAATACCCTTTCTAATGATCCCAAGCATAGAATTGGCCTTCTTAACTGCTGCCGCACATTGGGTCGACACTTTCATTGACCTGTCCAACACCACCCCAAGATCTTGATCTGTCACAGATAGCTCAGATCCCATCAGCCTATATGTGAAGCCTATATCTTCTCCTACAACTATGCTCCTCTGTTGCTACTCAGGGGGGCTATAGCTCCCCAACAGGGCTCAGCATGACTTGCAAGAAGAAAGCCCCATGTTCAAGTCCACTGTGTGTAATACCTGATCTGAGAAAACAACCTCTCTCTGTTTGAAGCTTATGGCCAGCTAACTCCAGAGTAGACAACACAGTGCTAGATGGACTCTCAAGACAAGGTCATATGATATCAAAACTGTCTTATAATACTGGTATTTATAAGTAGCATTGCCAACTGAACAGGAAAAAAACTCTTCTGTGCTCTTAACAGCAGGCTTATTTATTTATTAAGAATATTTATGTACCACTTTTCAACAAAAACTAGTTTAAAAAGTGGTTTACAGAAAATAGCTTGTTTCCTGTCTTCAAAGGCCTCACAGTCTAAAAAAAGAAGCAAAAGAGACACCAGCGAAAGGCACTGGAAAAGAAGGCATGCTGGGGTAAAGAGGGACAGTTATTCTACATAAATCAGCAGCCAAAATGTTTCACAACATGACAGTTCAGGGAGGGGGATAAATAGCAGTCAAAGAGAGCCCCAATTAAGATTGGGACCATAACATAGGGAGAGGGAGGATTCCACCCTGTACACTTGCTGAGGTCTTGACCTGGACCGTCAACCCATCAGTCCCATGCTTCTGTTTGCACAGGGGAAAAAAGCTGCCATTAGGTTCTGCTTGTATATTTATAAATCAAGTAATCATAAATGTTATTAAAAAGTTACAATAAACCTCGAGTATTATTTATTATTTTAATTATTAACAGTATTTATATACCGCTTTTCAACGAAAAGTTCACAAAGCGGTTTACAGAGAAAAATCAAATAACTAAATGGCTCCCTGTCCCAAAAGGGCTCACAATCTAAAAGATGCAAATGAATACCAGCAGACAGCCACTAGAACAGACAGTGCTGGGGGGAGGTGGGCCAGTTACTCTCCCCCTGCTAAAAAAAGGAGCACCCACTTGAAAAAGTGCCTCTTACCCAATTAGCCGGGGTATGAGTATTCCCTCATTCAAAGGAAATGATACCTGATAGCGCTGTCCAGTCTGGAACTTCTCAATGCCACTGGGAAAGTGGCGAAGGTGCAATGATATTTTAGATCTTAGGTTGTTTTAAGCTGCTTCTTAATATGCATTTTTTTGGAATATTTTAAATAAATTGTAAGCCATTTCAAAGGCCAATATTCCACTTTGATTCCAATCCCAATCCTTTTGGGATGCATGCCCTCATATTCACAGTCAATGAATGCTGGGTATTTATTAATTCAGGGTCCAAGAGTGTTTGAGGCCTCATGCACACACATATTGTTGATGTATAAAAGTCAACATTAGCAAAACTTTTTTTCCAGTGAATCTGTGTACAGAGAACTTGTGAAACCAAAAGAAATGTCAAGACCCAGTCAATAATTCCAAAAAACATCTGACCTCCTGAAAAAATAAACTCTGCCTGTTGATTTATTGCCAAGTCTTATTTATCACTAGAAATAGTCACTTGCGATCTTTATTGTGTGGATTTTCCACATTTTATGAACGGGGAAATGAATCTGGGAGATGGTGGCATGACTAAGAGCACAAGCCTATGCCTGTCTCCTCAGAAGTAAGTCCCATTATACTCAATGGACCTTACTCCCAGGAAAGTGTGGATAGGATTGCAACCTAAGGTCACACAACGTACCTATGGCAGAGGTGGGACTTGAACCTTCATCTCCTGATTCAAATCTGGCTATCTTCTCACACAGCTGTGTTAAATGGTCTTAGTGTGGCAGCTGATAGAAGGAAGGATGGTCAGAGAAGAAGGAAAATTGTTTGTAATCTAATTTATATAATCTCCAGTCAAGAATTGCCTTTTCGCTCCTTTGTTTTAAACAGTGATAGACTCAGTCTATCCTCCATATCTACTTTACCCAGGCTTCACGCACTGGAGAGGACACTCTGTCCCAGAACCACTATTCAGAGAGCGATACCATAGTCTTCCGAGACTGAAGGATGCCAACAACCCTAGACTCAGTACAATTATTATTGGCCTGAGCCTGTACTGTCTGTTTCTTCTGTTTTGTGAATTTTGTTCTGAGTAGTTAGACTCAGAGAAAATGTATTTTTATATGAGCCCAGCCACTAAAGCTTCACTTATGCAAATGTAACACCACAATCCTATGCATGTTCACTGAGAAGTAAGGCCCTGCGACTTTCCTTTTCCTCGCCCCTTTGACAAACCCAATCTATTGGTTCAAAGACGCCTGCCTCATCCATGGGTAACCAGGTTGTGGGCTTTTAATTATAGGGGGTATTGCATAATCAGGGGATGACGATGGCGCCAGTTGCCTGGCTGAGTTGCCCCTTGCTCCTCAATCTTAGTTCCTGCCTGCCACACCCCAGTCACGAGCTGTTTTACTCACCTGTTCTTCAAGGGAGACTTTGGTGTCAGGGAGCTTCCTGTACCCACTTCACCTTTGGATCTTATTCTCAGAAGGGATGGGAGCAGCTGGGGAGAAAATGGATGCCTTGTTTCTCACGTTGAGCCACCCCTACCTCAAAGGCAAACAGTGGTAAAACCTACTTCTCAGAAAGGGCAATACTTGCTTAAAAATTAACAAAACACAACAAACATTTGAAAAGCCTAATCCCTGGTTTACTATAGACAGGCCTGTAAATCTTCCTGCTTCTGTGACAGTAAATGGCCCCTTAAAGAATGGTTTTGATTCATCTCAGTCCTTCCACTTCATCCAGTTACAAATTCTGTACATTTCAATATTTTTCCTAAGGGCTTTCTATGTCATCACTGCCACTCATTCTAATTTTGGACTGTAGAACTGTAAGATACCTGGGGCAAGGACTTACTTTTTGCTTACATTATGATATACAGTATATTACATCTGAACAACTGGGCTTGGTGGGTCATGTTGTACAGACTTGTGCTATGTACTGAATAATAATGCTTTTCTCTCTATGATCCCCTCCCTCCTTTAGGGCCTTCCCTCTGGATGTCTCTTTTCCTTATCAGTCAATTCTGGCTAAACCATGTTCCATTTCTATGCCCAAGAGCAGCATCAGGAGTTGGCTAGCACTGGCAGAAGGCTGGAGTTGCCAGGTCAGATACATCTAAAAAGCTGAAAATGAAAGGGGGGGGGGTGATCTGATGCAGGTTCTCCTGATGTCACAAGGAGGGCCCTGCTGAAGTAACAAGACTATTAACCTTTGAAAAATAGGAGAAAATAACTGGAGCCAGGGCAGAGTGCCATGGTAAAGGGGTAGAGTCCAGCAGCAGCCCAAAACTGATCTGAGATTAATCTTTGCCACCCTGAGAAAAAAAGAAAACAGCTGGAGAAACAGGGTCATTCAGGACAAATTGGTAACCCTGTTGGGGACCCATGCCCATCAGAGGGCCCACCCAGTCAGACTAACCCCAAACTCCCTTCTCTTGGCCATGGTGGCAAACGTTGGCCAAGAGATTCACACCACCACTGCACCTAGTACTTCTATCTACAAATGGAACCATCCACCAGAGGCCTCTGTGTTATTGCAGGCTTCTAGGGGATGTTCACATTTGCCAGTGGAGAGGGATGGAGGAGGTGCCATTGCCTGTAACCTGCCACCAGTATGCTTGGAGGCACTGGGGCCCAACATACCATGGTCCAGTACATGACTTTGGTCCGAGGTCTCTAGTGACCAGGCATGGACACTGGCACGGCTCATGGATGCCTTCCCTCAACCTTTTGTCCCTGGTACTATCAGTTTCAAATGTTTTTGACAGGTAACTGATGAACTGAGGCTATATGGCCTCCAGCATAGCCCCATTCCTATCTATCCCCTTAATCTTTTATAATGTACCTCAACCACTTTCTCCTAAAAACCAAGACACAGGTGAAGGATTCTTTAAATCCCTTTCCTGCCCCCCCCCCCAACCTGTGGCGAAGAAAGGGGAGAAAATAGTTGAAATCCATAATAAGGACAAATTCTGTCCAAGCGCCTGGCATTGTTCATACTGGAAAGAAGCTATTTACCCAACCAAGTGAATTAGTGGGTGGTGCCAATTCCAGGTTCCGATGTTTCGTTACTTTTATACATTAAGGAGAATATGGCCGACAGAAGGAAGTTTTGCTAAACATTGCATCTGATGCTACTTGCAAGTCTCAGCTTTTTGCCCATCATTACAGCTGTCACTTTCTGCACATTTGCCAACACAGCGATACATTGCCTCAGTTCTCCCTGTGGTAGTTTATTCAGCACACAAAGATAGGACTCTTAGGCCAAAATTCTAACCAACTTTCCAGCACTGGCATAGCTGTGCCAATGGGACATGTGCTGCATCCTGCAGCTGGGTGGCACTCATGGAGGCCTCCTCAAAGTAAGGGAATGTTTGTTCCCTTACCTTGGAGCTGCACTGCCCTTATGTTGGTGCTGGAAAGTGGGTTAGGATTGAGGGACCAATCCTATCCAATTTTCCTGTGCCGGTGCAGCTGTGCCAATGTGGTGTTCACTGCATCCTATGATGAAGAGGCAGTCACAGATGCCTCCTCAAGGTATGGGAACATTTGTTCCCTTACCTCAAGGCTGCATTGCGGCTGCACCAGTGCTGGAAAGTTGAATAGGATTGGGCCCTGAGTCTTCAATTTTACACTTTCCCTTTAATTTCACATGGATTACATATCGCTAGGACGTCTCCAACTCTCTTTTATGCCTTTTTGTTCTATTTCTATTTCGTTCTGTGCTGAGAAGCTGCAAATATTTTCTCATTTGCAGATTTTGTTCATGTTGTGTACTTGCTTTTGCAAAACAAAGTATCCAGAGCATGCAGCTGCTTCAAAAATAGTTTTCACTGAGGGAAAAAAGGTAGCAACTAGATGCCCAGAGTCATTTGGAAGAGCAGGGATACTATAGAAAATGGATCCTCCCAACCAGATTTCAGAGCATAACCTGCATGTTCCACACTTCCCACTAGAGGACGTGATTTGTCCTTAACCCAGTTTCAGACTTTAATGTACGTCTATGTCTCCAATGGACATATATGGGCTTAGAGAAGTGCTTCTCAATGGAGAACATCACAGAGCTTTATATCCAGGTGAACATGCATTTTGTACAACACTTTACCTTAGGGCTGTCACATTTGTTTCATACTGAGGGCCAAATAGCATTCATTATGCCTGCTGAGGGACAGAGGTGATGTCATTAGGCAAGAAGTGATGTCATTAGTCATAACCAAAAATAAGCACTTTTTCTCACTTAGGAACCCATTAGCAGCAAATAACAAAAGAGAAAACACACAAATCTTTATCATATTTCAAGTCTTGGGAGAGCCCAATTTTCATGTGGACTGCCCTTTAAACAATAACACCTCAGCACTGCTCATCAGCTGAGAGCCTGAGGGCCAGACAAAAAGCTTCTTCGGGCTGCATCCGGCCCCCAGGCCTTATGTTTAACACCCCTGCTTTACACAGTACTGGATGCTAAATATACATTCAACAGTGGTAAAAGTAAGGTGCTAATTTCATATCCACCAAGAGTTATGGATAATTTGCTTAGTGGATATGCATCTCTCATGCTGGTGCACGTGTGTGTGTATGCACATGTACCACCCAGCCACTCAGTCTACTTAGCAAATCCAGTTCTATCTTTTATATGCTGGTCAGGAAGAAAGACAAGCATGAAAGATGTGTTTTGTTCTTTCTATTTTTAAGCAACTGAGAGGTGTTTTGCTGCCATGGGGACGGGGAGCAACGTGAGCAGCTTGGCAGATGGATGAAGTACTGTAGTGAGAAAGAGGAATGGAACAGTACAGCGGGTGCAGTGTTTCCAAACAGTGGGGTAGGGGAAAGGAAGATGGCACATGTACACTGCTGTTTTCTTTAGAATGTCTTGCAAGTTAGGATCATTGGATGAATTTTTTATTTAGAGACCCTGTGGGAGCAGGGTACAGAAAATACAGTATTCGGAGCAGAGAGAAACATTTTTTTAAAAGCCCATCCAACATGTATAATCTTTTACTCCCTCCTGTTGTCATTTTATCCATAGCTTAATTGTTAATATGAGAGATGCTGAGGCTCTAGCACAGCTATTTTCAACCACTGTGCCATGTGACTCTGGTGTGCCACAAATGCTCTGCAGGTGTGCCATGGGAGTTTGGGGGAGGGTTATTTATTAGTAAGGCCACTGGGGGTGTGAGCCCCCTGCTGGCAGTACAGAGTGCCTTGTCAATTGACAAAAGACTGATGGTGTGCCTTGACCATTTTAGTACCTTCTCAGTGTGCCATGAGATGAAAAAGATTGAAAATCACTGCTCTAGCATGAAGCCATGTGCTACATTTTTAGCACATGTCAGTATAATACACGTTAAAACATTGTATAGTAAATAACAGATATGTTTTTGGCATATAGAGTTTTCCTGTTAGGCATGGTTCCGTGGCACTTACCACTGTAAGTAAGTCCTATCTACACAAAATTCATGCTGCCCTGATTTAGAAGCTATTTCTGAGAGGGTCAAAGCAGATGTAACAACAGCATTGCCCCTGTAAGCATTCCATGAACACTCATCACTCGTACATACACTTAGCATGCCATTTAAACCATATGCGTGTAGAGTTAACATGCTAGTGGTCAGAGGCCAAGCTGGGTGTGCCAAAAACTACAGGTAGTTGGTAAATGACCCAGGAAGCACTGCCTCATGTGGTAAGCCACTTATATGTGATGGGGCAAGCAAATGCATTTTCCCCATGACTGCTTTCAGTCTGTTTCAGCCACCAGCTTCATATGGTTGGCCAGCCTCTGAAAGCTCAGTGGTGAAGGAAATGAGGCCTTGATGCGTGGCCAGAGGCACTCTTTTCTTGATTATTATTTTTACTTAGTGTGCGATTTCTGAAAATAATAAAAATAGCATTAGTCAAGACAATGATTAATTTGCATGTTCAAAGGCTGTCAGGTGGAAAGCAAAACAAGTTGAAATGAAATCCTGCTTGTGGTGAGGAGGGAAAGGCACTCCGTGCACCCTCAGAAGACTTTTTCATTATTATCATTTACACAAACCTTCTAGGGCCACTGAGAAAGGTTCGTTGGTTCGTTTTCCTTTTGCTCTGATTCAGTTCAGGATCTGGTCGGTGTCCTTTTCAGCTCCCTCAGAATGAGGGATGGAGAGCCCCGAAAAGCGCCACTGCAGTGTGAGGCGCAGGGTGAGAGGCAGGTGAAACAGAACCTCCCCAGCCCTGCCGTGTGAGGCGCAGGGTGGGGAGGCAGGCGAGGCAGAGCCTCCCCACCGGAGTCCTTCAAACAGTGCCACCGCCACATGAGGTGCTCAACCCAAGCGCTTTGCGCGTGGGTTGAGTGTGCTTGAGCACCTCACACCGCAGCGGTGGCTGCGGCGCTGTTCGAAGAACTCCGGTGGGGAGGCTCTGTCTCACCTGCCTCCCCACCCTGCGCCTCAAACGGCAGAGCAGGGCTGAGGAGGTTCTGTCTCACCTGCCTCCCCACCCTGCGCCTCACATGGCAGGTCTGGGGAGGCTCTGCCTCACCTGCCTCCCCTCCCTGCGCCTCACAGGCCAGGACTCTGCCTCCCCCCCCACCGAAAGCAAGAGCCGCTTTTCCGCCTTCATGCGCATGCGCCAAGCTTCGAAGCCGTGGTGAAGGCAGGTTCTCGCGAGATTTCACTCTCTCCCCTCCCCCCGCATCCTTAGTTCGCCAGTTACTCTATCTCTAGCGCGCATGCGCGTTCGTGCGCGTGGGCGGGCTCTCGAAGTCCGTTGAGAAACCGGCCAACCAATCGCGAGAGGGCTGGCGCGCGCCGGAGTACAGGCCAATAGCGAGAGGGCTCGCGCGTCCGCGCCGACCACATTCCCCCCCTTTTCTCCGTCTCCCCCTCCCCCCGCCCTGGCGTCTTCGCGTTCCCCCCTCAGGGCTGGACTGGGAACTCAGGCCTCGCTGGCAGCCTCGGCCTCGCGTAGCGCGTCGAGCCGGGCGATGAGGACGACGGCGCCGGTGCTGCTCGGTCGGGGCCCTCGCTAGGCGGAGCGCAGCCAGCCCGGGCGAGCGGGCGGAAGGAGAGGCGAGCGCCGCCGCCGTCATGCCGGCCAAGCGCAAGCTCGTGCCTCCGGCGCTCAACATCACCCCCACCATCGCCGAGGGACCCAGCCCCACCGGGGGGGAGGGCGACGGCTCCGAGTGAGTGGGGGCAGGGAGCGGCCGGGAGGCTCAGGGGGAGGAGCTCGGGTGGGGAGGGGGTTCTGTGCCTTTAAAGGGGAGGAAGACCCCTGTGTGCAAGTTGGAGGAGGGGCGCTGAGGGGCTCCCCAGAGGGTGTGTTCAGAGGACGTCTTCCTGCCATTTCTCTTACAGTGGTAGAAAATGGGAATTTTCTGTGAAGCATGTAGTGTGCTCTTATGTATGTAGTAGGCATACATATACGTAGTATGTATATAGTATTCATGTTTACATACTGTTTTTCCACAAAATTGGTAGAAACTATGAATATAGTATATTGCATATGAGTATTTCTCAAACTGTGGGTTGGGACCCACCAGGTGGGTCATGAGCCAATTTCACAAGGGTCCCCATTCATTTCAATATCTTATTTTTAATATATTAGACTTGATGCTACCCTGGTAAGTGACTGCATTTTGGGAAATGTTAGAGTCCTGTACTTTAACAAGCTACTATGTATATTCTCTTAATGATAGTAAATGGAACTTACTCCTGGGTAAGTGTGGGTAGGATTGCATCCTAGGATTGTTAACATTTTTCCTGCTTGATGATGTCACTTCTGGTCATGACATCACTTCTGGTGGGTCCTGACAGATTCTCAATCTAAAAAATGAGTCCCAGTGCTATATGTGTAAGAACCACTGCAATATGGTATATTGCATATGAGTATACAATATGGTGTATTGTATACAAAACTATGAACATAGTATATTGTATATATGAATATAGTATATTGCAGTGTTTCTCAAACGGTGGATTGGGACCCACTAGGTGGTTTTTACGCCTTTAGCACCAGGATGCACTTTTTAGAATGAGTATCTGTCAGGGCCCACCGGAAGTGATGTCATGACAGGAAGTGACATCATAAGGCAGGAAAATTTTTAACAATCCTAGGCTGCAGTCCTGCCCACACTTACCCAGGAGTAAGTCCCATTTACTACCCTTGTTAAAAGAATATATATAGTAGCTTGTTAAAAGTACAGTTCCGTAACATTTCCCAAAATGCAGTCACTTACCAGGGTAGCATCAAGTCTATTATATTAAAAATAAAATATTGAAGTGAATGGGGACCCACCTGAAATGGCACAAGACCCACCTAGTAGGTCCCAATCCACAGTTTAAGAAACTACTGTATACGATGTGTATAGTATATTGTTAGAATACATTTTTATATATTGCTTTTCAACAAAAAAGTGGCAGAAACTATGAATATTTGTATATTGTTGGGATACATTATTATATGTTGCTTTTCAACAAAAAAGTCCATAAAGCAATTTACACAGAAAAAGGAATGTGAAGATTTTTTCCTCTCTCAGACGACTCAGTCTTAAGACAGAACCACCAGCAAAGAGCCCCTAGAAAAGGTGCTGGGGTGATTGGATGCTGTCTCCCCTACTAAGCAACTCTTAGTAGGTGCCTCTTTTGCCCAGATAGGGGATAATCATGTATTTTGGTAGCATTGTTATTGTCTTGACAATAGATTTGGATGATGGAAGATTATGTAGATGGTAGATGATATGAGAGTGAGAAAGAACAAGGGATGCAATGGGGAAGAATGTGGAAAAGTGAGGTGTGACATGGAAGGAATGAGATGCTTGAAAGGGGATTAACATATGACAGCATGAAAGAGCGCCTTTGGAAGGGAATGGATGAAATGTGTATAGGGCTGAGGGAGGAACAGTGTTTAAAGAACGCAGTTTGTTACCATTAACATCAGCATCACAGTTTGTATTGTTTGTGTGCCATATTTAATATCACAAATAATAAATTGAGTTTGAATAGTTTTAAAGTGAGCAGAGGCAAAGTGATGGAGTGAGAGCAACTGTTCCTATTCACTCCAGCATAGTGTTTTTTTTCTAGTGGTCCTTTTCTGATTGTGAGCCCTTTTGAGACAGGGAACCATTTATTTAGCTCTGTAAACTTTGTGAATTGTATTGAAAAACATCATATAAATATCATAATAATGATGTGTGGAAGAAGGAGAGAAGCATAATAGGAATGCTTGAAGGAATTGGGATGTTGTGGATATGTTTGAAGGAATGCATATGTGTTTTAATATTTGTACTAATCTTAATATTGTAATAAATGTAATACTTTAATTTTTATACTGCCCTTTCTTCAAGGAGTGCAGTGCAGCGCAGCATATGTAGTTTTTTCCCCCCATTTTATTCTTCCAACAACCATGTGCGGTAGATTAGGTTAAAAGAGGTGATGTGTGGTGAAGGATGGGTTAATAAACATTTTTTATCCCTGCCTTTTTCTAAGGAGCTCAAGATAGTCTTCCTCTTTGCTCTCTCCTGTTTGTTCTCTCAGCCAGAGGGCATCATTTTATGATAGAAAGATGGATAGAAATGTCTAAAGTAACCATCACAGGGTTATTTTAAGTTAAATGGAAAGGAATTTGAACTTTGTTTTCCTATTGAAACACTCTCTAAGTACCAGTGTTCTGTACTGATAAAGCAGTGATTTTCAACCTTTTTCATCTCACAGTACACTGACAAGGCACTAAACTTGTCAAGGCACGCCATCAGTTTTTTGATAATTGACAAGGCACACCATGATGCTGGTGGAGGGCTCACATCCCCCAATGGCCCTACTAATAAATGACCCTTCCCCAAATTCCCGTAGCACACCCACGGACCACTCATGGCACACCAGTGTGCCACGGCACAGTGGTTGAAAATGACTGTGATAAAGGCTGAGAGTGTAAGAGAAACTAAGAGGGTGGTGGGGTGTTGAGTATTAAGGAAAAAGCAGAGAAAGATAATTGATAGTGGGGCAGTGTGTGGGAAGCACATAAAAAGGGCTCCCAGGGCAATTTGCAATATAAAGATATAGTATTTAAAAAATACGGTACCAATAAAAACAAGACAGCAACAACAAAACTAACAGCAAAGTCAAAATATGATATCATTAAAGGTTTTTCTTTAAAGCATAGTTCTGTCTTTTTTCAGAAGCGTGTCCTACTGGTTTTAATAGGAATTATGAAATGTTTTAAAAACCTGGTGGAATCTAACAGAGTTCCACAGAATGGGTGCTACAACAGAAAAAACCCTGTTCGTCACAATTTACAGCCCATGTAAAAGGGGTTATATGTTTACCTCACTGTTCTTCTATTGGTATTTTCCCCAGTGCTTAATTTCAAAATAAGAGCTATTGAGGCTATATCCAGAAACGATATGTAGAAATATGTTCAAAGGAAGGCATATATTGGGCTAGATTGGGTGTGCGAGAAGGATAACACCTTGGGGGAGGCTAGACTCTGTGCATCTATGGGGTGAGGAAGGGCAGGGTCTGCACTGGAAGCAGACTGGGAGGGAGGGTAATTATGTGTGAAGTTGCAGGGGACTGGTTAGAGGAGGGTTGCATGTTAACTAAATCTGGATAGGCCAGAAATGACGTGAAGGAAGTCAAAGATGGATGAGTCAAAGGAAATTATTTGGATATTGAGGTTGGGAAGTTTGAGTTTCAGAAGATAGCTTTGGCAAAGGGCTTATGCACTTTGAATAATTTGAGGGTGAGAAGGGTTTTGAAGGAACCAGATATATTAAAAAAAATTATATCCCAACTTTCCTTTGGAAGATTCCGCTCTGGGGAGCTGGGACTAAAAGCTGAACAAGGATGTCAGAAAAAAATAGGTTTAGTAGTGTTAAAGGCAGCTTCTTTGGAAGAAAGAAATAGATCTGGATGTAAGAGCTCCTCCTCTGGGGGCATCTGAATGTGCCCTTAAAAGTACCACAGAGGGAATCCAAAGATACATTTCTGTCCTTCACAGAACTATGGGGAGAAGTTGCAAGTTGTCTGCCTATGTCAAGATAGCTCACAAATATTCCACAGAACTCCTTACTGAAGAGCCCCTACAGGAATGAGAGTTATTAAGTAGGCCGGTTGTATCTGATCCAGAGATGGAAGATGTTTCAGTTTTCTAAGAGCCAACTTTGTACAGAATGGAGAGCATGCTTACTCTTTAGGCACCAGTTCGAGGAGTTGGAGAGACATGGGAGACCAGGGTAGTTTCTTTAAGGAATTTGTTTGCAGACTGTGCTGGCTTAACTTGTAGCTAACAAATAGCCATACTTCAAGCTTTGCAGGAGGGACAGTGTAGGAATCTTAGCAAGCCTAATGCTAAGATTCTTTACCCTGTTTTACCTTTACCTTCTTTACCCTGTTTTTCTTCAGAGCGCATCTTGTTGACCTCCAGAAAAAACTGGAAGAATTGGAGCTGGATGAGCAGCAGAAGAAACGGTTGGAGGCTTTTCTCACTCAAAAGGCCAAAGTTGGAGAACTGAAAGATGATGATTTTGAAAGGATTTCGGAGCTGGGAGCTGGGAATGGCGGGGTGGTCACCAAAGTACAGCACAAACCCTCAGGGCTAATCATGGCACGAAAGGTGAGGCAGGGGAAGGGAAGAAAGGATGAATGCTCTGGGGCATCTGTAATGAGCAAGGGATGCCAAGAAATGATAAGTGCTACAACAGTAAACCACTGAAGTTTGTCATTTAATATAGCAAAGATCTGTTGCACCTTAAGTATTATTGATTTCTGTTAATCTTTTGTCGGCCACATTCTCTTCAACAGACAATTACAAAGGATCAGTGTCATTTTGCCACATTTTGCTATTATAGCGAATCTAGAATTTGTTGTTCAGGAATTGGATATTTAAATTTTCTTTTAGTGTTAGAGAGATAATTAGGATAGAGAAGATATTTCAGTTCCTAAACAGCCAAGTCAACATTTGAGATCTTTACCTCTCTATGTAAAAAGTGCTAGTCTTTCTGGGTGACGTGATTGAATGTTTAGCTGCATGGAGGACTGGGCAAACTTGGAATTTTTCTTGACCTACTGTGGAGTAAAACCTGTTTAATTTATGCTGCTATGCAGTTTTTGTCATTTAATTACTATCTTGCTGCATCCTTCACAGCATATACAAGATTGTATACAGAAAGCTCAGGTGTATTTGCTGACTATGTTGAGCACATAGCAGTTGCAACTGTTTTTCTTCTGTTTTCACTATGTTACTTGCAAGCTGACTTGATTCCATAATTGTAGAACTGGTAGGGACTTCATGATCAGTGCCTCTGTTAGTCATTTAGAAGGAAGGGTTTAGGTAGGCTTCTGCCACAGTGGTGCTATAACGTAAAAGTTGCAATCAATCACCAGCATTGATCTTTCCTTGCATGTAATAAAAGCACCTGAGCAAAGGATTTTCATAATTATGCATACACCATATACACCCTGAGGCAGAGTATTCTTTATGCTGGCATACTACATGAATGTCTGGGTTACGGTGGTTGTATGTACAAATGACATTTGCAACATCCCAAATATGCATTTGTACATAATGTACATATGGATAATGTATGTACATAATGTATGTACATTATGTACATATACATATACCAAATGTATAATTCCAACATCCCAAATATGTCATGGTGGCAGTGAACAAAGTGAGAGTAAGCAGCCTTGGCAGTGACTTGGCACCATCCTGCCTCTTTTCTGCACCTACCTTGTCTTCTAATGCTGGAGAGAGAAGGGGCTTTTCCCATTTTCTTCCCATAAGTTGGCAAGATAAATCTTTTCCCCCTTTCTCCTGTAAAGGCAGATGGAAAAGCCCTTTGAGTTGAATTGTTTACTCTGCTTTTCTTTATAACATTTTGTTTCTAGATGTGAAGTGTCCCTGATATTTGCCAGATGTCAGTCTTTTCTTTGAAATGTCCCTAATGGGTGATATTCTGAGTTTTCTTTGTTTGGTTGCTTAACCTGACCTTGCAGTTGTTCAAGGAATGGTTGCTCATTGCCTGCTCTATTCGTGTGCATCTTCTCCTCCTCCTCTTGCTGTGACGCTATCTCAGATACTTGCCTGGAATCAGGATTAGTATCAAGTATAGAGCTAGATATTCAACTTGGTAGCATTGCCTTATAAACTTCTTTGAGGCTAAAAGTCAAAGTCTAATGTTACAAAATTGAAGGCGATAAAAGACAAGCAACATTTGAACACAATTTAAGACCAAAAAAAAGGAAACAACATGGTCAGCAACAACATTTTGGAATGCCACTAAATTTCAAATTGCAGAATCTGTAGTGTGTGAAACAGACCCACCCACCTCCTAGTTCAAACTGAAAGAGCCAAGTCTAGCAAATGTAACCAAGAGCGTAGCCTGACTGTCACCATTTCAGCCATGTGGAAGTCTTGGCTAGTTTGAAAACTGCTAAATAATGCCCCCTTTTGCAGCTGTAAAATTCTTCTTTTAGCCAGTTATTTTGCAGGTTATATCTCTAAATTATGTCATATCCTGTTTGATTTGGTGCAGCCAAGATACCACTTTGCTATAAATCCTTTGTCCCAGAGTTTTCAAACAGTGGTGATATGTGGCTGGCAGTAGATGTTCCACAGTTTCTGTGCTGTGTCCTTGGGAGGCAATAGTGAAAAAAATTCTTGCTTTGCATATCTGTCATTCCTTGATTTTTCTCTTCTTACCTCTTTGCAGCTCATTCACTTGGAGATCAAACCTGCCATAAGAAACCAGATCATTCGTGAACTGCAGGTGCTTCATGAGTGCAACTCTCCATACATCGTGGGTTTCTATGGCGCTTTTTATAGTGATGGGGAGATCAGCATTTGCATGGAGCACATGGTGAGAAAATGTTCATCCCTCCCCTTTCCAAATCAGGACAGAGATATTTGGTGCCAAGGACATGAAGCTTTGATTATAGGCAATCCACACTTTGGGGGTATAAAAACAGCATTTTGCTCTTGAATGAATCCGCAGTGGTGATCCTGCCACCTGAGCAAGGACCGCATAATACCATCACCCCCATTGGGGACCTTCTGAGGGTGGAGGAGGCTGCACATGGCCTCCAGAATGCCTTAAATGTCATTTCTGGTTTTCATGTGGAAAATGGAAGTGCAATTAAAAGGCCCTCCAGAGGCCTTCAGAAGTCTGTGGCCTCCTCTGGCCCTTTGAAGGAAGCAGGGGGATGAGAAAGGCAGCAGCGCCCCTGCAGGTGTGGTACCCTGGGGTATTTCCCCCCTTGCCTTTCTAGTTACGCTAGTGTTAATCCAAACATTGTGTTTCTTCTGTTTGCTTTTGCAGTTGATGACTGTCTGCTTTTTAATACTTTCCCTTTTTCTTCCCTGATAACACAGGCCAACACACATTTTGCTTCCTTAAACATTTCACAAATTCCTGGGTATATTTGGGGTGCTGATTCAAAAAATGGCATCCATTTTGCCCTATCACATCTCGTTTTGGGGACACGGCATAGCCTCTTTAGTGAATGGTTCAAGCAGCTTCCTTTATGAGGAAGTCTACACCATGACTTTCTCATGAGGAAGCTGCTTGAACCATTCACTAATCAGGCTATATTATATGTCCAAAACTAGATGTGACAGGGCAAAACAGATGCCATTTTTGGAATCTGCACCCCAAATATATATCAAACCACCATAAAGTTTGGGAAAAACTTTTCTGACCCTCAATTTTGTAGGCCTGTGTAATTTAACTTTTCTGACCCTCCTGCTCATTTGAGGCTAATCTATAACTCACTAATCCTTCTTCATTGTGCCTTTGTGTCTTCTGCCATGCTGTTGCTGTGCCAAGTGGCAGCATCAGTGTGTGTTTTAGGACACACCAATGAAAGTCACAATGCCTCCAGATCTCAAATAGTAACAATAAGTGTTGTGGATGAATAAATGCAAATTATTTTTCCAGTCGTGGCTATTATCCATGTCTACAATATGGTGGCTTTTCTCATTCTATCAAACAATCTCTCTTCCTTTCTCAGAATTCTTGAATATATTGCTGTAACACACGCTTAACTTCCCCCTCGTACCTTCTCCTTTCCACACCTACAAATATAATGTTAGCTGACTACTTTTGGCATTGGTGGTCTGCATTTTGACAAGTACATGTTGGTCCAGTTCCTCAAGTGTTTTTACAATGGCATAGAATTAATGAGATTTAGGATGCAATCCTAACCAACTTCCTAGCACTGGCGTAGCTGTGCCAGTGGGGCATGTGTTGCTTCCTGCAGTTGGGGGGCAGTCACGAATGCCTCCTCAAGGTAAGGGAATGTTTGTTCCCTTACCTTGGAGTTGCATTGCCCTTACCTTAGTTCTGGAAAGTTGGTTAGGATTGCATCCTAAATTAATTAATGGATCTTTGTATGTTAAAAGGTTTAGAAACAAAACCAACTGAAGACTGCTACTAACTGATGTCAGGTGCAAATTGACAGTCATATTATAACACTGGTGATGCTTATATCCTGCTTTTCTTTAAAACAACCAGACTTTCTACAAATGTGTTTGTTGCATCATATTCACGCTGCTGACTTTGACCTTCAGAGCTTTAATGATCTGATACTTAGGGAGCACCTGCTCCCATATGATCCTCTCTGGCCAAAAAAGCCACAGGTTCTGGTTCTTTCTTGGACTGTGAAGCAGGACCTTATCTCTTGCCACTCTAGAATTTTGGGCTGCTCGTTGGAAGACTGTCCATTTGACTCCCCCACCCCACCCCATGAAGATCCCTAGACAGTTGTAAATCTTTATTCATCCTGATTTTGGGAGTTAACCAGCAACATAAAATACATAAACACATGTTCTGTTTTTGTGTGTTGGATTTTTTTTACTGTTTATATATGGATTGTATCTTTATTTTAGTTGTGCTGTCATTTTTGAATTGTGCTTGGCTTTGAAAATATTTGCTGAAAAGCAGAATTAATATTGTAGAAGTAAAATGAGCAAGAATTTACTCAACTATGAGATTCAGAAGTGGCTATGTGCCAAAACAACTCCTAAGAAATTGGGATGGGGGCACTTGCTACCTACCATTGAACTGTGGGTACATTGAATGGAGTAATTGAACTCCATTCAAGATGATTACGGGGCTGGGGCACCTTCCTTATGAGGAAAGGCTACGGCGTTTGGGCCTCTTCAGCCTAGAAAAGAGACGCTTGAGGGGGGACATGATTGAGACATACAAAATTATGCAGGGAATGGACAGAGTGGATAGGGAGATGCTCTTTACACTCTCACATAATACCAGAACCAGGGGACATCCACTAAAATTGAGTGTTGGGCTGGTTAGGACAGACAAAAGAAAATATTTCTTTACTCAGCGTGTGGTCGGTCT
Source organism: Tiliqua scincoides (assembly GCF_035046505.1). Classification (NCBI taxonomy): domain Eukaryota; kingdom Metazoa; phylum Chordata; class Lepidosauria; order Squamata; family Scincidae; genus Tiliqua; species Tiliqua scincoides. The sequence continues at coordinate 40,893,767 of NC_089828.1, read as the reverse complement.
GTGGAACTCCTTGCCACAGGATGTGGTGCTGGCGTCTAGCCTAGACGCCTTTAAAAGGGGATTGGACGGGTTTCTGGAGGAAAAATCCATTATGGGGTACAAGCCATGATGTGTATGCCCAACCTCCTGATTTTAGAAATGGGTTAAGTCAGAATGCCAGATGTAGGGGAGGGCACCAGGATGAGGTCTCTTGTTATCTGGTGTGCTCCCTAGGGCCTTTGGTGGGCCGCTGTGAGATACAGGAAGCTGGACTAGATGGGCCTATGGCCTGATCCAGTGGGGCTGTTCTTATGTTCTTATGTAACTCATCACTTCATTGTGGTGGGTTTGAGAACTGCCTTTTAATGTCTCCAACCTCGGGAGAATAGACGTGGACAACGTAGAACTGCATTTTTGGGGTTCTAAACAGCTCTGGGTGTATTTTACTTAAAAGATTTATACATTAACCTTTGGTCACAATGATCATCATGATGGCTTAAGCATAGTGCAACAAACTGACAAAATAATAAAAGCTGCTAAATTGGACAATGCAGCTTCAACCTCATGACTAGCAGCATGCGAAATGACAATAAAAAGTGCTGTAGTCATGTCTCAATAAAAACGAGAAAGGAAAACGGCTTTTGCATATCTAAAAGAATCCTAAGTTGGACCCAAGGAATGGGTTTGGCAAAGATGTTCTGCAGTCAGGATACCACAGCAAAAAAGACCCTGTCCATGGTAATTGCCTATATAACCTTTTGAAGCAAAAGGACCTTGGCTGATTATTTCAGCAAATGCTCATACAGGAGAAAGTGGATCTTGAGAAATGCCACAGACTTGTCTGTGAACAGATTGTACTGCAAGACAAGCATTTATCTTGCAGGTTCTGGCAATGAAGGGAATGTCTCTCTTCCCCACTCCCTTGGCTTGCTTTATTTTTTTTCCATAGAACAGGGGGATACTGCCATCTGGTGACTTCAGTCATCTTTTGACAAGCCAAGTGAGTTCTATTCAAGTTTGAAAAATAATTGGAACATGTTCCAGTAATGTTTGCACATTACACCAACTTCATCCTAGCAAGTCTCCTAATCACAGAGAGAACATTCTACTTAAACCAAAAGGGTCAACTAGTAACCATGCTGCTGCTGTCTGGTGGGTAGGACGTTCGGCTTTCACCTGAGGGTGTGTATGGGTCACATGTTGTTCCAGGCCAGGCTCTAAACTCTTGACTTTTTCCTCACATGCAGAATGGAAATTGTAGTGACCCTCCACATAGAATGTTTATGCATATGAGCACAGTAATTATTGTGAATCAGTTTGCATAGGAAGATTTATAGCAAGGTTTTTCAGTCTTTTTCATCTCATTGTACACTGACAAGGTGCTAAAATTGTCAAGGCATGCCATTTTTTTTTAACTATTGATGAGGCACACTGCATTGCTAGTGGGGGGATCACATCCCCCAATGGCCCTACTAATAAATGATCCTCCCCCAAACTCCCACAGTACACCAGCAGACCGTTCTGGGGTACACCAATGTGCCATGCCCCATTGGTGGAAAATCACTGACTTATCGTAACAAATGACAGATGTTCAGGGGCAGACTAGGTGGTGTGCATTGACTTAGCTAGTGTCTTATAATTTAAGAGTCCACCTCCTCTCTTTTGATAAACCAAGAATATAGTCTCCATTGTTCTGACCTCATATCAGAGTGACAGCAGGGGCATTCTTGGAGCACTTATCTCTCCCTGTAGACACATTTACCATGCAAACCAGAGCATTTACCTTAAGGTTTGCAAGACCACTATTCAGGTTGCTGTAAGGCAGGGGTGCCCAAACCCCGGCCCTGGGGCCACTTGCAGCCCTCAAGGCCTCTATGCGGCCCTCAGGGAGCCCCTAGTCTCCAATGAGCCTGTGGCCCTCCGGAGATTTGTTGGAGCCCATGCTGGCCTGTTGCAACTGCTCTCCGTGAGGGCAACTGTTTGGCCTCTCAAGTGAGCTGTGGGATGAGAGCTCCCTCCACTGCTTGTTGTTTCACATCTGTGATGCAGTAGCAGCAGCAAAGGAAAGGCCAGCCTTGCTTTGTGCAAGGCCTTTTATAGGCCTTGAGCTATTGCAAGACCTTCATTCATTCATATAGGTTCATCTTTAAAATATTCATTTATGTAAATTTATTCAAATTTGAAATGTAAATGAATTCAGCCCCTGACACCGTGTCAGAGAGATGATGTGGCCCTCCTGCCAAAAACTTTGGACACCCCTGCTTTAAGGTGATTGGAGTTGGTTTTTTTCAGGCCATGGGATTTCAGTGCATACATTGTTTTTTTATAATATGCTTTGAGCCTTATGGAAAGGTTGCATTGTGAATGTATAGGTGTCAAGGAGGGAGCAACCCTGAGAAAGCAAACATTTCTGGTCTTCCAGATTAACTTTTACATACAATTCAAAGAGAGAAAGCAGGGAGGGAAACATACATGGCCTTGGGTGGTGGTGAAATTAGTACTGTATCCTACTACATGCAGAGTTGTGTGACCTATGACTGACCATTGCAACCAGCAGTTTCCTCTTTCTGTCAGCTAATCTCTTTCCTCTGAATTTAGGATGGAGGCTCCCTAGATCAGGTTTTGAAAGAAGCCAAGAGAATCCCAGAAGAAATCTTGGGGAAAGTGAGCATAGCAGTGAGTATGCCACCACCTTCCTTTAAAAACTTAATGAAGAAAAGTCTGACCTTCCAGAAGTAGTCTTACCTCACTTAAATCCTTCTGTAGGCTTCTTGATATTGAGTTTCTTGATACTTTGCCTCTCTTGCCATTCCACCTGTTGCTTCTCTTGGCACTAATTGTAAGAGCTGGTGGGAATTGTACTTGGGCCTGTGTACAAACTGCAGCTCAGCCATAGGCTCAGTTAGAGTAAAATGGGAATGGTGACTGACAAGGGAAGAAGAGGCAAATGCCAGAACCCTTGTCTGTGATAAAAAGGATCAGTAATAGGCTTAAATCTGTTCAGGCCAAAGACCCATCTGGTTGGTTAACTGCTGTTCCCTACCTTGAACCTTTGGCCAGAGCAGGCTGTCAAACTGAAATGTGAACGCACATCTTGCAAGTTCACTTCTCCTTTAACAGGAAGCAAAACTTAGGGCGCTATCCTAACCAACTTTCCAGCACCAAGGTAAGGGCAATGTAACTCTAAGATATGGGAACAAACATTCTCTTACATTGAGGAGGCCGCTGTGACTGCCCCCCAACAGCAGGATGTAGCACACACCCCATTGGCACAACTGTGTCAGAGCTGGAAAGCAGGTTAGGATTTGGGCCTTAGTCTCTCTATTGATGAGAATGTTTTTTTACTCTGTAAATTTAATGGACTTTGGAAGAATTAAACTCTGCAGAGCTCACTACTGCACCTTTGTCTGGGAGTAAGCAGGACAAGTGCTTGGGAGGGTATCATAGGGACCCAGAGTGGGGAGGAAATCCTGTCTTGGCGTAACTGTGTTGTCACAATATGCAGCCACTTTTTGGACTAGACAGAATGGAAGTAGAAACAAAGCAGGGTGGAAGAAATCAAGAGGAACAGAACCTCACTTGGCAAGTATTAAGATGACAGAGAAGTAGTGGGAGTTTGAATAGAAATATAATTGGGATCAGTTATTTCTGGCCTAGCCAGTATGGGGGAAGGAAACTAGTCAGCCTGTGGAGGAGGAGGTGGAAGAACCTCCCTCTCCTTTATGCAATCTTCCTTATATTGGTCAACAAAAAAGTTTGTATTCCTTATCCAAGGTGCCTGTTCCTCTCTCCCCTGTTCTGCTTTCCAAATCCTGGGTTTACCCTTCCCTCCCCTTTCCCATACAGGTTCTGCGAGGGTTGGCTTACTTACGAGAGAAGCACCAGATCATGCATAGAGGTGAGAGCAGCCAGGTTATATTTTGGGAGAGTATGTGTTCTGTGCTGAGATAACCAAGCTTCTGCAATCTGAACAAATTATGCAGATACAATGGATTTGTGTAGAGTTACTTGGTTTTATTCTGTTTCCAGGGTTTGACTTGGCAAATCATTTGGAATGTTACCCAAACTCTACTATTGCAGACTAGAGGGTGAACATTTGCAAGAAGTGTGAGCAAACTGTGCTTCAGGGTAGCCCATTTGACAATTTTGTATTGCTGCTTGAGCATTGCAGTAAATGGGCACGATTGGAATGACCGAACAAGCACTAGCATGCAGAACATGCCAGGGGTTCTGGCAGTACTCTACTTGCCCATATGCTCATAAGAGAGCTTCTGAATTCCCTATTCTGTTAAGCATTGGATAAAATGAGACTTTTCTCTCCTCCAGAGGGGGATGTGAAGGGGTTGAGCTGCGGTTGCTCCAGTGCTTTGCATTATGGGGGCAGTTGTCAAATGAACCCGCCTCCTACTGAATCTATTTACTATTTACTCTGTACTCCCAGTACTATTTACTCTGACTGGCAGTAGCTCTCCAGGATCTTCTGCTGTGGAAGATGCTTGTAAGCCCTCCTACTGTACTTGTGAATCCTTTAACTAGAGATGCCTGCAATTTCTGCATGCAGGACGTATACTCTACCCCTAAGCTATGTCCCCAAAGCAATCTGAGAAGGGCCTGGTTGCTTTGCAGGTCAGGTCTTTCTTGCTTCTCAGACTCAATTTGATGCAGCCCTCCAGGTTTTTTTCTTTTTGACAGCCACGTGTGCTAGGAACTTGCTCTTTGTTTTATTTTTTCGACAGTAATAGCTCCCAAGATTTTCAGGAGAGCAACCATTGTTGCCAATATCAGACTCCGCTCTTGCTAAGTGAATGCTGAGTATGCAGTGCCCTCATTGGGACGTCCATTGTTTGAATTGCATATTATATTGCTGGTTTTCAATATTTTCCATTCCTTCAGTCTTGTCTTAAAATTCATTTGCAGATGTGAAGCCTTCTAACATTTTGGTGAATTCCCGGGGAGAAATTAAACTCTGCGATTTTGGGGTCAGCGGTCAGCTCATCGACTCCATGGCAAATTCCTTTGTGGGCACACGATCCTATATGTCTGTAGGTCCCTTTGTTCTCTTGTGTAACATTCTGACTTCAGGAGTGAGTGGCTTTTCTTCATCATCTTGAGGACAACAACTAATATATGATGACACACATGTGTAATATGTAGTGGGTTGTATCTTAAGTTGAATTAGTCATGACTCAATGTTGCTAAACTCAGAACACTGCCCAATGTACGTTTTGTGCCAGTATCTTTTATTATTGTTGGTGCCAAACTTACAGCTGGTCAATTTGTTGCTTTTATTTAACAGTATTTGTATGCTACTTTTCAACCATGATGAATTTCCAATGTGGTCACAGTGACAGAATTAAATTCATAAGCAGGTGCCATCTCCTTGCATGGAGAAATCTTAGGTTACCAGATGATCTTGACACGATTCTCGACTTTGCTTTTTACAGTGTTTCTCTGAAAGGTGGTCAAAAATTGTGATATCTTGATATGTTAGAAAGTATGACCATTAAGAAATGCAAGAACAAATTTGTCTTATTTTGAACATCTGTGTCTGATCTCTAGTAATCTTCCTTTCATGTTAGCGAGCATTTCTCTTTAATCCTGTGGGCTAGGAATGCCCCGTCTGGGTTTGGGAGCCCCCTTTTAACACCTGTTGCAGATGAAGGAAAATAGATGTTTTATCTAGGCTAGTGGTTCCCAGACTGGTGGGTCATGACCCACCAGGAGAACTGGAAGAGAACCATTCACCATTAAGGGGAGTGGCCATGAAATGCGTGCCCCAATGGTGCCGCAGCAATTGTGGCAGCACCAGGAACAAGGGTTTTTAAAACTTAATGGGGGTGGGTGGGTTGCGCTCACCTCTGGGAGGGTCCAGAGGCTCACAGCCCCCTCTGCAGGCCTTCCCACTACTCCAAATAGCTTCAATTGATGATGGGAGCCCACTGCTGGTTTCCATGCAGAAACCAAGTGGGCTCTGATCAGAGCTATATGGAGCCACAGGGAGGCCTGCAGAGAAGGCTGTGAACCTCCTGGAGGCCAGTGTGACCTTCCAGTATGTTTTTAAAAATCTACGTTCCCCGGGGGCAGCGTGATCACTGTGGTATCTTCAGGGCCTCACCCCATCCCTGCCAATACTTACTGTGGTCCCAAAGTCTGAGTAGGACTTTGGGAACTGCAGATCAGGCTATCCAATAAGTTAAATTATCAGCAACTGATTGGGGACCATCTGAGTTATACTAAACTTGAGTACAACCAAAATCTCTAGGCAGATTAAAGAGACAGTGTTTTCAGTAAATATGTCTCGAGATGCAGCATAACACCTGCTTAATTTTCTGCTAGAGTACAAAATCTTGGGAGGGAGCATTTGCACCACCCCACTTTCCCTCTTTTCATTCTCTTGACAGCCTGGGTCTATACAATTGTTCATATACCAGCTTACTTCAGAATGTTGCATATTCTGTTCCATAATGCATAATTGATGAAGATTTTAAGGGGTAGCATGCCATTTCAGGCTTCAGCAGAGGTAGGGCAAAGTTTAATGGTCATGTTCAAAGGTCTGGTCTTAAATATTACTTTTTTGCAATACATTCAAGAGCATTGCTTATGGTGAAGTAACCAGAGATGGCTGAGGCATAATCAACATGCAACTGAAGCATAGGAGGAACAGTGCCCTCTCCCAGTGGTATTCCTGGTACAGTTTAGGCAGTTTAAAATAAGAGCTGCTTCATTATCAATTTAAGGAATAAAATTAAAACTTTTCATCTGAAATAACATTTTCAGTTCTCAGTACTTGCCTTCAGTAACTGGGTTTCTTTTGATATATTTATTTATTTATACTGGTATTTATATACTGCCTTTCTTTGGTTGTTAGATTTATCCTCAGACTTTAATCCAAGGCGGTTTACATAGGCAGGCTATTCTAAACCCCCGTAGGGATTTTTACAATTGAATAGTTCTAGTCTTTCATAGAACTTCTCCTTCCAGCTAGATTCCTTCCCGGTCTGGCCTCTCTCTGGCCCTTTGCCTCCCACACTCCACTTGACGGCAACTCCTCTCTGCCACCTAGGGTCAGCTCATCAGTATATCAGCATGTCATCAGTTCTTGGGTACCTCCGGTTGTTTCGAACTGGCAGCCTCAGATCTTCAGGCATACAAGTCGGCAGCTCTACCAACTGAACCAGACCTCCTGCCTTAGATATACAATCTAAGGCTTTTGTAGCCAGTATCACACAAAAAATTACCTGGGATTAAAGACTGTGGTCTAGTAAAAAAAAGTCAACTCCTAACATTTTGCCCACATTTAAGAATGCCCACGAAAGATGTGGGTGAAATGTTAGTAGTTGATATTTTTATTAGACTGCAACCTTTAATCCTGGTTAATTTTAATTGCAACAGTATAGGTTCCTTTAACTATCATTAAGCCAGGCTTGCAAATTCTCTCAACCCAGTCTCTTGTGATACTAAATCACAATGCTTTTGTTATGAAAAAAGCTAGATGCCTTATTTTTTCACTTGGTGTGCCAAATGGGTACACAGGGCAAGCAGACTACTACTAAAATGTTTAAGGGGCTAGTAACTTTTGTGCATATTTTCAAGGCTGAACTAACCTACATCTCTGTCCTGTAGCCTGAACGTTTACAAGGGACTCATTATTCAGTCCAGTCTGACATCTGGAGCATGGGCCTCTCTCTGGTGGAGCTATCGATTGGAAGGTATCCCATCCCACCACCAGACACCAAGGAACTGGAAGCGATATTTGGCCGTCCCATGGTTGATGGGGCAGAAGGGGAGCCCCACAGCATCTCTCCACGTCCCAGGCCCCCAGGACGTCCTATTAGCAGTAAGATTGTAGGAAGAGCAATGTGGTTGCTGGTGAAACGATACCTGTCACTTTTAGCTCAACTGGGTCTAGTTCTCTAGATTGCTACAAACAAGCAGCAAAGCAGCAAGAAAGTTTCTGTGTACTTGGTGCCATACTGACCATTAATTTTCCTGCATACCTGCTGACCATACTGCACAATATTGTTAGTAAGGTGGTTGTGACCAAACCATTGACAGTCCCTGTGAGAAATATTTTAAAAGGTGCTGGGGCAATGGAGGCAGAGGCCTGGTCGGGCAGGCAAAATGAGATTACAGGATTTATTCCTAACAGGAACTCTCTTCCAGTCTGCTCACCGACTTTGGGCAAAAAACAAGCAGTTCTCTTAGCATTCCTTTGACCACTGGAGCTGTAAAGAATGAAGCTGGGTTTGGAATTAGATTGAGAACCTTGAAGCTGCCACATAGGTAGAAAAAAAATTCTTCTCAAAATTTAGTTGATCTCCGGAACAGAGAACACACACAAGGGAGTAGCTGAAATTATTGGTGGTGCTCATTAGTTCTTTGTGGTCTTGCTGCAGTCACACATGGTGTTCTGGGCCTGCACAGATAATTTGTACAGAATTTTTCTAGAGTTAAAGTCTACTGATTGGTACTTATAGCTCTTTGAGGGAGTGTTCATGCAGTGCAGTTGTGCTGGGTTATTTTGGCTGGGTTCAGTATTGTGAAGAACTTGTCTCAAAATTTTACTTTTCAGCAAGCCTTAGGCTCATTTTCCCCCTAATTCTCTTCTGTCCTGTTTCTTAGCATTAGACCATCTTTTCCTCACTGTTAAATGGCCATAGCCAACTTCTATTCTGCCTGGATGTATAGTAATATGAGGACTTCCAAGTCAAAGTCATGACTTCTGTGCAGGCTTGGATACCAGTGTCCCTCTCATTGGAAATGATTTACTGGAAGACCATGGAACACATACTTCATAGGAGTTTTCCTGCAAATTAGCAGCAACTGCTCTTGCTTTTGCCAGTAGGTTATCCTAGCAGAGACCTGTGCATCTGTGGCTCATCATGCCAAATGTAGCCTCCTCAACCAGATATGGCAACCCACCAGGGCTTCATACATTTTTTTTTTCTAACTGCCTGGGACTGCATGAACTGGGAGGGGGAAGTTTGGTGAACTGCATCAGCTTTGGCTTGATGGGCCATAAATAGTTATACGTCACCTATCACACCCCCATGACCTTGCACAGAGGTCTCCAATTTTCCTAGTCCTCAACTGCCCAGCACATCTCCCTTTTTAACTTTCAAAGTTGAAAGACTTGAAGTCATTACTAGTAATCTGTGTTGTGACAGTGGTGCTTGTTGATCAGCATGGCTTTCAGAAGTGTGTGCTGTCCCTTCCAGGTGAGGCCCAAACACCTTCCTAGCTCTGTGTTTTGTTTAGTTTAGTTTAGGGGAAGGCATAATATTGCCTCACAAGATTGACAATTCCTGAGTGTTTCAGTCTTTTTTGCTTGAATTTCTAAACTCACATGATAATCCTCTTATCCTTTTCAGTACGTACCACGTGCAACTTTTCATCCTGTCTTTGCTCCTTTAACATTACAGGTCATGGGATGGACAGTCGGCCTGCAATGGCCATCTTTGAATTGCTGGACTACATTGTTAATGAGGTATGTGACTTGCATTAATTTGACCTTTGTGGTGGAATTTTGGCCTCATAGCTTGCAAGTAGTCGGTTGTAAGGGGGCACAGTAGTGTGTTGTGCGGCACAAGATCTTGAACCTTGTCTCATTTGAGAAGTCTCACTTCTCAATTAATTAGCCTTTAGGAGAAAAGTTGCAAAAACCGGGGGAGATGGAGAAATGGCAGGGATAGCATATTCAGCACATTGTACACCACAATCTAAAGTCTGGTATCTTCTGTTCACTTTCCTAACCCAAACATACTTTTGATTCAAAATTTATATTGGAAATGAAACACTACCACTGAGATTGATTTTGCAAATTAAGCCAAACCCATTTCATACAATCAAATAGCTGGACAAATCCATCCTCCTGTTAACAATTCTTTAAGTGCCCAGAACAAGGTACTGTGCATAAAACAAGAATAAGACTTGAAACAAAAATCAGACTTACAGTCTAAATAAGGTGAGATATGCAAGGGAAGGGGGAGTACAAGGACAAAGATAGATATGCCAGGTTGGTTACATATCAAGCTGAAGAGATGGGTTCTTCTGCAGTGTTTCAGTGTACCAGTGGAATGAGCCAGAGGGTGACCGGGAAGCATAGAGTTCCAGTGCTGGGTGGTAGCAAGACAGATGTAATTAGTTTATGGATGGCAAGAATACCAGAATATCAAAGAGTGAAATGAAGGATAATAAAGATGCAAGCAAGGCAGCACAGACATTTGGAAGTCAATAGAAAAAAAAGTTAAATTGTGGGAAGGGGGAGAGAGGGAGTTATTGTCGAGAGTAAGATCCTTGATATACTGCAAGGAGAGCACTTTTAGGAAGGCAGGCTGTGTGGTGGTGACATAAGATTTTGTGGGCTACAAGAAAGTAGATAGACCCTGAGGCAGGGCCTGCAGAACAAACAGTCCAGCATGCTGAAGCCCTGCTGAACTGTACTTTACTCCTACATTGCTTGGCTCTTCACAACTGATATTGAATAGAAGCTTTTTAAAAACCAAAATCAAGTTCTTAGTCAGCTGGATCTGATAACTGGTGCAGAACATTCTATCAGCCTCACAGATATATGTTATGCATACAGATACATTTGCAGCTCTCTGGTAAGTAATTGGAAATTGTACATGGAGAAGTCTATAGGAGAAGGTTCCTGTACAATTTACAATTTTCTGCAGTGCCAGAAGGAACAGTTGCCTAGTTTCCCTCCTGGGGCATTATTATAGATGAAAACCTGACAAAGGTCCTTGCCTCCTTTGAGCTTACACAATGACATTGCCCTCTCGTCCTTTATTTCTCCCCATTAAGCAACCTTGGATGTTCATTGCCCTTTGCCTATCAGACTGCAGGGCTGTATTTGTTAATGAAGCTGCTTCCCAGTCACCAAGTCCTCATGGTGTGTTACCTGTGCTTTTTCCCCTGTGTTTCCAGTCGCCTCCTAAGCTGCCGAATGGGGTTTTCACTCAAGACTTCCAGGAGTTTGTAAATAAATGGTGAGAACTTTCTTTCTTAATGGGGAGAGTAAGCCATGCTGCCTGCTCCCAAGCCACGTGATTCCATTTGTGGGTGGCCTGTGTGAATGGGGTTAAGTTGGAACTGCTAGTGAGAACCTTTTATAGTTCAGTCTGCCTGACCCTGCCCGAGCTCTGGTATTGCTCCAACTGTGGCAAGTTTGAGAGAGTAGAACTTTGCTAGTGGCAGGTATTGACCAATCTTTAAAAATTAAATTTCTAATTTTTCAGCTTGATTAAGAACCCTGCTGAACGGGCAGACCTGAAGATGCTAATGGTAAGTAGGTGAGAGTTTCAGGGATGTAAACACACTGCTAAAATAAATTTAAAATAACAGTCTCACTCCCTAAAAAAAGTAGTTAAAATTTCTATTAACTATTAATGTTTAATGTTGAAAGCTGCTTTGAGGAGCTAATGCCCCAAATGACATATAAATCAAATAAATAAACATGAATCAATCATGCAGCATGCTTCTGATTATACTGGGTAATTCAGTTTCACTAGCAGTGCTTGTGGGGGAGGAGCTTGTGGGGGAGGAGGCAAGGAGCTGTGCAGGTAACAGCTATAGAGTTCTGCTCAGCAGCCTCCTGGCTGTGAAATTTTATTGGGCACTGTCCAGATAGAGTGCTCAGTTCCACATGGGCTAGAAATTTAACAACAGAAAAGGAATCTGTGGGCCCCTTCACACATAAGTTATCTGTTTGTGTTGCAAGTGTTTGCAATGCTGGTACTGTAGCTGTTACTGCTTCCAGTATACACTCTATGGCAAATCCTTTCTGTGATGTGTACAATAGTCCCAAGTCTCACAGGATGTTGAATTCTGCATTTCATAGCAGGTTCCTTGCACTGAATGGTCCCTAGCCCTTCTCATAATGCTGTTTTTAAGAAGGGCTTGGTGTCAGTGTCTGCTTTTTAGTTTACTGTATTTTTTTATTTTTTATTTTTTGCTGTTAATGTGCCATATTCCTGCCTTGTTTGTAAGCCACTTTATCCATTTTAGTTTGTTAGGTAGGTGTCCTAGAAATACCTGCTGCAATTAGCAGGCTTTGGTTTGCAGTGGTCCCATAGTAACTGGCAGTGGGTTGGTGCCTCGCTGGTAGCTTGCATTTCCAATAAAGCTGCAACTGCCTCATGTGTGCATAGTATCTGGCTCCAAATGGAGTTAACATGAAAACCTAATATTTCACTTCAATTAGAGGGAGAAGGAAGCAAGTTTAGGGAAAGCAGAGTCTTGACCATATGATCAACCTGAGGGTACTCCTGTGCATCCACATATACCCTTCCCCCAACCTTACCAAGCTTATATGCAAATACACCCCCTCCCAACTCTGGCTTATGTGTATCTACATATTTTCGGATATAGCAAAGATTGTGGTTTAGGAAAAAGATCTTGAATCTGTGGCAGAGCCCTTTTCTGCCACAGCCTGAATGGAAACTGCCTCCAGCCCAGCATAAGTGCATTTTGATCTCCTTGCACCACCAACAGCTCTGAATGCTGACAGATTGGTCAGACAGATGCTGACAGTGCAGAAACCATTTCTTGCTGAGGCTACTTTGTACCACAAATGCTTGTAGAACCCATCTGTTGTGGATGGGATTTTCTGTTTGGGTTTTTTTCCCCACTCCTGGCCAACGACATCAGACACTTTTTTTCAAAAACATGATTGTGGAATCTTCTTTCTGAATAGTTTGGTTTATAAACATAAAGTGCTGTTTAAAATGACATATTCCAGAAGGCCACGCACTCCAAAATATAACACCTCCCTAGCCCCCACCTGAATCTGTTATGACCCTCCAGGTGGAGGATAGAAGGGCAGCTACTATAGGAGCCAAAATGCATGACCGGCCCATCTATGTAGTAGATGATGCAGTGGGTTGCAGGAAGTGAGACTTGAGGTGCCCTTCACCCCAAATCTGCAATCACCTCTCTCCAGCCCATCATGCTTCCCTATCTCCTTATCTGGTTCCTTCCTTGTATGGTCCCTTCCAACAGAACAGGAAACATGGGACACACTGGGAGTTGGTTGTTCTGTTCTGTCTAGTTGAAAGGAAAGAGCCAGATTAAGGGGATAGGGAAGTGGATTGCTGTCTTCCACATGGTTTTTTGGGGGGAGGGGTGTAGTGGTGGTGGAAGCTGCACAAAGTTTACCCCCATGTCAAGCAGTGCTTGGGTTTAAGCCAACCATGCAAAATGTACACATTTGTTGGGCACATCATCTTCATGCAGTACTCGTTTAGAGACAGAGGAGACTTCATTCTTGTCTGGTTAAGCATGACTTTCCATGTGTTGGCTATATCATCCTGTTATCAGTAGCATCAACTGCAGTAAGGCTACTTGTCATCTCAAGGTGGGTCTCCTTTAAATGATGTTAATAATCTGGGAGATGGGAGAACTTCTGGACACCATACACATCCAGAAAAATAGCATGGGGATCTTTGGGGCAAGGGGTCAGCAGAGCAACCATCCTTTTTATAAGGAAGCAGGAAGTTTTGGAATAGTCAGTCTGCTTCTGAAGACTTTAAAGCACATGTTAGACCAGTATGCAATTCTATTTCCTTCCCTTTCTTTTGGACTTGTTGCTTTTGAGCAATAAACGTGTCACCCTCTAGCAAAAACATCGCTCTCACAAAACTGCCTTTAATGATTCAGACCTGATCTGTCTAGCTCAGCATGGCCCACTCTAGCAGAGTCTTGAATTGCTGTGTCTTTCTTCAGTGGGCTCACTGAGACTACTAGTGTCATATACCATTTTTAAATGGTACAAGTCTTGAGCCCATTTTGTTCCAAAACAAGACTTGGGAATTTCCAACTAAGTGCTGCCCAATCAAAGCAGAAGGCTTTGGGGAGGGATTCAAGATGGTGGGGGCACTAGTCTCTCCCTTCCATTCTTGATCTCTGTTTCTCCTTGCCTTAAAATAGCCTTCAGAATTCCATCATTCCCTGTGAGAAAAATTTAAGACACACTTTGGGCAACCCACCTACCACCAACTGTGTTAACGCCTCCTTTCTTGTTTGTTTTCAGAATCACGCCTTTATCAAACGCTCCGAGGTGGAAGAGGTGGATTTTGCTGGCTGGCTCTGTAAGACGCTGCGGTTGAACCAGCCGAGCACTCCCACCCGCACTGCCATGTGACCGCCAAGCAAACTGCCTTGTTCTTCTTCTTTTTTTCTTTCGTGCACCTGCTTGTTCTGCTGTTGTTCACTGCCCTTCAGCAGAAGAAAGAACCACCCTTCTTGATCCGCCCCTCCTCCCCCTCTTTTTGCTCCAGAGCAGCAAAGCACCATAGTTTGGAAACCGCCCAATCATCCGACAGCAAGAGCAGAAATCGGCTTGCTTCATTAAGTTCCTGTTTTGTTGTTGGGTTTCATTTCTTTGCCCACAGCCGAGTGTGGCTTGCATTCTGGAGTTTCTGACTTTTCAGATGTGTGGGGAGGCATACAGTAGTACTGCTGCATTTTGGTAGATTGTATTGTCAGTTTTGGAAGAAAAAAGGAAGAAACTGTCAGCGAACTGACTGCACCTTTTTATGTGCTTGTGTTTTGGTGGCCCTGCGGATAGCATGCAGTGGATGCTGCAGATGGACAGCGACCTTGCCCTGGGAAGGGGCTGGGGGCAAAGGTGGGCAGATTACATAACAAACAGCATGGTGGTTTCATCTACGTTGGCAGAGATGTCGACCTAGCTGCTTGCTGGAGCTGGCCTGGGGGAGATAGCAGGAGTGCTGCAAGATTAAGGAAGTTCTTGTTTGGTGGGCAAGCAGCCAGCAGTAAATTCCTTTTCATCCTCTCTCCCCTTGACTCAGTTCTTGCATTTAGTTTAACGAGGAAGTTACCTTCAGTTCCACTTGAGCCTTGTGTGTTCTTGGGGGGGGGGGGGTGTTCAACAGTGAAAGTGCCACTTTTTGGCTCTTTTTCTGGGCTTTGCACCATGAAAACTGAGTGGTTGTTAGCCCTGAATTTGGGGTGTGTGTGTGTGCATGTGTGCTGCTGCTTCAAAGATGTGAGGTCTTAAACCTTCTCCTTCCAGTCGTTATCTGCTTAACAATCAGTCTTGGAGTGCTCCATTTCTGGAATTATATGTACTGCTAACTTATTAAACAGCAGGTGGGGAAGTCAGCACTCCTTTGTGGGAGTTCACTTGAGGGAGAAAGAACTTGCAGCAAGTGTTGGGGTTTCTGCATCAGTGCCACCAAGCACCTAGTCACAGCTTCCCTGTCTTTCCAGTACAACGGTATGGTCAGCATCCACTATTCCTTGGACACAGCAACTCTCCCTTGTGACAGTATCTCATTCTCAAAAATCTGTATCTATTTCTCCCTTTTCTTTGCATTGATGTTGCTGTCTCTTTATCCCTAGAGTGCATGATGCAATGGCAACACACTTATGCTGCACCTGATGCTCCAGTGTCACACTCAAGCTACTGTGCTCCATAGCTTAGAGAAGACTTAATCTCTGCAGCAGGTGTTATGTTTGGGTGGGATGTACTGCATTTGTGTGCGTGGGACAAGGACCCTTATGGCTGACCTTAATGCTGACTGGCGTTTGTTGCCGCTCTCCCAACTCCTAATTTGGAGTTCATGCTGCTCATTCTTTGAACTGTTCAGTCTTTATAATGCTGCTGCTTTCATCTCCAGTGGCCTCAACATTTATGTTCTTGACTGGCATTGGTTTGCTAAGTGCCAGAGCAGTCAGCTTATAAGAGCTGGGTAGGAAGAAACTTGCACTGGAGTGAGAACCAATTTAAACCATCCCCAGTCTGTTCTTAAAAAGTACCCAAAAAGCAGTTGGGTCCTTTTGAAGTCTTCTAGTTTGTGATGCTGCTACCACACTGCTCTTTGTGCTACTTTGAATATTGGACTTCTGGCATTCCAGTAATGGGGCAGGGGTAGTTAGGCAATAATGCTCAATCAGTTGCTGTAGCCCTATTAAATAAGGAAGCCATGACTGGGTGGCAGAACCAGATGGAGTTAACTTTGGAAGAGACCAAAGCAGGGCTTGTTTAGGGTGTTGAGTCACTAGCCTTGTTCTCCCTTGATCTCATTGATGGGTTGCACCTTGGATGCAGCAACCTCATGCAGGTTTGCTTCTCAAAGTGAACCACACAAATGCGCCTTATCTTAGCTGTGAATGATTTGACTGACGGTTCAGTCACATTGAAAGCTGCCATTAGCAATGGCATTAGCTAACTGATAGCTGTCCTGTTCGTTCTATCCAGTCCTCATCTAGCTAGAATGAGGCTCTATTCCCTGACTCCATTCCTCTGCAGCCAGGGTTGTGTAAGTGAAGCACTTAGCATAAGGAGTTATCCTCCTGGCTTAGTTTGACTAGTAAGCAGCAAAGTCTGTCTCTGTGCACCTAAATATGCATGGTTGGCTATCTTCATTACCATGTG
This sequence comes from Tiliqua scincoides, assembly GCF_035046505.1. Lineage (NCBI taxonomy): Eukaryota > Metazoa > Chordata > Lepidosauria > Squamata > Scincidae > Tiliqua > Tiliqua scincoides. The sequence goes on along the minus strand of NC_089828.1, from coordinate 40,877,386 downwards.
CCACTTAGGAGGAGAATCCAACTGAAGGACAAGGCAAATTTGATTGTGTGGGGGGGGAGAGGTTGGCCACCTTTAGTGCCAAGGTGTTCCTTGGCATGTATCTCTAGCATGACTCCCAGAGTTTTACCTCCCTGCCTCCCCATTTGTGCATTCTTGAAACTTGTGAAAATTCTTGGGATGCCATAGCAAAAGAGAAGGTTCTGCCTTTCTAAGGAGTATAATCCTTGGAGCACCACCTATAAGGGATAGAGCAGCCTTTACCCATAGAATTGAGGCTGGGTAGCAAAGATTGCTCTTTGACTTGAAATGGCCAGAGTGTCTGCATGACCTTGGAGTGAAGACTGCTGGGAAGGCCCTTATGGCTATTCCTTTTCTGAAGTTCTGCTCTTAGATACCCCAAACGAGGAAGAAAAATGTATTCATTTTTCCACTGAGGACTCTCAAGCACCTCTTTCTTTGCTTTGGAGTCTGTAAACTGCTTTTTTTCCTCATTGAATTTCTTTTCCAGAAATAATTTGAATGTCAAAGCTTTCTAGGCACATTGACTCTAGTTGTATTGCAAAGCTGTAATGCTGTTGCAGATGAAAAACCTAGAAAAAGAGTCATGGAGCTGTTCCTGGACTCTTATTTGGCCCTATTAAATTGAGTGACCTGTTTTGAGTAGGGAACATGTCCATACCTCCCTGTATTTAGTCCTAGATTTCCACAAGCTCCTGTCTCCCTCTGCTTGCCATCTCATAAAGACTGAAAAGAAATTAGTAACCAGCAGAATTGTGTAAGCCTGTATGGTGTGGCTGCTTAGAAGAAATGTATTGGTAGACAGATTTCCAAGGAAGAATATGAAAAAGTAATAATTGAGGACAGGGCCAAGAGACCACCCATTCTTGTTCGTCCATTTTATGCTGCTGGTTGTGGTTCATATATACTGGGTGTTGGAAGAAAATAAAATATAATAGATTGTGTTTTTTCTTTTAAATACTACAAGTGGCTTAACCATGAATTTATTAAATAAAAATTGAAGGTCTTTATTTTTAACCTTGGTGTTACTCTATTTGATGTGATTTCTAAGGCACTCCAACCATCTCATTCCTGTTTTCTTACGATCAATAAAGCAGTGAGTGAGAGGGTTGAGCTTACTCGGGGTGTGTGTATGTGTGTTCTCTTTCCTCCCCTTCCTCAGTTCAGTTGGGGAATATTGAGATTTTTTTCCTGAGCCACTTCTTAGTGGGCAGAAGAAAATAGGGACAAATTCCCTTAGCAAATCTCTAGGCAGTGTTCATTTGTGTAAGGATGGGCTGGCAGCCTTGTGAACTAACAGCTCTAGCATCCTTTTCTCAGATTAGCATTTGAAATACATTACTGCAACTGGATCTGTTGTGCATTGCACCATCTGGTTTTCCAACAGCTAACTCTCCCCTGCCCCCTTCCTGCTGCAACTATTGCCTATCAAATGGGGTAACTCTTGAGGATTTGAATGTATAATATTCAGTGTTTGAGTTAAGTTGTCAATGAACCAGTGGGATCATGTGATCTAATTACTGTACTTTTGGGGGATATAATATGAACATACATGAACAGTGAGGCTCTGCCAGGGTGTGTGCGTGTGGGGAGGGAGTGTATTTTATGTTTCTCTGCCTCTATTTAAATTTTAAAAAATACTTAGTAAGATGTTCAAAAGTTTTTGAATATGGTCCTTGCTTTTTTTGCGCTTTTGGTTTTTTTTTGGGGGGGGAGAGTTTAAGGAGAATGTGTTGAGTATTTTGATGGTGCAATTTTTTTTTTAAAGAAACTCAATATTTTCATCATGGGGAGACAAAATAAATGGCACTTTACATTAAAAAGTCTGTTGTACTTTCTTGTGTATATGTTAAAACATCAGAGGATTGTAGAGCTGCAGAAGCAGAGCTTTTGTATCTGAGTTTTGCCAAAATTCCTCCCAATACTTCTGTTATATTTCTAACCCATGCTATTTTGATGGAGCACAAGGAGCTCTCTTCCTTCTCCGTTTAACCCTACAGCAGCCCTATGAAGAAGGTTAGACTGACAGATGGTGGCTAGCCCAGACTCACCCAGTTTTGTGTATGAGTAGATATTTGAACTTGGATCTTCTCAGTCCCAGTCCAGCATTTTTACCCAGTGCTTTCTCAAAACCAGTAGCCAAGATATTGTTTCATTAGTGAGATGTCATATAAGGGAACTACCTGCCCTCAGAGAGTACACCCCTTTGTTTCTCCTCCAGTCTCAGAAATCTACATTGGGAGGGAATTTGTGTTGCATTGATTATTGGAAGAAGGCATGCTGCGATTAGTCACTCATGCATAGTAGCAAATAAGCAGCATTGTTCGACTCTAAGGGCAAGTAATTCTTCCATGTAGAATGTGATCCAGACTTATCTGACCTGGAGCAGCAGCAGAATCGTACACCCAGCAGAGGCCAATGGAAAGAAGGCAAGACCAGAGCAGTGACTCATTCAGGGATGCAGTGGGCCGCATCTTCCACAGGTGAGCACTCTGGGATTACAGAAGCCTTTATTGAGTGTGCTTCTTGTAGCCTGTAGTTTGAGAATTCTCAACACGGTAGTGTTCTGCACTTGAACCCATAGTACAAATGGTAGAGGTTTTTAACCAGTGGCTGTGACCCAAGCATTTGCACAACAGATCCTCCTGATAAGCCACATGCATACAAAAAAAGATGAAATCCAAGATAATTGGTAGTAAGAGTTAACCTTGGTTTGTTAACAGAACTTCAGTAGAGAATAGTAATATCTGAGGGTGTTCCTGCATTATGTACTGAGAAGGACCCTTCTCCCCTGGAACTGTAGTTATTTGGCAGGGGCTATGGGTCTCTTAACTTTTAATTCCCAGGATTCTTTGGGAGAAGCTATGTTTGTTGACATGGCATGAGACGAAGGGTATTTTGTAGTGTAGACTTACACTACATGCTAATGAGATTGACATATTGTGGGTGCAGGAAGCCAGTTCCCTGCTGTATTTGGGTGAGGACCCATAGCTTGAGATAACAGCCATCATCACTTGAAATCTAATGCAATACCAAAGTCCAAGAAAACAAAAGTGAAACGAGAGCAAACAGCTAGAGAAGGGAAACGCTACATGTTCATAAGACTTTTGTGTTGTGTGGTGGTCTTGTTCTTTGCAAAATTTGAATATCTATAGAGTGCTGTCAGAACATGGCAACCTGAAACAGTTACATAAGCAAAAATAGACAGTCCTTGCCTTCTAGCCTAAAACTGACAATAGTGAAACCAAAAGGGAGGAGAGTAGGAAGAGGCATTGTAAGGAATGAATGTGAACAAATCTTACAACTTAAGGGTCCTGCATGAATTGGAAAGTTGTGGATTCTGCAGTTGGACAGTAGAGATGCTAGGTTTTTTGAAGGTTCGTTGAGCATCTAATGGTAGTACAAACTTTATTTGCTGTTTGGAAACTGCATTTATGTGGTGGCATAGCTGGAGGGGAGCGGAGCAGCCAGTGTGGCAGGGAGCGTCTGCACGGCGGGCAAGTGGCCCCTCCCTTTGGAGCCGTTCCTGGCACTTGCCTGCCGTGCTGAAGCTCCCTGCCACACTGGCTGTTCTGCCCCCCCTCCAGCTATGCCACTGCCTTTATGTGGCCATGCTGCAAAGGATACCCCAGTTTTGGAATGAAAACATTTCAGTTTTCTGTCCTTGTTGCATAGTGTGGTTCTTGTTTTTCAAATGGTAATTGTAACACATTTAACGTTTGGAACTCTTCTGCCCAGAGCATGTTTATGGAACTCCGTTTGTCTTCTGTCAAATGCTTCCTCAAAATCCATCTTTTTTTTCCCTTTGGGCTGAAAGTTGAACTCCTTAGTCAATAATAATATACTGTCTAATATAGTGTCTTATGCATAAGGACTATACAGAAAGCACTGACAGATCCTAAGAATATAATGTGAATGATTCGGCCTCCTGTTACCCAACAGTAGTCAGTGAGATGCCCCTCAGAAGATCACCTGCAAGGTTTGAAGTTACTGACCCTCTCCTCAGCAGCTAGTCTTCAGTGGCATACTGCCTCTTGCCATTTGGCTATCATGTCTAGACCTGTCCGTGAATTTGTCTAATCCCCCTTCTAAAGCCACATAAGGCCATGGCTTCCAGGCATATATGCATTGTGTGGGAAGGAAAAAAATTATCATTTATCTGCTTATTGCCCCATCATTTTCACTGGATGAATCCAAGTTTTAATTTTACAGAGAAAGGGATATTTTTTCTCACAGCATGCATAATCTTTATAAACCTCATTTGATCAAGTTCCCAGTCTCCTGTTGTATTTAGTCCAAAACCCTTTCCTTGTAGGGAGGGTTCTCCAGCCCTTGAATAGTTTTCCAGCTCTATCATTTTTGGCCTGGGTTAGTAGATATGGAACCTGTAAGATGAGCAAAATAAGTAAGGGAAAGAAGACTTGAGAGGGAAAGTGCTAGAGGAGAAACTGGCTAGGACGGAAAGGCCTGGGGGGAACCCAATTTGTCAGTATGTTTTGAGATAAAGGAAGCAATGGGGCTGTCCAAATGTCACAAGGGAAAAAAATTCCAAAGAAAAGGAACTGAATGAGAGAAGGGACAAAGGTGGGGAAATGGGTTAAGAAATCTGAAGTTTGCGATTACAGTGTAAAAAAGAACTTGCAGAATGAAGCAGACAGGATGAAGGCTGCAGAGACGGGCAGGTGAAAGATAAAGTGGTGGAATAGAATGAGAGCATCCATAGACCAAAAAGAGGAGTTTTAAAAATGCACACATTGTTTGGGAACAATAGGGAAAAGTCAGTGGAGAGGAGGAAGGGAAGGAGGGATGTGATCACAGCAAAAAGCAGAACTAACAAGCTGCATTTTAAAGAATGGAAGAAAGAGGCTGAAGGAGAAACAGGAAGATTAAAGGCAAGAATTAACACTAGTATTCAAGGCATAGAACATTAAAGCATGGCCTGTAGCTGGCAAAATAGGGTTGAAAAACACTTGGCAGAGAAATTAAGCATTTGAAAACAGAAAGAATTAATGTTTTGCTCCATATTTCCCTACTTTGCCTTACCCCTCCCACCCACAGCAAAATTCAGATGGAAAGTTTAGAGAGAGGGATTTTATTTATGTATTGCTTTTGCTGCTCCATAAAGTATTGTGTGTGCTGATGTTGTATAATTAACACAACAATTGAACATAGCATCCTAAGGTTTTCTCCTCTGGTGTATCTCTGAACTAGGGTGGGATGGGGAGACAAGTACTGTACTTTGCTGTCTCAGTTCCCTGCATGCACAACACTTAACAGGGACATTGAACATAAAATATTCAGTCCCAGGAGCATCCCTGCTGTTTGTACCCACACCCCAGAATCTGTTTTGGGTCAGGTAAGGATACAACCCACTTCATAAACTGCAGTGGGGTACTTTTTGAAAGGAGGTTACCAAGTCTTAGGTCTGGCTTGATGTTTCAGGGTCTCCAAGGGGAGAAGCTATTTTCTCTTTGGCTTGAAAACTTTGGCTGTTGGATAGTGCCTCTGGAGTAAAGCTATAACCAGGTGATTCTCTTCAAGGCATCACTAGGTTATGTCCCCTGCATCTCGCAGTCAGGAGACCCAGCATATAGGGTTGTAAACTCTGTGTTTCTTTTCATTCTGTGTGTCATTGTTCACACTGATTTATGTACATGGGTAGAGTGTGGTCTGTGCCTGCATGCAGAGCCAGCACTGGGAACTGGCATCTTTGGCTACTGCTGAGGGGCCACTACTCATCTTGGCAATACCCCTACTATAGCTTTCATGCAGTGGTGACTGGCTGCTTTTGGAGTGACCTTCATTTGCAGATGGTGTATGAGTGGGAGTTTTTCAGCCAAGAATTGTTCTGTCACTGCTGCCTTTACCCCTTTCTCTCTGCAGATGGGAGCTTTTCCTGCATGCTCCTGCTGGGATCTCTGGAGGGAGGGATTCATGGATAGGGGACCTGGAGTGAAGTAGTGATGTGCTAACGCAGCCAGGAGAATCAATTAGTTACTTCTCTCCAATCCCATCCATCAATGCTTGCCTCATCATGAACCTCATAAGAGGGGGCCCAGGCTGAGGGCCTCTGCAAACCTGAAGCTTCACTATGTGTCTGACCCAAATATGAGATCATAACTTTTTACTCTGGATTGATCAATCCAGGGTAACTGCCACCTCCTTGCTCTGTCCTTGGAATCACTAATATGGATTTGAATCCAGGCTCTCCATATAAGCGTAGTTTGAAATGAGACTTTTTTGGGGCGGGAGGGGGAAACCGGGAATCCACTGTTCTATCACAACATTTCAGGTTCAAAATGCCATGCTATCATAGATACCATTTTTTAATATGTAGCACTTCTAATTTGCAAATTGTGTTACTGTCCTTATGGTGCTTGCTATAACAGCATCCCCATGAAATAAGGTACAGTGCTTTTATTTTACTGATTGAGAAATGGAAACATATCTGGGGGTATGGGGCAGGCATTATCCTCTTGCAACTATGCCCTTGAAGTCCTATTGCTTTCAGTGGGGCTTAGTCCAATACAGGCACACCTCAACCCTTTGAAACTCATGACTACCAAAGCACCCAACTGTACCTAAGATTGCTGCTTTAATCCTAACAAATGTTCTGTGGGTTGGGCCTGACTCCTCTATTCATAATACCACAGCAACCCTCAATATGCAAATGTATTTCGATTTAAGTTGTTGGTTCAAAGGCAGGTGATTATAGTAGGATTGTCATAGACTTAACTGATCAAACATAACAGAAATTGGCAACTGATTATGCTATTAATAAAATGTTGTCTTTATAGAAGTGTGGATCATGACATCTTTAAAGACTATGCAGGGAAAGAATGGACTGAGCTATGAATCGGGAAGTCTGTCGCTTAAATCTGGCTTCTGCCATAAATCCCATAGGAGATTACCTTGGGTGAACATCCCTCTCTGCTACTGCCCCCCCCCCACAAAATGGGTATTGGACCAGAGCAGAAAAGTGGCATATAAATGTAATTGACCTCCTGTTACAAAATTTATTTTAAGGATTGCAAGATACCTTTCACAATGTATGCTTCACATATAGTATGTGAAAGTGCTATAGAAACAAAAAAATTTATTGGAGAAGTCATGTTAAATAAAGAAGCTGGCATAGGGCAGAGGCAATCAATCCAGAACTCTGCTCTCAGAATGCTCCTTGACCGTGTGCTTAAGCAAGCTATGACCTGTCTTCCTCACATGCAATAAGCAGTGTTTCTCAAACTGTGGGTCAGGACCCACTAGGTGAGTTGCAAGCCAATTTCAGGTGGGTCCCCATTCATTTCAATATTTTAATATATTAGGCTTGAGGCTACCATGATATTCGACTGCATTTGGGGAAATGTGACACATCTATACACAGGCTACTATGTATATGCTTATAACAATGATAGTAAACGGAACCTACTCCTGGGTAAGTGTGGGTAGGATTGCAGGCGAGGATTGTTAAACATTTTCCTGCTTGGTGATGTCACTTCTGATCATGACATCACTGCTGGTGGGTCCTGACATTCTAAAAAGTGGGTCCCAGTGCTAAAAGTTTGAAAACTACCGTGATATGGGAATAATTATACTGACCTACCTGACAAGGTTGCAGTCCAAGCAAAGTGCCAAGTACCTTCAGTATTGTATTGGGCATTGGGAATTGCACAGTGGAGGACTGAAGGCACTTTTCCTTACCCAGTGTGAGGATATTATAATGTTGTATAATTTTTCCTAATTGCTAAAGCACAGTAAAAAGAGAGTTTTTTCTCTCTCTCTCTGCTTCTGTGCAATGTGCCATCTACCTGCCTCCTCTGTGGCTCTGAGCATGTGCCTGGCAGGGGCTGCGTGCGTGTGCCTTTATTTTTGCATTTCTGAGGTTGCAAAGCATCACCCACGAACAGCTCCGCGCTGATCTGCGTGTTCTGGGTTAGATAACATGGACCGCAGCCATGGCTTGGGGAGGGCCAGCTGGGAGCAGGGTCCCTGCTCGGCTGGGTGGGGTTGGGCGAAGGAGAGGAGGGGGAGGCAGCAGCAGCAGCGCTTTGCAAAAGCAGCAGCAGCAGTAATCGAAGCGTGCCCTTGGCACAGAACCCAGAGGGAGCCAAGGCAGGGTGAGACGTGGCAGAAGGGCTGGGGGTTGCCTAGACTGCTCTCTGCCCCCCCTTTTGCCCCCTCCCTGCCTTTCCTTTCTTCTTCCCCCTCCCTCCTCCCTTGCAAAAGGGACTTGCCAAGCCAGTTTGCTGCTCTGCCCAGAGAGAGCCCCATGCCAATCTGACTTGGCCCAAGCAGGTTCCCCCAGCGTGGCTGCTGCACCTTTAAGAGAAGGGAGGGACCCCTTTTACCCTTACAGAAACCAGGAAGGGAGTTCACAGCATCATACGGGGCTTTGCATCTACTGTTACAGTAGGGGCAGGAACAGCACAGAGAGAGAGAGAGAGAAAGGGAGGGAGGACTGGAAAAGCTGCTCAGGAATTGACTCCAAACTCCAGGCCCCCCTCCTCTTCCTCCTGGCCCCCACACCCTCAGGACCAACAAGGTAAGGACTCCGGGTCTGGGGAGGGATCTCTGTTGGGGGGGTACTCAAGGGATCTCCTCCGGGGGGGAGAGAAAAGTCTCTTCTCTCTGCCCCCCCGCCCCTTTCTAAATTGTGACTTTATTTTAATGCTAACTTTGTTCCTGCCAGAATTCCCAGCTGTCTTGTCTGCAACCCCCCTGTGGAAGGTTGCATGTGTGTGAGTTCATGGTGGGGAAGGTGGAAAGAGATTGAGGTTGAACTCCTAGGTCTTAATGGGGGGAAGTGTGAAGGTGAAGGGGGTGCTTGCAACTGCCTCTGTCAAATGCAAAGCAGAGAGTATTCGCAATTGATCTAGTGGCCTGTCCTTTTGCACTGGGAGGCTGCAAGGCTGCTGCAAGGGGTTTGGGGGTTGCAATCCAGTGGAGGGGGAGGAGGAGCTGGAAATAACTTTCCCCCTCCTTCCTGCCAAGCCTTTCCAGAGCCCCTATTCTGTACTGCGTGCATACGTTGTACTTGCTTGGGCTGGGGCTTTCTGGGGAGGAGAGGGCAAGGGGGGGCAGGATATGTGTTTTTTTTAAGGGAGGGGGTTTGCAAACCCAAGAAGAAAAATGTTGCTGGGAGTCCTGGGAGTTGTAGTTTTCCCGCGTAATATAGTGTGCAGGTGCAATGGGAGCCGGGACTACGTCTCCCGCCATGCTGTGCGACGCGCCCGGCCCCGTCCTTCCGTGGGTGGCGTGTTGACAGGCTGCCGCTTCAGCCAATAGGAGGCCCGCTTGCGTCTTTTCCCTCTGGCCTCCGCCTTGTCCAATGGCGGACCGAAGGGAGCCGGGGTGGGGGTAGGGAAGGGAAAGCGGAAAGCAGCCAAGGGCTTGAGCGAGGCCAACGCCAGCCCCTCCCCCGGGGGAGAGGTGGGGTCCCCGGGCGTGGCGACCAGGAAAGGCCGGGGATGCGCGGCCTAGTGCAAGGCCCGGGCGGGGCTCTGTCTGGCTTCACCTTCCTTTCTAACCTCGCCACTGGGTCCCGTAAAGGGCAGGGAGGGCCGCTGGGGGCTTCTCCCCGCGAAGGAAGAGGGAGTTGCTGCGGGAGGGGAAGAAGCCCCTGTGTGTGAGGGCGGGAGGCAGATACTGAGGGGAACTGGGGGGCAGCCTTTCAGGGACACACCTGCATGGAAGGGAGCAGGTGCTGTAGGCTCAAGGAGACGGGGGGGGGCATTCTTTTTGCCTAGCACCAGCCATCTGCAGGGCAGGGTACAACAGATGAGAAGATAGGTCTCTGCCCCAAGGGGCTTCCAATCTCGAAACAGTCTCAAAGGCAGCAACAGAGGACAGGGGTAAACATGAGAAGAATGTGCTACTATTTCATGGACACCTGCATTGGCTTAGTTGCAAAAGCAGTGTTTCTCAAACTGTGGGTCGGGATCTGCTAGGTGGGTCGCCGTTCACATCCATAACTATCAGAGAGTTGGAAGGGACCTAACAGGTCATCTAGTCCAACCCTCTGCCTTCATTTTTAATACATTAGAACAGTGTTTCTCAAACTGTGGGTCGGGACCTGCTAGGTGGGTCGCCATTCATGTCCATACTTATCAGAGAGTTGGAAGGGACCTAACAGGCCATCTAGTCCAACCCCCTGCTATCATTTTTAATGCATTAGACCACTGTTTCTCAAACTGTGGGTTGGGACCCACTAGGTGGGTCTCGAGCCAGTTCGAGGTGGGTCCCCATTCATTTCAATATTTTATTTTGAATATATTGGACTTGATGCTACCATCGTACGTGACTTCATTTGGGGAAATGTTACAGACCTGTACTTTTAACAAGCTACAATGTATATTCTTTTAACAATTATAGTAAATGGGACTTACTCCTGGGTAAGTGTGGGTAGGATTGCAACCTAGGATTGTTAAAAAATTTTCCTGCTTGATGATGTCACATCTGGTCATGACATCACTTCCAGTGGGCCCTGACAGATTCTCATTCTTAAAAGTTGGTCCCAGTGCTAAATGTGTGAGAACCACTGCATTAGACTTGATGCTAACATGGTGTGTGCATTTGGGATCTGTATTTTTAACAGGCTACTATGTATATCAACCACTGTGCCATGAGTGGTCCACAGGTATGCCACAGGAATTTGGGGGAAGGTCATTTATTATTAGGACCAGTGGGGGATGTGAGCACCCCACTGGCAGCATAGTGTGCCTTTTCAATTGTCAAAAAACCGATGGTGTGCCTTGACAATTTTAGTACCCTGTCAGTGTGCTGTGAGGTCAAAAAGGTTGAAAATCACTGTATATCCTTTTAATAATGATAGTCAATGGAACTTACTCCTGGGTAAGTGTGAGTAGGATTGCAACCTAGGATTGTTAAAAAAAAATTTTGCGTGATGATGTCGCTTCTGGTCATGACATCATTTCCGGTGGGTCCTGACAGATTCTCATTATAAAAAGTGGGTCCTGATTCTAAAAGTTTGAGAACCACTGGGATATAGGGTTGTGCCAAAAGAAAAGCTTATTGTAGCATAGTGGCTAAGAGAGTGAACTGTGATGGTTTAGTGCAGTGGACTAATAGCTTCGGATGACTTGTTCACTAGCACATATTGTAAGTGGCCAAGATATTTTCGTCTAGGAAGAGTTTAACTAGGTTGTTTGTGATTCAGATTTTGTATCCGCTAAAGGGCCATCAACACTGATAGGGAGGTGTCCAAAAGAACCCTCTTTTAAAAAGTAAGCAAGCTTTCAAATAATCAAAATTCATTTATCTGGCGATCTTAAGCAAAAAAAAAAAAAAAGCAGGGATAGCCCCATTTTACAGTCTCTAATCATTTATTTTGAGCTATCTGTGACTTTTAATTCTTCAGATTGTCTTCAGTAAAGTTTGGTGTCTCTTCCTCCCCCCCCCCCCCAAGACCCACAAATTATGAACGGGCAGGTGCAACAGTGATTTTGAATGACTCATTTGGAAGGTTGATGTAGGTTAAGTGACTGAGAAACTGAGCTGTGGACCAGGAAGTTCCTGGTTCAAACCTTGCCTCTGCCATAAATTACTTGTTAGTTGGCTTTAGGAAAGCCTCTGCCCCAGCATTGGCTACATTACAGGCCTGCTGTCAGGATTGCTGTAATAAAGGCTGGAAAACATTTCAACACTTGAAACATACAGTATATGATTATTCATAGAGCAGTGGTTAAGCTTATGAGCTAGGAAGTCTCCAGTTCAGATCTTACCTCTATCATGTGAACTCACTTGATAGCCTTAGGTGACCCACTCTGGCTCCCTATATGCAATAAAAGAACAATACTGATCTATTTTATAGGTCTGTCTGAAAATTGAGAGTGCATGTGAGGGACTTTGGACACACAATATAAACGAATTATTATGAAGTGGATTGTTAAAGGTGACTTGGAGAGAGATGTGGATTGGCTAGTAAAGGGGTCACGTGGTGGGGTAAGTATAAGGAAGCAGATGGTTAAATGGGAGTGGGGATTGGGGAGAAGGCAGCTTGAACCCAAGGGTCAGGAGAAAACTGACTAGTAATGGGAACTCTTCAGGGACCAGGCATTGAGTAGTAGGGCCTAAAGAGAATTGAGAAGGTGGTGGAGTTTGGTTGGTGTAACGTGATGTAAGGGACTGTGACAGTCCTAAAAGCAAGGCAAAGTGGGTTGGTTGGAGGCCCAAAACCCAGGCATAAAGTTGGACTAAACTGGGTTTGTCAGCAGCAATTTGCTGTTCCTTTGTGATAATAATACTGCCTGGACAGGAAAACTCTAAATCAATGGGTTCCATATTCCTCATTTGGGTGTCTATTTGGTGTCCATATACCTCAAATGGGCAATAAAAAACCTTTGTGGCTGGTAGGTTACCTGCAATGCTGGTCTGGATGGTCTTCATCTCTCTTTTCCAGTGTTGAAAAACGTGTTCTCTGGACATAAAGTTCAAGATTTAGTTTCCCAGCATTTGCCACAGAATGCTGCCTCTTGTGAACCTGGAACATGACTTCCAATTTAAGATCATGGAGGAGGCTAACTATGTGACAGCAGTTCTAATTGGATGTGGAACTGATGACTTTTCAGAAGGGTACTAATATACTGATGGCCAGCTGTACGCCCAGTTAGATATCATTCATTTCCTTGAACCATGTGGCTTGTTCTTAAGCAGGAGCCATGGTAAGTGGCCATCAGAAGAGAAAATGGATCATTGGCTCTTTAAACTGTTCTATGCAATTGAGAGATTTCTGAAGGCTTAGTGGAAATAGGGCACAGAGAGGGGAGAGGGTGGTGGGGAAACTTGAGCCAAAGCAGTAGGGCCTGGGTTGAGGGTTGACACAAAAGCAGATCTTGAGAGGTGGAAGCTGATCTGGGAAGGGGCAGGTTAAAGGAGGTGGAAAGTAAGGCAGAGATGTGCTTGGTCTTGTCTGCCTTCCACTTCTCTAGAGGGAGGGGAGTTGGGTGGGGTGCTATTTCACATTAAGCCCTGCAGAGCTGGAGGTTGAGAAAGAAGGTATGAGTTGCCCACTTGGTGAATTTAACAAAACAGCAGCCCTGGCAAAGAGAGAGAGGGTGGGGAGCATGCAAATTTGTACTGGCTCCGTCTCCCCTCCCTGATTTTCTTTGGCAGTGAGGCCAAGAATGGAGGAGGCCTGCTCAAAGACTGATTGTTAATACTCCCCCAACCTCCACCCTTCCATTTTTTTCATACCCGTGTCTCCTCTAGTCTACCCTTAAGCTGTAGGGCTGAATTGCAGAATGGTTGCTGGGGCATGCAGAGCCAGAGTGCTTGAAATAGCCTGCTGGGAATTTTTCCATTGAAAAGAGAGGCTCTTCAATTGGTCGTTTTTGCTTAGTGGACTAAAACTTGGAAATCGAGATCATAAGGCCTGGGATATTGTTGTCTTCATCTTAGACCTCCTCTTCTACTTGAGCCAGTACACTAGAATTCCAGCTATGCATTTTTTGTGTTTGGGTCCTTGGCCTGTTTATAGTGCAGTTTCCTATGAAGGCCACCCAATGTGCTTGAAGGACACTGCACTTCCCCTTGCCAGCCATAATCCTTATGAAACCCAGAGCAGATGGAAGTATATGAGCAGGCTTTTGTGGTGAATGTGTAGCTGTGCTTCTAGATTTTGGAGGATGACAGTCTTTAACCAGTCCTGAACACATATGAATGCATGTTAAGCCAAGTCAATAGAGCTCACTTGCGGAAGTAACAGATATTAAATTGTCAGTCACCTAGGAAATTGTAGAGTATTCGGTCTTTTGTGACTGGGAGCAGGCAGAAGACCATATAAAATCAAGCCCTCCACTACCTAATCAGATTCTGAGAATCTCTGTAAAGAAACAAAACCAGGGAGACACACTTGAATCTAGTTGCCAGGTGGGTACTTGTTTTTGTCTGTGACTTTGCCATGTTTCCAGTTCCTGTATAGTCCCTTGTTTTTCTATTCTGCCATTCCTGTATTCCAACAGTGCTTCAAGCAGGAAAATAAATTCTGAACTGTGTCAATCTTGATGTGGTGAAGATGGGCACCTTGAGTGAGTTTACCCCATAGCTTTTTGTACACACCATACCCCATAATTTTTTTATGCTACCCATAGCTGTTTGTGCAGCACAGTTTGTGATGCTGAATGTCTTTCTTAGAGTATAAACTGTTACCTTCGGTTAGTAGTCCCTCCCCCAAATGGTTGAGATGGCTGAAGGAGAGCATTCATAGAAATGTACAACTATGTGGGAGAAGGAGGTGCTGTTGGTGATCCTGATACACGAGGTAAGAAGTGTCTTGTGAAGGGTTTGTACTACCCAGAGACATCATTCACATGTATTCATGTTTGACATTCTTTTGTTCTAGCTGCAAGAAGATATTCATAGAGGTTTTATCACCAGTTAACAGGAAAGCTGCTGGGGTAAGGTCTTCAGAGAGCTAGTAAACCTTGCAGTGCTAAAAAGCAAACATTTAATTGTTAAAGATTGAGGATTGTAACTTCTTATGTACTTTCTTCTGATATGTCAAGGGTTGGCCATTCTAGAAGATACAACACTAAGCTAAATGAACTGTTGTTTTGACTTTGAATATCAGTTCTCATGGAAATAGCTTAAAAATAAGACCAATGCCCTGATGGAGAGGACTATTCCCGCTTTAATAATCATTTTGGCTGCAGTTCAAGCCTGTTCTGGGAAAAGTGGGAGTGAAGAGGCACCACCCAAATGAACTTGTGATGGTGGGTTGTATGCTTTTTCTCTCTTCCCTGATTATTGTACTTGGAGAGGTAGTGCGAGTTTTGCTAGGCTATAGAGCAGCTATCTCGCTGTTCCATGTGTGGCAGCTCTTTTCTTCAAAAACTTGTTGGGTGGGTACCCCCTAACTTAACATCTTACTTGAAAATAAATCTTTCTCAACCAACAAATTTAAATATTTGTTGTGTGTCCATGATTTGGGAGGTGTAACAGTCTAGTACAGAGATTCCCAAACTGGTGGGCTGTGACCCACCAACCAGAGAAGCACTTGTCCTTGCCCTTAAGGAGTGGGGAGGGGTAAGGCAATAACGCAATCCCCAGTTTCACCCTGTTGCTGGGGACAGGAGGGGGTCTTTCACTTACCTGCAGCCAGTGCCACCGTCCTGGGAGATCTGGGGAGCCCTCCGCAGGGCTCCCCAAGTCTCTGTAAGTCTAAAAAAGAGAAACAAGGGCATTTACAGTTTCATTGTGTAAACTGGAAGTACCCACTTTTCCCTTCTTTTTTAGACTTACAGAGGCTTGGAGAGCCCTGTGGAGGACCCCCCCCCCCAGGACTGCAGCACTGGCTGCAGCTAAGAGAAAACCTCTATCCCAACTCAGGCGGCAGCGCAAGCCTGGGGATTGCGCTGCTGCGTTCCCCCCTCTCCTGCAACAACTTAACAGTGCTCCCAACTCCCTTGTAGGATTTTGGGAAGCACTGGTCTAGTGTGTTAAGAAGCAAATGACATGGTCCTCTATGTATTCATTCTCTTACTGAGTGGGGAAAAAATGTTGCGTTAATGGAATGTATTAATAGGAATTCTCTTGCAACTAGCAAGGTGTGCAGATGGTATGATCAATACACAAAAAGTTTTTGTGGGTTCTTAAGGACTATTGTGGCAAAAGCTTTTGTGATTAGAACTTACTACAGGGCTCTTATTAAGGCCACAGTAAGTTGTTGTTGGCTACAAGACTTGTAGGTAAATACTATTCCTCCCAAAGATGTGGGGCCCTTGTGAAAATTAGAAGTTGAAATTTGCAGTCCTGAATTGGTAACCGTTGATGACTTTTTTCATGTTCTCTTCTCTCCTCCTCCATGCAAATGCCCCTCGTTACCTGTAACTGTACCCCTGCATCATCTGTAGTATTGCCATGCATATCTGAGTTGCATTTTGACTTCTCCCATTTCTTTGGATGCATGCTTTGCACTTGGGAAAATGTCTTGGCTGTTCCATGTTTCTTAGTGGTGTTTTCCAGCATCTGTACTCAGACGCTACCTGAGCACTTGCCCATCTCAACTACCTAAATGTACACCTGACATTTCCAGTGCCAAAAACTGGCAGGAAAATCCACTCATTCCTAATGCCCAAGTCCATTCAGGAGTGAGTCTTTGTAGTTTTCTCAGTCTTATACTGTGGAAAGGAAAGAAGTAAAAGAAATTTGCCTCTAGCCTTTTATATTTGGAGGATCTGTGGCAGCCTGATTGTGTGCATTCAGCAAAAAGACATGGATGTTATGGTCACATGAGCATCTGCCTTCAATGAGAAAGTGTTCACAACTGCTTGGATTTATTACAGATCCCCCTGGAATGGTTTAGCTTAATTCCAGCATGGATAAAATGTGGGATAAGAATAAACTCTACCATCATAGGGCGAATTCCTGAGTCAGATTTTTTCAGTGAACTACCGAGCCAAACATACACGCACATGCTCATACGTATGTTATGGCAAATGTCCAAAACTATGTTGATGTCAACAACCCCACATGAATTCTATGAATGAGTGAGCGCTTGGAAATACACTGATGAATGCTGGCAGCTTAAGCATGTTTATCAGTACTCACAGATATATCTGAAATGTGGGGGAGTAGATATTCTTTTTGCAAACTTTCACAAAGTTCATATGGGGTGATTAACATTTGCTAAATTTGGACATACACTGAAATCTACGGTGATGCTTTCAAGGATATAAGTGACAGCTAATGGCCACTGATAGGTTTGTCCACTGTGAATAGTTATTTTGACTTCAAAAAGCCGAAACATAGCGGCTGGTGGTGTTTTACAAGTCATTACAAGTTGTTTTTTGTTTCTAGCAGCAAAAAGAATCAGAAACCAAGAACTGCCCTTCATCTGTCCCATCTTTCTTTTAGGCACTATTCAAAGATGTGGATCTTCATGTTTTCCTTCTCTGGAGCAGTAGTATATCATAATGTCTTATGTTTCTGATTCTCTAAAGCAGGGGTCTCCAAACTTTTTGACCAGAGGGCTGCATTAAATATCTGGCATGGTGTTGAGGGCCAGAGAAAAACTTAAACATAAAGTTTAAATAAATAAATTAGAGATGGAACTTAGATGAGTGAATAAATGAATGAATGGGCTCATTCATTCAACCTCTCTGGACCTCAGAACACCCTTCAGACACAACCAGAGCACAGCTCTGGTTGTGTTCAGTTGAGTGGGCCAGAAGCTTTCAGGGGACAAAAGCTTTGAAAGGCTTTCGGGGGACTGCATCTGGCCCCCAGGCCAGGGTTTGGAGACCCCTGCTCTAAAGTAAGGATTTTTAATATATTTAAGATTGTGTTTTTCAACAGCAGATCAGTCGGTTCCAATTAGGAATGGGTACAGTCAACACTTTGGTCCTCATGGAGAAAGTAACACACATGGTTGCATCTGCATGTTGCATTCCAAAAATAAGCTTATTCTGCATACTATAGAAGATATATTTTGCTTGTTGTTTTCTAATTACTATATTCATTTTATCAGCTTGATCAGTTTGGTTGAACAGACATTGCAATCAGCCATTGAGGCTCCGGGTTGGGATCTCTAGTTTTGCTGCAGTCATTAGATTTGTAACAATTTCTTCATCTACATACTGTTTGCTGCTCTGAAAGAGTTGTTAGGAATTGGTGATGGATTCATTGATGGTGAATAAACTGTCCTCAAGAATATTATATACTAGTACTGGAAGGTTTCATAGATACCTTCAGTTGAGGAATGGTGGGTAAAGATGTTGGACCTTGCTGAAATGAATAAACTTATGAATCTACTTAAAGAGAAGTCAGTAAAGACTTTTATGGACAATTGGAAACCATTCATGGACTTTCTGCATGCGAAGGGGAAAATGGGTCAAAAGAATTATGGATTTAATGAGTAGATAAACTGGTATACAATTTTTTCTCTGTTCTTGAAAATGTATTTTAGAATAATTGACAGTTTAAGATATGATACCTAACATGTTATATGATTTTGCAGAAGAACAAAGAAACATAGATTTAGGATTCTGCACTTGCCACACAACTTTCAATACCTGTCTTTATTTTTAGTATTTTTAAATTTTCAGTGTATTAATTTTTTTGCTATTTTTTTGTATTTTAATTTTTGGTATTAAAATAAAATTATATATATATATATAATATATATAAAAAGAAAGATAGTGAACAATCTGTCATTCTTTGTGTACTGTAATCTAAAACCATTGTCTCCAGAATTTTATGAATAATCTTGCACTACTAGCAACACTAAAATCTGTCACTTGAAGTTTGGGGCAGTTTTCTGACAGTTTGGGGTGTTCTTTAATTTCAGGCACCATCTGTGTATCATTTTGATGATGAGAAACACAAGAGGGTCTTTTCATCTGTCCTTTGGGTGGTTGGACTGTATGTTCGTGTTGATGCCTTTTGAGGAGTGGGACACCATCAAATTTTGTTGCATGGGTCTCAAATCTGGGTTCTCCCTTGTGCTAGGCATGAATCACATCCTTGCTCTGTTATAGTGTGAAGAACATGAGAACCCTGTTGTTTTGGACCAGAGGCTCATCTAGCCAGGCATTCAGCTTCCAACAGTAGGAAGTTGCTTCCAAAAAGCTCACATGAAGGCACCAATCCTCCTTTATCTTGCCCAGTGCCGGATAGTCAGAGGTGCCTTGACTTCAAAAATATTCAGCAACCTCCATGAATGTCTCATTTTTTTTCTTTCCCTAAGCCATTTAAGCTCTAGCCACACATCTTGTGGCAGAGAGTTCCATAAGTTATGCTTGCAGTTTTTGTGTTTTCTAAGTTTTGGTTCTTGGAGGACCAGTTTCTCAATAGGTTGCCAGTTGCATTGGACCCATTAAGCCCCTCCTTAATCAGCTGAACTGAACTTTAGCCTCTCCTTCTCCAATCATGTTTTACTCCGCTGCAGCTGTCATGTTTACCTATTGTATTATAAGGAAACCTAGTGGCCTGGTTACTTGCAGTTGCTGAGAACTGCTAGTGACAGTTCTAGGGTGGTAAAATAGAGTAGGAGCCTAACTTGACAACTGAATTGGGGAGTATCCTTTGAATGGAAGGATGCTTCTGTGATGAGATACAAGTGTTTTCAAAACCAGAGACGTGTCAGAGAAGGATTCTTCTGTGTTGAGATACATGTGTTTTCAAAACCATAGGAAAAAGTGTGAGGTTGCTCGTCTTTTCTTTCCTGGAATTGGCTAGTTATGTTGCTTGGTTTTACTTATTTGCATAAAATGGCCCTGTCTGAAATCAATGCCCAGTCTGTCCAAAGCAGAGGTCAGAAATACAGCCCCAGCTTGATAACCAGGGCAAGTTGATGGCAAAAAGTGGCTCATCCTTGATGGAATGTTCAAAGTCTAAGAATGCCTCATTTGTCAAAAGTGAAGGTGTCATATGAGTAGCAGTGACTTTTGCTCTATATCAAGCTAACAAGTGCCAGATAAGAATCTTAAAACTGCAGGGAGACCAGTTCCTCTGGGTAATTTTAAAGGATTTTGATGAGCAATATCAGAAAAGAGAATGTTAGTATTCAGGGGAGGGGGGGGTGCACTGCTCCTAAATCTCTTATCCAAACAGAGTAGTTGATACTAGGCAAAATGACCTGACTTGGTATAAGGGAGCTTTATGAGCTGGGGGCAAGCATTGGGGTGGCTGTCCCTTTTTCTTTTACTTTGTTTCTGACTTTCTTCACTACACAGTTGCTTCCTACAAAAGGAGTGGCAGAATATGACCTTCAGCCCCTGCTTGATGCAGTGTTGATTGTGTGCCAGCATTGATATATGGTCTTCTCAAATGTGTGTGTAAGTCTATATGGTGCCATTCACATATTTGGGGCTTTATAAAGCATGAAAGGACAAGTCCCTACCCCAAAGAACACACAATCTTAGATATCAATGCAAAGGAGACATTGGAGAGATGCAGTGGCATAAGGTAAATGGGAAGAGGGGAACATATTTCAGTTGCATGTTCTTAGACTGAAAGTAGGGTGTGACTGCCAAAGTGAGGAGAGGGGTCTATCCGCTATGGACTTAACCAGTCAATAGCTATTACCCATAGTGGCCAAATGGTATCTCCATATTTGAGGGACAATATGTTGGGGGTCAGAGGGTGAGGGAGGGTTGTTGGATTCATGCCTTGCCTGTGGGCGTCTTAGAATAATCTCATTCACCCAGCTACCCTTGGGGTACCTGGACTGTGTGGGCCACTGCTGCCCAGTATGTCAGCCCATTTGTGATTATGGAGAGGCTGGTTGGGAATTTGTCTGTGTGCTACTCAGCTTCCTCCTGCAGTACTTCATCATTTGTGCTCATTTAGCCATCTCAGTGCAGTGTGTCAGCACAGTGTGGACAGTGTAGCCTGGACAACCCCAGCTCTCCATCACCAGGGCAGGCGCAAGGGTTTGTCTGGCATGCGGACAAACAGCTGAGAACAACCTGTACTCGTGTATACTGGGGCCAGCTACTTGGGGCTCTAAGCTGAATATGTCCCACTAAGGGATTATTATCTGACCTCACAATTGCCAGCCCAGGCAGACAGGCAGCCCAATTCTTTGGTTCCTGGCACCTGGAAGAACAGTGGCACCAAAATGGTGACCGCTGTTTTCCGCGGGTGCCAGCAAGCAGCCACAGGTCTCCTCAGCGGAAGGGGAGTTTCATCTCCTTCTCCCAAGGAAAGCCTCAAGTCCTGCAAAAGGGCTTCTCATTCTGCGCTGCAATTTTGCTGGTGCAGAAGAGAACCTCCATGTCAGGCTTTGTAGCCCAACACAGAGGATAGGATCTGGTGAAGGAGGCCTCTGCCAGTTCCTCCTCCCCCCTGCCCCCAAAACCCACACCACTGCCCAGCAGTGTGACCTATCTTCGGGTGCTCCTGTGGTATGCTCTACCTGGCGCTAGGCTGGCACTCTACTCTGAGGGTGCTGTAAAAGTGCTTTATAGCACGTTTACGACACTCAGTGCCAGCACTTGGGCAAAGTAAGATTGGGCCTTAAGAAGTTCTTCCTTCACAAAAACATGTTTGACATATAGAATTTACTGCCACAAGACACAACTCTAAAAAATTAATACTAATAATTGTACAAATTCAAATATTGAGATCTATTAGCTGTGACTGCTAAATGGAACCTCCATGAGCAATGGCAGTCTGCCTCTGAATACCAGATGCTGGAGACCCACATGGGAGAACTTTTGCCTTCAACTCCTGCTTGTGGGCATTCTAGAAGCATGTGGTTGGCCACTGCTGGAAAGAGGATGCTGAGCTACTTAGTCTAACCCAGTCTAACCCGGCAGGGCTCTTCTGACATGCAAAAGATGCTGTCACAGTATATCTGGCATTTTTTTAGTTATCTTGGTTCTTTTTAATCCAAACATTTGGGAGTCTGCCATGGCCTTGTAGTTACAGGTAATTTTCTCCTCCCCATTGCCGCCTTTACTTGACTAACAATTCCTGTGCCAGCAAGCAGAAAGAAGGTGCCTTTTGACCCCTCCCCCTCATCCTTCAGCTGCACTTCCCAGTCTTGTCTTTCAGTAGGTTGGGTGGGGGAGGGTCCTAATGATAGGGCAGAGTTCCTAGGAATTTCTTGTAGCCTCACTTCCTCCTGGGTGGAATTTTTTTCCCAATATTCTGCATCTAGTTAGGAGCTAGTAAGACTAAATGTAGCTGTTTTATAGCTGTACATTGGGAATTGCACAAGGTTTGGCCTGGCTTCTGCATGTTCAGTTTTTGTCCATAAATGTACTCGTCCTTCCTTGCTTCCTAGTGTGCAAGATTGACAGCTGTGGCAGTGCTACCTGGAGAAGCGAAGTCAGAACAGTAGGAATCTGAAGGAGAGTCAACTTGGGGCTTTTAAAAAGGATTTGATAAATTCATAGAGCTGTCTGGTTATTTATCTGGATACTCTAATGGAATCTCCATGTATAGAGGCAGTGCCAGTTTCTGGGGGAGAAAACACCAGGAATGGCCTGTTGCCTTATCTTTCCTTGCTTGTGGGTTTCCTGGAGGTAGTTATCTAGCTACTGTGGGAAACAGACTGCTAAACTAGATGGCTCCATCTGGGTATGTTCTAGCAAGTTGGTTTTTCTGGATGATCTCACTTGCACAATCTGTAAAATGGGAATAACAGCATCTGTTCTGAGGTAACTGCAGGAGGTGAGAGAAAGTTAATACACTTATTTGCCTTGAGTCTTTGATTCTGTGGAGCCTGTAGTTCTAGCTCCAATTAATAAAGTTGAATGCAAAATTGACTGGAATAAAGCAGAAGCTAATTCTGTACCCATTTGCTGGTCCATGTGAATATGAAAATTGCTAAGCCTAACCCAGCATTATGTTCCAGAGAGTGGGCAGCCAACTCCCCCTCCATAAGCAATAGGTTAGGCAGAGCCTCACCTGACCTAGCAAATAAAAATAAAAAAAGGACCCAACCAGTTTAAAAAAAGAGTACCTTTTGCCTTTCCCAAGCTGCTTCTCTGACCATTTAAAGCAACATGCACAAACAAGGAGAGCTGTCAATCATCTCAACTGCTACGATGGCTTGCAAGGGATAAAATAGGCAGGAATGCCTGTGCAGCCAGGAAGAGCTACCTCCATTTGCCCAGTAAGAAAATGACTGTACTTGTGTTATAAATCTCTGGGGAGGCAGCAGGAAGACTTGCCTCCAGCAGGTGATATCTGGAATCATGGTTGTCTTCCTTTTAAAAAGAAAGGAGGATTAAAAAAAGAACAGATGACTGGCTAGCCCAGTTGAAAACAGCTATGCTGCAGCACGGTAGTGTGCCAGGAGGCCAGAGGAGGCAGGCAGCAGTGAAAAAGGAGCAGCTGCTTTGCATCCCCTGCAGATGAGCAAGAGCAAGGCTGCAACCCGATCCTTCTTTACCTGGAAGTAAGCCCTATTGACTATTATGGGGCTTACTTCTGAGTAGATATGCCTAGGATTGGGTATCAAGTCCCTTGTCTGCCCTGTGTGCTGATTGGGCAACCAGAAGAGCCTGGAGGAAGTCTGGGCTGAGTGAGAAGGAGGAAGCCAGGGGCAGGCAAGCAGGTAGGAAGCAAATGAGTCTGCTAAGGCCACCAGCCTAAGCATGGTCTGACTGAAGGTCCATGAAAGTCCCTTCTCCTTGCTGCAGTTGCCTGCAGCTCCCCAAAGCAACCCTCCCTGCCTTGCCTTTGCCTTTCAGAGGAGGGGTGGTGGGCCACAATCCTATCCACACTTTCTTGGTAGTAAGCCCCGTTGACTATAATGGGGCTTACTTCTGAGTAGACATGCCTGGGCTGGGCTCTCAGGTTCCTCTCCTACCCCACTTTCCTGGGAGTAAGCCCCATTGACTATAATGGGACTTACTTCTGAGTAGACATGCCTAGGATTGGGCTTTTGGTCACATTTTTTTCTAAAATGTAGGACCAGGCAATGGGGGGGGGGGAATGTGAGGCAAGTGATTTTGGACCTTTGGGAGGTGTGGACCAGTGAGGGGAGGGACAGTAGGAGAGGTGCTAACTGCAATTATGAGATGAGGGAGGAATGTCCCTGTGGGAGGGGGTGGGTGGGGGAGAGGAGGAGAGAGAAGTGCCAGTTGCCTGCTCAAGTATTTGAGAAAAAAGAGTGCAACCAAAAGCCCAATCCTAGGTATGTCTAAGAAGTAAGTCCCACAGGCACATTCCCCCCAATGCGCCCCCCCCCAGTCTTTGGCTGCAATCCTAACTACACTTTCCTGAGAGTAAGCTCCATTGAACAAAATAGGACTTACTTCTGAGTAGACCTGGTTAGAATTGTGTCCTTTGTCAATAAGTATAAGTATTGGCAACCTTCAGTCTCGAAAGACTATGGTATCGCACTCTGAATGGTGGTTCTGGCACAGCGTCTAGTGTGGCTGAAAAGGCCAATCCGGGAGTGACAATCCCTTCCACACTGGGAGCAAGTGCAGTCTGTCCCTGGTCTGTCTCCCTGGCTATGGTGGGCCTTCCTTCTTTGCCTCTTAGCCTCAGACTGTTGGCAAAGTGTCTCTTCTAACTGGGAAAGGCCATGCTGCACAGCCTGCCTCCAAGCAGGCCACTCAGAGGCCAGGGTTTCCCACTTGTTGAGGTCCATCCCTAAGGCCTTCAGATCCCTCTTGCAGATGTCCTTGTATCGCAGCTGTGGTCTACCTGTAGGGCGCTTTCCTTGCACGAGTTCTCCATAGAGGAGATCCTTTGGGATCCGGCCATCATCCATTCTCACGACATGACCAAGCCAACGCAGGCATCTCTGTTTCAGCAGTGAATACATGCTAGGGATTCCAGCACGTTCCAGGACTGTGTTGTTTGGAACTTTGTCCTGCCAGGTGATGCCGAGGATGCGTCGGAGGCAGTGCATGTGGAAAGCGCTCAGTTTCCTCTCCTGTTGTGAGCGAAGAGTCCATGACTCACTGCAGTACAGAAGTGTACTCAGGACGCAAGCTCTGTAGACCTGGATCTTGGTATGTTCCGTCAGCTTCTTGTTGGACCAGACTCTCTTTGTGAGTCTGGAAAACGTGGTAGCTGCTTTACCGATGCGCTTGTTTAGCTCGGTATCGAGAGAAAGAGTGTCGGAGATCGTTGAGCCAAGGTACACAAAGTCATGGACAACCTCCAGTTCATGCTCAGAGATTGTAATGCAGGGAGGTGAGTCCACATCCTGAACCATGACCTGTGTTTTCTTCAGGCTGATTGTCAGTCCAAAATCTTGGCAGGCCTTGCTAAAACGATCCATGAGCTGCTGGAGATCTTTGGCAGAGTGGGTAGTGACAGCTGCATCGTCGGCAAAGAGGAAGTCACGCAGACATTTCAGCTGGACTTTGGATTTTGCTCTGTCTGGAGAGGTTGAAGAGCTTTCCGTCTGATCTGGTCCGGAGATAGATGCCTTCTGTTGCAGTTCCAAAGGCCTGCTTCAGCAGGACAGCGAAGAAAATCCCAAACAAGGTTGGTGCAAGAACACAGCCCTGCTTCACTCCGCTTCGGATGTCAAAAGGGTCTGATGTGGAGCCATCGAAGACAACAGTGCCCTTCATGTCCTCGTGGAAAGATCTGATGATGCTGAGGAGCCTGGGTGGACATCCGATCTTGGGGAGAATCTTGAAGAGGCCGTCTCTGCTGACCAGGTCGAAAGCCTTTGTGAGATCTATGAAGGCTATAAAGAGTGGCTGTCATTGTTCCCTGCATTTCTCCTGCAGTTGTCTAAGGGAGAATACCATATCAGTGGTGGACCTGTTGGCTCGGAATCCACACTGCGATTCTGGATAGACGCTCTCTGCAAGTACCTGGAGCCTCTTTAGTGCAACTCAGGCAAACAGCTTTCCTACAACGCTAAGGAGAGAGATGCCGCGGTAGTTGTTGCAGTCTGCCCTGTCACCTTTGTTCTTGTACAGCATGATGATGTTTGCATCCCTCATGTCTTGAGGTACTCTACCTTCTCTCCAGCAGAGACAGAGGATTTCATGCAGCTCATTTCATGTCCTTTGTCATGTAATAATGTCATGTAATGATTTAATTGTATTAATTATATTAATTAAAAATTAATTGTAATATAGTAATTTAATGTAAGTAAAAAACCTGGGAGTGTGCCTTGACAGTGTGGCATGAGCTGAAAATGGTTGAAAATGGTTGGGCTAGCCAATCAAAAAATAGCAGGTTGCCTGCATCAGCAAACTCTGGGGAGGCAACTGGAAGAGTTACTTCTCCTGTTTAAAAAAAAATGAGAAAACCAGGGAGCCAGCATAATGGACCAGCTCTCCAAAGCACAAGGAGTGACCATTTTCTAGTTGCTTCAGGAGGCCTGTGCTGAGCTCTGAGTGGAGGAAGAGGAGGTGAATTTTTTTAAAAAATTATTGAGGGGGTAGGAAAGAGAGTGTGTGTTCCAGATACTGAGATTCATTCATTCATTCATTTCTGGAGGAGGAAAGAGTGTGTGTTCTGAAGACTGAGCTTAAGGGGGAAGGAAGGAGGGAGAGTAAATGTGTGTTGCCTCCCTGGCCTGGATCTCATTGCACATCACTGATTTTAAGTGTGTTTAAAAGTGTTTCACATTATGTAATACTTACAGCAACTCTGTAAGGTGGGCCAGAATCATTGCCCCTTTGTAGCAAATGAAGCTGCCGAAGCTAATGGAGAATGGCTTGCCTAAGACTGCTGAGGGAGTTCACCATTAGGGCAGGTTTTGAACTGAATTCATAGAGCAATGCATGGAGCTATTTCTTCATCACTATGCTACTGCATATGCTTGTTCTTTGTTTGTGAAAGAAGTCATTTCCCCTTCTCAAACAGCCTTGAGAGGTGGCTGCAGAGCAGGAATTTGAATCCAGGCCTCCACAGTCTAACTCAACCCACCAGTATACCACATTTCCAGATTCTTTGCTTATTTGTCTGTTGCAGCCTTCTGTGGCAAGGAGTCCCACAGGTAACTTGAGTGTTGTATGAAAGGATGTTACATTTTATCCTGCCATAACACCAGTCGGTTCACTTGGATGATTCTGAGTTCTAATAAACACTGTTTGCTGCTATTTTGAGAGAACTCCCTGAGTTTGAAGAGGTTCTTGGACAGCTAATAAAAGGAGTTTAGCAGTGCAATCCTATGCGTGTCTACTGAGATGTAAGTCTCATTGTACTCAGTGGGGCTTATTCCCTGGAAAGTGTGTTTAGAATTGCAGCCTAAGGGCGCAATCCTGACCAAATTTCCAGCACTGGTATTGCTGTGCTAGTGGGGCATGTGCTGCATCCTGCAGTTGGGGGGAAGTCATGGAGGCCTCCTCAAGGTAAGGTAATGTTTGTTCCCTTACCTCAAAGTTGCTTTACCCTTATGTTGGTGCTGGAAAGTGGGTTAGGATTGCGCCCTAAGTCTCTTAGCTATGCAAAGATGTGATTTGGGGTTTTGGTAGGGCCATGCTATATCTTGCACATGCTGTATGTGCCCAGCAATATGCAGGAGGGAATTCAAATTTGCTATTTTTCAGAGTGGGAAGAAGAAAATACAGCCCACCAAGACAGTTCTTCACCCTGGCCCTGTTCCTAAGCACTAGCAGTGGAAACTTACTGAGTTGGGCTTTCCCCCCTCCCTGCATACCAGGCTCCCTCTGTGGCGCTCTGCCAGGTCAGGCGGGCAACTACATTGCCATTTGCGTGGGGGTGGGGGGGTTAGAACTGAGCTGCTAAATGGGTGTGTTTGGTAGGAAATGCTTCTTTATGTTTTAATTGCAGATTCGCCCAAGATGACTTTGCTGGTAAAATGGTTATTCTCTGTGTTACAAGTTGGACCACTTTTGTGTCAAACAATGAAATATTTTAGATTCTGTTCCAGTTCAGGCTCATCACTATTTTTGGTTTTAATCTCCAGCTACTAATTTTTTTTAGGTGATTTGGTAACTGATTAAGTCTTTTTTGAATCGATTTAGATCTGTTTCGTGCAGAATTAGATCAGACTTGGTCCTGGTCTACAGTGTAACTGTGTCAAATTTGATGCATTGATCAGAGCTGACCCAGGACCTCCCAGCATCTGCAGTCCTGTGCCGCATGCTATTCCCCTTACCTGGTGATGCACCAGCCTTTGATTCACCCACACCCTGGGTTGGAAAAGGGAGGCAGAGCCAAAGAGGAACTGTAGAAGAAGGGAGGGTGGTGGGCTAGAGCAGTGGTCTTCAACTTTTTTCATGCCACGACTCAAATAAATAAATAATGAGACTGGGGACCCACTACAAATCCCACCCATCCCCAGGACCTGACCCACCCCTGCCCCTATTGACACCCATCCCCTGCCTGCTCTTTCCCCCTAATTCTTGTGTCTTCACAACAAACCTGTGAGGTAGCAGCCTGAGCAGGGCTGGCCTTGGGAGCGGCAGGCCAAGACAGTGAGAAGAGGCTGTGCAGGATTATATCAAGAATTCAGTTTTGATAAGGCAGTACCAACATTGGATTGGATCCAAGCCCTCTCTTGCACAGGCTTCGTAAGGTTGGCTGACCCCCAGATGAAGCCGCATGATCCAATTTGAAGTTGTGACGCCTCAGGTTGAAGAACACTGGGCTAGGGCATTGGCCCACTGCTCTCCTCTCCTTCACACTTCCTTTTCCAATCCAGGGAATGGGAGGAGGAGCAGTGGAAGCAAGTGGGTGGAGAAAGGTGGATTCTCTGTCCCAACAGTCAGCTGTCTGAGGCGGCCACCTTAGTTGGCCTCATGGGTGGGCCGGTCCTGGCAACCACAACTTTTTTCCTCAAGTTATTCATCTGGTATTTTTGAACAGTTAAAAAAAAAAAAGTTTAAAGGGTTCTCTAAAAGAAAACACAATTGGATAAAAGCAGAGAAAATAAACCTTGATTCATGTAATTTATTGAGCAACATACTTTAAACTGGTCACAAATTCTTGTATTTAGGAATTTGCTTGTGGTTCAAGGCAACTGAGAGAGTTTCCGTTCCGGTTGACTGAAAACCATGCTCTGAACTTGTTTGGGTGTAGCAGGTTTGAATCCCTGCTTCTGGCTCCAGTGTTCCCATTTTTCTCTTTCCCATGACTCCAGTCTGCCATATAGGGATTCAGTCCTGTGCCCATGAGGAAGTGGATCAAAGCATCTGTCAGAATGTATGTCTTATTCTTTAAACTAGAGTGCCCTTCTCTTGCCAACTTTTGCTGTACAAGACACACAGTTATTGCTCTAGAACCGATCTCTTCTTGGACTGAGGTGCTCAGTTAACTCTGCTTTCATAGCTCTTTTCAAATCATAAAGATGAGTCCTTTCTCTTAAATCCATGCTTTCTCCTTCTGCTTTTCACTTCCAATTCAGGCTACTAGCTATCACCTTTTAAACCCTAATCAGCTTGGGGCCCAGATACCTGAAGGACCACTTTCCACCAAGGCTCAAACATTCATGAGGCCAACCAAAGCAGTTTCCTCAGGCAGCAGATTGGTGAGGGGTGCCCATTTCTGTGTTCCGACTTACATCCACTGCTCCCCCTTGCCCTTCTATTCCCTGGATTGGAAATGGAAGAGGAGGAAAAGTGGAAGAAGAATCTCGAGGCGAGTGTTGAGCACTGAACTTTGGACCGTGGGAAGAATAGAGGCTGGCACATCATCTAGTAAGCAGGGGCAGTATTTTGGCATTCTGCCTTGGCTGTCAGGAGGTCTTGGGTGGGCCCTGCTTTGCCATCACATGGTTCCATCCATCTTCTGAAGAGACTCACTCAGATTATAGACACCTGTGTATCTTTGCTTTTCCCCCCTTATTGGGATTTTTTGTTTTGCTCCTACTTTGTTTCTTAATTTATTTGAATTGTTGTATGTTTTAATTTTTATTGTAAGTCATTTTGGGTCCTATAGCAGAGAGACAGGATATAGATCTTTTTAAATATTAACTAAAGCAAATTAAAGGTCTTTTGTCCAAAATCTATAGTTCAGTAAGATAAACTATAAGATAAAACTGAAAATAAGTGTTAACTCGTGATGGGATAAAATGCTCATCTAGGAGGATGTCTGGGTTTACTGCAGGTCCAGCTAACTCTCCAAGCATGGGCATCACAGACAGCAATTGCAAAACACACAGTTAATATTTACTGTATCGGCTGCAGGAGGTTTACTGAGCTGCTGGGAGTGTAAGCATCCTGATTCTGGCTTCCAGGCCAGCCCAAGACCTCATGGTGCCAGAGCCGGCATGCCAAATGCTGCCTTCCTCCAACCTGGTGATATGTCAGCCCCTTGTCCTACCATTTTCTGGATTGGAAAAGGAAGAGATGGGTGGAACAGAAGAGGAAATGTGGAAGAGAGGAGTGGTGGAGGTGTTCTTTCCTCTCCGCTTTCTTTATTATACAGACCCCATACCCCAGAAGGAATAACTCCTGCTCTCTGTTTATTGCAATCAAGCAGACACACTACTTTATTGCAGAGAGGATAACACACCCAAGCTGGCAACTGAAAGGAGCAAGAAAAAAAAAGGTCTAAGGGGTGGGGGCTAGCTCCATCCCATAAAAAGTGCCAAAGTTTAACTGTTTACTGGCCATATTGTTGCACTTCTGCTCTGCTCCCACCCTTGTTCAGTCCAGGAAGTTGGAGGAGGAACAGTGGAGGTGACAGAGTGGACAGAGGTGGGTACCCCTCCCCAACCTCCTTCCTCAAGTCACTGCCTTAGTTGGTCTCATGAATGATTTCAAATGTTTATGCTTGCCTTGTAGTAAGGGTCTGCAGTCTTGGAAGGAGGGTTTAGAGGTGGTTGGGGTAATGATTAGTTATACCATATCTTGTTTTTTTGGGGGGGGGAAACCATTGTTCTGTTGGGATATTTAAAAGGCTCAACATCATCTGAGCACCGTTTATTGGCCACTAGGATTCGAAGGTGAGAAACATTGGCAGGACTCGGCACTACCAAATTTGAGTGAATGGCTTGCCAAAACCTGTGGTCATGCATGACTGAAGTTGTTTGTTATGTGAGGGTAAATAGAATGTAATGACCTTTGGAAAGGTTGTATGTAGCATACATGATTTAATAAGGGTATGCATACTTAAATAGTTTCTTCAGTTTAATCATGCTTGCTCTTATTAGAATATGTTTTTCCTACATACTTTTAAATAAATATTTTTTTTGTTTCATATATGATGTCTCCAACATACGTACTGGTTCTGAGCCAGAGGTGTGTCCAGTAATTGGAACGTACATGGTTTGAAGCAGCCTGCTTTTGCTGGCTCAGTGCTCTCAGGCCTGCACAAAAGCACCACATCAGATGAACTGTGCTGGCACGAAAACATCAGTGCAGCCATCCATAATTTGGAGATTCATCATTTGGGGACCCAGTGTATCTTGCCTTCCCCCCCCCCCCCCGAAACATAGGGTGCTCAAGATGGCTTTCAGTAGAAGCAAATGAAAACAGTAAAGCAAATTAACAAAATGATTTTAAAAAATAGTAGCAGCAGAATATCCCTACAGCAGCTCACTTGTCAGGCACCAAAAGATATAAAATAATCAGTAGGGACAAGAAATCCATATATAAAACCTATTCAGTAGGGCAGCAGTTCCCAAACTTACTGTAGTCAAGGCGCCCTGTCACAGCAGTGTTATGTGTGAGAACTGTGTGAGATCTTGGCCTGGCCAAGATGGTGGCGCCCAGGGGAGCTGGTAAGAGGCTGGCTGGGACCTCCTGTGTTGCTCAGTTTGGAAGCCACCACACTTAACTAGGAGAAAGCACAGAAAAAAAACCTTTCTCTGCCTTGCTTGTACACAGCAATGCTTGTTTGTCATTCGTGCTTCTGCTTTCTCTTTATGGCTCAATTCAGAGATGATGCCAGTTTATGCTAACCATGGTTTGGAAGCCAAACCATAGGCTGCTGTTACTTTTTTGCATTGTATTCAAGAGTCTTGGCACTCCACTTTCCAAATTCATCCCTGATGCGGCACCCACTTGAGGTGAAGTGGCAGCTTCAACCTTCCACCTGCAGTTTCTAGTCTGGCAGCCAGTTGCAAACCATGGTTTGTCACTCAGCCAGCTTGTCAAACCAAGCTTTCTTGACCGTGGTTTGTTGTGATGTCTGAGCATTTTTCTTTTCCTAATCTTGCATGGATGGTTGAAACTGTAATTTCCTCAAAAGTTCCAAAATGACTGACTGATAAGTGGTTGAACCTCTAGTCACCTCAGTAGCCTGGAAAAAAAATTGCCATGAAATGTGGAGCAAGGCTCAGTTTACTTCTGGCTCTGTGAGTTCAAAAAAAAAAATGTCAGGTTCCAGGTCACCAGTGCACCTAAAAAATTGATATTGCATCTTAACAACTGGAATATGTTGTTGGCTCAGAAGGGAGCAATATTAGCTATATTGCTCTTATCAATATTGACAGGTCCTTGTTTATAGGAAGAAAATCATGAGTAGGTTCCTAATGTTTTAGGACAAAACTCTGCCCTTGAAGTGTATTTTGCCCTTAGAAAAATGGTTGACTTTCCATCTGTTTACTCAACTTTTTAAAAATCCATTGTTACACTATTTTCTATTCTTATATGAAAATATGCTAATATAATGTGACTAAGCTCAAGTCAAGACAAAGTTTTAAGGGGTTTGGTGGAGGAAACACCAAACCAGAATTCCCATTCACTTCCAAAAATTCAAGCAGCCAGTCAGGGCCAGACCATCCATGAGGACATTGCTCAGGTAGTAGATTGGTGGGGGGAGCACCCATCTCTTTGCCTCCCCTCCTCCTCCCCCTCCTCCTCCCACTCCCTGTATTAAAAATAGAAGGGGGGTGGAGAAGAAGAAAGAATGTGGAAGTGGGGAGAGTGTTGAGCTGGAACGGGTTCCAAACTTTTTGGCATGAGGGCCATATCAGGGGCTGGGGGAAAAAAGTTCATTTACATTTCAAATTTGAATAAATTTACATAAATGAATATATTAGAGATGGAACTTATATGAATGAATGAAGGTCTTGCAATAGCTCATGGCCTATAAAAGGGCTTGCACAAAGCAAGGCCGACCTTTCCTTTGCTGCCACTGCTGCATCACAGACATGAAGCAGCAAGCAGTGGAAGGAGCCCTCGTCCCACAGCTTACATGGGAGGTCGAACAGTTGGCCGTCATGCTGAGAGCAGTTGCGCCAGGCCAGCATGGGCTCCAGCAAGTCTCCTGGGGACCAGTGCTCATTGGAGACTGGGGGCTCTCAGAGGGCTGGATTGGGAGTCCTCGAGGGCCGCAAGTGGCCCCAGGGCCGGGGTTTGGGCACCCCTGAGCTTAGAACACTTGAGAGGGGGAGTGGCAAGGGGGGCAGCATGTCATGCTGCTTCAGGTGGTCTTGGGTTGCCCCTGCACCCAATCCTTCCTAACACCTCTTCAAACACTCCCTTCTCTCACACACCTGTCTTAGAGATTCCAAAACGGTCTCTTCTCCCAGCTGAACAATGAGCACAACAGTGTCATAAAGCCCGTGGGGCCGGATGCAGCCCCTAGAAGCTTTTTATGTGGCCTACCTGATAACTGGGCTCTCCTAGCACATCCCTTTCAGCAGTGCTGCTTCTGCTTTGGGAGGGAGAGATGGAAGGAGGCTTCAGAAGGCAAGGAACGCTATGGAGGAATGGCAGGCGAAGAAGGGTGAGAGAGGGAGAAGCTGCCATGCTGCTGAAACAGCCCACATATAACACGGACCGCCTTTTCAGCAGTGCCATTTCTGCCAAGGCATCACTTCGCAGACCACCTCCCAGCTACTGAGCTGCAAAATGATGCTGTGGCAGAAGCAGCACTGCTGAAAAGATGGCCCATGTGATAATTGGGCTCTCCCAGTGTGATGATTGGGCACTCTCCCATCTTGAAAATATCATCAAGATTTGCACATTTTTCTCTTCTGTCACTTGCAGCTAATGAGTTTCTGTGTGAGAACAAAGTGCTTATTTCTGACCTTCATCTGCTTGATTGGGCCCACTATATGAAATGTATTTTATACCCCTGAACTAGCACCATAATCCTAGGCATGTTTTCCCAGAAATTAGTCCCCATAGGACTGTTATGGGGTACATAACATGGTAACCCAAGGCTGCAGTCATTTGTCCCCAGGCTCCACCCAGTCTCCTCCATCAGGTTCTCCCCTGGAGGGTGGGGTGCTGCTGGCTTTGCACACTCTGCCCCTTTCCCTTTGGAGGCTCCCAGCTCGAAAAGGATAGGGCTGGGGAGTGCGAGACTGTAGCAGCAAGCACCCTGCCCTCTGAGGAGAACCCTGAAGTAATGTCATGACATCACTGCTCCAGGCGCTGGTGCAGTCCATTATGCCCCTTAAAAAAGATGTCAAGGATCAGGCTGTACAGGCTGAACTGCACACCAGGAATGTCCCTGGTTCAAATTGGTGGCGCAGCACCCTCTCGGCCCCTCCATCTGCAATACGAACGTCCTGCTGACCTGCCTTTTGTACAGAGTACTGATAAGGGGTGTGAGACAGTTTGAGCACTCAGAAGGGCTGTATAAAAGCGATGTATTTTATGGACAATACAAATGATAGTAATAAAACACTGACATCCTGCATTGTTAGAAACCAACTTGGTTTTGGGGAGGGGAATATGGCCTGCTTCTCACCAACTGCTTAGAAGAATTGACATTTTGTTCTTGTGCCACCAATGTACGTGGCAGTTTTCACAGGATGAGAGGACAAGTCCCAAGACACACACAAGGGGAAAGCAGGAAGGGGAGGGGGCAGAACCGGGAAAGAATACGTGGTTGTTTCAGTGACATCGCCCTTAAGCAGAAAGAGGAGTTACTCTCTATTGTGGGAAGATTTCAGTTGTAAATATACTAAGAGGAATAAAGAAAAACGGATTTCTTGGGTTCAAGGAGTCCTTGTGAGCACACAGCTACTTATGATGAAATGTTGGTGCAGCTTGAAAACCTGGTGCAGCAGGTGGGAAAACAGATGCAATAGAGAGGAGCTTGGCAGCGCGAAAGAATTGTGCAGGCTCTGAGCGCTGCAGGTTCAGGTAGATGAAGTTGCATTCCTGCCAAATTGAGTGCGCGCTCTGATGACACCGGAGAGGGAATTGGCAAGGAGTCGCTTGGGTGGAGTAACCTGTTTAAGGCAATCCTTGCAACATCCCCTGTGACTTGTCCCACTTTGGAAATGGCCGTGGTGAAAAATTCCGACATTTTGGCTGGGGGAAAGAACCTTCCCATCCCAGAGCCCTTTAAGCAGCCTATCTGGTTCTGCTGGGTTTTGCTTGCCATGTAGCTCTGCCCACTTTGACGTTGGCTAATATGCATTGGGGAAACATTGTAGTCTTTTTTTTCCCCCCAAGGAGCTGCCCTACTGGTTCTTGGAGAGCTGGTGTACCACCTGGCAGCCAGCTTGCCTCAGAGCATGGCCTACGCTTAGGGTGCTGAGATTAAGCTGGTTGGGGCTTGAATGGATGACCTTTAGGAATCCTGCATGCTTTTGGTTGGAGCTCCTTGGAAGGGTGGGTCTGAATCAAGTCGATTGCAGGGAATAGTTGGCTGCAAACACTCGGGGCAGTATATTCAAGATCTAAATCACATCATGCAGACCAGGGCTTTGAGAATGCTTTGGCTCCAAAGGTGTGCTGCAGAATGTGGCATTGATCACAGAAGCTGGCCTCCTGAGAGTCTCAGCTTCCATTTTTTTAAATAGAAAAAAACAAGTTTCTAGCCCTGTTGGATCCTAACAAAATGCTTTTTGAAAGCATCTGGGTCATGCTGATGGTGGGGGGCAGGATTTATTGAGGGTTAGGCTTCACTGCCTTCAGGTCATTCTGCCCTGCCCCACAATAAGTGCAGCTGGAATAAATTATGTTAAAATTCTGGAATAAAATTGAGTATGACCTCCCTGAAGTTTTAGATCAGCCAGGGAAGCCCTGCTTCAAGTTGAAACGCATTCAGAACCTGGATTCGTTTCTACAAGAATTGGGATCTTGGCTATTGAAATCCTGGAACTCTGGTGTTCTGCAGGCTCTTTGTTTTTCTCCTCCTCTGGCGCTGTTCCGTAAATAAGTGAAGGTGTAAGTAAAGAGAATTTTGTTTGGTTGTGCCTTTGGGATTCAGTCCCCTCCCTGTGTGTGGATTTGTGCTTTTTCTTTTGATGTTGTCTCACTGGTTTGTAGGTAGTTGGGTTTTCAGTTATGGTCATGTGTGATTTTTTTTTTAATTGGATTGTAGGGAATTGTCTGTTTGTGCACCACTTTGGGAACACCACTGGAAAAGCAAAGTGAGTTCCATAAACAAATACATTTGAAATGGGAGAAGTTGAGCTGTACTCTATGCAGGTTGCTGAATCCAAATTTTGTCATCACAGATTGTGAGCTGGCTTGCTGTAGAGTTTAGATGAAAGATGTGTTTGTTTAAGAGTAGACTAAGAGTCACGTCTTTTTCAAAAATGGGTTTCTCAGTGATGGTATTAATAGTGATGAATTTGGGACATGTCTTAGTGGTGCAGGAAGCACCATTGGATAATGGGACCTACTTCTGAGTAAACATGCAAAGGATACAAATTGCATTACAATACAGATAACATTATTTCTTCCCTGACACTGTTGGATCTTGTCCTGCTCTTCTTTCAAAGAAGTCAGTGTGGTGCAATCCCATTTTGTTTTCCCCAACAACCTTGCAAGTTTGAATGTGAGAAAACGTTTTGCCCAAAGCCACACAATGAGCTTAAGGACTGAGGAGGGGTTGAACAAACACGGCGCTGTATCGCCTCTGTGTGTCACCCCCACCATGGAGACCTTCGATTACCGTACACTACAGTTTAACCTTTATCCACAGCTGTATTCAATATGTAGTTGGGTAGCAGGTTCAGCATCCTGAAAAATCTAAGCTCTTATATAATAGGGAGGGGGGACCCTCAAGTTTCTAGACTCTCACGTCTGCAGAAAAAGCTGAAAAACCACCAGGGAAATCTGAGGTGTTGAAGGGGAGGCTGATCTGAGTGTTCCTGTGTTTGGAGCAGAGGAGGGATTTCCGAGTTCTGTAATGGCTCCCTGCCCTTCCCTGTGATCAGCAGCAACAGAATATGCAGAATTTTTTTCAAATGTGTACCATTCTAACTTCTAGCATCCAGCAATACAAAAGTGGCATCCATAAAAAAGACACAAAAATATATACAAGCAATTAAATTGACCGTAATAACAATGGCAAACTGCAGTAAAAGCCACATGCTCACACCCACTTCCGGAGAGCCGGTCTTCGTTGAAATCAGAATTAAGCCACCTGTCCGGCAGTTAACAGAACCGGGAGTTGCTCAGGAACCTGGTCACAGTTTGCAGCTCTATTTGCAGGACCAGGTGCAATCCTCACTGCCCCTTGAGTCACCTTACCCCAGCTGCGCTGGTGGCTGCAGTGCCACTTTCTGGCTTCCTGGCACAATGGCTCTGCAGTCTGGGAGCGGGCAAGTGGCATCCCCTCTTCTTGCAAGCATGATGCAGAGAGGCCTGCAGCTGAGTCTTGGTGTGAGAACCCCTCAGTTCAAGACTCCCTGCAGGAAGCAACCTGGAAGAAGCAGTTGTCATCACCCTTCGCAAACCCAGGTTTGCATGTTTCATCACAAACTGCAGCGTGGGACCCAGTGCTCCTTCCAGACTAGGTACAACAGTGCCAGCACCAGCTTGCAAAGAGAGCTCTGTGCTGGGCTCCCATGGCATCACCGTTGGAGCCACCAGTACTGAGCATTCAGGGGTTGATCTAGGTGACAGACCCTCATGGGTGGGTCTGACCAATACCTGACTTGATGGACCCCTGACACTGTCCCTGGTTTCCTATGCCTGCTTTTCTTAACTTCTTTCTGAGGTGACCAGATGCAAAGGAAAACCCTAGATCCTCCACAATTCAGAAAAGGAGATTCTGCCAGCTGCAGCTTGCCATGCAAGGTTGGGAAAAAGAAAACACTTCATTGGCCAATGTATCTTCTGCAGTACAATTACAGGTCCAAGAACTCTGTCCTTTGCATCTTATCCCTCTGGTTTCTTTCTTGCTCTTCCTCTCCTACAAAGGTACCCAAAGAAAATGGTGGAGATAGCAGTCCTGTTCCTATTTCCAAGACCCACTTCCTGCTGGAGCATGACTCACTATGGAAGACCAGTGCTGTCCAGAGAAGAGCAGTGACTTACTTTCAGTAGCCACCATCTTGTTTCTGGTAGTCCACATAAAATATTTGTGACTTTTCTTGTGACTGAACTTTAAAAAGTTCATGAACAACCCCTGCTAATTGGGTAAGAGGCACTTTTTCAAGTGGGTGCTCCTTTTTTTAGCAGGGGGAGAGTAACTGGCCCACCTCACCCCAGCACTGTCTGTTCTAGTGGCTGTTTGCTGGTATTCCTTTGCATATTTTTAGACTGTGAGCCCTTTTGGGACAGGGAGCCATTTGGTTATTTGATTTTTCTCTGTAAACCGCTTTGTGAACTTTTAGTTGAAAAGCGGTATATAAATACTGTTAATAAATACTGTTAATAATAATGAACAAGGAAGGGGGTGTAGCTCAATGGCAGAGCACATGCTTTGCATGCAGAAGGTCCCCAGTTGGCAGTCTTGCCTGGTACAGCTGGGAAGGATGCTTGCTTGAAACACTGGAGAGCCACTGCTTGTCAGGGTAGACAGTACTGCTGTTTGATGACCAATTACTTATAAGGCAGAGAATAAGACATTTCCTGAAATATTCCAGTCCTCCTTGGTAGGAATGGGAGTAAGTGCCTAGTAGTGTGACTCCTCTGGTCTGTAGCTGCTGGGCCCAGATAGTCCTCTCTCATTTGTTCGTACAGGTCAACTTCCAGTTATGCTCAGGGCAGGAGAAGAGTGCAGAAACATTGCAAACATTGGTCAGAGTTCAATTTTCAGAATTGTGTGTGTTTGAAGCAAGGTCCTTATGACTATGACAACACTTGCCTCCTCCAACCTCAGAAGCCAGTGTAGTGACTGAATAGTGACCTAGAGGTCAGGAGAGGTCTCCGGTAGTTCCCATTCCTTGCAAAGCTAGAAGTCAGCAAAATGATAAATGTTGCATAATTGTGCAAAACACAGATGCACACATTTAGTGTGCCTCCTGGGCTGCTGCCCCAGCACCTGCTCTCCATTGTGGCTGAAAGACCCACAAGATGGTCTTTTGACTTCTGCAACCAGGATTGTGCAACTGTTGTCCACTCCCCCTAAGTATGCATTGGCACCCAGCACAATAATAGTCTGTTTCCATTTAGATCTTTTTCAGGAGAAAAGATTCTGCAAAGCTGCATGCTACTTCTGGCTGCCATCTCTGTCTAAAGCAGTTTTTGCATTTCTTGTGATTTCCCCAAGAAGGTGTAATGTCATTTAGCCAGGTATCCCTGTTGAATTCTCGAGGACTACTTTCAGTAGTCTAGAGCAGGGGTGTCCAAAGTTTTTAGCAGGAGGGCCACATCATCTCTCTGACACTGTGTCGGGGGCCAGGGAAAAAAAGAATTAATTTACATTTAAAATATGAATAAACTTACATAAGTTTACATAAATGAATATATTAAAGATGAACTTATATGAATCAATGAAGTTCTTCCAGTAGCTCAAGGCCTATAAAAGTTCATGAATAAACCAAGGTTGGCCTTTCCTTTGCTGCCACTACTGCATCACAGACGTGAAACAGCAAGCAGTGAAGGAAGCCCTCATCCCACAGCTCACAGGAGAGATCAAACAGTCGCCCTCATGCTGAGAGCAATTGCATCGGGCCAGTGTGGGCTCCAACAAATTTCTGGAGGGCCAGAGGCTCATAGGAGACTGGGGGCTCTCTGAGGGCCACATTGGGAGTCCCCGAGGGCCACAAGTGGCCCTAGGGCCGGGGTTTGGGCACCCATGGTCTAGAGCAGTGGTTCTCAGCACAGGGACCCACTTTTTTAGAATGAGAATCTGTCAGAACCCACCGGAAGTGATGTAATGACTGGAAGTGACCTTATCAAG
The DNA here is from genome assembly GCF_035046505.1 of Tiliqua scincoides. Taxonomy (NCBI): domain Eukaryota; kingdom Metazoa; phylum Chordata; class Lepidosauria; order Squamata; family Scincidae; genus Tiliqua; species Tiliqua scincoides. The sequence goes on along the minus strand of NC_089828.1, from coordinate 40,838,020 downwards.
CAGGAAAATTTTTAACAATCCTAGGCTGCAATCCTACCCGCACTTACCCAGGAGTAAGTCGCATTTACTATCATTGTTAAAAGTATATACATAGTAGCCTGTTCAAAGTACAGAGTTGCAACATTTCCCCAGATGCAGTCATATACACGGTAGCATCAAATCTAATACAGTGGTGCCTCGCAAGACGAAATTAATTCGTTCCGCAAGTCGTTTCGTATTGCGAAAATTTCGTCTTGCAAAGTGCGGTTTCCCATAGGAATGCATTGAAATTTAATTAATGCGTTCCTATGAGCAAAAAAAGTCAGAACAAAGTCAAATTTGGTTTACAAAGTGTTTATTAAGTGCTCTTTAAAGGCATACCGTATTTTTCGCTCCATGTAAAGTGAACAGCAGTCAACAGTGGCATTAAGAACCATTATCACTGTCATTAACAAATGGAGAGACTTAAAGGTTTGAGTACTCTAGTTTTCTGGAAGCCCCAAGAACTCATCATCGCTAGAGTCAGAATTTATGAAGCTCATTTGCTCACAATCACTGACATCACTTTCTTCGCTGTCTTCCTCCCCCTTCCTTAGGGTGAATGTGAGCATAAACTGGCATGAAGATCCCCTGCTCCTTAGGGTGAATGTGATCATAAACTGGCATGAAGATCCTCCCCCTTCCTTAGGGTGAATGTGAGCATAAACTGGCATGAAGATCCTCCCCCTTCCTTAGGGTGAATGTGAGCATAAACTGGTATGAAGCATTAAAAAAAATTTGTCTTGCGAAGCACAGTCATTAAAATTCGTCTTGCGAGTCACCAAAAAATCGCAAAACGCTTTCGTCTTGCGAGTTTTTCATTGTGCGAGGCATTCGTCTTGCGAGGCACCACTGTATATTGAAAATAAAATATTGAAATGAGTGGGGACCCACCTGAAATTGGCTCACGACCCACCTAGTGGCTCTCAACCCACAGTTTGAAAAACATTGGTCTAGAGACTGATGCTGATTTCTCGAAGCTCGGCAACTCTCCTGCTGAATCACATCATTGGTCCATCAGTCTGACCTTATAGGATCAGTGATGTTCTATGGGGGGGGCAGTGGTTTGGGGGGGGCTTTAAAAATATTGAACCTGGAGCTTTCTGCTTGGGAAACATGCTTCTCCCCATGAAGTTAGGGCCTCTCTCCATGATGGGGGTTCCTCACCCACACAAGCCTTGAAATCAGACCCTTGACCCAACTTACCCAAACTTGATGTCTGGCAGCAGCTTTCCAGAGTTGTGGTTACATGTTTTTCCCAGGGGCCTGCTATGAGCTGTGTGTTTGCTCTGTTATGCCTCCTTCTCATATCCTATCTATCTGCAATTTTGAAAAGCACAACTGTCACCAGAGTAAAGAAATAGCTGTTGACTAATCATGTGATCAATTGATTCATCAATTCTGTATGGATTTGCATATGGGGAATAATTTCACTGAAGAAAAAAAGCTGATTTTCTTTGTTTTTGGATGATGTACATGCTCATTGACACAAGTGCCATTTTAGAAGAGGCATTCACTCCTACTCTTCCTCTTCCTCCTCCTAGAGAGAGAGAAGGGGAGATGCCATTTGCATCTTGCATCTATTGTCCACTTGCATCTATTGTGTATTTTTGAAAATAATACACTACCCAATCAATTAGGTTTTTTAGTAGGTTTGCATCCTTAACAATAAGGCAAACTTTTGCAAATCTTCTTTCTTCCTTCTTTGGTCATAGTCCAGCGGTTCCCAAACTTACCTCTTTTGACTGAAAAAGTCACCCATTTTTCCAAACATTGCTCACAGCATTGCCAAATTCCATTCCGTATGGTCCTGTTTATGGTGGCCGGTGTAGCTCCCCTCCCTTTTTGTCAGAAAAATTTACAAGTGCTCAGCAAAATCCGAGGGTCCCTTGTGATAACCTGCATAGCTAGAAGGCTACATTCTGCTTGCTTGGCTACAAGCAGAGCAGAACCTGTCTTTGAGAGTTGATGTAGCACAGTGGCTAACCAACTGAGAAGCTCCTCAGTTCAAATTTTGCCTCTGCCTTGGGCTCATTAGGTGATCATAGGCAAGCTACTTCCTCTCAGCCTCAGTCTTTCCCACCTGTAATATGGGAATAATATTATTTATCTTAACAGGGTGGTGATAATGATTGCAACATAATTGTGAAGCTCTTTGAACACTAGCAGCATGCGCCTTATGTACAGTCGTGCACTGCTTAATGACAGGGATGCAGACCTGCCCTCCCTCATCCAAAGAAACAAATCAGACTGTCCCTCCTCCATCATCAGTTCCTTCAGAGATGGGCAAGAGACCCTGCTCCAGCCTCCCCTCTCCCCCCCCCTTGGATGCAAAAGCAAACATTAACCCTTCCTTCCCTGCCTGTTGACTGGAACTTCCCTGCTGCTCACTCAGTCTGAATGATGGCTCCGTGAGGTTTTTCATGCCCCAAAAACAGTAAGCAAGTACACCCAGACACAGACAGACTAGAGCCTGCATGCATGGGGACCAAGTACTGAGTCAAGGGCCCTTGATGCTAGTGTTTTGCTGAGTCTTCCACATTCGTGACTCCAGTATACAACAGTCAGTGACTTGAGCCACCTGACTCGACTTTCCATCCCTGGTATTTGGTAATGGTTTTTTTGACCTGGAAGATGTTCTGAATAAGAAATAAATAGAACTCAGGGTGTCATTTAAAGTTGGACTTTCTTGTCTGTCATCCTTTGTTTCTGAAAATGTTCTCTTATGTTTGGGTCTGAGTCTGGGAATTCCAGTGTGCTGCTTCCCCTTTCCCTTCAACTCCCTTCTTAAAACCTCCCTTTTCTGTGAAGCCTTAGAGCAGCCATTTTCAACCACTGTGCCGTGTCACACTGGTGTGCCGCAAATGGTCCCCAGGTGTGCCGCAGGAATTTGGGAGAGGGTCATTCATCAATAGGACCATTGGGGGGGTGAGCCCCCATTGACAGCACAGTGTGCCTTGTCAATTATTTAACAGCTGATGGTGTGCCTTGACCATTTTAGTGCCTTGCTGGTGTACCGCAAGGTAAAAAAGGTTGAAAATCACTGCCTTAGAGGATCCTGAAGTTGTGGAGAGCCTGCAGTGACAGGGATTGATCTCAATGATCTTATAGGTCTTGTCTTCCAGCTCTGTGAGTCTGTGTGCCTTGGTCCTCATTCCCTGCTATAACTCAGCTAAGTATGTATGACTGAAACAATTGCATATGCTTTCCCTGTTTCTATCTCCCTTTCTTTTAGCTTCTGCCTATCTAGTGTCAAGATCTAGGCTGTAAGCACCTTGGGGCAGGGACTTGTCCCCTCATTCTGTGTAAAGCACCATGTACATGAATGGTTCTATGCAGGTGAAAGAATAAATTAAGTAGGTATAGGGCACAATTCTAAGCAGGTCTACTCAAAAGTAAGTCCTATTGTGTTCAATGGACTTACTCCCATGAAAGTGAGGTTAGGATTGCAGCCATAGTGTCTTAGGGGTTAAAAGTGGGTCCTTGAGTACAGAAAGGCAGAAGTCTGAATCACATGGCTTATTTTGATGTCTCCCAATGCTGATCCTACAATTATCCGAATATGTGTCCTTTCAAGGTCTTTCCTGGTGTTTGAATATATCTTAACTTACAAATGGCTGACTACAGTCTGGTTCAAAAGCCAGTAGGCCAAAAGTGGTGCCTTTTTTCTGTCAAAATGTTGTGGAAGCTGGCTGCAGGCTGAGTCCAATGCAAGGCCTCCTTGGACCCCAGGTCACACCACATAGGCTTGTCGGTAGCCTCCTGCTTGGTCTCCAAGGAGCTTGGTTAGTGTTGTGGTTTAAGAGCCCAAGCTGTGAAATCAGGTTCAAATCCTGCCTTGGCCATGATGACCTTGCTTGGTTCCTGAGCAAGCGCTCTTCTCTCCACCTCAGTCCCTTCTCACCCACAAAATGGAGATAATAATCCTGGCCTGAAGTACAGGGTTGTTGTAGAGAAGGCAGAAAAAAGTATGCAAAGCCCTCTGAACACTCCATGTCAGAGCTTCTCCTGGAGGCCCAAATGGCATCGGTGAAAAGGAGCATTTTTAATCACATTTTGGAGGTTTGAGTTTGCAAATCTGCTGTGCCAATTGCAGCTTTTTCTAGAGAGGCCTGATCAAGTTACAATTGTTCATGCTCTGGTTCAATCACTGCAATATTGTCTACAAGGGCTGCCCACAAAGAATGTTTGGAAACTTCAGTCAATGCGAAATGAGACAGCTGGGCTTTTTAACCTGGGGGGGGGGCTGCCAGTTGGGAGCACATCTACCCAACATGATGAGAGCTACTGTGGTTATCGGTGAGCTTTCAGACTCATTTCAAGACACTGATGAAGCACTGAATAGTTTGCATTGTGGATCCCTTTTAAGGACTGCCTTCACCCATATGTGCATTCCCATACTCTACATTCACCATTTGTGTGAAGGACTCCACCTGGAATGAGGGCGTTCTTGGAAAATACAGCTTAGTAATTGTGAAAGTCCCTATGGGGATTTAGTAAAGCCTGCCTATGTAAATCACCTTGAATAAAGTCGGAGGAGCAATCCAATGACAAGAAAGGCAGTATATAAATACTGTTGTTGTTTGCAGCCTTGCTCTGGGTGCTGGTGCTCTCGGGCGCATGTGGGGCCTTTGAGCAGGGCCTTTTTGGTGATGGTGCCAGCTCTGTGGAATGCATTCCCTACAGAGACCTGGTTGACTCCTGCATTCATTTGAGAGCTGTGTGAAAACTCTGTGTGTCTTGTTCTGCTTTTGAGGGAGGGCAATGCCTGACTGTTGATTAGGTGGTATAGTTGGGGTTCTTTCGGTTGTGGATTGTGGCTCAACTTTCTGCTGCCTGTTAGGACCCAATTCTATACAATTTTCCAGCACGGATACAGCCATGCCAGTGGTGTGCGCGCTGCATCCTTTAGTGGGGAAGCAGTTCACAGAGGCCTCCTCATGGTAAAGGCAGCTGCATCGGCAGTGGAAAGTTGGATAGGATTGGGCCCTGTTAGTTGAATTGTTCTTATGATTTGTTTTGCTTTTTGTGAGTTTTTGTTTTGATTGTAGGCCACCTTGGGTCACTTTTTGGTGAGAAAAGCAACACATAATTGTGGATTTTTGGCTTTCTTTTGAGATGTTATCAATAAATCTTCCTTGATACGTTGTGGGACAGTCCCTGCTGCCATATCAAGGGCTAATCCCTGTTTACACTCCCGGTGCCTCACCTACTTCCCCTACCTTCTTTGTGGAGTCATAACTCTTGGTAAGCGCCTGTGCCTTGAACCTGGGAGAGGGTGCCTAGGTTTTGCAGACCGCATAATCTGAGAGCACTGAAACCATCCAGCAGCACATTTTTGGGTGGAAGAAGGTGCTTGAATTTCAATGAGTGAACCAGAGTCTGATAGAGTAGCCTCTGTCAAACTGGCAGACTCCCACTCGCCTAAAAAAAAATACATATGAGAGAGAGAGAGAGAGAGAGAGGACTCTGTTTTTCTTTTGTATTGCAGCTCTTGACTCCCCCCCCCCCATTTACTGCACTTCTAAAGGTCTCTGCAGAGCCTGGGGAGGGACCCTGAGCCGAGAGAAACTTGCTCAGGCCTGCCTTTCCTTTTGCAGAGAACTACGTGCTCCAAATGGGCTTTCTGTCTCGGGGCTGTGGACGTGTGGAGCTGGAGGAGGCGGGTGGGGGACCTGGAACAGCCCTCTTGAAATACAAGCGGATGTAGTTGCGGTTGTGAAATCCACAATTTGGGACAAAGTTATTTGTAGGAGGCAAAGAAGCCCTGTTTCTCCAGGGTGGGGTGGAGGTGGTAAAGGCCCTCGAAACAAATGGGGTTGGACTTTCTTGCCAGCATTGCCGAAACTGTTCTTCCACAATGCTTGTCTGAAAATCATTTGTTTGGTTGGCTTGGCATCGCCAGGCAAGGAGTGCAGTTTGTGCAGTGTTGTGAGCACAATGAAGAGGAGGTGTAGTAATGGATAGTGCTTAAATCAGGGAGGTCAAGTCCCTGTTCAGTCACAACCCAACTAGGTGGCTATGGGCCAGCCTCTGTTTTACTGCCCACCCTGCATATCTGTCCATTTGCTTACCCTGTCAATGCAGGGATTGTAGAGAGCACTATGATGATAATGATGATGAACTACTAAATAATAATGACGACAACATTTTTCAACTGAATGTTCAGAAAGCAGTTTACGTGGCTAACCTGCATTTGCATCATGCCTTGTGAGCATACAAAGTACATTGCGTGCATTTTCTCAGCAATCCATATGACAGCCTGGTAAGGTAAGCCAATATTAATTCCTATAGTGCATGAAAAAGTCTGAGAAATCCCTTAAGGCAGTGGTTCCCAAACTGTGAGCTGTGGCTCCCGCAGGAGCTGCAGAATCCTTGCAAACAATCCTTGCAATATATAGGATTTTAGCCCTAATAGGGAACCGCGGCCAATGGCCCAGTAGGTCAAGGGAGCTGCCAGTTGAAAAAGTTTGGGGACCACTGCCTTAAGGTCTTGGAGTATGTTTACAGGGGAGGCAAGATATTAAGCCTTTCCAAAGCTCACTCCTAACCCCTCCACCTAAATACTTGCAAGGACTGTTCTGCTTGTTTCTATTCTCTCCTGGGAGCTCCTATGATGTTATAATTATCAATGCTGCCACAATTAAATGGGTTAGATAAACTGGTGGAAACAAAGGATACCCTTTTGGTCAGTTTTTGAAAGGAGCCATACTGTGGTTGGGCATTCTGGAAGGACTTTAACCTGACCTTCTGCTTGCAGACTCGGGTGCTGGAGCGGATAGCTAAAGGGGGAAGGTGCTTTAATGTATGTGCCTTCTTGAGTGACCGTGCATTCTCTGAGTACATGATACAAGAGACCCCTTGTGCTGATGACATGCCAGTTGCCAAGTACAGCCCTACTCCACAAAGTCCCATGATCCAGCCATTTTTTCCCACAGCGTGATGTTGTTCCCCCCCACCCCGAGTCTCCACTAAGATCACATGGGCTTACCCTTCCAGGGACTTGCTCTTTTTTCCAAAGTCTCCCCTCCCACTCCTCTTCTCCATGCAGTGTCAAAGCCCACAGGCAACTGAGACAAACTTTGTAAAAAGCATAAAAATATTGATTTTTATTTTGGTTTGTTTAAATTCAAGCCTTGAGTCAGTAGAGAGACCTGTGGTAAAATCTCATTGGGTAAGATTGGGCCAGTTCCCCCTTTTCCCCCCTCAGTTTAGCTTCCTTTGAGGGTTGCAGTGTGAATCAGAATGGGAACTCCTCCCTGTGCATGGATCCTGAGAGAATGAAAGGCAAGACAGAAATTTACAGAGATGGGCAAGTCCAACGCAGCTTGACTCAAGTCGGGTCATGAGTCTCTGTGCCCCGCAACTCAACTTGAAAACGAGTCCTAATGGATGTACTTTCCGAGTCACCCAGAGCATTTTCACAACTTGAAAAGACTTGAGTCATGAGTCTTTTTGATACACGTCAGGTGTGGCTCTGCGGAAAAAAACTGAGCTGCTGCCAGTGTGTGTGTGTTTGAGATCTCCTTAAAAACCCCCCTGATGTCCCAATCCCATGTGTAAACAAGGCGGGAGGGGATGGGATGGACTGTGTCAGAGTGGGATAGAAGCAGCAAGATGGAAGAGAGTAACGTGCAGCAGCTGGGAGGTTTACCAGTATGACTCAAACGTTTGCAGCTCTAGTTAGAAGTAGTCCCATTTGCCTCTATTGTTCAATGAGATTTCCTCCTCCCAAGTAACAGTGGAGCCCAAAGGAGCCATGTGGTTAGAAAGCATGATCACTATGAACTGCCTGCTCATCCCCCTCCCTGGGCTTCTCCAGCCAAATTCTAAGGCAAGAACCCCCTTGGGCTCTTCCTTCCATCCTGCCTTATCCAAAAAAAAAAAAAAAAATCAGACTGCCCATCCTTTGTTCAATGATCATCAGTTCCTTCAGAAAAAGAAAAGAGAGTCCACCCTAACCTCCCCACCACACTCAATGCTAAAGCAAAACATTAACCCTTCCCTGCCTCCTGGCTGGAACTTCCCTGCTGCTCGCCCTGTCTGAATGATGGCCTCACTAGGTCTTTCCCACCATGAACAAAGTAAGCAAGCACACCAAAACACAGACAGACTCAAGTCTGCATATGTGGGGACAGTGTGCTGTGTCAGTGGCCTCAGACTTGTCTGTGTGTCTGTGTGCTGAAGCCTTATAGCCCACTTGAGGCAGGAAAATGTTGGCCCTTGTGATGGGTGGGCAGTGTGGAGATACCTAGATTGGCCAAAATGCTAGGGTTTTGTCCTTCTGCTCTTGCCAGTTTATTAGAGTAGGAGTTTCTGTCTGCTGTAAAGCAGGCTTCAGCTTTCAGTTCCTGACTTCAGGAATTCTGGCAGAGATTTGCCCCGTCAAGGTCCTGATATAACCCTTCTAGCTGCAGATGGGGTACATTTTACCTCTTTTTACAAATGTGTGTGCTCATGCCTCATTTAATTTATTGCATCTTATTAAAATGCAAGAAGATGCTTTTTTGTTTCCTTTGCCCAAGCAAAGGACATTCTAGCTCTTCTGCCTAGGAGGATAGGAGAGTCGTAGAACCAGCATTTTCTCTTTCAGGTATTCCAGGGAAATGGCATTGTGTTTGAAGAGATGCTTGCTTGTTTCTCAGAAGTCTTAGGGGTGAGCGTTAGTGCCTTGTTGAGTTTTGACTGGCAAAACCACAGTATATGTTGCAAAATTGCAGAATAAATTGTACTAAGCAAGAAGAACTCTGCAGAGAGGCTTATTTGCATCATTTAACCAGATCACAGATCTTTTATTATTTCAGATGGGCATCCTGCCCATGCACTTTCCCTTAATAATAAGAAAGATGGACATGAGGACTGGCAGCATGGTTTGCTTGAAGGGTCACTTAGGAGAGGATTCCATAAGTCTCAACAATGGAGTTTTCTTCCAGGAATTTCCCTGCTTTACATGTATTGTTGGTGTTCATAGCATCCCATCATGGTGTTCCACAAGCTGTGTGGTTGGGCAAACCTGAATTTCCTCCTGTTTTGTTTCTGTGTAAGTGTGAGGTGGTTGGGGAGCCAGTCTTTCCTGTCTGTGTATTGCTTGGTCATTATATATCTGTAGCAGGTAGTAGGCTGGGTGCTAATGAAGCCCAAATTACTTCCACAGAAGTGAAATGTGCATGTGTAAGAAGCTGTTTAAGAAGAACTTAAAAGAAGGTTTCTGGCAGGTCATGGGGAGAAAGGCAGAGAGGTGGGAAGTGTGAGGTTTGTGTGCCTGATTACACAGTGCAATTTGATTATAGTGTGCTACATGACTGAGCCTGCAATCCTCTGCCCACTTGCCTGGGAGTAAGTCCCATTCAACACAGTGGATTGTGCTGTGAGAGCTTTCATTTTTAAAATGTGCATACCAAGTTTCGAGCCCTCGTACTTCCAGAGTCATGTCTGAAAGTATAAAACACTGCATGAAATTTCTTATGTCAGGATGGACTCATCGCTCTTGCTTTTTACCCTGCAGCTAGCGGACTGGAGTAAATCATGCAAAATAACTGTATATGTGCTAATTTTTAGTGATCTATTTAGAATACAGGAAATTTTAGAGAGTGTGTGTTTAGTACAGAGCGTTCAGAGGACTGGTTGTAGGGGCCTAGAAAAGAGACCTGTGGGAAAGTGAGCTGTGTGGGCTGCCTGATCCCTCCCCCTTCCTATCTTAGTTGTCTTCAGAGGTATTTACTAGTTGCATTGGCTGTATGTGATGAATCTTGCATTTCTGTTCACAATATTTGGTTTTGTTCTGTTCAGTGGCTACTAGGGATTTCTGAAGCCTGGTGATGGCTCAAGACCAGGGCCAGCCTTGGGGCAATTTGACCCATTTGGCCAACTTGGGCCCCGCACTGGGGCAGCAAGTGGAGTGTCCATAGCTGCAGCCAGCACCTTGCTCTGTAGCTCTCTAGCATGGAATCTTCCATGCCAAGGTGTCGTGAAGAGAGTGCAGCAAGTGGAGCATTGCCACTGGATGACCCTCCCTTCTGCCCAACCCTGGGTCTGATTGACTTGAAATTTTACCCCCTCCTGCAGCAGTTGGCAGTGATGCGATGCCACTGCTGGGTCCCTTGCTGCCACTGCTCATCCTGATGAGTGGGGGGTGGGGGGGTGGGAGGTGCAAAAATATTTTGCAAAGGCTGATCCTGAAAAATTGGGGTGGTTGAATGAATTTCGATAGTGGGGTAGAGTTCAGCACTGGGTGATAGATGACCTGAGAAGGCAGAAACAAAACTGGGTTGTTGGGGAGGGGGGGCAAATTGATGACCCTGATGGCTAGAACTGAGGTGATTTTGCTACAAACTGTCTGATGGCTTAAAAATCTCTCTTCACTGCAACCATGAGGACTAGAAACCTACTTTTAAAAAATCTGTCTTTAAAACATGTTTCTCATTTTGAAAATGAAAGTGATTGTGTTTGTCTAGCATCCTAGTCACTTGCTTGCAAAGTCACTTGCCTGCAGGCACAGATTCTGCAACTGACCAGAAAAGTATAATTCTTAGTAAGTTAGAAGAAAGCTGGTTGTCTTTTCCTTTCAAATGATCAATGTGGGGATAGTGAGCAGGTAGGGAAATAACAGTTCTTGTGGACTACAAACGTCTTTGGTGGTTAATTAGCAAAACAAGCAGGGGGACAAGCCCTTGCATGACCCTGCAGGTGCTGCCAGAGTTTCAACCTGGGATTCCTTGCATACAAAGCAAGCACTTTGCCATTGAGCTACCCTCTTCTGCCCCTTCATTGCAACTAGAGACTATGAGTTGGAATGGCTCGTCCAAGGTCACCTGGTAGATAGCAGAGGTGAGATTTGGGGCAGGGAAGTCCTGATTTGCAGCCCAGTCCATTGACCACTATGCTACAGTAACTTACACTATGTGTTCTCTCTCTGCAGCCCTCTGGTGTCGGCATGGAGGGTGGTGTGGACGGCCCCATCGGGATTCCCTTTCCCGACCATAGCAGTGACATCTTGAGTAGCCTAAACGAGCAGAGGAACAATGGGCTGCTCTGCGACGTGGTGATCCTGGTGGATGGGCAAGAGTTCCCCACCCATCGCTCCGTCTTGGCGGCTTGCAGCCAGTACTTCAAGAAGCTCTTCACCTCAGGGCTTGTGGTAGACCAGCAGAACGTGTACGAGATAGACTTTGTGAGTGCAGATGCCCTCTCGGCGCTGCTGGAGTTCGCCTACACAGCCACCCTTACCGTCAGCACTTCTAACGTCAGCGAAATCCTCAATGCCGCCAAGCTGCTAGAGATCCAGGCGGTAAGGGATGTTTGCACGGATCTCCTGGACAGGAAGATTCTGGCCAAAAATGACCAGATGGATACAGTAGATCAAATTGATCAAAGGAACCATCTCAGAGCGAAAGAGTACCTGGAGTTCTTCCAGAGCAACCCCATCAATGGCCAACAGGGCAGCTTTCCATGGACCAACCAAGACTTGAGAGACCTTCAGAGGCTCAGCTTCCGTGGCGCAGAGGAGGAAGAGGAGCCTGAGTGCAACGGCATGGACTTCTACCCACAGGCCGTCCTCAATGAAAGACCAAAGGCAAGTGACTGTGACCCTGACAGCAACCACGCCATGTGGCTGGACCGGGAGGAGGAGGAGATGGCCCAGGGACCCTTGTTCCCGCCCTCCCAGAATGGACAATTTGGTGCACGCAAACTGCCAACAGCAGCAGGGGAGGATGAGACACCATTGACAGCTCAACTGGACCAGCAGGAGGTCGGGGGCTCCCCCACCTTCGTTTCCGGGGGAGGGGAGGGTGATGATGTGGATGCCCGGGAAGGTGATGGCCTGGCCGCCAGTGCCCTCCTGCAGCAGATGATCAATTCTGTGGGGCGGCAGCAGCTGGCAGACGAGGACCGTAAGGATGATGACGGAGTTATGGATTATTACTTGAAATATTTTAGCACTTCCCAAGAGGGCGGCGACTATCCGTCCTGGTCCCAGAAGGTGGAGAAGAAGATCCGAGCGAAAGCATTCCAGAAGTGCCCCATCTGTGAGAAGGTGATCCAAGGAGCCGGCAAGCTCCCGCGCCACATCCGAACCCACACAGGCGAGAAGCCCTATGAATGTAACATTTGCAAAGTTCGGTTTACAAGGTAAGGACAAGGGGGTTTCAGGTGTGTGCAAGAGCAAGTTTCTGACCTTTATTTTACTTTATTTATTTATTTTTTTCATTTTTAAAGCAACTTTCTTCCAAGGATCTCAGGGTGGTGAACATAGTTCTTTCCCTTCTTTTGTCCTCACAACAACCCCATGAGGTTGAGAGATAGTGACTGGCTCAAGGTCACCCAGGAAACGTTGTGGCTAAGCAGGGATTTGAGCCTGGATCTTCCAGGTCTACGTCCAGCTCCAGAACCACTACTCTATCCTGGCTTATGATTCAAACACATCCTTCAAAGGTATCTGGGCAACACCAAGTTGTAGTCTCAGACATGAGGGGCATGCTGAACAAGATTTTACATGAGTGAGGTTGGACTTTGTGCACCTTTCCCTCTTTATACGTACGTAATCCATTCCTGAAAACAGCCGTTATAGTGAAACTCTGGCTAACAAATACAATTATTACATTAATTTCAATGGGAAAAATTCTAACTTGTTCAAAAGCCATCCCAAAGTCACTCTAAATGTCTAATAGCATAAAGAAAATGTTGTGATGCAATAAAATAGAATAAATAACATTTAATAACAATATTATACAGCATCAATAGTGTGCTGAAGTCAATGATGAAAATGTTTCATAAGTTCTAGCATCACATAATGAGGTTTAGCACCTCAAGCTTTAGTTGCAAAACATGAACAACTTGCTTACACTTTACCTGTTTTTCCACTTTTCCCATGAGTTTTTTCCTCTGTTCTTCAGGACCCATATTCACAGTAATAAGTAGAAACCCAGCACAAAAAACCTGTCCAATATAAAAGGGAGCATGTAATGCACATGCCTTGAAAGTGTGGGGGCCTGCTATCCAGCAGGCGGTGGATCTCACACTGGGAAGGGTGCCACTTCCGCAGCCATGCTTGGTCCTCCAAGGATCCCAAACAGAGCTTCCCCTAAAGCCACACCCAAGAAAGGGGGCACTCCTGTTCTACCAGAGGGATAAATCCAAAATTTGACCCAACTTTCTGGAACTTCTCCTTGTACAGATGAGGCAAATTCATTCCCTTCTCTGTCTCTGGAACTCAGAGCAGAGGGGTGCTGTGCCCACTGGATCAAAAGGAGGCAAACCTTACTGCTGGGAGGGACTTGGTGCTGTTTTTTCCTCACCATTCCCAGACCTTATATCAAAAGTCTTTGTATGGATAAAGAGGAATGGTCTTAATATGTCTATTTTAATATGTCTGCTTAATATGGTCTACTTTACAGTAAAGCTTTGTAAGCCGCCTTGGGCATTTGCTTCAGCATGGGAAAGGCAAAATATAAATTTCTTAAATAAACAAATAAATTAAATTAATATGTACAGTATGGGTAAGTGAAAGAGGGGAAAGTGTACTGCTTTTCTGGGAAAAGATGGATGGGAATTTTTCCTCTCGAATTTCAGAAACTTGCAACCAGAGGGAGGCTGTCTGGTGGTGCACTGTTTTACTTTGGACCTTTCATTTTGGGAGATAATGTTTGATTTTGCTTTGGGTCTGAAACCCATGTGTGGGGCTAAGAGGAGATCTTTCCAGCAGATGACATGGCATTAAGCTACTTGGCTGCAATCACATTAGGTGTGGGAGAGGCAACCATGAAGCCAGTGATGGTGATCTGTAGCGAGCACAAGGTATGAGTTTTGACCCTGGAGGTTTTTGTAGGTATCAGGAACAGTCACCCTACCAGCTTTTTCTCATTGCTGTTCAAAAGACGGACTTTATTCCTCTGCAGTTCCCCCTTTTGTCCAGAGCCGGATGGTGGTGCAGCAGAGGCTGAATTCACACTTTGGTAATCCCTCAAGTCTCAGGGCCTGACAAACAGATGGTCATTCTGCTTAATTTTATTTTTGGCTTCCCTGCAGCATGCAGTTTGGCTCACTGATGTGCATCATATGGTGTTTAGTTGCTTTGCAGGCCATTTTCCTTTGGGTTACGTGGAAAGTCTTGCTGCAGGTGTGACGTCCAATAAATCAGTCAGTGTGATGCGGGCAGGAGAGCACCAGCAGTCCATCAGGACTGAGACACACACAGACACTCCTTTCCCCTTCCCAAAAGGGAGCTGGCCAGCCAGGATTCTGGACTTTACCAGCTTGAAATGCCAGAGTTTGAACCTGGGACCTTTTGCATGCAAAGCCAGTGTTCCAATACCACTGGAAAAGGATTCATATGAGAATATTAAAGGGAATGGGTGACACACCTAGGAGAAGACTTGTGGCTAGAGTCAGTCATTGGAGCCCGTTTGAAAACCTTCAGGAAGAACATGTGAGACAGCTTTGGACTGTAGGCAGCAGACTGAACTGTGCACCACATAAAAAATAAACCTTCCTGTACAAAGAAAAATAATATGTCGGGGGGACTAAAACCTTGATATGCTGTCTTTCTGTAAGCAGGGAAGCAGTGGGGGTTTTCTAGATGTGGGACAATGTTCATATATTGTATGATGTTTGAGCTCCCCTTGCTCTCTTTATTTTCCACATCTGTTTCCTTTAAGAGAAGTCCCAATGTAGGGTCAACAAGGAAGAGGCTTTGTTGGCACACTTTGAAATCCACACCATTGCAGAAAGTCTGCATTGCAATGAACAGGCTGTTTTGTGGAGTTGCTGTCATTTTCATCTGGGTCCAACCAGGACCATATCTCCAGCCAGTCCACAGAATTGGCATGCACCACCCAACTAGGCATTCAAACCCCCTTGATCAGGTCAAACAGCAGGTAGGGATACCCAGAGTGGTCGTACATTATCCAGCTGGCTGAACCAGTAACATAATCTAACCTGGGTTTCTGAAGATATTTCTGTGTGTTCTGACTTGGCTTCCACAGAGAACACTTCTGTACATTAACCCCTTGAACTGTACATGAACCCCTTGAACATGAACCCCTTGAACCCCATTAACTTCTGTACAATAACCCCTGCTAATTGGGTAAGAGGCACTTTTTCAAGTCGGTGCTCCTTTTTTTAGCAGGGGGAGAGTAACTGGCCCACCTCACCCCAGCAGTGTCTGTTCTCGTGGCTGTCTGCTGGTATTCTTTTGCATCTTTTTAGATTGTGAGCCCTTTTGGGACAGGGAGTCATTTAGTTATTTGATTTTTCTCTGTAAACCGCTTTGTGAACTTTTAGTTGAAAAGCGGCATATAAATACTGTTAATAATAATAATTAATAATACATTGTCAAGTTCTCACCCACTTCCCAGTTGCAGGGTGTCAAAGAGCTGTGATGGTGTTTGGAAGGCTATAATTCCAAGTAAATGCAGGTAGGGACCAGTGAGAGAGAGAGAGAAAGAGGGCATGTTATGTTGCTTCTTGGTTTGCCTGTAGTTTTCTACTTGTGTTTTTGCTAAGATCTGCAGCTGGGCATTGCAAGCAGCCAAGCATCTTCCAAAGTCTATTTGTTTTGTCCATCTGTCCCCCGACTTATGCGTCTCCCTTCTCATCTCATTTCAAGAAACTCTATTTTTTGTGTTGTCAGGGAGGGGTCATTGTGTAGTTGAAGAGATGCAATGCCCAGCTCCTCCAAATAGGGCAGAAAAGAATTTTCTGTCTGAAACCTTGGACAGGACTGCCACTTAGTGTCTGACAATACTGAGCTTCAAGAAACAATGCTCTGACAGCATAAGGCAGCTTCCTGTGGTCGCAGCTGGGCCCCATGCCTAAGGACTCCCACCCCGCTGTAGGATAAAAATTTAAAAAAAAAATTAATATTTTTTCTAACTCATTTCGCAGTCACTAAAACTAGTAGTTTTGTAACTATTTACTTTTCAAAGGTAATCTACACATTTTGTTTTTTGTAGGCTTACATGTATGCAATTTTATATTAAATGTGCTTAGAGCCATTTGGTCTGTTAACTCCTTTGTACTTTTTAAGTACACATTTCCATTGTACCATAGAGATATATTAAAAAATTTATTATAGACTTTATATCTCTAAGACAGCGGTTCCCAAACTGTGAGCTGTGGCTCCTTGGAGAGTCAAGGAAACCATCCTGGGAGCTACAGAATCCTGGCGTGTGTTTAGCCTGGAGAAGACAGAATACTACTGTTCAAATACCCAAACGGTTCTTCCTTACAAGAAGGCATATTCCAGGCAGAATTGGGCAATTAGTAGCAGGGCCAAGGGACCAGGAAAATGCTTGGAGTGAAGATGGGTTGTGAAGTGAAGGTGGAGCAAAGAGTGGTGCATGTGAACTTCAGATGCTGTGCATGCTCTGTTGCATGCATAAAATCTGCAACCAGGAAGAGGTATTTGATCTAGGGGCAGGGAAGGGTTGAGAGAGCTGTTAAATCAAAGAGCTCGGAGTGCAGTTTGGGCCAAGGAGTACAGTTTTGTGCACCAATGGAGCAGAGGTATAACGTACTGCCCTGGCGCCCATGGCAATGAAATCACAATGTAATGTGACATTGTGACGTGGCATGTGACATCGTGCCATCACTTCTGGGTTCTCCCTGGAGGGCTGGGAGCCTCCACAGGAGAAGGAATGGGGAGTGCAAAACCACCAGTACCTCCTGCATAACAAGGCTGGACCTGGGCAGTCATGTGCCCCCCCCCCAGCATAATGCCCAGGGCACATGTCCCTAAGACACCACCCAAGTTACACCTCTGCAATGGAGTGCCTGAAGGAAGAGGGCTCTAACCCACCACCTAAAAGGTCTGTGGTTCAAGTCCACCATGTATAGCTCAGGGGCACAGATAGGCAGGAGAGCAAGCTATTGTAGGTTAGAAAACCCAATGGAATAGGACTAGAGCACTGGACGGAACATAAATAGAATGACCAGGGGACAAACAGATCAGTGGATAGGAATGGTGACAAGTGGAGGGACTTGGCAGCCAAATAGACAATAGAATGTAGCCATTGTGCAGGAAATATTTCTAGCCAGGTCAGGTTGCAAACCAATGATTGTCAAGGTGGCCACCTCACTGATCTCCTCCTTCCTTTTTTTTCTCATGCAGACAGGACAAGTTGAAGGTCCACATGAGGAAACATACCGGCGAAAAACCCTATCTGTGCCAGCAGTGCGGGGCAGCTTTCGCCCACAACTATGACCTGAAGAACCACATGCGTGTCCACACGGGCCTGCGTCCCTACCAGTGCGACAGCTGTTTCAAGACTTTCGTCCGATCTGACCACTTGCACCGGCACCTTAAAAAAGATGGCTGCAACGGGATCCCTTCCAGAAGGGGGCGCAAGCCTCGGGTGAGAGATGTCGGTGGTGTCTCTACCCCAACCGCTAACCCTGACGACGGAAGCTTTGCGGGTGGCGAGGAGGCACAAGAAACGCAGGACACCGCCACGCCGCAGGACGGCCCGGAACAGCACTTTGAAGATAGCTCTAACGCCAAAGCGGCGTCAGGAAGTTTGAATGTAGCGGGGGGTTCGTCTGAGGGTAACACGCAAGAACTCTCCTAAACCAAAAAAAAAAAAAAAAGTGTCACAAAATCTAGTTATAACTTTCCTCCAGTTCCTCTTGGAAAAAAATGGTTTCCTCACCCTTTTTGGGGAAAAAAATTAGCCTTATAGGTCTATGATATATCTGTTTGTGATCTTCCCATAATGACCAGTTACTCTAACCTCTTGTAGCCACGGATTCATTTTAATTTTTTTCCCCCTTGAAAAAAAAAAGTGTAGAAAGTGGCCTGGTCGTGGGGGAGAAGGGGGGTGTTGATCAGATGTTTATAAAACATGTAATGAAGCTTCCAGAGTTTTAGTTTGTTAAAGTTTTAAAACCACACTCACACAGTATAGTTTACTAGAGATGTTACCTATTTTAACAAGCTGTATGTTCCGAGGGTCAAATGCAGGGAGGTCAGTGTGTTAGCTGTCTTGAGAAATCAAGGGAGCCTTAGAAGCATGTTTCTTTCCTCCTTCCCCCCCCCCCACCCTTCCTTTTCCCACCCCTGCCTGAAGTGCTCATCTTATGTTCCCTCCATAGGGAGATTTGCATCCTGCCATGATTTTCTATTACATTCTTGTAAGTCTCTTGGGCAAGAATAACAGGCTAATTTTCAAATCACACCCAGACCAGAGAATGGCATTGAGTTTCTTGGGGATCCCAGGTCATCCCATGTGCAAAATAAAGTATTTGAGTTGTTTGGACCATAGACTTGCCCTTGGAGTTGTAGAGCAGGTGCCAACATCACAAAGTCTTGGGGGGGGGGGGTGTATGTGTGTGGATACATTTTCAACGGATAAGCCAATGGAGAGAATGCCAGTGTTCCAATTTCTCAAAATCCCTGTAGGGATCCATGTGAAGGAATCCTGGGATGTTCTCCCCCACTCCACCCCAAAACCTTGATTTCCAGGATGAAAGCAGTTTAAAGCTTGCTTATGTTTGTAGTATTAGATTCACCCTGCAAAGACTTTATTTGCAGTTCTAAGCACAGTGGTCTGGGAAACAAGTTCCATTGAAATTAGTGGGACTTACTTCTGAGAAAATGTTGGTGAGATTGTGCTGTTAGTGTGTTCAAACACATGGATGCAGTCCTCAAATTACTTGGGAAAAATTCTACTGAAAGCAATAGAATTTCTGCCACATCTGCTGGCTTGAGAACTGTGGCTATAAGTTGAGCCCCCCAATTTATGAATTTGAAATTGTTTTGTCGAGTTGCTCTTCTTGAGGTTGTTGGATAGGCTTCATTTGAAATCTCTACTTCCCTGAATTTCAATAGTAATGACATTTTGTTGGATGCTATGGGCTCCCACAAGCTTTTTGATATCATTTGTCAGTTCAAAGTTTGTGATTAGCACCACTGGGAGCTGCAAAATGAGTTCAAATTCAAATATTGGCTTAAATGATTAGTTATTGTAATCTTTTCACTTGATGCTTTGCCCGCCACCAAGATTTGTTTCTGGGAATCCTGTTTCATGTATGCTTTTCGCTGCTGGCAAGAAACTGCCCTGGAAGGTGTGCTCTTCTAACAGTTTCCTGCATCCTTGCAGACAAGTTTCAGTTTTGACTCAGGTTGGAAGAGGTGACCCAAAACTACTTCTGAACTAGCTAGAAACCCAAAGAGACACTTCAGTAATGTAACAGGAGGAAATTGCCTCACACAATCGCAAAACTTGAACTTGCCGTGCAAAGATTTACTTTGGCTGGGCTGGTTTCCTGGGCTGTGGGCCACTGCTTTCATCTACACCTTCTGCAACTTCTACAAAAATGGTCTTTTAAACATCTTTCCAAGAAAAGAAATCTTTTAGGGTGAATGGGGGGTGGACGTTGCCACACCTTTAAAATCAGTAGGGGGAGAATTTCACCCTCATGAGCACATCAGGCTGGGAATTTTGTACTTCAGCAGATGGAGCACCTGCATCTTGACATACTGAGACTCCATGGGAGAGGTATGGTGCCCAAAGACCTGTGAAAAAGATCGTGAGGGGCATCCATGGTGTTCATTTAGTTGATGGAATGGGGGAGGTGGCTTTGAGCCCAGTCGTTGTCCCCCCGCCATGTTCATAACCCCTCTCAGCCCTGTTTGATGAAGTACATTTCCCTAAGCTTTTCCTTCCTTTTCTCCCCACCCACCCTCTCACCTACCTATTTTTGGTACCAAATATATGTGGGGTTGGCCCTTGTATGAGAGATGCCAAATTCCTAGCATAAAGCAAGCTAGTAGTGCAACACTTGAAAGCAAAAGTGCATGTTTCAAGCCACATGGAGGCATCTATAAATCCCCCCCCCCCCCAATGTCTGAGACTTTTCCACAGTCTGGGTTGCATTTAGTTTGTAGATTTGGACCAGGGCAAGTCTTCTTGGTCCAGATTTCAGTGGTGACCCATTCCCCCACCTATGTAAGAAGAGAAGTCTAGAGATAAAGCAATGACTGAATCAGGTTTATATAAAAAGGCACAGTAACTCCCTCTAAGCTAAAGAACCAAGGGCACCTTTTAGCCATTTCAGAGTTTTATCAATGCACAGTTTAAAAATGGTGAGAGAAAGAGAGAAAGAGAGGGATTTTAGTCCTTTTTTATTCTACAAGCACTTTTTAAGATTTCGTTTTTAATTTAATATTGAAAAGGTGAACCATTTGGACGAATGTAATCAAATAGGGAGTGTGTGTGTTTGTGAAGGGAGTTGGGGGAAAGGGGAGAAAAACAGGGTTAGGTGGGAAGATGGATGTTTTATTTAATACAGAAAAAGCAATAAAAAACCACAAAAAAATAAGATTAGAAACAAAGAAGTCTTAGCACTTTGAAATGGAACGGGTACTTTGAAATCACTTTATCTTAATTTAAAATATATATATATATAAAAAAGAAAGAAACGAATATGTTTACACGTTGAAACCATCTTCTATGGAAAGAAATTTATTGTTGTTTATTGTTTTTATTAAAATAATTCCTAAAATTGAATTTATTTTTGTAAGAGAAAAAAACAAATATGTATATATCTATATATTGGGAGAGAGAGACTTAAATGGAATCCACTGTTTCGGTTTGCGGATTAATACGGAAACAAAAATGGGAGGACTGAAGTTAATTAGATTCTGTGACACAGCAAAATTGAAAAACAAACCCTCGGAAGTGATTTGCACTTCATAAAATATAAAAATGGAAGCTTGAATTTTTAGGCAGGAATCATGGGGTTATTTTTGTGTATGGTTGTTTTTTCCCCCCTTCTCTCTCTCCTTTTTTTTTTTTTTTTTTTTTTTTTTGGTAATGTCTTATAGCCAGTGCTGGCCTGTGTGTTTTCCTCATTGGTTTTCCCATCACCCAACCACAATCTCAGTCCTGGGACCCTCTTCAAATAAATTGAACTTAGGCAAGTCAGTGTCTTGCAGCCTCCTGCCCAAGATGCGTTTTCTGTCACTTGTGGACCTGAGGGTTTGATCAGGAATGGTATGAACAAGTCCAGTGGAACTGGTTTCTGCAACATGTGTCCATTGCGTTTCCAACCATTTTATTCCTGGGTCACTGCCTTACAGCAAGGTATAATAGTGTGAATCCATTGTTCTGTCACCCAAAATTGAAAGCTTTAAAAAATACTTCAGATCCCGTTTCATTTTTACAGAAGCCTGGATCAATGGGAATGGCTCCTTTAGCCACACGTTGCAGTTGTAATAAAAAGCAGGTTTTAAGCTGATTTACTTATCTTTCCAGCTCCGGTCTCATGTGTTATTAGTGTGTTCCCCACCCCTTTGAATGGTGGATGTTTCAAGCACTGGATACCTGAGTTTTGTTGCTGATAGGCTAATTTAGGCTGAGATCTTCAGTGAACTATAAGATGGAGGCACCGAGAGTGCATTTCTCCAAAGAACATATGGTTAGAGATAAAAGACCACCACCACTACCTCCTGTGGACTGAAATAACCCCCCTACCCCCCCCAAATTCTAGTTTATTTTTGTTTCTCTTTAACTAGCTCTCTCTTACAGCTACTAGAAGAGAATAAGCAACAGTGATTGGAGATTCCAAAACAAGTGTCACCATGACTTTTCCCTTTGGGACAGGAGGGACCTTGGAAAAAGAGAAGAGAGCTAATAGTTGGATCCCCAGCTGAGAGTTCATTGTAAAAGACATCTTATGTTAGGCTGCATTTGGGAGCTAGTAAGAAGATAACTGCTGCCTGCAAGGGCTTTGCCAAACAGGAGATGGTGAATTGGGGTAGATCCATATTGTAAAGCTGGTAAGATTTCTGGATTGGCCATTTTCTGTTGCCAGAAGTGGGCATAAATACTTTGTGATCTCTTTAGTGCAAAGAAGCATTTTCGGCAACCTTACCCTTCTGGGAAATCCATTTTATAAACTGACCTGACAAAACAGCAAATGTGTCCCACTCAGCCTCTTCTGATCTTTCCTGTGTCAATTTAGCCTGTTGATGAAGGAGGTCCCAGGTACTGAATTGGCTATCCTCTTCCCATGCCACCAACCATGTCCTCCTCCACTTCCACAGAGATCCTTGGCTTAGCACTGACTAAACTATTGCATATGCAAAAACTAGCGTGGACTTTGTAAATAGATAGCTACATGAGGTTCTTTATTGTAATCAAAAGTTGTGGTATCTCTTCCAGTTTGTTTTACACTTTTGTCTCCACCCACGGCTGTTCATGTTTTGTGTGTGTGTGTTTCTTCTCTCTCTCTCTCTCTCTCCCCCCCCTTCCCCAAAACCACCCACAACCTCTTAAGAAAATAAATTTTCCTCACCATCACTGCCCAGTATGGACACCATAAAAAACTTTCCAAAGAAATCAGGGATTTTTTTTTTCCTTTTAATTGTAGGTTCTGATAAGAAATGGAAGCCAACCCTTTTTTGTCCCCCCTGTCCAGCATGGTAGTTGCCCCATCTTTCAGATCTAGTCTGTCCTTTAATGCTGAAGTGGTCCTCTTCCGCCTAGCATTGGCAAAATGGCAAAAAAAAAAGACCCCTGCAAATATCTGGGCAGTACAAGTTGTTCTAGACCTGTTTTGTTTTTCTGATTTGAAATGAGCATCCCAGAGGAGAAGTGATGTTGGCTATTGGTCCATATTGGCTTTCCTTGCTAAAACTGCTTCCCACAGAGTTGTGTTCTTCATTCTGAGTCTCAGCCAACTTCCCACTAATGGAAGGTTGTGCTTTGCCCCACCTTGACTCCATTGTCCGTGGGAGATTTGACCAATTCAGCAATTGGCCTCATGATTCAAGCACAATCCTCTTGCAGTCATGCGTACTAAACATCCTCCATCCTTAACATCCTTAACCGTTTCCCCTTGTCCATTTCAGTCTCTGCAAAAGCAAGGCTTGCTGGCTGGCCAGAGGTAACCATTTGGGGCTTGCCTGCACTACCAGTATAAGCCTGTTTAACAGCCAGGCCTTCGCCACAGGGAATCTTGAGAACTGTAGGTAGCTCTGTCAGGGTAAGGGCTAAAAGGAATCTCTAACAGAGAATTCTGCACCCTCACCAGACTACAACTCCTAGGATCCTTGAGAGGCAGTCATGCTAGTTAAACAGGTATAAAACCCATATTGGTTTGTAGTGAAGACCTCTCCTTTCCCTGCCCCCTTAAATGTATTTTTTTTTCTGAACAGAGATACCGCACCTTGTTCTTAATGAGTTGTTTTTACCCTTCAAGGGGCAGGGTGGGGGGTGGAATCTGATTTGTGATAACTTGCAGTGGGGCTAAGCTTCAAGCCTTGGTGCTGGCAACACTTTAACACAAGCCTTGATGTGTTTGCACTAAAAAGAGAAAAATTGTATACCTTCTCCATGTAGAGAGGCTCTCACCTCTGGATACGTTCTGCCTTAACCTTCTTAATCCCCTTTGTACAAGCGACAACAACAAAAAGGATATATTGCATGCAGGGCCTTTCCTTGAATCACATACTGTATATAAAGCATTTGATTTTTTTAATTATTATTTTATTTTTTAAAAAATATATGCAGGTTGTGATAAAGTGTTGCCAAAGAAACTGTTGATTTATACCACATTTCAGGAAGAAGAAAAAAGAGAGCTTAACTTCTGAATGACATCAACAAAAAAATACAGATACAAAAGTATTTCCTTTTTGGCTGTTTTTTTTTTTTTTTTAATTGATTGCAAACCAACTGTCAACATAATGGCAATCAAGTGGTTGCATCTCTGCTTGTTAGGGTATGTGTGTCTTCTACGTCTGTTTCTTTGACAGGTTGGGAGGCAGGCTGTTCAACAATTCTGCTATTATTACACCTTTGATTTCCTCTAATCAGAATTTTGGAAAACGGGGGTGCTTGAGGTAGTGCTGGGGCTCGGTGGGGGAGTGGAGAAATGGACTCTGATGAAAAATAAGTAAGAGTTCGATCAAAGACTTGTAGGGTTTTGATCTGAGGGGCAAGAAGGTTTTGCAACTCTATCTTAGAAGCAACAGAGCATGGGGCACAGTTTTTCCTGGTGCTTCTCTGACCCCCTAGCCTAGAAAGAAACATGCTTTGGACACACAAACTCTATTGCCTTTGATCAAGTTACAGAATACCATGGCCACCAATCCCTGTGTTTGCACCTTTTTCTGGAAGCTTCTCCCTAGGAGCCAGTATTGCGCTTCTCCCAAGGCTGTGTTTATGTGAATGTCAGCTAGAGAGGTTGTGAAGTGCTTCAGTGTCAAGGGGGCAGCTGTGATGTAAACAACAGTAGGGGGGGCAGTTTAGCACCAAGATGATAAGACCAGAACTGGTTAATATCTAGCATGCTGTGCTATAAGTTCTGCAGTACACTCTCCTCTCTCACCATGTAGCTGTCTTCATTAGGACATGGGATTTGTGGTGGGCTCTTTTGGCAGTGCCCCATTGGAGATGCACTGGATTGTCATGAGAAAGTGGTCTTTGCAATTGAGAGATGTATTTGTCAAGGTTCAGACTTCTACAACTTTCCATATTTCAGAGGGGAGTTGGCAGGAGCTTATTGATGTAAGAGTTGAGTGTGTTCTGATTTTTCTTGTATGTTATGCTGTACCCATGACTCTTAGGGTTCACCATGGAGTTTTTGTGTGTTTGGCCCACCTTGCCTCTGCTGTTTTTCAAAAATGCTGGATCCTCTGCTGAGATCCTTGAATTCTAAGCCTCCTCCTCCTTAAAGAGTTCTTCTCATCTAAAGAGTCAGAAGTGGTGAGAGGCACTCAAGCCCCTCATTCCTACTGGGGAAGATGAGAGAGGGACCTGGGACCAGCTTTTTGCTGGTTCATCGCTGGCCTGGTTTCCACTCCTGGGGCATGGAGAGGAGCAAGTTCTCAAAGAGTGGCAGAGGATTGGCCAAACACTTTGTCCATTATTTGGCCATGTCCCTGGACTTCAGAAGAGGGGCCTTGATTTGACTAAGCTGTATCAGCATCCTTTTGCCCTGCCCCGACCCCACAAAAAAAGCCTTAAGCGTAAAAGGAGGATACAGCATGTTGAAAATGTTAACTACTTTCCTTCTTTGCACTAATGCTGCCCCATTGAGTTCAATGGGGATATTTTTCTGTTGCACTTTTTATAAAGCTTTTGGAAACTTTGCATGGGCGAGAAAGGACAGGGACTTTGAAAGATTTTTCAGTTAACAGTTGATATATGGAAAGGGATTTTTTAAACAAGAAAGGGGCTTCCTGTTTTATCCCCCTTCCCTTTCAGGTCTGATCCTTTCCATCTTCTCTTTCCACCCAAACATTTAATGCCTAGTTGTAGGAAATAGCTTTGTAGGTTTGCTGAGACAACTGGACCATAACGTGGACAGTAGAGCTGACCGTGAGGCTGCCATAGGCAGTCTCCTCAGCAGGTGGATTGGTGCGTGGATTGGTCCGTCTCTATCTGCCCACCTCCACTTCTGCACCTCCTGATTGATGGATTCAGAAAGGAAGAGGAAAACAGAACAAGAGAAGAGGGTGATGGGCTAGAGAGCATGAGAGACACTGTAGCCCAGTGGTCTACTCTCCTCTATGCTTCATCTTCTGCTCCATTCTCCTCTTTGAATCCAGTGAGCAGGAGGAAGAGGAGGAGTGAGTGCATTGCTGGGTGGGGGTGGTGGTGGTGTGGCATTTGGCTGGGAGGTCGTGTGCCAGTCCTGTTGGGAGGGCCTCACTGTTTGAGGTTTTTTCCCCTGCTTCCAGCTTGGCATCATCTTCCTTCAGACACACTCTTTTTCTTCTTTCATGACTTGTTGAGATCAGCAGGAAAGGCTCAGGATGCAGAACTTCTGTATGTATAAGACTCTGTTCTATAAGCAAGACAAGACATTTAAAAAACCTTTTGATTTGTATCGAGTTCTCCAACTGCTCCTCCGTTTTTAAGGTCACTTGAGAATCTCTTGTCTGGTTATCCATTATCCAGTTTTCTTTGTCTTCTCCCCAGATCAAGCAGCCCAACTTTGCTCTTTAAAATGAATCTATCAATTTATTTATATTTTCAGCATATGCCGAAAGCTTTATTTAAGTTAAGAGGAACACTTACCTTTTTAAAAAAAAATTTTAATTTTATTTTTGCTAGTTGTCCACATGAGATTAGCTTCATTAGGTGGGTACTCATTTAAATAGCCCTTTTATTGTATGGAGAATGTTAATAAGATGCTGTAACAAAGCTATGTTTTTCTAAGAAATTATATATATATAAAACATATGAATATATATATATATGTACAAAGAGAAAATTTAAACTTTATGCTGGGAGTGGGCTTTAGAACTTTCTTATACCCTCTACCAGAAATCAAATTATTTGAGTACAAGGAAGATAAAGGAGAAATTATTTCAGATGGGGGCCACGTTTCTTATGTCTTTATTATTATAATTATTGTTATTGTCTACAAAGAGAATGATCTATCCAGAGCATTCAAAGTTCATCTTTTTTTAAAAACAAACCATAAATGACTAATTTTATGTGTTGTTGACTGAGGTGGGCAAAGCACAGAAAAGACATTCCATAGATTGTATGTTTGATAATTCTTTATTAGAAAAAAAAATTGGGAGATGTGTCCAAAAAAAATTATATATACATATATAAAATATAAAATGCACTTTTGCAGGGGGGGGGGCTTAAAATAAATATATAAATAAATATAATTAGAAAGCTGCAACAGTTCTTTCATTCTTGTATATAAGACCCACTTTTTAAAGTAATGTAATAATCAAAATATTGATAGCATTTTTTAAAAATTTTTAAAAAATAAAGGCTCTGAAAAGTTAGATGTTCAGAATCAGAGTTGAAAAGCAAGATGATAAAAAGGGTAGAGGCTACTTGTTGTGATTCAAAGAGCTGTTTCGGGGTGACCAAGACTTTGGCCACCCCCCAGGTGAAATGTTTTGACTTATTTTTCATTGAACAGTAGAGCCCCCATGCCGGTTTACAAAGTGTTTCCAAACGTTACCATCTTCACGGTATGAAAAAGTGGGAAGTCAGCAGTTCAAAAAACAGAACCCGGATGTTCCCTTGTTGGGCGCGGAACTAATTGTGTGGTGCTTTGGATCCCAGCCATGTGTAGAAGGTAGTCGGGCAGCTCCTGTGCCATTGGTCGACGTAAGATCCTCATCCTTGATGCTCTTCCCTAGTTAATAAATGAAGCCCCTTGGTTTCAGCTGGTGTTCCTCCCAGTGAAATATGCTTGGTATCACTTCCAAACAAGCCCAAGGTTAAAACAAATCTACGTAAAATCCATTTACACATTAAATACATTATTTCCAGACATAATGTCCAGACTCAAAGGGCTTTTTTGTGACAATGAGAGAGGGCCTTGATGCATGCCAAGGTATTCTTGAGACCATGGGTCACTGCAGCAAAACCCACTTGTAACTGTTCTAAGAAAAATGCAGTTGTATTAATGTGCTCAGGCTTCCAGATGAGGGTCACCCCTTGTGATGCAGGATGCAGGCCACTTGAAAATGTCTTTGTGGGGCAATTCCCCAATATAGCAAGTGATGAGAAGTAGTTCTAAGGCTAAGTCCTATATGCATTTATTTGGGAAGAGGTCCTTCTGAGTTCCAAATAAATCGGCTTAGGTTTGGGTCTCCTTAAACACATTGACTCAGCTTTCCTCTTGATGTTACTACCTATGTCGATTGCAGTCCAAGGTCTAGGAAAGCCAGTCACTCATCCTATATAAAAAGCTCAATTTTTGGCTCTATCAACAGAGCAGTTTACCAATAACATATCCACACCAATAAAGGTTCGTACACAAATTGTGATTCTCCACATTGTTGAAGATGTCCACCATTGGTGTATGGGTCCAAGAATAGGACAACAACAATGGAGCTAATTGTATCCATACAACTTTTCTTGCATCATATTCTTTTATGGGCAGAGTGGGTTTCTGTTTTCTTGCCCTTCTTGACCCAGTCCAAGACAACAACAAAACCCTCATTTCCGTCAGAGGCACCCCCAATATCCCAAAAGCAAGTGATATAGTTCCCTACAGCTTTGAATCACAACAGTATCACTATACCAATTCAAGATACTCAATTCACAATGGCCAACCATCCCCTGAAAGAATGAGAATGCTACTCATTTTTATATTTTTTATCTTCTCTTCCCCCCCCCCCCAATTTCCAGTAATTAAATTTGGCCACAAAGAATGCTAAGGAGGTGAATCTTTTGAATTCATAGTGAGTGAGAAAGAGGTAAAAATTTGTAGAAACAAATATTACTTGTTTGGTTGTTTCCCCCCCCCCCCATTCCTGTCCCCAAATCTCCAGCTTGAATGTGTAGGGCTGGGTAGCTATGCTTTTTATACCATTGATTTTGATTACTTCGCTGAGGGGTGTGTGTGGAATTTTTGGACAGGGCTGATTCTGTCATGGCTCCTAGTTGGATGCTAACTTATAAGTAGAAGTTGACTAGATTCTACTGACCCCTTCAACTCTGGGAATAACTCTTTACCTTGGAAAGAGTCTTCTTTCCAAACTCCTAACCAAGCCATTAGGTTCTTCCCAAGATGCTCCTGGAAGCATGGGAAGAAGGAAGCCATTTTTTCCCAATTCCACTGTGCCTCATGAATTTGCTCTGACTCTGGCTTTTACTGGACAAGCTCCCTCTGGAGATGAGTTGGGTCTGTCCTCATGGCGGTGCTATTGGTCTGCCCAATCTTCCCCACCCCCCTTCTCCTGACTTGGAACTAGTTAGACACATGGGGACCCAAGACAGCCCATGCTCAGCAGTACCACCCCATCCAAGATGAATCTTTTGAGTCAGGAAGGTGCTAGGGTCCTGTTGCAGCTTGGGGTTAAGAAAGCAAACCAAAGAAAGACCAAGAGCTTGTGTGTGTGTTCTTGGAGGATTATGGGAGTTCATGATTACAATGGATATTGGTGTTTAGCATCCCTGATAAATAAATAATGGAAGGTGCCTTCATGTTAAGGGTTGGGAATTTGATGAAATTGTGGATAGCAGATGTAAAGGTCTTGTCCCTCCCTATATATAATTGACAAGTTTGTTGTAACTGAAGTAGGGTCCGTCCTCCCACCTGCAATCAGAGCAGCAGTTGCATTCTTCCTAATGGCTCCATTGCCTTGAAAATTATCTTAGGGGATGTCTGACTTCCGTAGCTAAGCTTTATTTTACTAGTCATGGCTTTTCTTCCACTGCTTTTGCCCAAGGAACCATGGGAAGTAGTGACATATTTGGGAAGAAATGCCGGTTTCCTAGTGAAATCTATCGTACAAAACCAACCTGCTTTGAAACTGATATAACTGGCTTGGCTTCTCCCACTCACACCCCCCCCCCCCCAAAGAACCCTAGAAAATGTATTTTTCTGTTTGTTAATTCCAAGGATTCTTGGTTCTTCTGCAAAATGACTGCTCTCAGGGTTACTCTCTTGGGAGCCTGGACTGTTAAAAGACCTTGAAACGGGTAGACAATTTTGTGATTTAGACACACCGTGGACTTTCTCAAGGTTCCTTGGAGAAAGCAATGTTCGTTTTAAAATGAGAGTTTTAAAATGAGTATAGGTGTGGCCTTGGTTCTGTTCCTTATTTTCCACTCTTGGAATCCCTTGGTCCAGTATCTGTCAAGTATACATCAAAGGCCCAAGACAGGCACCCACTTTTGCAGCAAGTGAAGGCCTGATGCACAGTTTTTACCTTTTTCTGCAGAAAATATCAAAAATTAATTTTCTCTAGCTTATAGTACGCAGCTGCTTGTTTAAGTATACCTGTTTCTGTGCTTCCTTTTCATTGAATCGTCTTTAAGAGTGAGATATTCCTCGGTTGATTCTACAGTTCTTTCCTGCAGCAAATGCTGCAGGCTTCATCCGCCTCCCGCACCCCCCAGCCCCAATCCTCTTTTTCTAAAATGGCAATGGATCCTGTGGGGACAGGAACATGATCAGGTTTCTCTGTGCTGAGAAACTCTTTTTTCTCTCTTACTCTTCATTTTATTCCTTCTCCCTCTGTTTTGTTTTGTTTTTCCTTCAAATTGGCAATGGATATTTCTTCACTGCTATTATAACCCTCCATCCCCCAGGGAGTTAATTTTAGGAAGGGGTTGAGAATTTGTTGGGAGGCCTTGGGATTTTTTTTCATATTAAAATGTTAATTTTTGATGGACACCCAGGTCACAATATCCAACACTAATTTCAGGCTCATGGGTAAGAGAAATAACCTTTCTCTTTCCCTGGATCTCTTGTGTTTAACAGAAGAGCGAGAATTTACAAAAAAACAAAAAAGTTGCATTGATTTTCTTCTATTGTTCAGGACTGGTTGTTGACTAAAATCAAATCAATTGTATGTTTTTTTTTTCCATATATTGTACTGTAATAGAGAACTGTTCATTCTTTGCACTAATAGATTTCTTTTCTCTCGAATATTGGCCTTGTCTCCATTTACTGGTCTTTCTCCCAAATCACCCCACCCCCTTATCTGAGCAATAATGGGTTTGGGTGGACTCACTGGACAGCATTGCTTTTTGGGTGCTTAACTCGCAAACACGCTCCATACCCTAGAATTGAAATGCAGTCTGCATTGCAGCCCCTGATGAGATTGGAACCTCTTGGCT
The DNA here is from genome assembly GCF_035046505.1 of Tiliqua scincoides. NCBI lineage: Eukaryota > Metazoa > Chordata > Lepidosauria > Squamata > Scincidae > Tiliqua > Tiliqua scincoides. The sequence goes on along the minus strand of NC_089828.1, from coordinate 40,807,454 downwards.
TGTTAAAATGATTTAATAAGGGGTAGGCTATTGTTAAAGCAGTCACCTGATGAAAGAAATCTTTGTCAATTAATTTGTCTTCTATGAAGAGTCAGATGGACCTTCTAGCCCTGTACTGTCTACACACTTATTGGCAGTGGTTCTCTAGAGTTTCAGACAGGGGGACATCTGTACCTGGAGATTCTACTCGGGTCGAACCTAGAACCTTCTGCATGGAAAGCAAGTGCTCTGCTACTGAACTACAGCCTCCTAGTTTAAAGCAATATTTAGAAAAAGAACATGCCCCTTTCTCTGAATATGTCTCAGAAGAAAAGCATGTCCCATAGGGTTGGTGCAAGGACTCAGTATTGTTGAACAGTTACCAAGGGCCCCCAGAAGTTGCCTGTCTCTGAGACCACATCTGCATCCATGGCCTTTGGGCAGCAGTGACAGGGCAGCTCTAGTGGCCTAGAGAATTGTCCCATTGTTGCCTCTGGTCTTCCGTCCTAGTTGCAAATGGGAGATTTTGTTATGCTGGTGAGGCCTCTGGCTGAAAGCTGCCATTTGTTAGTGGGAGGCAAGGGCAGCTAGAGGAAGCAGTGACAGAGTAACACCCTCTGACAGAAGAGTATCACGACCTCTTCCCCAGAGTGACCAGATGTCATAATTGCAAAAGAGGACAAGGCACCCCAAAATGTAGGGCAGCCAAGAAAAATATAGGACATGACAAAATACAAGCTAAAAATACTCGTAAATTGATTTCATGTGGTTAATTTAAACACTACATTACTTATTATTAAATTTAAAACTGTACAGGCATGCCCCCATGACCACGGGGGTTCTATTCCAGAACCTCCCGAGGATACCTGAATCCATGATTATGAGGGGTGCCTTTGGAGGCAAGGGGCGTGTGTAGGCCCGCAGACTCGATCTGCAGGTAAGTGAATCCGCGGATACAGGATCCACAGATATGGGGCATCCTGTATTACATATAATTTATTAATGACAAGAAGGCTATATGATGCCTTTTCACAGGGTAAAGGAGGACATTTGAGTTCCTTTCCAGGACACGAGGCTAAAAAAAAGGACATGTCCTGGAAAAAGAGGACATCAGGTCACCCTGCTCTTCCCTCTTATCCCAGTCACCAAAGCAAGCACCACCATGAACCTGAGGGGAGGGTCACCTAGTAGGAGGGGGCCCTCTGAGGACAGTTTGCTAAGAGCCATTACAAACAATGAGTCAGCCAAAATTACTTCTTTGTTTGTAGATGATGTAAACACATACCCCAACAGGCACCATCTTAGAACAGGCGCCCTCTTCTGGAATGGCACTTGCCACCCTAAGGTAGGTACTAACATGGGAAAATAGTTTATTATTTATGCAATTTTTACCCAATGTTCTCACCAAAGGGCAGTTTGCATGTATTAAATCTGCTGACTGACTAATTGGGATGCTTTTTTAATGGATCTCAGGGTTTTTGATTGGTTGGTTAATTAAATGCATCCCTAATCATCATCATCATCATTATGGTTTATTGTGTTTATTTATTGTGTTTATTTTTACACTGACACTTTCAATTGCCTTAGGATGCCTTCGGATGGAAGGTGGCATAAAAAGTGCAAAATAAAATGGAAAAGAAATTGTAACACACGAGAGCATTTTCAAGTATTCAAAGCACTTCACATGCATTATTTTGTAGTAATCAGTACAACAACCCTGCAAGGTAGGTCATTTGTAACTTAACAGCTCTGGCCATGATATTAGTTTGAAAAATTATGAATAGTGCAGTACAGTGTAGTCTCTGTAAAAACTATTGTAGTTGTGGCAAACTTCTGTTACAAAGTGTTTTTAATTTCTTAAAGAATGGTGCATGGCCTATGGGCTATTAAATCAAGTGAACTTGAACCTGAATAGTGCAGGCAGAGGGAAATTTTCTTCCTCTCTTAAAATACCAGAAAATAGATCAAGAAAGCCTTGGGACCAAGGAACGAAGAACTTCTTGATGTTGTGCACTATTAGCATATATAAATGGCAACTTCATGTTCAGAGGCAGACTGCCTGATGCTGGAAATGCATAATGGGGTGCAGGGCTGGCCTTAGGGCAATATGGCCTATGTTGTGACATTGGGCCCTGCTCTCTGGTACCCCCTTGCACTGGGGCGGCAGGTGGATCTCCGACAGCTGCTGCCAGCATCTGGCAACCTGGAGGTGTTACCAGGAAGGTTGTGTGGGAGTTATGTCACTGCAAACTATTTTTGGGTGCCATGCTTTGCACACAGCACCACAAGTGTCTGGCTTGCTGCTGCTGCAGTAGCCTGATGAGTGGGGGACCATGAGTGAGCACCCCGGATTCCACCCCACCAGTCCTGAGGCTGGCCCTGACGGGGGGGGGGGGGGATATTGTCTTCATAGCTTGCTTGTGGTCTTCTAGCAGGTATCAGGCTGGGCCATTCCCAGGAACAGGATGCCAGAAGGGATTTTAGACTTTTGTTTAAGAACAGGGGCTCTGCTTAGGGACTTAGGAAGGAGAAGTCTGTCTACAGCTAATTACCTTGATAGTAAATGGAAACCTACATGTTCAAAGCAGTGTATCTCTGAATGCCAGATTCTGGAGACAAACTATGGAGCAGGGTTGTTCCCTTTATATTAAAAAATAAATAATGTTGGTAGACTTCCTTGAGGCATTTGATTGGTCACTGTTAGAACAGATGCTGAGCCAGAAAGACCTTTGGTCTGATCAACAAGAATCTTTTTTCTGATCAGGAAGAGGGCCAGCAGTCAGTCTCTGCTCGTCTGATGGAGGGAGGGAGGGAGCATGGAGCAGTCCACATCCCAAGTACCAGATGCTGGGGACAACCCTGGGAAGGACAATTGCCTTCACACCTTTTTTTATGCTTGTGGACTTTCTGGAGGCATCTGTCTGGGCACCGTTGGAAACAGTATAGCTAATGCTACAATAAATTGTTGATCTTTAATTACATACCACAGTAATAATTTTGCTGTACAGTGTAGTTTGTTGCAGCATAAACAAAAAATCAGATCCCTGTTGCCATAGAGATTACATTCTTCAGTTTTTTGACACTGAGGGAGTGGAGGCAAGAGGTGGTGACAGGTCTTGGTCTGAGGGGATGCTTAATCAAGGCATCCCTTAAAATGTTCAGGTACCTCTCAAGCGGCCATCAACTGAAATTGGGTGAATGGTCAGCTACTGCCACCCCTTGCTGTCATAGCCTTCTGCCATACCTGGTGGAGATTTGTCAGATGGAGCAGAAGCTGGAGGCTTCACTTAGTAGTGGTCCCCTTGCTAGAGCTTAAACCTGGATAGATGACCCAAGCACGCTGACCACCAATGCTTCAGGAAAGCCAACAACAGCAATGGGTAATGAGCAAATGGAGTGATTTGTTTGTAGGCTTGTTTCAGTTGGAAGGTAATGGCTATGGATAGGGTTGTCAGGTTGGATAAGTCCCCAAGCCTAAGATTTCTGAGACAGAGCCTGGTGATGTCACAGGGCTGCCAATTCTTTAACAATAGGGGGAAAAAATCTGGTACAAGCAATGGCGTAGCTAGGGGGTAGGAAGGTACATTACCCTGGGTACCATGCCTTGAAGCGGTGCCAACCTGTACTCCCGACAGCAGACTCAAGGTGAAAAAAGTGACCTACTGAGTGTCAAGGAGGCTATGTGCTGCCTCCTTGGACCTCAGAAGGCCTCCTGAAGGTATTTCCAGTTTTCTTGAAAACCGGAAGTGACTTTTAAGGCCTCCAGGAGGCCTTCTGTGGCTCAAGGAGGCTGTGGGGGGGCTATTAAAATTTTTTTGTGCTCTCAGGTGCTAGAGGCCTTAGCTCTGCCACTGTACCATGGCAGGTCCTGGCAGAAAGGCAGGAATTGGCAACCTTTCTGGGCAAAGGGGCCAGACATTTGGCAATGATGTAATTGCCAAACGTCTGGGTTGCAAAGCTTCCAAAAGTAGCTGCACGGAGCTTCGCTTGGGAGGCAAGCCTCCTGCCAAATTTGCCATATGTCGGACCGGGAACTGCGCAGCACGGAGACTCCATGAACCTGGGCAGGTAGTGCAGATGTTCCTTGTCTGGAGCATGGCCAATTTGGCAGGAGGCTTGTCTACAAAGCCAAGCTCCACACAGGCCAGATGACTGGGTGGCAGGCTGAATCCAGTCCACAGGCTATAGATTGCTGACCCCTGCAGTAAGGGGAGGTAGCCACCACCCAAAAATGGCCCAAGTGTAACCTTTGTCATCTGTCTGCCAGAGAAAAACTGTAGAAATTGGTTCATTTTGGGCAAATTGGCCCCTGCAGTTAAGGGCCGCTTCTCTTCTCCGCAATTCCTCTGCTGCTTTGTTCCCCTTGACCTGTTTAAACAAGACGAGGGTGGATGGGAGAAGAGGAAGCAGCAGCATTCCAGCACACACTCCCACTCACTCACCTGAGTTTGCCTCATGCATAGGCCATCTCTGCAGGCAGGGGAAGGACAAGGTGGGGGAAGTACTTGAGCTGGGTGTGAAGGGAAATGAGAGATGACGCGGATCACCCCTGGGGACAGCAGGACAAATGCCTGACTTATTCAAACAACCCCCATTGTGGAACAATGACTCCTTTGGGGAAGGGTCATAGTCCAGTGATGAGGCAGGTACAGAAGGGCCCATGTCCAGACTTGAGTTAAAATGATACAAAAACCTTAAGTTACCCATATTGATCCGTTGCGGGGGGGGGGGGGGGCGGGGACCTGCCAAAGTAAATCAGTAATTTGATTAGGACCAACTGAAAATTCTCAGCATTAAGTTTTCAAGTTCTTGAGGACTTCTCATCTGGCTGAAAGTTCAGCAAAACACCTTGAACCTTTTTCTGCAGCCCTACTTATGCATGTTCCCAGAACAACCTGAAGTGGGGCAAGTTAGCTATGAAAGGTGTCTATTGGCTAGTGCACATGCTGTCACAACACACTTTTGGCACTCCAGCCCATAAAAATTTTTTTTGCGATGTAAACGATGTATAAATTAATAAACATATGTACAGGTAGTACTTTAATTAAAAACAAAAAATGGGATGCTCTCCTGACACATGAAGAGAGGGCAACATTTATGGCCAATTCAGCAATGTATATCTGTAATGCAAGTTGCAAAGTTGATCTGGTACTGGTGGAAGAAATGGATTTGTTTCCCCTTTGAAATCTTATAGCTGGATTCATCCATGGTAGGGCCACATCTGCCTTGCCCTCTGCATCAAGCTTTCCCTTGCTCAAACTGATCACTCTGAAAACTTGCAGAACCAGGTTTTTCAGTGTATTCTGAGCTGGGTGTCACGGTGTGGCCCATATTCCCTGATTGTCTTAAAGGAGCTTTCCTGGCTCTCGTCCTGCTAAGCCGCTTGTCTCAGGTGGCGCAAAGTAAGTGCAACTTGATGCTGGATCGAAAACACGAGAGGCTGCTTCTAATCTGCCTTTTGCACAGATTACAACCTGAGAGGCTCTGCTAATGCCGGCGCTCGCAGCAGGCTCAGGACCCGGGTTAGAAATGCCGCTTAATGGGGAGACAAGCTGTTGCCCAGCAGGGACCAGCAAGCAGATGGTGACAAATTTAAAGAGGGAATTGAACCAAGGGGTCTGGCTGCCTTGTTTTTGCCTGGTACAGTCATTTCTCTTTGTATGTGAATTCGCTATGTGCGAATTCGCTTATCCACGAGGGGAAGAATTACTACCTACCTCTCATTATCTGCACCTCTGTTCTCATTATCTGTTATGCAGAGGCCTTCCAGAGGCTGCAGGAACCTTTAGAATGGTGCCTGTGACCAGCACGGACCCCTTTAAAATGGCCCGTGGAAGCTTTTACAGGTCATTTTAAAGGGGTCTGGGCTGGTTGCAGGTGCCATTTAAAGTTCTCTGCAGCATTCAAGAGATATTTTGGTGCTGTCTGCTGCACTCTGCCGGCTTCTGGAGGGTCTCTGCTGGATTCTTCTGATGGTACCTCTTCCCCCCAAGGTACCACTTGTACCTAACCCCATTGATCCGATAGGATGAATGGTTCATTATCTGCAAATTCACTATCCATTGGGGTTGCTAGGAACCTAACCCTAGCAGATAACAAGAACTGATTGTAAGTGAAAAATGGGGGGGGGGGAGCAAAAGGTCCTTTGCAGAGGCATCAGAGATATAGCCAGTATGGTCCAAGGTATAGGAACAGAATTTCATGTAGCGAAACAGTCTACCTCTGATCATGGAGACACACAATAAGGGACTTGCATAGTATTGAGAAAAGCAGAATGTTTAACTGGATGTAGTTTATACTCAAGTAGCACAATTCTTATGTCTTTATAAGAAGTTAAATTTTGATCTGGGGATCCTGGATCCAAATTCTGTGTCTGCCACGGATGCATTGTGTGATGTTGGGCTATTGTTCATTCTAGTGCACATACAAATCATTGTAGTACACATTACCCCTTTTTCTTCACTCTCTGCCATCATCTCTACTGTCAATTGTAAGCACTTTGCGGAAGAGGCCTGGCATCTTTTGCATATGTAACTTCATAAAGAGCTGCACATGTGGATTGTGCTATGTAAATAATGATACTTTGTACAAACAAAGGAAGGTGTGCATGGGCAGGTTCACACATGTAGTTGCTTTGTGTGCAGTTGTTGTAATCAGGGGGTTGATCTATTTTAAAATATGGATTCAGTTCTGATTCTGGTATGCCTATATTTTTTTTTTAACTCTCTCTGGTTCAGAGACAACTTCTGAAAAGTGGTTTGGTAACCAATTCAGGCACCTTGAACTGGTTTAAAATGGTTTAGATACATTCCATGCAGAATATTATCAAACTATTTTGCTTGCAACTCGATTATCTAGAAAATAACTATTTTTAACTTGAGAAAAAATATTATTTTTACAAAACTGTTTTTGAATTTTTAGAGGATTTTACAAACAAAGTACTTTCAACAAGATGAAAAGCAGGAAAATAAAACACTAATCACACACCTGAAACCTGACTGTCTATAGATACACTTATTTTTGAACCAGTTACTATTATGTGTGTTGAGGGGTGCAGTTCAGGTTCAAAGCAACCGACAGATTTTAGGTTTGGGTTTAGTTCCAGTTCACTTTAAATGCCTCATCTGGATCGGTTTTTGGATTCAGACCTGGGTTTGATTTGCCTCCCTCTCAATAATATTTCCATGCCTAGGCAGTGGGGATCTGTGGCCAATGTGCCTTATCCATTGTGGCTTCTAGGGTTGCGTATGCCATCTGCAGCACCTCAAGCTGGTGGGGGTGGTAGTGAGTATAGCAGAGGGATGACAGGATGGCATGGGGAGGGCAATGGGTTAAAATATAGCAACCGCAACAAAAAGGGATTTTTTTTTAAAGTGGGGGATTTAATGTTTTTTTTTTTAGGACTACCGCCTGATAAAATTTTTGAGTTAATTTAGTGTATGTGTTGTAGTTGGTTAATTGACATGAAACCTGTATACATTTGTAGAATAGTAACATTATTTTTACAGCTCAGTCCTAGCCCACTCTCCAGCACTGATGCAGCCCCAAGAACATTCACTTACCTTTAGGAGGCCTCTGTGACTGTGTCCTCACTGTAGGATGCTGCGCATGCCCTGTTGGCACAGCTGCATTAGCTCTGGAATACTGGTTAGGATTGGGCTGTGAGTATATGATCACTTAGCATAACTGCAGGTGGCTAAAACCATTCTTAGAAAGGATGGGGAGAAAGAAGGGGGAATGGTCTAAACAATGGTCTCTGACAATGTCTAAAATTAAAGGAATAACTTATACCTATTGGTTCATTTAAGAAAAATGTGGTGCCTGATTAATGGGAGGCACCTTTTTAGGTGATCAGCATATTTTTAAGCAATTGATCTAATGAATTAAACCCTGATGGATCATCTCATGGCTAAATCTTGTAGCCACTGGAAGCTTCCAGATGGAGTATTTAGTTTGAGTCTATTACATTTTGTTCACTCGCTCTTTATGGGGGGTGGTGTTCACATGACACTGTCGACTGTCCATTGCCAGCAGTATTTTCCATATGCATGATTGTCTCATTTATTAACAGTGCAAATCTTTTTAAGAACAGCAGTGCTGTGTCTGTATGTGTGGACTGGTCTCACTGGCCATGCATTTCAGTATGGCTAACAAGAAATCACAACAGAAACAGGAGAGCAAAAGTGTGGGGGTCAGTCTACTGTAGCCCTAAGGCTGTAATCCTATATGCACTTCCCTGGGAGTAAGTCCTGTTGAATACAATGGTTCTGATTCTGAGTAGACATGCCTGAGATTGTGCAGCAAAACAGGCTTGATCTGCTGTTACACAGAAAGGATGTTGTAATTCCCCATACATGACTACAAGTGGAAGAGTCATGACTGGCTGCCACCCCCCAGTGGCGTAGCGAGGGGATCTAGCACCTGGGGGCATAAGCATTTTTAACACCCCCCCCCAAGGGCCAGATGCTCAGAGCACCCCCCCCCAGGGGCATCTGGAAGAAGGCCTTCTGGAGGTCTTAAAAAGACACTTCTGTTTTTTGCAAAAAGGCACTTAAGTGCCTTTCGGAGTCCTCCAGGAGGACTTCTAAGATGTTCTGAGGCATGGGGAGGCCACTTGCGGCTTCTCCACACCTCAGAACTCCTCCTGGATGCCTCAGGATCCACCACTGAGTGTGCTGGTTGGTACCCACTCAAGGTGTGGTACCTGGGGCAATTAACCCTCCCTGTGCTCCCTTAGCTACACCACTGCCACCACAAGGAACACAGCCAGCAGTGCTCCAGTTGAGTTTTTTTAGTGTGATATGAGAGTGATGGGGAGTTAGTCAATTTCCTTTTTGTCAGTCAGTCCAGTGGCATTACTAGGGGGTGTGGGGGGTACAGCCTGCACAAGGTGGACAAAGTGGACATGGGGGGGTGACACAAATACTGGCCAAAAATTTTAAAATCTTGGTACTTTCAAGTAATAGCATCATGTTATAAACAAACTGTGTTGAAATATGTCTACTCTACCAAAAGTTATAGCCAAAAAGCCTTCAGGGGTGGGGCAATGGTACATCACCACACCCACCGCCTGGGGTGTTGCACGGGAGGAGGTCTATCATGGGAGTGAAGTGCTGGCCTCCCACACCAGATGACACAAACCCTAGTAATGCCACTGAGTCAGTCTGATCCCAGGCTTGCATTTGCAAAGATAACACTTTTTATTTTAACCATTTTACTGCATGCTACCCTAAGTGGTTGTTCTTTTTCTCTCATAATAGAGAAGTGGCCTAAAAATATCTTAAATAGCAGGGAGTGGAGGATGCTTAGAAGTGAAGGTTTGCATGATTCTCCCCTGCAAATGAAATCCACTGCCTTGTGCTGGAATCACTTCCTGTTTTAGAGCCCGGATGGCAGAAAAATATGAAAAATTAAAAACTATGAACACTGAGGGAATGATTCTCTGAAAATTTCCTCCTAGTCTCTGCATTTACTGTTCTGAAACAAACACGGGGTCTGAAATCCCATTTCCCTTGCAGCATCTCACTTGGCCTTCGAGTAAGAGCTGTTACTCAGAAAGATCCATCTCAAATTTCACCTCAGCCACAAACTTATTAGGGGCCACTTTGGACCACTGCCACCCAATCGCTGTCACCCAATCCATTTCATGAGAAGAAGTATATACAAGGCTGTTTCTCTTTCCCCCCCAATCCCAGTGCGCCATGTTACTGCTACATAATGGCAAGATGAGGGGACTTTCAACCTGCTCCTCATTGCAGGGTTTAGGTACTATTTTAAAGTAGCATTTAAATTACACGATAAAGGTGGTTTGCATGTTACATGCACACACTCCCCATATATACTGGTTGCAATGGGGTGGCATGCCAGCTTGGGGGGGGGCATGTGCACACATGCTACTTCCTATGTGGTGATTGGCTTTGTTGTCCTCTGACCTCACCCACACCCTTGCACTATGGTAATGAAAGAGGGATGTGCATGTAACCTCCCTACGCTTGTGGCAAGGATTGCTGCCCCAAGTTTCCTCACCCCCTTCCCAATTGCACATGGCTATGGCTCTATTCCTCCTGCAATGTGCTGTCTTCATTTACCCAGCAACAGCTTGTCCTCCTCCACTATTTTAAGATCACAGAGGGTGGTGGTTCCTTTTGGCTAAAGATATGTACTTGTGCTGCAGTATGTTATCAGCTGTTCAAAACCAGCCTCGTCAGTGAGTGAATTGTAGGTTGCACAGTGCATGGCATATACATCTTCATACATGCACAATTTCATCTTTCAAGTGCACTTAAGGCAAGATTTATTCCTTCCAAAATGTAGCATCTGAAGATCCTGTGGAGGGAGCCAGACCCTGAGGGATATGGATAGTAGCACCTCACACAGATACAATTTTTAATAAGATATCCTGGCAAGCCAAAAATAAGGACAGGAAGCAGAACATCAGTGCTTGAGAGTGTAATCACACATCAGTGTGTCTGTGCTTTGGTGAGCAAATTTTGGCCTTCCACCTGGGATGTCTTTAAGCCTGACACCCTCCATGGTTTGGTTACATTACCTTCGCACCTTCCTTCAGTGCAAAGGGCAATGACAACGTTAAAAGATTAGCTTGTGTCATAAGCCTCCTATTTTTCGAGGCCGCTATAAGATTTAGGGGGACTTATCTGGTTGGATTAAAAGGCAAAGTTATCTTCCTTAATGCCACTTAGTGCCCTGGATCTGCGATTTTCATTAAGGGCATCAGGACCAATTAGTAGGCAAACAATTAGGCCAGGCCTCAGTGATGTGTGTTTAAATAAAAATACAGGTTTAAGCAATTGGGGAAATAGATTTCTGAATTGCAGACCCCCTCCCTATATGAACATGTTCTTTTGCAACTATATATATATATATGTATATAAAATTTTCCCAGCAATATACATGCTAAGAAAAACAGCCACCCTTTGCATACAGTCTATTTACTGCTCATTGGCAAGAACAGAGCAAGTTTCCCCACTAAAATATTGGGAAAATGCAATATGATAATCATTTATTCACCACACTCAAGAGTTTGAAAACCCATTGCATATATGATCTCAGTAATCTTTATAACAGCTCTGAAAGGTAAGCCAGAGTAATCGTGAGGCTAAGAGAGCAATAGCTGAACTGAATCCAGTATGAGTTGTGTCAGAGGCTCAGTTTGAACTGAGGACTTTGTGGGACTTTGGGCAGCCCCAATTGTCAAAAAAATATTAATATAATAAATTCAGCTTCAAAACAGAATTCTTCATCACTAAGCCCAGGTATCTGTTTTGAGCATCAAGGCTGGGGTCTGAAACTTGAGAAGTAATAATAATGAAACTGTCTCTGGGGATATGCAGAATATTTTATTTTGTATGTTCCAACATGCTTTGATTGTACAATAAGTGGAATAAGAAAACTTGCCCCTGAATAAGCTGATTTGCCAACATACATTGGGTGAATAAACAAAATAACATTTCGAGGCTTCGCTGCCTTCTTTTTCATGGCTTTCAGTCCCCTAATTACTGCCCCACTCTTTTGTGTGTGTGTGTGTGAAATTGCAGGTGCAGATGCCTATTTCTCTGCACTGAGTAATGTCTCCCCACAACCCGTGTATTTGAAATTAAAGAAAGGGCTTATAAATGTATTGCAGTGACTAAGGCCCAAATCCTAACCAACTTTCCAGCTCTGACATAGCTCTGCCAGTGGGGCATCTGTTGCATTCTGCAGCTGGGGGGCAGTCACAGATGCCTCCTCAAGGTAGAAGAATGTTTGATCCCTTACCTCAGAGCTGAAAGTGCCCTTACCTTGGCGTTGGAAAGTTGGTTAGGATTGAGCCCTAAGAGACTGAGCTACAATGTAAAAAGCCCTAGGTTGGATCTTGCCCCAGCCATGAACTCACTATGTGGCCTTAGGCAAGCCATTCTCCCCTTGCCTCAGCCTCCAATCTGCGTTACTGGCCTACCTAACATGGCTATTGTGAAGATTATATTATGTTAATGTATGTGCAGTGCTTTGGACACTCTGACACACAAGGGCTATTCTTACAATGTAAAGGTGGATTTGAGAGCCAAAATCCATCTCTTTGGAAAAGTGACATTGGCTTTGGAGATGATGATAAGAGGCAAATGATGAATAATAGCACAAAAACAGTGTGCCCTATGAAAGATTTATTATTCTTACCATTAAATATGTTTAACAGTTTTACAACACAGCTATGTCCTTTAAAATGAATGTTTCCTATTAAAACAGAACAGGTACATTGACATAAAAACATTGACATTTTTTTAAGTTAAAGAATAAATGTACTCGAGTCTAAACAAGTTTTGAAACACACATACAGTACACTCTCTCCTGCTCCTGAAGCCAAACCTAATGGATTTCACTTGCCACCAGATATTGAGATGGCTGCTGGGTTAGATGGTTCAGTAAAAGGACCAGACCAACCATTTTCAACCACTGTGCCATGGCACACTGGTGTGCTGCAGATGGTCTGTGGGTATGCCATGGGAGTTTGGAGGAGGATTATTTGTTAATAAGGCCACTGGGGGATGTGAGCCCCCGCTGTCAGTATGGTGTGCCTTGTCAAAAAACTGACAGTGTGCCTTGACCATTTTAGTGCCTTGTCAGTGTGCCATGAGATGAAAAAGAATGAAAATCAGTGGACTAGGCACTTATTCATGGAGCAGAGAAGTCTGTCGAGGTCCCTTTGCCATGATAGTTCAGTAGGACATCCACATACAGAGGCAGTAAACCCAGAGGCTTATTATGCTTTTTACGATCAGCCTGCTTCGCCCCTCTCCAGTGGTTTCTCCCCTCCCCTTGTCAGAGCTGAGTAGAAAAGTCAAATGGGCCAGTAAATGATGAACTCTACAATTTGTTTGGTGGGTGCCACCTTGGCCTCAGCTGCTCAGACACAGCAGGCTGGGCCAGAAGAATGCAGAAAAGACACTGAGAAAATGATGAAGATCATGAGGTGGCTTCTGGAAAAAAGTTCAGATATGAGACATCCCTGAAAAAGAGAGATATATGGAAGGAGGCGCCACCAGGCTCAGAAGTGGGAAGCAGGCTGCAGCTTAACTGCATTTTGTGTTATTCCTTTTCTAGACTAAGGAAACTGCTGCCAGTTCCACAACTTACCTCTGCAGTAAAGCACCTGCCTTGCATGCAGATGGTCCCAGGTTGTATTCTCAGCAGCTCCAGTTTTAAAAGGATCTTAGGTACCAGGGCTGGCAGGTGCCCTTCCCAACTGTCCATGAACACTTCATCCAAAGCTGTGTGACCCAAAGAGCAGTATTTTCCATGGATACTTCTGATCAAGACAGGGTCTGCTGGAAGGCAACTGAAGATCCAAGCAGGGCCGAGGATGGAAAGCTCACAGGTTGGTGCGGGCTTGCAGGGGTGCGATTTGGAGGTGTGACCTGCTCCAAGTTGCCCAGCTGAGCCACTTTTCAGCTTGGAATTTCTCTGTTCCTACTCCTCCACCAGAGAGGAAAGGTTGAGGCAAAGAGACAGCTGGGGGGAGAAGAAGAGGAGGGAGCCCATGTGGGCACAGCTGCGGTGGACCAGAGACGCTGGGGTGAGCATATGGAGGGCAGCAAAGGCAGTAGCGGCCTGGGCAGCAGCTGAGTCCGTAAAAGGCATATGGGTGGTAGTAGCCAAAGTTTACTGCCATCCTGTTCCAGGGGGAAAGGAAATTAAAAAGGAATTAAATGAAAAGGGAAAAGGGAACTAAATGAAGACAAATTCATGGTTTGTTAGCAACAAGGCCATAAAGCTTCCATGGATGTGGAAGTACTAGTTGCTGTGGACAAAGAACAGGAGATGACCATTGTCCAAGTTTGCTTGTGAGCTTCTTGGAAGCATCTGGTCATAGTTGAAAACTAAATGAGTCAGGTGTGGCAAGACAGTTCTTAGGACAACACTATAAGTGACGTCAGCGTGTGTGATTGCTCCAGGGTGTTTTAATATGATGGCTCATAAAGCAAAGAGGGCTTTGAGATCATGAGTTCTTGCAGTGACCACCAGTAACATGAAATAGTGCAACTGCAATCACTGTGAGATTACCTCAAATCATGCAGCTTAGTTGGGAGGTAGCAGGACACTCGCTACAGTCATGTGTGCACAAATGTGCATGTGTGTGCACCAGTTCCCATGGAGATCCTAACAGAGTGGCCTAGACCAGAACAATGTGAGATCATAACTTTCACACAAGCCACCGCGTCACTAGGGCAAAGGTACCATCTCCGCCATTTGTCTGAATCTTCCTGATGCCTTGTCCTATACAGAACAGATTCTCTCATCTCTCCAGGAAGGAGCCAGAGATTGGAGCCTGAGCCCCCTTTCCACCACCTCACATTGCAGTAAGCTACTCTGCTAACTGATTTTCTGATTGAAAAACCAAAAGGTTGACTCTTCTTTTGGTTCAAGGTAGCCATGAACCGATGGCCCTGCAACCTGTTATCACTTGGAACAGCTGCAGTGTGTGTGCAAGCACACTCGTGACTGAAAATAGGGAGCATTTGAGCACATGGAGGTTTGAGCCAGGGACATACTGTTTCCTGTTGCTCAGCCACTACACGACACCATAGCTCTCCATAGGGTGCCTTTGCTCTACCAAGCCAAAGAGTGAAAGGATAATAGCAGGTCTTGCTTTGGGTCTGGGGGAGGTCGAACTGAGGTCAGCAGGAAGGGCTAAAGGTCTTATCCTTGATGAGGAGTTGAGCAGCTAGAGGTTAACGCAGAGCCCATTAAAGGATAGGAGGAGGAGCCGTTTTATGCTGCATATGGTTTGGGGATAAGTGGGGGATTGGGGGCAATGGCAGCCCTATAGCCACCTGCCTCTTACCTGCGGATGCGGCGCCGGGCTCTCCGTCGGTGGTAATCACCCTTGGAGAAATCGTCCAGGTTGGCTGGGTGGATGGCCCAAAAATGGCCTTTCCCATTGTCACTGCGGCCCGCTTTGATGAAACACTCATTCAAAGACAGATTGTGCCTCACACTATTGCGCCAGCTTTTCTCCTGTAAATCAGGGTGGGAGGGAGGAAACCAGAAATGCCAAGGGAGTCAGCCAGTTAAAAAAAGGAGAGTGCCACAGGGCCAAGAGACCTGGAAGCTGGACTGAATTTTGCCTGGGAAAGAGGCTCACTGGAATCAGCTTTCAAAAGGGGTGGCTTCTGAGCATGTGTAGAGTATGCCCACCCACTAAGCAACCACAACCAGTCCCTGTGCATCTGGGATTACAGGAAATGGCTTCCTGAGGAAGTCTTGGAAATTGCCCACAAACAGCTTGCAACCAAACAGTATAAGAAAATACTGTAACAATGGAAAAAGAGAGAGAGAGAGAGAGAGAGGATAATGACATGTCCTACAAAGACGTTTCAGTGGGGAGACGTTCCAGGGTGGGGGAGGGGAGAGCAGGGGAGGAATTGGTCCAGGAAGGTGGTGGGACCAAGTGAAGCCATGCTGCATTGGATCCTATCCTCCATGTTGGGCTGTAAAGCCGGCACAGACGTGAGAAGCCCCATTGGGGAGCCTGGGCTTTCCTCAATGGAAGAGTTGACAGTCCCCTCCCTCTGAGGAGACCTCCCGTGGCTTCCCAGTGCCCACAGGACACACTGGTCACCATTTTGGTGCCGCTGTTCCTCCGGGGGCTGGGAAGGTTAGGCTTGGGCTGCCCGAAATTTTATGTGTGTATATTGCTTAATTCTTATGTAATTCAATTACATTTTTTTTGGTCTTTTTATGTTTTGGATTTTGTTTCTGCACATTTATTTACTAATATAGGAGAAAGAAGGGATAATTAAACTATTCTAATTTGTGGAACTCTTCTATGTATAGAAAAAGTCACATATGAAAGCAGCCATCAGTCATCCAAGAAAATCTGCCTCTTGCATAGGTAAACGTGACACTTCTATGGAATCTCTCCACTTCCATTTTGGCCACCCCTCCACACTTTGCCATCCCTTGGAACTGCACAACACAATTCAAGCAGGGTACCCAGAGATCTTCTGCCACAGTGGTTCTCACATTTTTAGAACTGGGACCCACTTTTTAGAATGAGAATCTGTCAGGACCCACCAGTAGTGACATCAAGTAAGAAAATTTTTGACAACCTAGGCTGCAATCCTACCCACACTTACCCAGGAGTAAGTTATCATTGTTAAAAGAATATACATAGTAGCTTGTTAAAAGTACAGGTTGTAACATTTCCCCCAAATGCAGTCACATGCCATGGGAGCATCAAGTCTAAAACATTAAAAATAAAATACTGAAATGAATGGGACCCACCTGAAATTGGCTCACGAGCCACCTAGTGGGTCCTGACCCACAGTTTGGAAAACACTGCTCTGCCATGTTCTAGACTAGAGAAGGATGTCAAACACAAGGCCTGCAGGCCGTATCTGGCCCACAGAAGTTCTTTATCCAGCCCCCATGAGAACTGGGCTCTTCCAGCACCACCATCAGCTGCTCTGAGCTGCTGAGATGCAAAGTGAGTTGTGACACCTTGGCAGAAGAAGCAGTGCTGAAATTGTGGTGCTGGGAGAGCCGAATTCTTTCAGCAGTTGCCCTTTCAGCAGTGCTGCTTCTGCCAGGGTGTCACTTTGCAGAGCACCTCTTAGCTGCTGCTGAACAGTGAAGCAGTTGCAGAAACAGTGCTGCTGAAAGGGTGGTCCTTGTGATAATTGGGTTCTCCCGTATCTTGAAACTATTATCAAGATTTGCATATTTTCTCTGCTGTCATTTGCAGCTAAAGAAAAAAGTGCCTGTTTTTGGACATCACATGCTTAATGCTGTCAGTTTTGGCTTAATGACATCACTTCCTGCTCTCAGCAGGCACCGTGAATGCTATTCGACCCACTGTATGAAAGGAGTTTGACACCCCTGTTCTAGAAAGTGCTGTGGTGTGACTTCTGAACTGGGCAGTATCAACAGTTGCATCCCAGCTGATTTGGCAGAGATTTTGGAGGAGCACGTCTTGGCTTGCATGCTGCTTGAAGATGCACAAATAACAATCAAGATACTACCACTCTATCCCCAAGCCCAACCAATTGAGCTTCTTGTGCCATCAGACTAACACTGGGATGGCAACAGAGAATAAAATATGGACCCAACATTCTTCTAATAGCCCAGTCCTGTAACAGCCCAATCTAGCCTTTCTGCTCCCTTTCTCCCATCGCAGAGCTGGAGGCTTACAGAAAGAGGGAATTATTCCCCTTTCTCCTCTGAAATCTCCAGTCTACTCCCCTTGCTGGGTACAGCATACCCATTTTCGGTGTGGCTGCATCATGGGAGGGGGGGGAGAGGATAGTATTGGGCCCCAACTCTTGAAACTCTTCTCTAGGTCAACAATCAAAACAAAATGTATGTCTGATGTATTTCACGAATCAGTGAAGAAACAATTGTAAAAAACCATATGTTTTGACAGCTTAGATTAGTATTAAAGAACACATGAAATAAATATCACATAACCAACGAATGACAGAACTTTTAAATTATCCTAAAACAAAAACCTAACTTTAGTGAAATTTAGCACCAACCATATGAGAAACGCCAATGTGCAGCCTGTTACCTCATACTTAATTTGGGGTGGGGCAGGAGGGTTCTTTTTTATGAGACATCTAAATGTATAATAAGCCTTATTTCAGCCTTGATTTGCTCAGCAGGTATCAAATATTGCTTTGATAGATGATCTGGAAGAAGAGTCACAAGACTTGAAATAAATCAGGAATTGGCAGAAAGACTGGGATCTACTGGGAGATCTCTGGGTGATTTGCAGTAGATCTACAAGGTTTTCTGACCCCTAATTGTTTGTTTATTTTAAATATTTGTTTATCACCTTCAGATCCCATTAAAGAGATAATCAAGACAGCCTGTACTGTACTGTTGGCAACCTCCAGTCTCGAAGACTATGGTACCGCGCTCTGAATGGTGGTTCTGGAACAGCGTCTAGTGTGGCTGAAAAGGCCTACACTACACCATACAAACAGACTCGTTTAAAACAAATAACCTGACAATACTTAATACTAATTAACAACAAACCGAGCAGCAACTGCAAGGCAAAGCATAACACTGCAGAATAGCAGCAGCAAAAACTGGGAGCCAAGCAGTTGGTGAGATTGTTGGACTTGAGCTAGGGGAGGGAGGGACCTGGGGTGAAATCAAACTCGGGTTCTCATTTTCTCTTACCCCAACCCAATTCACAGAGTAGTTGCAAGGATAATTGGGGTGGGGGGGGAGTGATGCCCATCACCATGAGTTCCTTGGAGGAAGGGTGGGATATCAATGTAATCAATAAAAAGCCTCCCCCCACCAACAAACAATAACTACTAGAATAAAGAAAGCTGGGGAGAGGAGGTACTTGTATGAAAGGGCTATGAGATCAGTTCTTGCACTGAATACAAATGCCTGGGCCACTCAGAGGTATTTTCTGGTCCTTAATTCTAAGTTTCACCTTTGAGCCACTAAGGGTGCAACCCTAACCCCGTATGTCAGTGCTTTCCAGCACTGACATAAGGGCAATGCAGCTCTTAGGTAAGGGAACAAACATTCCCTTATTTTGAGGAGGACTTCGTGAGTGACACCCAACTGCAGGATGCAGCACATGCCCCATTGGTACTGCTATGCCAGTGCTGGAAAGCACTGACATAAGGGATTAGGATTGCACCCTAACTTGTCCAAGGTTTCTGTGGGTGCACCATGGGGTCTAGTAATAAATAAATAAACAGGATCTCATCTGCTCACCCTTGTTCCATATCATTCTCAGAGCAGCCTTGAGCAGGAAGTCATACCAGTAATAATGTCAGTTCAGATTCATCAGCATTTTTTTTTTGGGGGGGGGGGTCTCTCTGGTTTGGACACCAACCTTAAAAAAGTGGTTCAGTAACCAGTTCAGACATTTTGAACCTGTTTTAGATGCATCACAAGCAGAATAAGATCAAGTTCTGCTGCTAGCAATGTAACTCTGTAACAGGAATGCATATAAATATTTAATTGAGGGAAAAGTGTTTGTTTAAAACAGTTGAATTTTGATTTTTTAAAATGGTTTTAGTAAACAAAATAAAATATAAAAAACAGGAAAATAAAACATGGATCATACAACGGCAAACTGAGTGCCTAACAACTGAACCACTGATTGTGAACCAATTACTACTTCCTGTGTTTAAGGATTTGTTTCTGTTTCAGGTGCAAGGCAACCAAGAGTTATTTAGTTCTGGTTCATTTCTCTAGAATGCCCTCTCTAAACTGACTTTTGGGTTCAGGCAGAGTTCAACTCCCTGCCCCTGAGATCTCTGTTCTCATACTGTTGCCCTTCCTTCTTTCCATGGTCCCAAGAGACTAGCCATGGTGTAATGGGTTGTACGTATTTTGAGAACCAGAGAAAACTCTCACCCAAAGCAGGGTGTAAACAAAAGTAAACTTCCAGGGTGGGACAAGAGGCAGATTCTGGTGCACCTGATAAGAGCAAGGCTGCAATCCTACACAGTACACACTTTCCTGGAAGTAAATCCCATTGAACACAATGGGGCTTACTTCTGAATAAACCTACCTAGGCTGGTGCTGCAATTCCAGGCAGCTATGACTTGTCCTCCTTGGATCAAATTCTCACACATCATGGAACTCACCTTGTTTTTGAAGTACGGATATTTATCCATAATCCATTGATAGATATCTGAAAGCAACAGCTTCTTCTCTGGAGAAGAGAGGATGGCCGTGGAGATGAGGGCAATGTAGGACTGGTTGGGTTTATCAAGAAGGTCTGGAGACAGCTGAGTTCCAGGCTGTTCCACCTCAGTGACATCTTTCCCTGCAACTTGCTCCTCATGTCCCCTTTGCTCCAGGTCTCCTTGAGGGGATTTTCCCTTGTTGAAAAGTAGATAATCAATGGTGAAGGAGACTCCTGGCTGCCTCTGGCCTTCGGCCCCAACACCCTCCATTGTATAGAAAACTGCAGTATACGCTTGGACTCAGCTCATCTTTCCTGGTCCAGAAAATCCAGCAGGGTCAGAGAACCGTGTTGAAGAGATGGACAAATGAAGGCACTTCTTGAGGGCCAGCTTGTAATTAGTGCAGATTACCAGGTTTGCTAATTGTGTTTTCACAAACGGGCTGCCTTCACAAAGCAGTCTGTTTATCTGGCAAAGTCTTGGCTTTAGCAGGATTTGGCACCTAAGCCTAATAAATACATTGATTAATCCGCTTGGGGTGGAGGAATTCTTAGCTGGGTTCACCAACAGATTGGTAGCAGCTGGAGGCAGTGATGGTGGTGGTGCATGTCACAAAGGGGTCTGGAAAAATACAAAGTGGAGGGAAACAACCACAAGGCTAGGATGGGGTTATGGGTCAAAGGAAGGTCTTTTGCCAAAGCCCTGTACAGTTCTCAAAGGGAGGGTTCTTCAGCCATTATGTATTTTACATATACGGCACATGCGTGAATGTGTCTAACCCAAATCACATACAGCCATACCTTGCACTTTTGTCTGGTTAGGGACCAGAGCATGGGTGAAAGTAAAAAATGGATGACTGTCAAAGGATAGCCTTATTTAGCTTGTAAATTTATTTTGGCTGACAAAAATGTAAATCACTAACTATGTAAAGCATGTGTTACAGGTGTGAATCCTAAATAAACAGAAATAAACGAAAAATAAACAGAACGTTTACGGCGTTTGGGCCTCTTCAGCCTAGAAAAGAGGCGCCTGAGGGGGGACATGATTGAGACATACAAAATTATGCAGGGGATGGACAGAGTGGATAGAGAGGTGCTCTTTACACTCTCACATAACACCAGAACCAGGGGACATCCACTAAAATTGAGTGTTGGGAGAGTTGGAACAGACAAAAGAAAATACTCAGCATGTGGTTGGTCTGTGGAACTCCTTGCCACAGGATGTGGTGATGGCATCTGGCCTGGATGCCTTTAAAAGGGGATTGGACAAGTTTCTGGAGGAAAGATCCATTATGGGTTACAAGCCATGATGCATATGTGAAACCTCCTGATTTTAGAAATGGGCTATGTCAGATGCAAGGGAGGGCACCAGGGTGAAGTCTCTTTTAATTAGGTGTGCTCCCTGGGGCATTTGGTGGGCCGCTGTGAGATACAGGAAGCTGGACTATGGCCTGATCCAGTGGGGCTGTTCTTACGTTCTTTTGTTCTTATGCACTGGCCCAGGAGTGTCATGTACCGTAAAGCAAATGTGTACTAGTCTAGAGGAGGTTGTACTGGTACAAAGACACACATTGGCCGTCCTACACCAGATCCAGGCCCTGGGCCAGTAATTAAGCACTGGCCAAAGCAGGCCAGCACAGGGGGTTAGAGAGGGTGGTGGGAGGGCAGAATGGGGATGTTTTGAGGTGGGGGGTGAGCCAGTAGATGATCATACCTGGGAGGGGTGGGACTGGTCATGGCAACTTAGACTAGATCCTAACCCCTCTCCTAGACACCCTGACGTTACACTAGGCTGCTTAGGTTTGCATCAGCAATTTCGCTGATGCAGATCCGAGTAGCCCCATAGCAGTGACTGGCCACAACATGGGGTAAGGGGATAAATATCTGTGTTGTGCCACACACACTTCTGTGCTGGATATGGTGCAGATCGGTTGGTCTGCCTGTTCCAGCACAAATTAGGATTGGGCTGTAAATGCTTAATAAAGCCATTTACTACAGTTGTTCAAACAGCACAATTTAGGAGGGGGGGAAAAAGAACAACCATCATATATAGATTGCCATATGTGACAGTTGCATGTGTATTTCATAGCTGGTACAATAGGTGCAACTATTGCACAAAGGTTTGCCAACCAGTACAGCTGTGTTCAATGAGATCACTATGACTGGGAATTTAAGAACTTGTGAACTGCAGAGATACTGCTAGGCTCCATTCTCCTATATGGACCAGAAACATGGACTCTGCTCAAACCAGACATAATCTTGAGGTCTTCCAAATGCGATGCTTGAGGCAGATCCTGTGTGTCTCCCTTCATGATTGCCATCGTAACGAGACAATTCAGATAAGGTGAACCATCAGTTGAAGATCAAATCCAAAAATGCAGACTGCAATGGTTTGGCCACATCTGCAGAATGAACACCAGTGAGCTGTCACAGATGCTCCTCTGGCAAGAGTGACCTCCCTACTAGAGCTCAAACACATCAAGGGAGATCTAAGGAACCAGTGACTGACCATCAACAAGGTTAGAAATATTGCCAACAATCACCAAGAAATCTGCCACTCTTGGCAAGAGTGGAAATGTATCCTGAATGACACACGAATCCCAGTAGCACCTACAGCAGTGTATTGGTTGAGAGGATGACCTGCTCCCCAAATGCCAGCTATGGACTGAAGAAGAAGCTAGGCTCCCCACAGAACCCCAGTTGCAGCCTGGGATCCTTCTGGATCCACAGCTATCCCTGGATTGCCAGGTGAAGGCTATGGGGGGGGGGCGGATGACTTTGCCCAATTCCAGCTGTCAGACTGGCTACAACTGTACCTGACTCAGGGCCCAATCCTATCCAATTTTCCAGTGCTGGTGCAGCCGGGTTAATGGAGTGTGCGCTGCATCGTTTGGTGGGGAGGCAGTCCTCAAGGTAAGGAAACATTTGTTCCCTTACCTCAGTGCTGCATTGCTACTGCACCAGTACAAGGAAAGTTGGATAGGATTGGGCCCTCAGTCAGATCTGGCTATAGTGGTCCATTCCTTAGTGACATCTCGTTTAGACTATTGTAACATGCTTTATTTGGAGCTGCCCTTGAAGATGGTCTGGAAGCTGCAGTTAGTGCAGAATGTAGTGATTCAGGTGGTCATTGTGCTCAGTGGTTTGAATCAGCTATGCTGTTGCTGTGGTGGCGGCACTGACTGCCCATTTAATTCCAAGCCCAATTCAACATGTTGGTGATTACCTTTAAAGCACTACATGGCACGGGACTGGGATATTTGAAGGACTACCTTCTCCCACATAATGCTGCTCATGCCCTACAGTCGTCAGATTCGGTCCTGCTTAGAGTACCATCGCCACATGAAGCCAAGAATGGTGGCAAGGTGCAGGGCCTTTTCTGTTTTGGCACCATCTCTATGAAACCAACTTCTAGAAGACTTGAGGACAGTCCCCTCTCAATATGGCTTCTGGCAAGATTTAAAAACACATTTAATTTGCTTGGCTTTTGAGGCGGGATGATTTCCCTAGTGATAACTTTTTTTAATTACTGTGTTTAGATTTAGTTACTTTGTACTACTTTTTTGGTTTTATTCTTGTTCTGTTAGATTTATTTATTTCATTTATTTATGGCATTTTTACCCCACCTTTCTCCCCAAGGCGGCTTACAAAAGTGCAGGTACAGAGAAAGTAAAATTCCAGTAAAAACAATTGTGCTATGACCTAACAATTCATAAAGCATTATAACAAACTTAAAAACAACCATAAAACATAATTACAACAGAAGAGCAACAGCAACACAAAGAAGGACAAACCTGTAAAAGGATATTAATTAAAAAGGCCAAGACTCAAAAGGCTTGTTTGAATAAAAAAGTTTTTATAAACTCCTTGTATCGTAATTAATTGATTTTCTTTTATTATTTTGATACATTTTATTATATTAACTGTATTTTGAGCTTTGGAAAAGAGGTTTATAAATCTTTTAAATAAATAATTAAAAAGGCTGTCTCAAAAAATGTTGTTTAACTGCATCTGACAGAGAAAACCTATGCATGTTTACTCAGAATTAACTTACTGTTTTCAATGGGGTTTACTCCTAAGGAAGCATAATGGGATTGCAATGAAGTGTGTAAATTTAGTTGTTAAATCTGCATATATTTGTACGATATGAAAAACAACAGTGTATATCACAGCAGGCCCTGTCTCCAAGCAGCGCTCCCTCCAGTAGAAAAGCAAGGACTTGCACATCCACAGCACTTACAATCCACAGCTTTACTTATACTGCCCTAACCCTACTTGTAAAAACTCTAACCCTAATTTAAATTGAAGATGAGTTGTATATAAATGGTTGCTGT
This sequence comes from Tiliqua scincoides, assembly GCF_035046505.1. Classification (NCBI taxonomy): domain Eukaryota; kingdom Metazoa; phylum Chordata; class Lepidosauria; order Squamata; family Scincidae; genus Tiliqua; species Tiliqua scincoides. The sequence continues at coordinate 40,783,484 of NC_089828.1, read as the reverse complement.
TAATTGAGGGCACTGTTTAAAGAAGTCAGAAGGGTTTATTAACTGATTAATCCAACAGATCTATGGATTAACACTGCACCAGGGACATGCAGTTGGAAGGGAGGCAGAGTCTCCCCACTGGAGTCCTTCGAAAAGCACCGCCACATGGGAGGTGTGGAGCGGGGAGGCAGGTGAGGCAGAGCCTCCCCCCAGCATCCGTTTCCCTTCCCCACTCCCATCCCGTCAACGTTCTTTCTGTTCCTGTCCCTTTAAGAGCTCGGAGGGTGGGGAGGAGAAAGAAGAGCGTGTGGGTGTGGCCACAATCTCAGGCCGGTCCGTTGAGAGAAGCAAGCTCCCTGCCTGTGTTGCTTCCCCTTGAGTGCGCAGGCGCGGGAGGGGGGAACAGAGCGACAGCCTCATCAGTGTCGTGCGCATGCGCTTTCCCGCCTCGCTACGGGCGGCGGAGAGAGCCTGACAGGCTTAGCGGCGTCGACAGCGCTCTGCGCATGCGCTGCCCTCTCTCGTCAAGTGAAAGGGGAATCCAGCGCGCAGTCAGGATTGGCTAACCGCAGCGCCTTCGGGGGGGCCCTACTCAGACGCCATTGCTATCACGTGACCCTGGCGGCTCTCTTCCCTCCACCTGTCCCCGGCGCGTTGGACGCTGGAAGCCAAGATGGCGGCGGAGCTGGTGGAGGCGAAAGTGAGTGAGTGAAAGAGAGGAGGGAGTGGGAATGGGGAAGAAGGAGTCCCCCTCGCCATCCTCCCCGTAGAGGTGGCTGCATGTGCCTCACTCTGAGGGGGGGGTTACCTGAAAGGGGGCGGGGCTAAAGAACAGAAACGCCCCGCCCCCTGACCCCAATTGAGGGGGAGGAGGCCCCCACCCTGGCTCTTGTTCCGTTTGGCCCACCTGAGCCCCCTTCCCTGTTACTGTATATTTCTCCTGCAGACCCTTCGCCAACACTGACTGCCCCACCCCCAAGAAGCAGCCTCTCACTTCCCCTCCCACATTTGCTCTGTGGCCCCCCCCATAGATTTATTATTCCCACATTTTATTTTACTATGTTTCTGTCCTGCCATTTGGAAACTCCCCCTTGATGTGAGAAACTGCCCCCTAGGGACGTGTAGTGGGTGGGGAGGCAGGTGAGGCAGTGCCTTCCCACTGGAGTCCTTTGGAAAGTGCCACTGCCGTGTGAGGCACCCAGGCACCCACAACCCATGCACTCTGTGGGTGGAGAGACAGATGAGGCAGAGCCTCCACACTGGAGTCCTTCGAAAAGCGCCGCCATCATGTGAGGCGCCCAAGCACCTACAACCCATGCGCATTGTGGGTGGAGAGGCAGGTGAGGCAGAGCCTCCACACTGGAGTCCTCCAAAAAGCGCCGCCGTTGTGTGAGGCACCCAAGAGTCCACAATCTGTGCTCTGTGGGTGGGGCGGCAGGTGAGGCAGAGCCTCCCTACTGAAGTCCTTTGAAAAGTGCTGCCGCTGTGTGAGGCACCCAAGCACCTACAACCCATGCGGTCTGTGGGTGGGGAGTCAGTTGAAGGCAGAGCCTCCGTGCTGGAGTCCTTTGAAAAGTGCTGCCACCATGTGATGCTCCCAAGCACCCACAACCCACGTGTTCTGTGGGTGGGGAGACAGGTGAAAGCAGATCCTCCCCACTGGAGTCCTTTGGAAAGCACTGCTGCTGTGTGAAGCTCCCAAGCACCCACGACCCATGTCACTGGCAGACCTAGAGGGGGGCAAACGGGGCAAATGCCCCAAGCACTGACCCTCCAGGGGTTCCTCTGGACCCCCGCCCCCCCAGGAGGAGCATCCAGGAGCGCTGCAGAGAGGCAGCTTGCCTCGCCACCGACTGAACCGCCCCCCTCTCCTCCTCCTTTATAGGAGGATAGGAGACAGGCACCCTAGAGAGGCACTGACGCTCTAGGGCACGCATCTCCTCCTATAAAGGAGGGGGTGTGGCCCAGTTGGCGCCAAGATGCTGCCTGAGAGGCAGCTTCCCGCTGCCTCCCAGGAGCACTCCTGGGTGCCCCTGCTCCGCCTCTGAGGGCGTCCCTCCTCTGACTTTGGAGGAGACACGTGCCGCTTCCCAGCCCCCATGGAGCCTTCCACACAGCTTACAAGCGGAAGCAGCTTACCACTGGAAGCAGCTCCAGACTGGTACCCTGGAGATTCCCGTGGCATGGAATTCTCCGTGGGGGCCTCGGCTGCCTCCTCTGTTACCTCTTGTTTTCAAAGGGGGAACAGAGGAGGTAGCCGCACGGAAGTAATTGCGGTGACGTCATCATCACTGCAATTACTTCCAGGTCAGGTGCGCCTGGGGCAGAGAAGGGGGGCGAAACGGGGTGCGGAGGGGCGGAATACTGGGGGTTTACCTGGGCTCATTGACCCCCAGGAATGCCTCTGACCCATGTGCTCTGTGGGGGGGGAGGTAGGTGAAGGCAGAGCCTCCCCACAAGAGTCCTTTGAAAAGTGCTGCCACCATGTGAGGCTCACCCACCGCATATCCCTTCAAGTTGGCTTGTATGGTGATTTGTCAGAATAATTTTAGAGAACTGGTGTAGCTGTGTGGCTAAAAGACTGACCTGTGTATCAAGACTTTCCCTGTCTTGAGTCTCTGCCACAAATTCAGGAGTTACAGTGGCTCTCACTAAACCTGTCACCTCCTTTGCAGTGTGGGGATAATAACACTCACTTCCCTTACAGGGTGATTGTAAAGACTACTTCAGTATACAGGATGCATTATCAAAATGATGTGTTTTGCAAACTGAAAAAGTGCTTTTCAAATATTATCGTTGTCCATTTTTATAATAACCATAATTAAATTCTAGAGGGTCGTTGGGTCTGTCTTTTACAGAAAGAAGTCTTGTGGCATCTTGGAGCCTAACTGAGTTACTGTTCCAGAAGCTTTTATGGACTAGTAGAACTTATTTTGATTAGGTATATCAAGTGTTATCCCTAACTGTCATAACTGTTCGTATCTATAAACCAGTTTTCTCCAAAATGGAGACCACTTTGAGCCAGCAACGGTTTCTCCGGCACCTATGGCGCTTACTGTTCTGCTGGGGAGCCCCTGCAAAGCTCCTCCGTGTGCCCCCTGTCTTCACCGCGTCCACTCGCTTTTGTCTGAAAATCTGGGCGCAAAGCCTGCTGGGGTGTCGGAAGTAGGAAGCGGCTGGATGACTTGGGGTGGAAAGACTTGGGGTGCACAGAGGTGCTTTGCAGGGGCTCCACCATGGAAATGTAAGCGCTGTTCATGCAGATGAGGGCTTAGGTAGGGTGCTGGATTCAACCGGTAGGCCAGAGTCTGAAGAGCCCTGCTATAAACAATTCAATCACAACAGCAACCAAACAATTCTGTAGACATGGAGACTTTCCTATTGATAAACCATCAAATTCTAGGATTTTTGGAAGAAAGAGAGAATTTTTGGATATGTAAACCCAAACACCTTTGGCCTCAATCTTGAGGATAACACTTGGCATGTGCATATTCCACTATTCTTCTGAGAATTCTCCCACTCTCAGTATTCTTCAAACTGTCACCTACGCCTGGATTTAAATCACAACTGTATATTACTGATGATGAAGGAAGTGTCTAACTAAAAAGTTTTTAAATTCTCTTTTTTGTCATTCACTTGTTTACTCATGTGTGTGGTTAAAATGGGGGGGGGGGACAGTCACAGTGGACTCAAAAAGTTGTAGGAAATGCAAGAGTTAACTGTAGGTTTGTAATGTACCTATGCAAAGCTATAGGTCTGTTGAAGCTTCTGCCACAATAAAACTGTTTAATGTGTCACAAAGCTTTGTGTATGTTGACAGTTGGCATTGTTATTGGTACTGCTTAACTCATGGCAAAAGCTATGAGTAACTAATGATTTGAAAGCTCATGCTAAGCCAGTATGCTATACTAGCTTCTTTACAACATGCACCAATGTATAACCATTGGTGGTGGTGGTTATGACAATGAATTGATTTCTGTGATCGGAGAATAATATGACTGGTGTACTTTACAGGATGGTTGTAAGGATTGCAGAACATTGATATGTGCGGAGAACATCACAGACGGTATAAAAGCAACATATTATGATAGCAAACACATAGAAAATTTAGCATCTGAGGTGAAAATTAGTCCAACCTGATACTAGCAAAGATGGAGCAGAGCCCATTCTTTTCCCTAGCACCCACTGCATCCTTTGCATTTTCACTTACAATAAGGCTCTGTCTTGTCTCTAGGCATGGGTCTATGGCAAGGAATTGGCACGGGTTGTGGGAAGGTTGAAGGAAAGGTTGCAGGTGGAGATGTAATTGGCAAGACCTTGGGTTAACTGAAGGATTCATAACAAGTCCTGTGCATGTTTACTCGGTAAATGCCATTGTGTTCAGTGGGGTTTCCTTCCAGTAAGCCTTTGAATGTGCATATGGTGGGATTGGAGGGGTGTCCCAGATTTGCTTGGGGGGGGGGCCCATTTTCCCTCCAATTTTCTTTTGTTAGGTGTTAGGTATAAATGAGTGCTACTGTTCTTTTTATATGTACACACACTAAGCTAAGCACTTGTAGTATCTGCTTCCCACCTCTGCCATGCCCTTTCTTGCCTGCTCTGTACCTGCTGCTTCTGACTTTTTCTTTTGGCCTTTGTCTCCACCCTACCATCTAATTTGCCTCTGTGCTATTCTAAGCAAGGGGAGCTTGGGAATGTGACTGTGAAATGGTGGGGTGTGACTGTGAAGCTTTGGTGAAATTTTAGGAAACAGCTCTGGTAGGTTTATCTCCTGGGGGCCTGTCAAACTTTGCACACTCTATGCGTCATAATAAGTGAAGCTATGACCTATTTTTCTTAATTAGTTAAAAGGAGAATAGACTTTCAGAGCTGTTTTCATAATTCTCGTATCTAATGCTTCATATAACACTTTCTTCCTTAAGTGCACTTTGTCTATCTGTCTTGTTCTTCGAAGTGTATAAGATAAGCTGATATTTTGATCTTTGTAGGGCAGAGCAAGTTTCCAATTCCCATATTTTAAAGTACATGGCAGACAGAGGGTGCAATCCTAACCCCTTATGTCAGTGCTTTCCAGCCAATGGGACATGTGCTGCATCCTGCAGTTGGGTGTCACTCATGGAGGCCTCCTCAAAGTAAGGGAATGTTTGTTCCCTTACCTAAAAGCTGCATTGCCCTTAGGATTGCACCCAAAGAAAAACAAAGGAGCAAGTGGATGTCAGTTCCACCTCCTGTTAGGTCATCCCCTGGGACAGTGGCCTGATGAGTGAGCAAGTCTGCCCTGTAAGCATCTATAGGGGTTCAAGAAGCATAATGTGGTCTACTATGAGGCCTTCTTTACATAATAATAATAATAATAGTATTTATATACCGCTTTTCAGCAAAAAGTTCACAAAGTGCTTTACAGAGAAAATCAAATATCGAATGGCTCCCTGTCCTAAAAGGGCTCACAATCTAAAAAGATGCAAAAGAACACCAGCAGACAGGTATGGCTGGGTTTACTTGTAATTCACTCCAGTTAAGTGGCTGACAGACTAAATTTCCACCAAACATCTTTCAAGTTCTAGTGCGGGCTCTGGCCCTAACACAGAAAAGAAACCTCAAATTCACTGTTCTTAATTATACTTAGTATTTATATAGCGCTTTAGAGTATGCAAATTGTTTCATAAACTCTTACCTTGCATGATTGGCCCCAGGATGCTGTATCAAGGAGGGATGCTGTATCCCCAGGAGGGATGTATCAGCAAGTTTAATTCTATTAGTTTAGGACTCAGCTGAGACCAGGTGTTTATTCATTTTAGTTTATTCATTTTTAACAAGAGTTAAATTAGCATAGTAAAACTAGAAAAGTTGTGTTATTGCCAATTACTACTGCTGTGGTGCTTTTCATAATAATGGCAGACAAACCCTCTTGCATTTCATGGATTTTGTGCCTACTGTTTACAGCTCTTTTTCTATGCTTACATGTGTATGTTAAAGATGCCACACGACATGTATGTTTCCTGCAAGGTAAGTGTTGTCCCCACATTGCAGTTTTTTGAGATTCTGGATACTTATGCTGTTGGTACCTAAGGCTACCCAATGTGTTTGTGGGTGTGATGAAATTCTCAATCAAGACTTGTACTTTCAGCTGCTATGCTTTGGTTTCTAAGTACATATGTGACAATGGTTTACCAACATTGTTTTTTCACAGTTAATTTCAACCATTTTTGGGTTCATCTAATGTAAATGCCATGTTTTGCCTCTTTCTCATGTTTGAGTTAATCATGTATGGCCATAGGATTCTTTCAGGTTTCAAGGGGCAAGAATTGGATATTAAGGAACTGGCTTCATGTATTTAAGTTGCCAGCCTTTTGAGGTTTCATCTTAGTTGTTTTTGGCTCTTGGGTGATAAAGAGCCTGGGATTTTTCAGGTCTTTTGGAGTACTTATAGGAAGTATGAGCAGCTTGTGACTCAGCAAGCAAATGCAGGTGGCCAGCTGCATATGGAAGCCCACCAGGGGCTTAGTAAACGTCCTGTTTTTTGTTGCCTGGCAGAGGCTGTAGAATTACAAAGCTGTTGAGCACTTGGCAAGCTGCAGTACATGGCTAGTGGACTGCATTCAGCTTTCTGGTTTCAGAATTCTGTCAAGAAGATATCCAGAGGCAAAGGAAAACTGAGCCCCAGTTGTAGACAATACAACATTTTGTCAAATGCAACAAACTCAACTTGCGATCTGGAAGTGCTGCAGCTTGGTTTTTCTGCCTGGCTCTAAATGTTGCTTCACTTGCCCTTCTCTTCTTTGGGAATTAGGCTACAGGGGACCAGTAGCCTTTCCAGGGGTTTTCTAGCTCTCCTCTGCCTTGCTCTGCCCATGGAACATGTGGCAGTTATGCAGGTTATCTGCTTAAGAAATGGGATGCTCTGGGTGGGTCTCTCTCATTGAGGGCCAGTCATGGGGTTGAAGACCTGCTCTCTTTCCCAGAATTTTATATAGGAGGGGTGTGCAGACTCAGTCCATGGTGGGAAAATGCTTTTTAAAGCCTCATTTGAAAGTATGGCCTGTCTTTTCTTGCTCTCCAGACACCAGTGGGTATCTGTAAGAGGAAAAGCAAAAGTGTTTTAGTGCAGTAGTTTAGCTTCAGGTACTGGAAGCCTAATACACTTCCAGCTGTAAACTGTGTGTTTAGGCTGGAAATTGTATACATGTGTAAGTTTGTAAATCTCCTGGTAGAGTCTCTCACACAGCTCATACAAAACACGTAGACTTGCACTGAAGTCTGTGGGGCTACTCATAAATAGTTGGCATAATACTATCAAATTTGGGACCCACCATATTGGGATATTCCGCAAACATACGTTTCTAAAGAATACTAGCTGTGCCAGCTAGATGGATTCCCGGCATTTGCACTGTTCATGATGAATTTCCTCATTCCCAGCCATATAATTATTAATTATATTTTTCGCTCCATAAGATGCACTCCCCCCCCCCCCAAAAAAAAGTGGGGGGAAAAGTGTGTGCGTCTTACGGAGCGAATACTGCCAAAAAAAAAAAACTCCGCCCCTGGCCCCGCCCCCTGCCTGCTCGATCTGCTCTGCTTCCCAGTCAGAAGCTACTCAGAAGTAAGTCTCAGAGTCAGTGGGGCTCACTCCCAGGAAAGCGTGGGTGGGGTGGCAGTCTCACTGCCCAATCCTGTGCATGCCTACTCTGAAGTAAGTCCCATTAGAGTTAGGGGGGCTTACTCCCAGGAAAGCCTCTCTCTCCCCCCCCAAGCCTGGAGCATCACAGCCTCCCTTCCCCCCCCCCACCCCAAGCCTGGAGCATCACAACTTCTCTGCAACACAATCACTTTCCCCCCTCTCTCACACACACAGGCTGCCCCCTTCTCTTACACACACAGATGCTCTGCCCCCCCCCACACACTCACTCACACAGCAGGGGAGGGGCGCTTTCACTCACCTCATCCAGCATCTGAATGTAAGCCCCCCCATCACAAAGAAAAAACTGTCTCCTTGGTCAGAATGCCAGTGTTTGCTTATTGCACAAGCCCCAGGTAAGGCTCAGTTCTCACCATAAATCCAGAGGTTTGTTGTGTCTTGAGAATTCAAGTTGTGGTTGGACTTTCCACTTGTTCATTTGTACTGGAATCATGGAAGAACTGGCGAGGAGGTAGATGTGGTGTCAGCAGTGGCCCCTTTAAGGGTAAGGCCTGGGCATTCAGCAGAGTGTGCTGCACAGCTGCAGCCACTGGAAGGCAATAGGGCCCTCAGGGATATAAGGAGTACCTGAGGCAGAAAGGGTTTGTGGGTTTTGAAGGAGCGTAGGTTGGAGGTAGGAGAGGAGACTGACTGGGTTTATTGAACTTGGAATCTGACTGTGGATTGTGACTGACCTTGGACTGTAATTTGGCTTATTGGTTCTGGACTCTGATTTGGCAACTCTGATTGATGGAACTGATTTATTTGGCATCTGATTTACTGGAACTGGACTCACTTTTGCTTGCTGCACTGGTGAGTTGCACAAGGGGGACTGATCAGCCTTAAGCGGGCACAAGGCCCAGTGGATTGGGATTTGGCAGAACATCATTGTAGCAGAAAGATAATGTGATCCCCTATTTGTGTGCACCTGCTTTTGTGAGCTTCATAAATTCTAACTCTAGCGATGAGTTCTTGGGGTTTCCAGAAAACTAGAGTACTCAAACCTTTAAGTCTCTCCATTTGTTAATGACAGTGATAATGGTTCTTAATGCCACTATTGACTGCTGTTCACTTTACATGGTTCAAATGTTATTCTGTTACAGTTTATTAAATATTTTATTACACTATTTGGTTCAGAATATTTTTTTTCCTGTTTTCGACTTCTAAAAACTAGGTGCGTCTTATGGTCAGGTGCGTCTTATGGAGCGAAAAATACGGCACTTGATTTTGTCTGTAAACTGCTTTGTGAACTTTTTTGTTGAAAAGTGGTATATAAATTTTGTGGATAGAATGTTCTTTGCTCTCTCGCAAAGAACCACTAGAACCAGGAGTCATCCACTAAAATTGAGTGCCAGGAGAGACAGAAGAGACAAAAGAAAACGTTTCTTTACCCAGTGTGTAATTAGTCTGTGGAACTCCTTTCCTCAGGATGTGGTGATGGCATCTGGCCTAAATGTTGTTAAACGGGGTTTAAATAGATTTCTAGACAAAAAATCCATCACAGATTACAAGCCTCCTGGTTTTAGAACTAGGCTACATCAGAATGCCAGGTGCAAGGGAGTGGAAACAGGATGTAGGTCTTTTGTTGTCGTGTGCTCCCTGAGTCATCTGGTGAGCCACTGTGAGATACAGAAAGCTCGACTAGATGGGCCTTTGGCCAGATCCAGCAGGGCTCTTCATATGTTCTTGGATTTTGAGGTCACCTGGTGAAATGTCTTCTGAATCTGTTGTCAGACTTCTTCATGTTAATGCTCAATTGCTGTCTCCTTGGATCTTAGATAGTGTTGCACTTGACATGACATTGATGAAAAACTGGGGCAAAAATGTGTTGAAGCAGTTTGTGGGGAAGGAACCATTCTCTGGCATGTTGCCGCAGTCTAACCCAGTGCTTTCCATATTTTTTTGACTGTGAACCTAAATACAGTTTTTCTCTCAGTTCGTTGACCCATGGAGTAGGTATGTATTAATAACCATGAACATTGTCTTCTCACAACCCTCAGGAACATCTGTGTGACTCTCATTTAGAAACTACTGGTCTAACCCTTTGTTGCTTCTGTACCGGTCCTGCGTTCCCCCTGGGATTTGTAGTTAGGAGGGTTTATTGTGCATTCTCTGCTAGAGATACCTAGCTGTGTCATTACAAGCTTCAGGACTTTCTGAGGAGTAAAAATGGCTGTTAAATCACTTTAAGCCTCTAGTGTAGTGTAATCCTACATGTGTAAACATGAGTTACAGTTTGTGTGTATATGTGCATGCGTGTCCATGTGTGTGTTGCAATGATGCCATCTGTGAAGAGCAATGTATTCAGGCAGGGAGATAATAGTGGCAAGGACTAGCAAAACACTAAAGCCCCATTCCTGACCATTGGAGCCTTTTCCTGGCTGTTACGGTGGGGCCTTTCATAGACCAGAGTTTCATGGCTGAGAAAGTGCCACCTATGGTGCCCTGGTGTTTAATGGCAGTGTCTAAGGATTTGAAACATGACCAGTGTCTTAAGTGGAAGTTTGTTCCCAAGGAATTGAAGGTGATGTTCAAAATTTGAAGAACCTAAAGAATTAAAATCAAGATGGTTTCAATTGCCACAAAACAAGACTCATTTAAATAATGTACTGTTTGTAATTCTCTGTTTGTAAATGCACTGTTAGTATTTTTGTTGTTCAGGGCAAATTACAGTTACTGTTTGATTGCTGTAGTATAACCATTGTAACAAGTTGTAAGCCAATGTATTTTAAAACTTATGCAACCCATGTGTAGAGGTGTTTGAAAACAGTGTTATTTTTTCTCAGAAGTAAGCCCATTGTATTCAGTACAATGTAATCCTTTCAACTCCCCAGAAACAAACACACCTCTGCTTATGTGTCTTGTGCATGCAGAATTATATCATCTTAGTGACAAAGGGGTAACTTTGAAATTGATTTCTCTTTTGCTCTTTCTCTACACATCTGAGGACTATAAACAGCATCGCTGCCTGGAAGATGAAGTACCCAGAAGCCAGGGCTGGTACTTACTGGTTTGTCCAAAAGATGGGAAATAGATGCTGCTTAGTTGATAGCATTGTAAATATGCATAACTTGAAAAATGCTCACCTTCCAGAGGTCACATAGTTGCAGAGCATAAAATAGGAGGAAAGATAACCCCAACAGCTTCTGTGGGTGGCTGTGGTGATATACAGGATGGCATCTTCTGGCTTCTAGTATCAACTTTTTAGGCTCTAGGTCCAATAGGAAGCCCACAGTAATATAGTACTTGATCTATTGAGATATTTTTAATACTTGACTTCAAGTCAGAAGTATTTTCCCCTATGGTTCATTCTTTTACACCAAGTAGCCCCCTTAAGTTAATGTGTTTTGATAGAAGGTTATGGATTAAGTTTCAATAAACTTTAATAAGTTTAACTGAGTGTTGACTTCAATATGTCTATTTTAAAGTTAGTTAACATTTGAAACATGTTTATTTTATAAACAGTTGGTGTAGTTGAAGTCAACTGTATATAGATGAACTGATTATAATGTTAAAAAAAAATTCCGTCCACCCTGATTGATGATGATAAAGGGTATTGTGGGTGGATGGAGCTCTGTCAGCCAGTTCTTACAAATCAGATTATAAATTATAATGAAAAAAGAAAAGCATACTTCACAAAATGCAGAACTGTTTACTGTCCTGTATATCAAAAATACCTGCTAACCAGAATTAAGACGTGAATACCAAGTGCAGAAGTGGAGAGATGGGTGAAAAACTTCATTCAGTGGGAAAATCAAGACTTTCCAGAGCCCTCTTTATTTGAGAAGATCTTTACTGTGTTTAAAAATAATTTTTTGAATGCCTGGCAACACAGAAATCAAATTCTAGCATCATGCAGTTGTTTGCTTCAAAGAGTTCTTTCTTATGCAGTGGCCCTACCCTGAATATGTGTTCACACAATCCTCGCACATGTGTGGGAGGATGTGATAGTATTCTGGAAAGAACCCCCTCATGCGTGGAGTTTGATAATGCAAGCAGAAGATGTGAACAGTGCTCTAATGTCTCATTGAAAAGCATTCATGTTCTGTGTCCCTGCTAGTCATGCAAAGCCTAGCTGGATATATTCATTAGTGGCACGTTTTTGACTTCAAAGTTTCTTTCTCTTCCCCTCCCACCTCAGAACATGGTGATGAGTTTCCGCGTCTCGGACCTCCAGACGTTGTTGGGATTTGTTGGCCGGAGTAAGAGTGGCCTGAAACATGAACTTGTAACTCGGGCCTTGCAGCTGGTCCAGTTTGACTGTAGTCCAGAACTATTTAAGAAGATCAAAGAGATCTATGAGACACGCTATGCCAAGCCCTCTGACCTGGTTCAACCGTCACAGACGCCACCACAGCACCGACCGCCTCCAGAAACCCTTTCCCTCCACTCTTCCTACGACCGCAGCAATGCGGTAGCCAGGACTGCTCTTTCGACTCCTAGCATTGACTATCCTGCCCTATATGGCAAATACTTAAATGGACTTGGACGGTTGCCTGTCAAGCCAGTGAAGCCAGAGGTCCGACTGGTGAAACTTCCCTTCTACACCATCTTGGATGAACTGTTGAAGCCCACTGAACTTGGTGAGTTGAGTGGGTATATTGCTGCTCTTGTGGACTTTCAGGTGGGAGGCAATAAAAAGAGCTGTTGCAGGGACCCTGGTCACATGTAGCTGTGGGGCCTTACGGCATGTTGGCCAGAGGACAAATTGAAGTGCCCTTTCAAAATGACTGCAGGTGACACTTGCATGGTACTCCTCACTTGATTACTTCAGAAAGGTGAGAGATGTTACTTTTTTCTTTTTGCCTAAGGTCTCCTGGAGAGGGGACCTTGAAGTTCTGAGGTTAGTACTGCTGGAACTGAAATGTTTTGGGGTTGGAGAAGACATTGAGCTTCATAAAGCTTCCTTGGGGAGATTGCACAGGTGGTTTTTGGCCGTGACCAACAGTTAAACTAATTATGATAGTGCTTCATAGTGCAATTACTTCTCAACTTTCCATCTTGCTGGGAACTCTTCTTAACATGATCTGCCTGTTTTCATGCTCTAGGGCAGGGGTGCTCAACATGTTGATCGCGATCGACCGGTTGATCGCGAGGCAAAATGAGTCGATTGCGGAGCCCTTAGTTTAGTCTAGACTCTAGTCTATAGACTCTATAGACTAGAGTCTAGACTAGACTAAGGGCTCCACGATCGACGCATTTTGCCTCTATAGTGCCTGGGCGCTTTCTTCTATTACTTGAGCCGCTAGACGCTCTTCTCCCCACGCCTGTCTCCTAGCAAAGGGACCGGAAGTGGCTCGGGGAGGGGAGGGGGGCTCGGCCCCTCCTCAAGTGGAGACGCTGCTGATGGGGCCGCCGTTGAGGAGCCATTGAGCCCCCCTCCCAGCGGCTGGGCCGGGGGGCCCTCCCCACAGCGAGGCGACTGGGCGCGGACCCTCCCCTCTCAGGTGAGGTACGGGGGCTGGGAGGGGACAGCGAGCGGAGAGTGGGGCTGGAGGCGATGGGGGCAGCAGTTGTGGTGGAAGTGCCGGGGCTCCCGGCGGAGGGGGCGGGAGGAAGGCTACGGTGCTCCATTAGGAGGGAGTCGCTGAGGGAAGGCTCGGAGCAGAACTTCGGTTGTGCCTTGGAGAACCTGAGGAGAATCTCCAGAAGGGCTTGGGAGCAGCCCGGGACTGTCTGGAGCAGTTGCTTGGGGCCAGTCAGAAGTGCCGCTGATGCAGAGTGGTGGCAGCCTCTGGCTGGGGAAGTTTCTCAGCAATTGAGAGATGCAGGTGCCCAAGGCTGCGATCCTCTCCTCACTTACCCAGGAGTAAGCCCCATTGACTAGCATGGGACTTACTTCTGAGGAGACAGGCTTAGGTTTGGGCACACAAGCTGCAATCCTCTCCACACTTACCCGGGAGTAAGCCCCATTGACTAGCATGGAGCTTGCTTCTGAGGGGACATGCAAAAGATTGGGCTCTAAAGCTCCTATCCACACCTACCGGAGAGTAATCCCCATTGACTAGCATGGGACCTACTTCTGAGTAGACACCATAGGGTTGGGCTCTGAGGTTGCAATTCTGTCCACATTTACACAGGAGTAAGCCCCACTGACTATAATGGGATTTACTGCTGAGTAACCTCATCATAGGGTTGGGTTCTGAGGTTGCAATTCTATCCATTTACACTGGAGTAAGCCCCACTGACTCTAATGGGACTTACTTCTGAGTAGACATGCATAAGGTTGACCCCAGCATGTCTAATTCTGTTATGGCAAATGCTATTATGTTGAAATGCCAGCAAATATACTACTATGAAGCAAAAGAATTCACTGGAGGCACTGTGTATTGCTTAGCCCTGAACCAGGGAAACTGCCAATGCCCGATTTTTTTTATCTTTATTGATTTATTTCACTATGTAAACTGCCTTATATACTACTTTTCAACAAGAGTAGTTCATAAGCTGTCAGCAGCTACTGTCCGGACTATGCATCCTTGGCTGATGCACTTCAGTGCAAGTCATCAAAGTAAACTCAAGTAATTACAAAAAATGTTTTAGTTAATTATGTTGTGTTGTGCAATATTGTCTCATGCGGTTATGCAAGGTACACCAACATACATTGTACACATAAATGTTATATGTTATGATGGTGCGAACATTGTAAAAAAACTCTGGTAGATCTCCGGGCCTTGCTGGGTTTCAAAGTAGCTCTCGAGCCAAAAAAGTGTGAGCACCCCTGCTCTAAGGAGAGAGACATAGGTAGATGGCAGAGCACATGGTTTGCATGCACGTGATCTCAGGTTCAGCCCCTTGCACAGTCAGTTCAAATGAGTTGAAGTTACATGGATGGGAAAGGCCTGTAGCCTCTGAGCTACAGCCTAAGCCTTTGAAAAGCTGCTGCCAGTCAGAGGAAGAAAATACTGAGTTGCATTGCTCAGTGGCTCAATATGGCAGCTTCGTATGTTCATATACCATGTAACTCCTGAAGTTTTTGAGAATTCTGGTGCATGTTCAAGTGTTGCAGTGGCAGTACCTGACCAGGAGAGAGAACCTGGGGTCATATTGGATAGCTTAATGAAAATATTGACCTAATGTGCAGCAACTCCATGCTAGGGATCAGTAGAAAAGGGATTGAAAGTAATACTGCAAAGTACCATATTGCCCTTATGCAAAACTATGATGGAATACTGTGTACAATTCTGGTTGCTACATCTCAAAAAGGATATTGAACTGGATAGATGGTAGAGCTGAAAAAGAGCAGTAAAGGGCAACCAAAATAAAAGTGCTGGTGCATCTTCCCTATGAGGAAAGGTTGACACATGTGGGATGTTTTAACTTAAAGGTCACGAAGGCAGCAGGGAGGAGACTGGGAGAAGATGATTTAGAAAATATATACATAATGTGGAGAAAGTGAACTGAGATTTTTCTTTTTTCCCAGTGGGAGGGGAATCTAGTTCATCATTGTAGGAAACCAATTGCTGAATTAATGGTCCTTTTGTTTGATCTTGCAGGATGCTGGTAGTTATTCAGTTGTTGCTGGGCACTAGGGAGACTGCCTTAAGCCTCACCTGCACATGCCCAAAGCAAGTTGCCACTAGTTTTCCTCAACCTTTTCTTATACCAAATGTGCAGAAATTTAGTGAGAAAAGGTTTTTAGCATGATGATAGTGACAGGCCAAGCTTCATCTACCAGGCTGATGTTGAAGGTACAGGCCCAGGGGAGAAAGTGGCTGTTCTACATCTGGAAGTAGCTTGTGGCTGTGCATTGCAGAGGAAGTTTTGATGGCTTTTAGAGGACTTGTTTACCATTATGGACAGGCGCCCACCAATATTGGCTTGGCGTACTTATTAGTGCTGGGATAGGGAGAAAGTAAGAATTGGCAAGAGAGAGTGCTGCTGTTTCTTATCTTATCCAAACCTCACTATGAATAAAACGATTACCCCACTCCAGGACACCCCACCCATTGACCAACTGGTCTGGGAATCAGAGAGTCTAAGGCTTTCTTGTCAGACGGACAAGGTCATTTCTGTCAACCAAGTGAATTTATGGATACCTGAATATTGATCTTCTGATTTGAATACCTACTGAGAAGCTTCTAAGGAATCCCAGTATTCTCACAGAACATAGTCTGAACGTCACTGGTTTAGTGTGTGGAGTGTTAAGACTAGAGAGGCCTGAGTACAAATTCCTAGCCTGCTATGAAACTGCACCTATGATCAACTCTTAAACTGATGTATCTAACAAGATGGTAGGAGAGGCTAGAATAGGATGACCCCCATACGCTCTCCTGTGTTCCTTGGAAAGAATGATGCGAATATCAAAAAGTATTTTGGGGTTGAGAAAGGAGTTTGGACCCAAGCCCTGTTAACTAGGAGCCCTGGAGGGATTTTCCCCTCAAGGTGGTTTCCTTATTTAGGACTGGGCATGCTTAAGTTTCTTAAGTGCCAGCATTGTATACAGGTATTTGAGCAATCAAGCTCTCCCCCCCCCCCCCGTTTCAGTTCTGGTAAAAATAGCACTGACCTCATCTGTAGGGAGTGCAGACTTGGGGTTATGGAGTTTATGGGGTTGGGGAACAAAAGGAAGGAGCAGGAAGGTGAAGGGAAATTGGGATCAGGGAGCCCATTAGGAAATGAGCGAGTAGGGAAGTAAAAAGTTGTGGTTTCTGGACTGTGTTCACTTGAACAGGTGTGGGGATTATTCTGGACCTTTATCTCTTCTTTTTGTGAAGTCCATGCATCTTTTATACACAGGGGCACATCCCCTGTTCTCCAAACACCCACACGTGGAGAGATCATGCTCTGTGTTGGCATGTACAGATGGCCCAAATTTGGCTGTTCTGCTAGAGAGGAACATTCCATGAGTCCTCTTGGTGGTGGATAGAAGCATTCCAGGGAGGGATAGGTTCCATACTCCTAGTGTTGGGAACTTGAGTTAGTGACTTGGACTTGAATTGCGAAAATGCATGATTTTTGCTGACTTGCCAACTCATGAGTCGCATGCGTGGAAGTCTCTGAAAAAGACTCGAGTCAGGGCCCCCCTGACTTGGCACTCATCCCCATGCGTGCTGACTCGAGTCTGCCTGTGTCTGGGGGTGCTTGCTCTCTGTTTTCGCAGTGTGGAAAACCTCATGGGGCAAGCATTCCAACGTTGAGGAGGAGGGAGTTCCAGCTGGGAGGCAGGAAAGGGTTAATGCAAGCAGGAGTGGAGAGGCGGACTGGGCTCTCTATTCCTGTCTCTGATAGGAAGGAAGGAACAGATGATCATTGGACAAAGGAGGGGCATTCTCATATTTCCATTGGCTGAGGGAGGACAGGAGGATGAGCAACCCTCATTGAATGAATGGTTGCAGTGAGTCTACTTCTGAGTAGAGCTGCAAGGATCGGGTCATCCTGGTAAGCCTCCCAGCTGCTGCTTGAGACCCTCTCACTGCTTCTGTCCCAGCTCTCACAGTCCCTCCCACCCCCTCCTGCCCTGTTACGAATGGGAGGGAGCAGCAGGGGAGCGAGTAAAGAGAACTCCGAGACAGACATGCACATGCACACCCAGCAGCAGCCCTGTTTTTCCCATGGCTGGCTTTTTAAAGGGAGCGGCTCATCCCAGGGAGAGAGAGGAGGCAGAAGAGCAATCGTACTTTGCCGGCATGGTTATGTTTTTACTTGGGAGGAGGACACTCATTGAATGAGTGGCTAAAGAGGGACTACTTCTAAGTATAGCTGCAAGGATCGGGTTGTCTGGTAAGCCTCGCAACTGCTGCTCATGACCCTCCTCCTCCCTCTTGCTGCTTCTCTCCTGGCTTTCACCATCACTTCCACACCTCTTGCCATTTTACAGATGGGTGGGGACAGCTTGGAAGTGTTCAAAAAGGGCTCTGACACACGCACACACTCCCCACCAGCAGCCCCCTTTTTCAACTTTTTAAAGGGGGGGCTCAAGTCCTTTAGAGTCACTAAAGGGTGACTTGGTGACTCAGAAATTGCCCGTTATGACACATTTTCGAGTCGAGTCATGGGGAGGCAGTGATTTGGCGACTCGACTCAAGTCAAGCAATGCTTGGTTTTCCTAACACTGCATACTCCTGAACGCTTCTTGAGTTTTATCTCCTCTCTCTGTCCATCTGTGCAAATGACTCTGCAAGTGGTAAAACCGTTTCTGGACTGTGCCGCAGTGGACTACGTGGAAGAAAGGCGTTGTGCTCTTCTCCCCCCCCCAAATATAAGGAACCACTTGTACACAGAAAACTAGTGTGTTGGAGAGAAGCAGTGTGGCCTGCCACGACATGCTGATTTTTTACATACAAGAAGTTCTCATGCAGAGGAAACATTTGATCCTGCAGTGTGAAGTGGTGGTGTTCTGGACTAGTTTTACCATATGATCTGCTGTTGCTGTAGTCCAGCCTTTGTGGAGAACAGCACAGATATTACAGGATATGAAGGGGTGGTTAAATCAATAGTGCTGTGTATGTGACTGCTCCTTTGACCTTAGGAAGATTTTGTACTTTTGGGGAACAGACGTTTTAGTCATGCTTGGGTAACCAGACATCTTCCTAAATGCTTCTGTTCAGGCATCCAATGGTAAATAATAATAATAATAACTTTATTTTTACCCCGCCTTTCTCCCCGAAGGGACTCAAGGCAGCTTACAACAGGTTAAAACAGATTAAAAACATAATTTAAAAACAGATAAACAGGGGCAGGAGGTCTGGTCTAGAGGGTTGAGCCTCCATTTGCCTGAAGATAACATCCGAAGGTCGCCAGTTCGAGGCCACCAGCACCGTGCGACCTTGAAGCAGCTGACAAGATGAGCCGAGCTATTCCATCTGCTCTGAGCGTGGGAGGATGGAGGCCAGAATGTGTGACCAGATCAAGAAAGAAACATCTGAATGTTGTGGTTTCTTGAAAGATAGAAACCTTCTTTCAAATTGTAAAAATCCCTACGGGGATTTAAATAGCCTGCCTATGTAAACCGCCTTGAATAAAGTCTAAGGAGAAATCTGAGGACCAAGAAAGGCAGTATAGAAATACCTGTATTATTATTATTATTAAAAGTGTATTAACACATATCATAAAAACAGTCAGATAAAAAGTAGTAAAAAGGTAAAAAGAGCATAGAGCAGCAAGTTATAAAAGAATCAGGCCTGTAAAAAATTAAAAGATGTTGAAAAGATGTTAAAAAGGCAGAGAACTCAGAAGGCTTGTTTAAACTTAAACGGAAGGGTCTTCAGGCCTTGCTGAAAAGTCTCAAGAGAGGGAGCCATTCTTAAGTCAAGGGGAAGGTCCTATTTCTAGCCGCTGCCCCACGTACCTCCCTAGGCGGCGGCACTTGTAAAAAGGCCTTCTCTGTTGACCTAAGAGGACGAGCCGGATTGTACGGAAGTAGGCGATCTCTAAGATACCCTGGCCCAGAGCACTATAGGGCTTTAAAGGTCAAAACCAGCACCTTGAATTGGGCCCGGAAACAAATGGGCAGCCAATGTAGCCGCTGGAGAAGTGGACTGACGGAGTCAGACCGCCTACCTCCAGTAACCGCACGGGTAGTGAAGCTGGATCTGGCAAGCATTGGTTGTATAACTCAAAAAGTGAAATTCCTGTATACTGATTTGGGTCTGTAGTCCATCTGATCCAGGGGTATTCATTCTGGCTGAGAACAGCTCTGTCAGGGTCTTTCCCAGCTCAACCATCTGAGCTCTTACTTAAACAATTTCTGCCCAACGTTGCATATGTGCAACAGGGACCAAATGTGTACACCTGTGGGCTGGGCAGAAATGGGTTAACTGGAGGTGCTGGAGATTGAACCCAGGACCTTCTGTATGTGAAGCATGTGCTCTGTTTGCTGAGCAGTGGGTCATCCTCAGTTCTGTCCTTGAGAATGCTGCTTCATGCTAAATGGCAGGACTGATCTCTTACATGTGCCATGAAAGGCCTAGTGTTAGGTGGCATTTGTAGGAAAAGGGAACTTCACTTCTAGATTGGGCTCTGGAGTAGAAATGTCTATTCTTGTGACATGGCAGTTTCTCTCCCCCGCCCCCCTTCAACCATCTTCAGCTTCTTGAGGATTCTAATCCGCAATGAATGTTTTGCCAGTAGCCTTTTGTTCAGCTGAGCAAAAGCTAAAGGGCTGGCTTCCCACTTGCCTCACTCACCCAAGCAAAGCTCTCTTTGGTTCCCATTCTTCCAGAAAGAGATGCTTCGGCCTCCAGTTGCCTGACCTGTGCTAAGTGGTAAAATATTGAATGTGTCCACTGGAGAGGTGTGTAAGATCTGCAAAATGTGGGTGCGAGTGTGTGATGGGCACTGAACTTAAGAGTCTGGAGGGGAGCAGTGATGATAAGTGATGTGACTAGGTTCCATGCAACTTGACTGGCCTTGGTAGCCATCCAGAACTTATGATTGCCAGGATTTTGTTCCTTCTGAGGAGAAGCAAGGTTTTGTGTCTGAGCTTTGGAGGAATATGAATTCACTGATAATTACACACACCCAGCTCTACACTCCAGGAAGAGACCTGGAGTTCATCACTTGCCAGTACGCGAGGGAGAATGGACCACTCACTATGGCAAGAGAATGATTCTTGGCCATAACTCTGGGTTACAAGAACTTTGGGGGTTGACACAGTTTCTGATTCATAAATGACCTGGAACCGAATGAATGCCCAGCAGCCCAGCAAGATAAAAGGATGATTTGTTAGGGAGGGGAGCTTAGGAAAAAGGAATGAAGAGACCAGAGATGGAGTACAGCAGTCTGTCAACCTGGGTATTGCATGATAGATGTGATTTTTGGGTAGTTAAGAGACTCCTTAGCCAAGCAAGCATTCTGGGAAACAGATCCTCTGAGAGCAGTCTAGGCAAATAGTTCAGATTTTGAGACTCTGGCATCATCAGATATTTAGGCACTATATCAAACTTGTAGTTCAGTAATTCTCAAACTTCTTAGCACTGGGATCTACTTTTTTAGAATGCAAATCTGCCAGGACCCACCAGAAGTGATGTCATTAACCTGGAAATGATGTCATGACCAGAAGTGACATCATCAAGCGGGAAAATTTTTAACGCCCCATATGACAAAATTCAAATCAATCAAGTAAATTAAAAGTTTGCAATAAACGTTTAAAAATTTATTTAAAATAAAAAGAACCCTCTTAATCCTCCCAAGAGGTTACTGATCTGTTTTTTAAAAATTCTCCAAACATCCCAAAGACTGCAATCTTATCCATACTTACTTGGGAGTAAGCCCTATTGAGTATCATTGTTAAAAGCATATACATAGTAGTTGTTAAAAGTACATGTCTGTAACATTTCCCCAAATGCAGTCACATACCATGGTAGTATCAAGTCTAATATATTAAAAATAAAACACACAAAAATGAGTGGGGGCCCATCTGAAATTGGCTTGTGACCCACCTAATGGGTCCCGACCCACAGTTTGAGAAACACTTTTCTAACCTGTTTCAGAGAAGCAGCCTCTGATGCAGAATCTCTCTCTCTCTCTCTCCTTTGCAGCTTTTGGGGTGATTTTTTCCAAATGACCAAATAGGTTAAAACTTGGAGTAAATTTTTACCACACTGTGATCAAAATCTGCTAGAGTTCTCCACAGACTGGTTAAGATTGTTTGGGGCCAGTGTGGGTCATAGGCTGCCATTTGGCCATCCTTGATTTTACAGTAGTAGTGCTTTATATGGTGAGTACTTTTATTAGGGGTAACTAGATGTTTCAAATCAGGGCTAGTTTTTGAGTCTCACAGGACTCTTTCTTGGGCTCCATATAAAATATAAAAGATGTTGCTGATAAAGCGTATGGTGGACTCCACATCTGCAGTGTGTGACAAGATTCATGAAGCTCTTTGAAGACTTATGCTGGTGCTGTTGCCGGAACACAGTTCTTTATCAAGGTGGCTGAGGCAATGTTGTTGTTTTGATTGCAGAAGTAATCAAGAGTGTTAGGTGTCCTCTGAGAAATTCATTTTTGCTCTGATTCAATGTGTTGTTTCCTTGCTGTGGTTTTAGAGCATGGCAGGGTTGTTAAGGGGTTTGTGTGAACAAATGATGCTGTTGCATAACCCGAGGCTTAGTGTGTAATGTATATGTATCTGTGCTGTCCCTGGTGCAACTCAGTGAGGGTGGATAGTCCTTGGGGTGTTTCAGCTGCATTGTGCCACCAGGCTGAGGCAGGCAAGGTGAGCACTGCACTTCATCCTCTCAGCCCATTTTGAAACATGGGTCAAATGGGTCTTGAAACAAATATGTGTCTTCATAGAGAAGCTCTTCCATCACCCTGTCAGTGCTGTGTACTGTTGCTGCCTACACCTTTCCCTAGCCCTGTGGCTCTTACCATCTTTTCCTGTTCTCCCACAATTGCTTCCAGGAACAGTTCTACCACTGGGGCCAATGCAGGCACCAGATGCCCAGGACAGACATTTCATCTGCCCACTCATATGGCCAACCGTGGCATGGCAGGAAAAAGAATCAGTTCAGTAGGTTCCAAGGCTTGGTGTTACTATCACCTGTAGACGGAAATGTGATTTCTCAGTGATAACGAAATACATAATACTGCTTTCTGCACTTTTTATTTTTGTTTTTGTTATTTTGTTAAAATCAGTGAAAAAAATAAAACATCTCTACATTTTGGGCACTAAGCTAGTTGGGCTGGACTGGGGGTTGCATTGGTAAAAACTGTGGCTGTATCTGCTGACATATCACATACCTAGTACACTTTAAAAGTAATTATAATTTATAAAAATGCACCCTTGGAATAAAAACACATTTCCTCCTTGGGAAAACAAAATGGGTGAAAACATAAAAACATTTAAGAATTACTCTACCTGT
Source organism: Tiliqua scincoides (assembly GCF_035046505.1). Lineage (NCBI taxonomy): Eukaryota > Metazoa > Chordata > Lepidosauria > Squamata > Scincidae > Tiliqua > Tiliqua scincoides. The sequence goes on along the minus strand of NC_089828.1, from coordinate 40,761,029 downwards.
AGAAGTTGTGCTGGTCAACCACCAAGTGAGAAGACACTTCATAATCCCTAATAGTTCATAACTTCATAATATTTATAGTGAATGCCAAGCCAACGACCTTTAGGTGGAGAGAATAAGACACTTGGGTTCTTATGATCTTCTCCAGGAAGAAGATTTCTGCTTTTTATCTAAAATACGTTGACTGATCTAAGCTTCCTTTGGTTAAGGGTGGTGGTTCTGTTGGTGTCCCAGTGACTACTTTCAGTGCCCAGTTTTCCTTGGCTTCTGCTTTGTTTCAGTTCTTAGTGAACCCAACCAAAAACTAAGATAATGGATAATTGTTTGTTACCTGTTGTAGGAGGCTCTGGCTTACAAAAACCTCGGCCACAATAAATGGGCTTTCATCTAGGATGCCATAAGACTCTTGGGTGTTTACCATAGATGTGTAGATACTTTCTTTTGTTTGGTCAAGTCATGTGAGGATCTACAGCACTGGTTCCCCACCTGTGGTCTGCAAGATCCTGAAAAGTGGTCTGCGTGATCTCAGGGAAAAAAAGATTCCCCTCAGTCACTTCCAGCGTCTTGCTGATGGAGTGCTGCCCCACAGACCATTAGAGAGGGCAGAGAATGGACCACCCAGAGCCAGCAAAAAAAGCAGCAACCCACAAATGATAAATCCCTATTTATTAGAAATTTTTTTTGTGCGCAGGTGGGGTGGGGGAATTGCATGTGGTCCATGACAATTCTAGTTTTTACCTTGGAGGTTCATGGGCTCCTAAAGTTTGGGAACCATTGATCTACAATCAAGACAGTAAACTAAACAAACAGCCTCCCTTTCAAGCACTGACCAGGTCCAGACCTGCTCAGCTTCAGCAAGATCGCTACATCATGTACTTTCAGACCACATCAAGTTAGTTTGCCTAATGATAGAGGCAACCATGACAGCAGAAGAGGCAGCTGAAACCTTTCTGCACTGTATCACTTTAAGCAGCAGGTGATAGTGGGGGTGCTATGTATTTGGTGCTTTCCTAGGGAGGGAGAATGAATCATCTAGCACAGCGCCCCTTCTGGCCCCTACTGTACCAATTTGCACGATCCACTACTGGCCCCTACTATACCAGTTTGCAGGATCCAAGTACCACCAGAAGTAACTGGCAATGGCATCATCGCCAGTGACTTGCTGATTGGGAGGCCAGACACTAAGTGATAAACACCAGTTAGAGGCTTAGGGTGGACAGGAGGGCTTTGTCAAGTGCTTGAAAAGAGCACGCTGGAGTTTTTCCTGCTGAGCGGAGCCTCCTACTGCCTCTTGCCACATTGCATTTCTGGTCTTCCTGTCAGGCGGCAGGGGTTGGGAGTCCTGTGAGTACTACCAGATACCATCTCAAGTACCACCAGTGCTACAAGTACCACTGGGTGAGAAACATTGATTTAGTGTGTTGAAAAATGGCTCTTTCTCTAACATGCTGTTTTAAATGTTGATGTCTTTTCTACATGTGGAGAAGCTAGTTCCCCCCCACTCTTTGTTTTAGTGCTCCCCTGGGTAATGGGAACAGCTCATTTGCATGTAGAAAAATAGTGCATCAAGATAAAAGATTCTGTCTACTTTCTACATTCAGGAAGCTTGAATAAAAACTTGGCAAACCTCTACTGCCATCTGCAGCTTGAACTGGTTTGAGCCTTTTTATTGCTTGATTCTGCTTAGTCTTAAACTGGCCCTGTTGAAATTTCCTCTGAGGCAATGGAAAAGCCTCCAGAGGCCTCCCCTTGGAGGAGTTTTTGGTCATTCAAGGCACAGACTGAACCTGGGTTTCTCATTTAAACTGTGTGAAGTTGAGGTCAGTTTCCCTCTTACCTCAATACTGTCTGCCTGATGTCCTCTTTGCCTCCCTGTTTCCAGTCCCACAGAACAATGAGAAGCTTCAGGAGAGTCCATGTGTCTTTGCGCTGACGCCGAGGCAAGTGGAGCAGATCAGAAATTCCAGGTACTCCCTTTGGTTTCCTGACAATTCCTAGAGTCCCTCACTGCTGTCCCCTTCATGCTGTGATGCTTTTCCTGTAGGCTGGTCTTTCCAGTCTTGAGAATCAGAATCCAGGGATGTGGGAAGCCCACAACAGATTCTTTGGTCCTGCAAGGAGGTTTAGACCCTTGGCTGTTAAAGCATCACCTTATATAATTGATTAATTGCAATTGATTAATAAATTAAGGTGAGAGGAAGTGCTGAAATGATGGAAAAACTATGTTTGGGAAAGGGAAACTCCCAGCAAGACATTACTCTCTGATCTTTAAAATGGGAAGAACAAGCATATCTGGCCAACTGGTAAGCAAAATGAAACCAAGCAAAGAAAATGTAAGATTCTTTAACTCAATTAAAAATTCAATGCTCAGTGTTGGATTAGGTTTGATAAATACTTGTTTGCATTCTGTGTCAAATGGATGCCTAATCTCTCTCTCTCTCTCTTTCTTTCTGTGTGTGTGTGTTTTTTTAATTTGACAGAGAGTTGCAGCCAGGTGTGAAAGCAGTCCAGGTTGTCCTCAGGTAAGCCTGAATGACAGGGTGTTAATTAAACCCCTGAGACAATGACTGAATGGGTGGAGAGAGATTATAAAACCAATGTGATGATGTCTAAAGATATCCTTGATTAACATGAAGCAACTTTGCTGCAAAGCAGTTGCCTGGGTCCCAGGCTCTGTCAAATACCCAGCTTAGATGCTGCAAAAGGTAACAGCCTTCCTTCCTTTCAAAGTTGAGGCATCCAGAGTACGTGTGACTTGACTTGTGCAGTCTGATTGCATTTTAGCCTCTATGCTACCTTTTGGGCCCATATCAAGCATATTTTCAGCATCAGAGCTGGTCTGTGTGTTCTCCATGCTCAAAGAAAATCGACCAAATTCCATATCAAAGAAATCCCTGCTTATTTTTCATAATTATGCTCCATACGATCTATGGTTGTAGGTGGGAGTTCTGGTGGTACTAGAGGGGCATTGAGATGTCATCTTGACCAGTGGAAATACTGTTCAGTAACATGTTTCTCCTTCCTTTACTTTGTTTGTGGCTGCTTTGAGAGCTGGAAACTTTGTGGGGCAGGAGGCATTAAGGGGGGGGGAAACTATTGTTCTTCACATGGTTTAGTTCTGTACCCTGTGGTAAATTCTGCTCTTGGGTAGAGTACAAATACTTCTTCCTATAAATCGCCAAGTGGCTTGGTTCCTGTGCACTACCTTTAAAATACTTATGCCCTGCTTATGAACTAGACAAATCTTGAGAGCAGCTTTCAATGGATTAAAACCATAAAAGAACAGAATACAAAGCAATTAAGAAAATTAAAATTGGCAAGAGAACACCTTTCTTATCACAAGTAACCCAATTATATTCAGTTAAAAACTTGAGCAAACAACTTAAGTGGTTGCTAAGCAAACATTTTTTAGGAGGGATATACTTCCCCCCTTTAAAAAAAAAAAGTGTGGGTGCCACAGCAGAAAAGGCCCTGTCTCTGGCAGCTCCCCACTCACCGCAGACACTCGCCTATAAGTCAGTCTCACAGATAAACCAAGGGCAGGTTTTGAGCAAAAAAAATATCATGGAATCTCCTATGACCCTCGGATAAGTCGGGGGGGGGTCCCTAAAAAAAAAACTTAGGGGGGGTGTCTGACTATAGTTTTGACTGATTTTACCTGAGGCCAGATCCTGAAAAATAACTTACCACTAATTGTTACCTAAGAACTGTACAGTCTCTAATTTATTAAAAACATAGTAAAAGATCATAAGATACATTTTAATTCTTTTTAAATTCTGGTCTTCACCACCTTTGTGTAAGCACTATTCGTGCACTGTAAACAACATACCAGTAGAACAGTGGTTCCCAACTGGGATTCATGTACCCCCAGGGGCACTTAACAGGACCTTTAGGGGTACTTTAGGGGTACTTGAAACAGAATGGCATAATGGCTGAAAAAGGCAGGTCGTGCTCCAGAATGCTTTGCAGGGCCAGCAAAGCAGGTAGGAAGGTAGCTAGTTGGCTGTGAAAGCCCCACCAATAGCTAGTATTTGGTCATCAATTCATCTATGAACCAGTGATTGAAAACCAGCACAGTAAAAAAGCTAAAACATAATATGAAAAGTGATTAATCACCCAGAATTTCTCAGCAAACTTCTGGTGCAAAACAGTGTAAAGGTAGTCTTTTGTTCTTCAAACAGATAAAAAGAGAAAACACTGTGATAAATACATGAAGTCTGGGCTTTCATATAGAAGAGATGAGGGCTTGTATTATTAATTACATTTGTTAATTGAGCTGAAAATAGCCACATTGGGCCTCTCCTCATCAATCTTATTATCCATGGGCTTTGAACAGGCCAGGAAAACCATCAAGCAGCGTATTGTGGACATAGAAAGACCAAATAACCTCAATAATGCCACAGAATTTTTTATTAAGGAAGACCTCAGATATATTGCAGTTGCAGCCCCTTACCTTACCCAGCTGGAGCTGCATAAACATAGAAGGGCATTTACACTGGCCCGTATTAGTGTACTGCCCTTAGCAGTGTAGGAGGGGTGTTATAAAAAGATTCCGTTTTTGGAGTGGCTCTGCCCATGTGGACTGGAGCAAGTCGAAATCACGGAGCATGTTCTGCTGCAGTGTACGCTCTACTGAGACATTCGTGCTGCTCTTATTTCTCCATTGCTGCACTGCTTCCCAGATCACACGTGCCAACAACATACTTATTGACTGCATTCTGATTCTAACTCGGCTGTTGTGTATTGTGTTGCAAAATTTTTTGCTGCCGCTATGAGCATTCGGAAAACCACGGTGAAAGATCTTGGATAATTTTATCCAGACTAAGGACATTGTTTGGATATAGTTGTGAGATATGATCCGATATGTAAGAGCATAATTTAATTAGCAGATTATTGTATAGAACTTATTAATCCTTTGGATATTTAGCATAATTTGGCATAATAGAGATAATACAGTTGTAGTGATGTATGGGTGATAGAGCCCTTTCAAATTTGGATTTTAAATTGTTTATGATATTAATTTTCTTCTCATGTTAAAATTGTGTTCATTTTATTTTGGACTGGTGTGTGACTGTAATAATCAATCAATATTAATTACAAACATTTTGCTAATATGAAGGGAAATTTATGGAAATAGGCTACCAAGGGATATGCAAGTGAAAAAGGTTGGGAACCACTGCAGGAGAACCATGAATCAAATCCACCTTTAAGGTGTCTGGTGTGTGAAGCTGAAAGCTCTACATACAACATACAACCCATAACACATAACTGAGAGTGTGCAGTTCAATTCACAGCAGAGAGATGCAGCTGCATATATTTGCAACTCTTTTTACTCAGAAGTAGACCCACTGCTTTCCATGGGTGATGGTGATCACTCTTAGGTGATGGTGCATTGAATTGTAGCCTGGGACTTTGCTTCAAATGGAAAGGAGGATCCCATCCTGGTGTTGGAAAAAAACAGATCTCTGCTAAATGCAAGCCTTTGCAAAACAGAACCAGGCTGCAACAGTATTTGCAAAATGGAACAGAGGAGAAGAAAAGGTTAACTTTGGCTGGAATTTCCCAGTTGAAGCTACTGGAAGTTACTATAGAAACTAATCTCTGAATTGCTTCTAATGACTTGAGCAAGAAAGGAAATTTTTCAGAGTTGAAAAACTCTGTGCTCTGATTGACTTGGAGATAAGGCGAAGTGATAATTGGAGCTTGATTACTTGGAAAAAAGTTCACTTACTATAGGCGAGTATCTGCTGTAACTTCTGATGGTGAGAGATCAGAATAGTGCTCAGCTGTCAATACTGGTTGCACAGGTAGATTCTTGTGGGCAAAGATGCCCCTTCAAGACACCCTGGTTTCAGACTTCTAAGTGCTTTATAGGTCAAAATGAGCACTTTAAACTGAGCCTGGATAAAACTTGGAAGCCAGTGAAGATCTCTTAAGCACTAGTGAAATGCCTTCAGTATGACAGATCCCAGTTTTTCAGCTTGCTGTTGTATTGAGAATCAGTTGAATTTCTGGATCCACTTCATAGGAAGCCACAATGACAAAGCATTGTGTTCATCAATGTGGACATGGCTGAGACTGTGGAAATGCCCCAATCTTTTTTCCCTTGAAAATCACTCCCTGCCTTGTGATGACAGGTGATCTTTAGAACAGGTGCTCTTTTCTAGTTTTGGCCAGTTCTTTTGCTGTTAGCTAGAGACCCTTCTGCTCTGTAGTGCTTTCATTCCTCTACCATCCACATGTGAAATCTGAAAAGCCAAAGGTAATAGAGAGCCTTCTGGTGGGTGGGTGGGTGAATGTTTTAAAAAACAAAGAAACTACATGCTGCCAAGCATGTCTTCACAGCCGTAATGGTTAGAGGCTGGCTTGGTGTGTTTGTTTTAATTAAAGGAGAGCTGACAGTTTGGGATAAGTGAATTTTGAACCCCAATAGCAAATTCTGCATGTCAACAGGGCAGTTCAGAATGCATTCCAGTATGTGGGTTAACTTTTTGTAAGACACTGTTGACTGGGAAATGGGTGGAAGTTTCTGTACACATTGAGTGAGCCACAGGGATCTGTTGCACAAGAGCTAGGCCCTGACATCACATCCTGCCAGAATTTTCCATTTTTTCCTTGCCTGCATGTCAAACTTGACAGACCTTTGCATGTAAGAGAGAGAAATTCCAGTTGCCAGCATTTTGTTACCCACTAATGTGACAGGAAACAGGTTAGAACTCTGCAGCTAGGAACAGGCTTGTGTCTCTATGCCTGGGGTCATTGGGAGTAGGTTTAGCCCCCACCCCAGTTGTATCCCTGAGAGTATACCCTTTGGCTTACTTCCATCAATGCAAATGCTTACAATTCCCTCAGTTGGGAGAAGTCCCACAGGGACAAACAACATTGTATGCAGAGCCCCCACCTCATCCATGTTCTTTTGTTCTCCTGTGTAAGTGCTTGCACTTCACAGTAGTGTCATTCTTTGTGATAATGGAAGCCCTCTCGCTGCACTCAGTTTGTTTTTATCTTTGCACAGAGCTCCATGGTGGCTAGCTACCCCACAGACTCAGTGTCCTAAGGATTATCCAAACACTGAGGCAGTGGTGTAGCTAGCCACTCTGGAGCCCAGGGCAAAAGTAAAAGTGTTGCCCCCCCCATGGCATACCTGGAAATGAATCACTTCCTTTTGTGACATCACACCAGCTGTTTTTTTTTTAATTGAAAAATAAAAAAATCTGCCACCTCCCTCCACACCCAGCCCTCCTCCTGCTCATCCTCCAAGCCTCCCTGGACTCCCCCCCCCCAAGCTTGAGCAAGCAACCAGATACTGCGATCGCCACTGCCCATCTTGCAAAGGGTGCTTTTTTTTTTGCGCTTTTTGCAAGAGAAGCGACTTGGGGGGCATTTGCATGGGCGGACAGCCAGACTATTGCCTGGTGCAGTTGCTACAGCTGTACTCCCCCTAGCTATGCCACTACACTGAGGTATAGATGGGTGGCTTTCAGGCACTTTGACTTGATGGTCGTTAAATCAAAGTCTGCATGTTTGGGAATAGTAGGGAGGAGGTAAGAAGATTCAGCAAAGATAGCTGGAATGTACCTCTTTCTTATTTTGATTTTGGCAAATGCTTTCTTCTCCAGGATCTGCTACACAGATACTAGTTGCCCTCAGGAAGACCAGTACCCCCCAAACATCGCTGTGAAAGTGAATCATAGTTACTGTTCTGTTCCAGTAAGTCAACCTGAATTTCTTCTCTTAAACTCAATTCATGGGCATAGGTGGTATTTGTCCCCCTCTGCCTGTTTGGGATTCTTGGGCATGTGGTAGCTCCTTTCCATTCATGTTTAGGACAGTCAAGCTGAGTTGGGGGTTGGGAGGGGAGACAGGCTGATTTACCGGCATGCTGTTGGCTTGTACTTCACTCTTCAGTATGAGGGAGGAACTGCTGCAGCTGATCTGTTCTGACTAGACAGAAGAAGAGTTACTGCTGGCTTAACATGATGTCTCAACACTCTTGCCTGGAAACCATAGAAGGGACCATCTCTTTCTCTGTCTCTCTCTAGGGCTATTACCCCTCCAATAAGCCTGGTGTGGAGCCCAAGAGGCCTTGTCGTCCCATCAACCTCACTCATCTCATGTATCTGTCTTCAGCGACCAACCGTATCACTGTCATTTGGGGCAATTATGGAAAGGTACGCGTGGAGGGGAGGGAATGCACCCCCCATTTTGAGTTTTCTCAATCCCAGCTCCCTCTTGTTCTCATCTAAATGTTACTTCACTTTGCACGCTGATGTGCTTTGGTTGGGTACAGGTATACACAGCTGAAGCAGTGACTCTTCTGTAGATCTACATGTGCCCTTCTTTGGAGAGACATACAAATGTTCAAAGTGTATTGCTCGGGGGCAACAGTTCTTCCTGTTTCCAGGAGATGCCAGCTATCCAGTTGGCATCCTTCAGTCTCGGAAGACTATGGTATCGCACTCTGAATAGTGGTTCCGGAACAGTGTCCTCTCCAATGCACAAAACCTGGGTAAGGTAGATGTGGAGGATAGACTGTTACCCATGCAGCAAATCCCCCCTCTCCACGTTGCTGAAATGTTCCAATGGAAAGGCAGAAGCCAGTATGGTTGGTTCCAGCGGCTTCGCAGTAGTTGCCAGATTGTGACTATGTTCAGCCATGAACTGCCTCAGGGATTCTGGCTCTGGATTTTGCCTTGAGGTTGACTCCTGAAGCCTTTTCCATAACTGGATGTAGCCACAAGGCAGTGGAGGTTTGGGATCAGAGTTTTCCTTCTCTGATGAGCTGTCTTCCCAGGCTAACGAGTCTCATCTACCCGGTGGCTGTTTAGTCGCCTCTTACGACAAGTGCAGCCAAACTGAGGGCCTACTCTTGTCCCCAGCCCCCAGGGGAAAGTACTATATAGTACCCCAGCTATCCAAAGTACTGATTTTTCCCAAGGGCTAGCCGATTGCGCTGCTACTCCTTGCTCAGAGTGCTGATTGGCTGACCCTTGTGACAATCACAAAGCCACTGTCTTTGCCCAGAGCAATATGTTCAGTTCAAACCAAGCAGTTTGGCTTGAAAAGAAAAGCAAGTTGCATAAGTATGCCTGGGGAAGAGAGGTTAAAAATAGTCGAAGTCTTGCCTAAAACACTGTTTGCAACAGAAAAGCCCATATTCTTTCCTTGAGGAAGGTGCATCTGTAAGCTTTATCATCCTTGGTTCTTTGCTCACGAACAGCTTCCAATATGTACATGTTCCTAGAGCGGTACATACACTGAAAAACGAGTGTTACCTGTGGAAGGAATTCCCGAATTTACTTGATAATATATTTTCAAAATATATCTTCCATTACTGGAGGAGGGAGGATTTGTCTTTGTAAGTTTGCCTGTCCCTATCAAGATAGTGGGTAGGCAGTGTCCCTACATGTGCAATGCTTTCCTTCCCCCTCCTCACAGGACTGAATGACACTTCTTCACTCCTATGGGAAGAAGTAAAAGGACACGCCATGAGGGGGGTAAACCCATGCCTGACTTTCAGAGCAGGTCGAATAACTCTACCCTAGACTGCAATTCCATTAGATACCCACTTATACATACATACTTAACAAGTGTCTGTCATCATGACTGCTGGGGAAAGACCTGTATGTTTGAAGCATACCATTGTATCCCCCCTCCCTGCCCCAAAAACTGGGTCATCAAGTATCATGGGTGGGGCAGGTTGGTATTTTCCTATGACTTGCAACACCATCATCACATTCAGTGCTTGACTACTTCCAAAACAGCAGCCATTCAGTCCTGTGTGATGAACTGTGTGGAGTACCCCAGTGACACTCTTTTTTTTTGTTTTTTTAAACTGGGGACATGGATCTCAGCTTTGTATCAGTTCTGCTAACTGCATCTTTCTTTGTGCTGTAAAACTCTATTGGAGTCTCTGCGCAGCCTTTCCCCAGACTTAGCCTCTTGTCTGCATTTGTGCAAAGCAGAGACAGAATCCAAGAGCTGGATCTTTTTGAAAAAATATTCTTCCATTTTTTGACAAAGTTCACAAAACTATGTAGCAAAAGGAATGAGAAAACTATGAGAAATATAGTACTATGAGAAATATAGAAGTATAGTATAAGAAGCACAGTGGAAAAAGTGCCACCAGTTTTGGATAGTGGGCTTAAGAAAAGCCCTGCTGGATGAGGCTAAGGGCCCATCTAGCCCATCTTTCTATATCTCACAGTGGCCCATCAGATATCTCTGGGAGCACATATGATGACAACAAGATACCTGTATCCCAGTGGTTCCCAAATCTTTGGGAAGTGCTGCTCAGGCAGCATGTGGCTCCTGGAAGTGATTGGCATTGATACCATCAACAGTCACTTCCTAGCCTTCTGAAGTGGGGGGAGGTCATGTGTTGCTTCCTGCGCTTCAGAAGACTTCTGACTGCCTTTTACAGGTTGGCCTTCATTGCCCACAGGTCCCTGAACCTGCAGGGCCAGCTGATCTGGAGCCACCAGACGCGAGGGGACTGCAGCTGAGGAGTCCCCAGCCCTCATAACACTTTTTAAAGGCATAAAAACAACACTTCTGGGTTTTTTTGGTGAAACCAGAAGTTGCATTTTTTTGCTTCTGAGTCCTGCAGAGGCAGTAGGCATACACAGAGTGTGCCTTGTGATGCCCAAAGGTGTCATGATGCACAGTTTGGCAAACACTGCTGTATCCTGTAACCACTCCCTTGCATCTGACATTCAGATATAGCATACAGGCATCATGACTAGTAACCTGTGATGAACATTTCCTCCATGAACCTTCCCAATTCCCTTTTAAAAGTGTTTAGGCCAAGTGCCATCACCACAGCCTGTACCAAGGAATTCCACAGATTAAATGTAAGCTGGGTGAAGGAATATTTCCTCTTGTCTGTTCTGAGTCTTTGAGGATGTCCTTTGGTTCTGGTATTGTGTAAGAGGGAAAAGAGCTTCCCTCTATCCACTCTATTCCTCCGAGGCATAATTTTATATGTCTCAGTCATGTCCCCCCTCATGCACCCTCTTTCTAGACTGAAGCGACTTAAACCTTGTAGCCTTTCCCCAGCCTGCTAATAATTTTGGTCGCTGTCTTCTGCACCTGTTCTCGGTTCACTGTATCCTTTTGTGGCAACCACAAGTGGACACAATACTTGAGATGTTGCCTTACCATCTATTTGTACAATGGCATAATAATATTCATTCTTAATCCCCTTTTTAATATACCCATGCATGGAATTGGCCTTCTTCACAGCCGCTGTGTACTGGGTCAACACCTTCATTTAGGTTTCCACCAGCTCCCCAAGATCTCTTTCCTGATCTGTCACAGACAGCTCAGAACACATCAGCATATATGTGAAATTTTGACTTGTTTCGTCAATGTGTATTAGTTTACACTTTGCTACATTGAAGCACATCTTCCATATTGCCTCCTTTTCCTCCAGTTTGGAGAGATCCTTCTGGAGCTCTTCACAGTCTGAAGAAGTTTGGTATCATCCACAAACTTGGCCACCTTGCTGCTTATCCCTACTTCCAGGCAATTTATGAACAAATTGAAAGCACTGGCCCCAAGTCATGCCACTTTCCCCCATCTCCCATTGTGAAATAGCCATTTATATCCACTCTTTTCTTGTTCCTAATCCATAAGAGGACCTGCCCTCTTATTCCCTGACTTTTGAGTTTTCTCAGGAGCCTTTGATAAGCTACTGTGTCAAACATCTTCTGAAAGTTCAGATACGTAATATCAATGGGTTTAACTACATCCACATGCCTGTTGACCAAAGAAGGTCAGACTTGCCCTTACAAAAGCCATGCTGATTCTTCCTCAGGAAAGCATAAATTATGAACCAACTTCTATACATAATCTGCGGGTGACAGGCAGCATCTTGGAAGAGGCATTCTCTTCCCCCCCCCCCACATTAGTCTGATGGGTAGTGTGTGTGACGGATATTGGTGGTACCACACAAGCACTCTTTCCCCTAAGGAGGAATTCCCACTGTCTCTTTTTAGGACACCTGCGGTAACTTTTCAGAGTGCTGTTCTGTATTGAGATCCATCATTTCCCTTATGTATCTTTGTAGATTGTGAGCTCCTTTTGGGATAAGGAACCATCTTATTTCTTCTGTGTTAAACTGTTTTGAGAATCATTTTTGTTGAAAGTGGTATTATAAATATTCTTGTTATAGTTGCTTCTGCTTTCTCCCTCATTTGCCCCTGCTTCTGTAATGAATCCTCTGAAGGACGTGGTTCTGTTTAGTAGACTCCTGCTACTTCCTGTGATCCCTTGACTTAGGATAAATGTCAGAATCAAAACAGAAATACACTGTGTTGTGCACGCACTTCACAAAGGACTATGGGGATATCTGAATCTAAGATTTATTTTAAAGTTCCTGACTTTAAGAGGAGTCCTGCGGTCTCACTCACTTTCTGTTATTATATCTCTTTTCAGAGCTACTCTGTGGGCCTCTTCCTTGTGCGACAGATGACATCAGCAGAGCTACTGCAGAGGTTGAAAACAATTGGTATTAAACACCCAGAACTCTGCAAGGCATTGGGTGAGCCTGCCCTGTCTAGGCAAACCTTGAAAGGCAGCCTCGACTGCTTCACACTAAACTGTGAGGAAACTGGTAGTTCGCACCAGCAGAAATGGGGGGGCAGCCCAAACTGGAGCCCATCTTGCTCTAAATCCTCCTTGTGAAAGCAGAAATGGCTTTTGACCAGCATGGATGCCAGATCACCTCCTCTGCTTGTTTCAGAGCTCCACTATCGTGTGTGTCAAGTTCACCGTCACAAGTTTGCTGCTGAAGGGGTGACCGTCTGGGAGGCTTTAGGCAGTGGCTTCCAAACCATATGTGTTCCCCCACCTCCCAAGTTAATAACATAAAAATTTTCTTGTTGGATAAACAAAAAAATGCATCTGCTGTTTTACCTCTCATAGTGTGGTACTCATGGGAATCTTTCAGACGGAGTTCCTCCGTAGTTGTTGTTATCAAGTTAGGGCTAAGCAGAGATGCACTTGCAGCTGTTAAAAGCTACCCGTGTTCCAGATTCCAAGCATTTTGCACACACAGTCTGTGCACCTATAAGCCACTTGCCAACATCTCTCTTTCTGTCACAGTACAGTGCAACAGAGAAACCTGGTGGTGAGACACCTGGTTTGGCACCTGGTGGTGAGACAAGGGATGTCCAAAGTGATTGCTTTACTTGCTTGGAAAAAAATCTTGAAGAGGATGATATTGCCTTAGACTCCCCACCTCTCTACACTGGTTGCTTCTAGTGGGAGGGAAGTGTTTTGATTGGAGGTAACACACCAAGGTGTGATAGGAGTTGTAGGGGAGGTGGAAGATGAGGAAGGGGCAACCATGTGAGGGCACACATTTAGTAGGAGTGTGGTGGGGGCAGAACCTGGGGAAAGAACTTGGCAAGGGCTTGGTTGGAGCTGGTCACTGCCACCTACCAAACTTACATAAGCCTTATCCTAACATATAGTATAATGGAAGACAATACAGCATAAGTGACATTGTTCTAAATGCATTTTATAACAAGTTGAAAAATGTTTTTGCTGCTTTGTGTTTCACTCCCTCATATGGTGTTTTAGCATATATTTCTTACACACCTATATGTACAGAGTATTTAAAAAGAAGCACTCCTATATTGTTACTCTGGTTTCTTTAAAACCCTGGCTATTCACTTGTACATGAGTTTGGTCGAGGTCAAGTTTATAATTTGATTTATTAGCTAGTGTAAAATACAGAACTATAAATCAAATGGCATCTCTGTCTATAAAGTGGAGGCTGTTGCAAGAAACTGCAATTTCCTTATACGAATTTAGAACTCTTGACTGACTTAGATGACTTGCCCAACAATGGAGGCTATGTCCTTTCTTAGAATGTATGTGCTCCTATGCACTTGTGGGAAAAAATTTCTTGATTTGACCATTCCATTTACAAGTGGATGATATTGGAATTTAAAAAATTTCAAATGTTATCTTTGAGAAGGGAAGGGTACTCACAGGTTTCTCTGTCTTTAGCTGTTACAATGGTCAACTTTTACAAATTTATTTTTTTAATATCCTGCCATATCCTATTCTGTGAGGGAAGCTCAAGGTGGCTCACAACTCAATCAGTAAAGCAACAATTAAATATAATACAACCAAGGTAATAATCAAATAATTGATTAAATAATCAAAAACCCAGAAAAAAGGGACAATGCAAGAGAACCATTATTAAAAACAAACAGCCTTATTAAAAACAAACAAAAAATTAAGGGAGAGGCTAGGCCAAATGTCTGCAAAAGGGAGCAGATCAAATATCCAGTGGGACAGAATCGTGGAGGCTGGTTGTCACAAAAATAAAGACTCTGGCATAAGTTGTCGCCAACCAAATTTCCAGCGGAAAGAGAAGCTGCAGCATATGCTCTCACAGGACAGGCAGTGTTGCATGGAGAGAGGGAGTCCTTCAAGTATTTAGGTCCTAGTTTATAGGTAATCACCAGCACTTTTAATTTTGTTCTGAAACTTACAGGAAGTCAGTATAGATGATACATCATCTGCATGGACATGTTCACAACCCCTAGCTCTGGCCAGCAGCTGCTTTCTAGACCAGATGCAATTTCTGAAGCCTTCCTAGTCAATCCAGTGTATGTTATAGTAGTCCAGTTTGATGTCACCTGTGTGTGGGTAACCACTGGCAGATCTGATTGATCCAAGAAAGGGATACCAGTGTTGGCATTCCAGCCTAAAACAACTAAAGGTGCTCCAAACCGTGACCATCACTTTGACATCCTGATTCAAATCTCTTGCGAAAAATTAAAGGAGCTCTGCAGTCAGACAATTCAGACCAGTCCCTTGACCCAATGACTTGGTCCTGTATTGTCTCTGGAAATACACTTGCCCTATTCTTTTGCATAATGTTTTTGGAGAAGTTTCTAATTTTGGAAATAGAATTAGTTTAAGTGTGTAGGAAGCCACAGCAGCCAAACCATATACCTCTAGGGAATGACTCTCAGACTCCTGAATTTTATTTCTTTTTTATTTCCCTTGAGCTCCTGCAGTGGATCTTTTACTATAAATTTTACCTGGATCACTGTCAGTATTAACTGCAACAAATCTTTTCTTCTCACTAAGCATGGATGACTTAGCAATAATTTCCTGCTGAGTTAGAAAGGTCAGAGAACCTGCCCCTATCACATACCACCCTTCCACCAGGAATGTGTTGGCAACCTTCAGTCTCGAAAGACTATGGTATTGTGCTCTGAATGGTGGTTCTGGAACAGTGTCTAGTGTGGCTGAAAAGGCCAATCCAGGAGTGACAATCCCTTCCACACTGGGAGCAAATGCAGTCTGTCCCTGGTCTGTCTCCCTGGCTATGGGCCTTCCTTCTTTGCCTCTTTGCCTCAGTCTGTTGGCCAAGTGTCTCTTCAAACTGGGAAAGGCCATGCTGCACAGCCTGCCTCCAAGAGGGCCGCTCAGAGGCCAAGGTTTCCCACCTGTTGAGGTCCACTCCTAAGGCCTTCAGATCCTTTTTGCAGATGCCCTTGTATCACAGCTGTGGTCTACCTGTAGGGCGCTTTCCTTGCACGAGTTCTCCATAGAGAAGATCCTTTGGGATCCAGCCATCATCCATTCTCATGACATGACCGAGCCAACGCAGGTGTCTCTGTTTCAGCAGTGCATATATGCTAGTGCAGTCACTAGGAATGACTATGGTAGGTTTAGCCTGCTGCTAAGAGAAGAAATTGTTTATTTTGAGGTTGTAGCATTACACCCATGTTTATTGATTAAAATTCTTTTGTGTGACTTAAAAAGCTGTCATTGCCAGTTAATTGGGCAGCAGATTTTCCAAAGTATTTTTTATACACATACGTGTAAAAGCCACAGCTGATAAATGCCATCCTAGAAGAGGCATTCCCTTTCTTTCACTCACTGGAGGGAATATCTCTTCTGAGGCTATACTTGCTATGTCATATGTGTGCATCTTCGAAAAGCAAGAAAACTTCTTGTTTCAGAATGTTTGTTTTTATATGCAAATATTCTTATCTACAACTCATATGATTAAATGGCCAAGGACTGATCAAGTATCAACTCTTGTGTATTTCATTTTAAAAGCAAAACAGGGTGATTGGGTGGACAGGGCTTGGTTCTTCTGTCTCAAGAATCAAAATGTCCTGGATCAGCCCGGCAAACTGCACAAGATTGAAGACAATATTAAGTTGCTTCATGAGAAGTAGTGCTTCCCCCTAGTAGTCTTGATTAACAGCCTGTGGACAGGAGACTGAGGCAGCCATGGAACTGTAAAAGTTACTAATGTAAATCTTGTTTCCCTTTTCCCCACACAGTCAAAGAAAAGTTGCGCCTGGATCCAGAAAGTGAAATTGCCACCACAGGTGTCCGAGTTTCTCTCATATGCCCGGTAGGTGTTTCACACAGTAATGCAAGGGGAATATGGAGGTAGCCAGAACACAAGTGGCAGGTTTGGGAAAAGATGGTGTTACAAGGGGCACATGATATTTTGAAATGTCTCTTAGGCAGCTGCCTTTAAAATTGCGGCCCATGTTTAATTTTTACCCCACTTTCTCTTCTTGTATTTCTCTCTCTGCCCTCTTAAAGAGATTTTGCAAGAAATGGTGGTGATGCAGCCCATTTCTGAGTTGCAACTTGCCAGTTACTGGGAGAGGCATACCCCATTCCCCAGAAACAATTTTGCTTCGCCCCGCTGGTCTGCCAAAAACCTTTTCTAGTTGCGATAACTTGAGATTTCACCTTCTTAATGCTTACACTTTTTTCTGAGGGGTTTTTAAACATAAAGATGTGCATCTTTTTATCTCATGTTGTACCGTAGCATGCGTGCACTGTGAAGCCTCTATTATTAGATGGCACACATTTTATAATGGAGCAGCACCTTGGCCGGTGTCTGGAGAACAGAGTGAGGCCCTGAAAATCCAGCAGCCAGCTGCCCTACCCTAGACCACAATAATTCCAGGAACTGTCTCTGGCTTTCTATTATGTCAGGAACTTTTATGGTTTTGTTTCTTATTTTCCCTTCCCACCCGCAAAAGTTGGTAAAGATGCGCCTGTCAGTGCCATGTCGGGCCGAGACTTGTGCCCACCTGCAGTGCTTCGATGCTGTATTTTATCTGCAAATGAATGAAAAGAAGCCAACATGGATGTGTCCAGTGTGTGACAAACCAGCCACTTATGACCAGTTAATGATTGATGGGTGAGTTACGCCAGTGGTTTCAAGATGAAAACAGAAGTGTTTTTTGTTTTTGTTTTTACCCCAAGCCCCAGGGAGGGCTGCAGAGGGGGTCACAGGTTCCCCAGAACCTCTGGAGAGCTGTAGTGATTCCCAGGTAAGTTTTATTTTTTTTAAAAAACCCTTCCCTGCCTCAGATCAGCGAGATCATAGCGATCACGTTGCTCCCCCACCCACCCACACAAAGACTTACAAGTCTGAGTAGGACTTTGGGAACCACTGGCTTACAGCATTTTTTCCCCTACGTGTTAGATAAGTATTTCTTATCTATTCTCTGTCTCCTGCTCCTCACGTTTGGTGTTTCTGTGATCACTGTGAGGGAGAAGATGCACAGTCAAGAGGCACCAGCAGGTGGAAATGGAAATGCTGGTTTGTCTTGCTGGCTTTCCTTGAAACTTCCTGATTTGAAACATTTATGGGGGTGGGGGGGGAACAATAGGAGAGTGTCATTACAACCAGGTGGTCACTGGAAATGGGATGCAGGACTAGATGAACCATTATTCTGATCTAGCAGGGCTGTTCCTGTTCATAGTCCCTCTGCATACTACCCTGGGTACCTTGGAAAAAGGAGTGCTTCAAATCGTATCTCTTAGTTGCCTGACGACATTTGGGGATCAGAGATGGGAAATATATATTTTACACTCCTCAGTAAATGTACTGAAAAGTTGTCCTGTGCAGCTCTCACTGAAATGAATGGATGGGGCTATAGTTCAGCAGTAGTGGAGCAGGCAGTACTGTTTTGCATGGAGAAGGTTCCAGGTTCAGGCCCCAACAGCACCTTAGGGTCACTTTGGGAAAGATCCTTGTTTGCAACTAGGTGAACCACTGCCAATTGATTTCAGTTGAAAATATTGAGCTAGATCAGGGGTGCCCAAACCCCAGCCCGGGGGCCACTTGCGGCCCTCGGGAGCTCCCAATCAGGCCCTCGGGGAGCCCCTGGTCTCCATTGAGCCTCTGGCCCAATGCAGCTGCTCTCAGCATGAGGACAATTGTTCGACCTCTCACCATGGCTGTGGGACGAGGGCTCCCTCCACTACTTGCCGTTTCACGTCTGATGCAGCAGTGGCAGCGAAGGATAGGCTGGCCTTGTTTTGTGCAAGGCCTTTTATAGGCCTTGAGCTACTGCAAGACCTTCATTCATTCATATAAGTTCCATGTCTAATAAATTTATGTATGTACATTTTAAATGTAATGTAAATTTTACATCAAATTTTAAATGTAAATTGATTCCTTCCCCCCCCCCCCCCGGCCCCTGACACAGTGTCAAAGAGATGATATGGCCCTCCTGCCAAAAAGTTTGGACACCCTGAGCTAGATGAACCAATGGTCTAACTCTGTATAAAGCAACTTCCTCTGAGCACTGTAGTTCATTTTGGTGAGACTTATGCAGAACTTCTCTATGCCTGGTCTCTGTGGCCTGCCTCCTGATAAGGCCACTCTTAACTAAGGCCACGACTTTCTGCAGGGCTCCCCGAAGCTTAAAAAGTGAAAGCGGAGTGATCGCACTCCACTCCAGTTTTGCAGTTTTGTGGGCTTCCCACACCCCCAGGAAGCTGCTGTAGGGACTGGTAAGTAAATGCCAGTCCCTGTGTCCCCTTTAGCTACACGATCCTGGGGATTGCGTCACTGCCTCCACCCTGCCCCTCCAAGGACTGACTGTGGCTCAAACTCTCCTAGAGAGTTTGAGAACCACTGCAGTAGAGCACTGGATGACAAATAAATGCACAAGAGCTCTCTGCAGAGCATAGAATTGGAAGGGCTGGAGCATCCAGTTAGGCTGTAAGATAGGATGTCCCATCCCTAGAAAAGTCTTTAAGAGATGCCTGTTATGTCATTTCTTGAAGACCTCTGTGGTGGAAGCAGTTCTCTTCCTCAAAGGCACAATCTGGTTAAGTGGCTTAGGTCAGCATTTTGTCTTGACTTCCTCCCCACCCCCAGGCTCCTGTCGAAGATCTTAACGGAATGCGAGGATGCTGATGAAATTGAATACTTGGTCGATGGTTCCTGGTGCCCGATCAAAGCAGAGAAGGAGAGAAGCTACAGCCCTCAGTGCCCGATATTAGTTGTGGGAGGATCCACAGGTGGGTCTAGAAGCCTTAGTTGTCAACTGACTTGTAACAGCATTAATTCCATCCACTGACACTCTAACTTTCCCTGATGTGAACAGTGGCAGAGGCTCTTATTATTCATCTCTACAGATGACTTCCATTTTCTGCCTGCAGCAATGTTGCTCACTCATGAGAGCAAGCAGTTAGGGCCCATTTTATGAGAAATTGGCAGGGACACTTTTAAATTGACACATCAAATGCTCAGGTGTGTGTATGAAAGCCCTTTTGTCTGTCTCTCACTTGAGGAGAAAACAACTGAAATCCTGAAATCCATCTGTTGTGGTGGAATTCTCCTTAGGATCCGGACCTAAATTTAGTTCTTGCAGACATTACCTGTCTGTTGTCTCAAACGTGTGTATGGAAAGGAGGGACATCACATGTGTGGGGATCATGGAGTACCTGCCACATCTGTTTCCCAAGATGTGAAAAGATTGTGATAGAGGTTTCTTTCTGTCTTGCTTGGCTTCCTGCAAGGACTCAAAGGGAGGGAAATGGACTTTGCTGCACATAGCCCATAAGGAACCTCCCTTCTGTTGGCCTATTTTGACAGTACTTATGGGTGTTGGGTGTTAAAACAGATACAGGCCCTGAGGCTAGGACTCAGACCCACATGGGACCAGTGAAAACCGTTTGCTAGAGTGGAAGAAGTGTGTGTGGAACCAGTACTTAGACATTTTAATCTCCTCTGCTTCTTCTTTGTCTTTCTCCCAGTGGGCACTTCAGATGTTAATGGGGTGCCACCCCCTGTCCCCACTACAAATGGGGAGAATGGCAAGGTCCCAGCCGATGTGGTGGATTTGACATTGGACAGCTCATCCTCCGAAGAAGAGGATGACGAAGAGGAGGACGACGACGATGACGGTGGACCGAAAAGGAAACTGCCCCGCTTGTACCAGAAGGATTTGGCTTCCGCCTGCTGACTGCAGAAGGCACTCTGAGACATCTGAGCGGAAAAGCTTGAATACTCTGGTGCTTACTCAGACACGGGAAGAGGGACTTTTTCTCCCTCCATACCCACTTCCATCTCGGCTTCCTCCAAGCTTCCCTTTGACTTCTGAGTTCAGACTAAAAAAATACCCTTCAGGGAGCTGCTCCGTGGCTGGAAACATCCATCTTTCAAACCAACATGTGGCTGAGCTTGAGCCACCTTCAGAAGCAAGGGGCGCACCTCTCATGCAAGGCAGCTTGTTGGGAATTGCCACTGACCTGGTTTTCCTTTCTCTCTCCCTCTCTCTTTCTCTCCCTCTTCCCCTCCCCCACTGGTTGCTTTTTAATAACCTGATGCTTGGAGCTTTTCAAAACCCCCAGGAGCTCTTTGAACCCTCTTGTGTTTTCAGAGTTGCGTGCATCTCTTTCATTTTGCCTTGGTCAACAACCATTCCTGGCACATGTAGACATGTGTGCACATGTTCATTTATCTCTCAGTATGTTGCTAGACTCTTTAAAGGGTGGGGTTGTTTTTTCATGCTTAAGCTGGGAGGTTTCTAGAATCCAGCAATATTTCAGGTTGGGTTTTTCTGTTCCATGGGCACATATGATGATAGGGTGGGGGTGGGGGAGAAAATGGAAAACCTCTGAAATGGATTGGAATCACTTGATGTCTCCAGCAGCTCAGAAAGAACCTCATGCAAAGAGACCATTGGAACCCTTTATAGCCTCTTTGGAAAGTTAATGTAGGATTCTTGCATAGCGATTCCTTTTTTTTAGTTGAACAGAAGCCATTGGGGGAGGGTGAAAGGGGGGGGTCGGAATGCGGGAAGGGCTTGAACCACAAATCTGTTGTCTTTTTTTGAAGTGCAATAACTTGGTGTGTTTTGGAAGACAGAAAGGGCTGTGTGTTCCTCTCTTTCGCCAAAGCTTCGTCTCGAGCCAGGCATGTTGAGGAACAGAGCGGCTTTTGGGAAGGGGTGTTGAATGGGAGGAGGGAGGGGGATGATGGGCCTTCCAGAACAAAAATGCCAGGTGGAGGAACTTTTTTCCCAGTTTCTAGCCAACTACCTCGGTTAAAACCCCAATTCAGGTGTAGTTCAGTCACAAAAAAGGTGCAGAGCAGAGCCGGGGTGGGGCAGCATGCAAGTGACTGTCTTGTTGAAATTGCCTCCGCTGTTCTGATACTTCTCCTCTCTGTCCCATAGAGAGAGTGTGTGTGTGTGTGCGCGTGTGTGTGCGTGTTTGGGGGAGGAATGGATCCTTTCACATTGTTGCTTCTGCTCTGCCTGGCATCTGATAAACTTGCCTGCATCTGCTTTGGCCTTTTCTAAACGGTAGGGGAGATAAAATTCACCAGCCCCCCTCTCCCCCGCTGAGAATCCCAGAGCAGATGTCCAAGTAGAAATGTGGGTGAGTGTGTATTCGTCAGTGGCCAGGCAAATAGCGGTTGAGTGTGCAGTGTGGCTAAGGACAAGGACCGTGTGGACAAGGATGTTTGGAATATGTGCTTTCTCTTTCTTTTCTTCCGTGTTCTTTCCAGGTATACGCTGCTTGCTACTTTTGAGTGTTGTCACTCCTTTTCTGGCATGATGCATCTAGTTGCAGCAAACTTAAACACAGTACTGTATATTCTTGCTTTTCTCCCCATGGCATGTTTGGAGGCACCGCCTGTGAAGCTGGAGAGAATGTTCAGCTGTCAAACATACAAAAGAAAAAGAAAACTCACTGGGGTGCTTCCTAGACTACCGTTTTTTTGAAGGAATGGGGAAAAGTACGTTTCAGTAAATAAATAAGCACTTGCTAAAGGCAGATGGTAGCTGAAACAACATATACGCCTTCTCCAGGGATGGGTGTCATTATCCAAATACAACTTTTCCTGGAAATTCCACAATCTGAGAAGCCTGCCCAGATCAGCATCCTGCCATAGGAAAAGACTGGACCATTTCAAACAGTTGGAGGAGAAAAGCACTTCTTACAAGTTCACTTGGGTTGTGGCAATCACTCCTGTTCGAGCTTGCTTGGCTCTTCCTTTTTCCCTTGCCAACTGTTGCTACGTTTTTGTTGTGGGAGACTTGTGGATACCCCGGGTTGTGCTGGCGGCAAGTGGAAAGCCTGAGGCTGTCCCCTTCCTTCTGTGGAAGTCTCTGTGGGGACTTGGGTGAAGGAAGGAAGTGGTCCTCAAACCGTCCTGGCTCTTCCCTATTTCAGTTTTTCCTGCCCCCACAGTAAGCCAATTGTTTTCAGTCAAATTTCAAAACATCTCAAAATTAAGCAATAGTTTGCGATTTAAACACATACCATTCACATACACACCACCTTCAAATCAGTTTAGAATTTGAAATGATTTTTTACTGTATAGATTGCAGCTTGCAACCTCAGCCATGGTTAGGGCTCTCTTCTCTCCCCCTCTTCTTCAATATTTGTATTCTAATTTAATTGCCTGTTGAATTCCTTTGGATTCTTCTTTTAAAATCCAAGCCACCGTTCTCTATTGCTTCTGTTGCTTTCCCTCTCTTTTCAGCTGGTCAGCTTTCCATCCTGTACATATGTTTTTACTTATATCTCTGTCTGTTCTTTTCTTCTTTTTTCTTTTGTAAAGAAAAGAAATTATTTTTCTTTCCTTCAATACACATTCTGCAGAATTCAAGATTATAGTGTTTGTTTAATAAATAAAAGGAAAGATTTCAATTTAATTTCTTCTCTGGTTGTGCTTGGTGTTTGTTTCCCATTTAGACTATTCTTCAAGCAACATTTTGAAGTGCAGATTGTTTGGCTTCCACTATAAGGAACACGTTTGCACAAGTCCAGAGGACCATCAAAGGTAGCGTTCTCTGAAGTGCTACCTGTTCCACGCGCAGGGCCAGCTAGGCAGGCGGAGATCAGGGGTCTCAATGCGTGGATGAGACGGTGGTGTAGGGAGGAGGGGTTTAGATTCGTTAGGCACTGGGGAACGTTTTGGGACAAGCGGGGCCTGTACAAGAGGGACGGGCTCCATTTGAACCAGAATGGAACCAGACTGCTGGCGCATAATATTAAAAAGGTGGCAGAGCAGCTTTTAAACTGATCCCTGGGGGAAGGCTGACAGGAGCCGAGGGGCATCCGGTTCGGGACTCCTCATCCCTATGGGATGAGGATGGGGAGGTTAGAGAACAACAAGACAAAGGCAGGGTAGGAGAAGAAATTGGGAAAGGTAGGGTGATGGGATGTGATAGACGGTTTGGCACAATGAGAGGATGCAGGGACAAAGGAGCGAATAAGCAGCCCATCCTGGGGCATTCCGTGTATAAATGCTTTTATGCGAATGCCCGAAGTCTACGAGCAAAGGTGGGAGAACTGGAATGTCTGGTGACAAGGGAAAATATTGACATAGTGGGCATAACGGAAACCTGGTGGAATGCGGAGAATCAGTGGGATACCGCAATCCCGGGCTATAAACTCTACAGGAGGGACAGGCAGGGGCGTGTTGGAGGTGGGGTGGCCCTTTATGTTAAGGAAGGGATAGAATCCAGCAAAGTAGAGATTGAAGGTGGGTCCGACTCCACCGTAGAATCTCTGTGGGTTAAATTACCAGGCTTGAGCAGCGATGTAATACTGGGGGTGTGCTATCGTCCTCCAGACCAGAAATCTGATGGGGACCTTGAAATGAGGAAACAGATCAGGGAGGTGACAAGGAAGGACAGGGTTGTAATCATGGGGGACTTCAATTATCCTCATATTGACTGGGTCAATTTGTGTTCTGGTCACGATAAGGAAACCGGATTTCTTGACGTGCTAAATGACTGTGGCTTAGATCAGCTAGTCACGGAGCCCACCAGAGGACAGGTGACTCTGGATTTAATTTTGTGCGGTACGCAGGACCTGGTTAGAGATGTAAACGTTACTGAGCCATTGGGGAACAGTGATCATGCTGCGATCCGTTTTGACGTGCACGTTGGGGGAAGAATACCAGGCAAATCTCTAACAAAAACCCTTGACTTCCGACGGGCAGACTTCCCTCAAATGAGGAGGCTGGTTAGAAGGAGGTTGAAAGGGAGGGCAAAAAGAGTCCAGTCTCTCCAGAGTGCATGGAGGCTGCTTAAAACAACAGTAATAGAGGCCCAGCAGAGGTGTATACCGCAAAGAAAGAAGGGTTCCACTAAATCCAGGAGAGTGCCCGCATGGCTAACCAGCCAAGTTAGAGAGGCTGTGAAGGGCAAGGAAGCTTCCTTCCGTAAATGGAAGTCTTGCCCTAATGAAGAGAATAAAAAGGAACATAAACTGTGGCAAAAGAAATGTAAGAAGGTGATAGGGGAGGCCAAGCGAGACTATGAGGAACGCATGGCCAGCAACATTAAGGGGAATAATAAAAGCTTCTTCAAATATGTTAGAAGCAGGAAACCCGCCAGAGAAGCGGTTGGCCCTCTGGATGGTGAGGGAGGGAAAGGGGAGATAAAAGGAGACTTAGAGATGGCAGAGAAATTAAATGAGTTCTTTGCATCTGTCTTCTCGGCAGAAGACCTCGGGCAGATACCGCTGCCCGAACGGCCCCTCCTGACCGAGGAGTTAAGTCAGATAGAGGTTAAAAGAGAAGATGTTTCAGACCTCATTGATAAATTAAAGATCAATAAGTCACCGGGCCCTGATGGCATCCACCCAAGGGTTATTAAGGAATTGAAGAATGAAGTTGCAGATCTCTTGACTAAGGTATGCAACTTGTCCCTCAAAACGGCCACGGTGCCAGAAGATTGGAGGATAGCAAATGTCACGCCTATTTTTAAAAAGGGAAAGAGGGGGGACCCGGGAAACTATAGGCCGGTCAGCCTAATATCTATACCGGGTAAGATGGTGGAATGCCTCATCAAAGATAGGATCTCAAAACACATAGACGAACAGGCCTTGCTGAGGGAGAGTCAGCATGGCTTCTGTAAGGGTAAGTCTTGCCTCACAAACCTTATAGAATTCTTTGAAAAGGTCAACAGGCATGTGGATGCGGGAGAACCCGTGGACATTATATATCTGGACTTTCAGAAGGCGTTTGACATGGTCCCTCACCAAAGGCTACTGAAAAAACTCCACAGTCAGGGAATTAGAGGACAGGTCCTCTCCTGGATTGAGAACTGGTTGGAGGCCAGGAAGCAGAGAGTGGGTGTCAATGGGCAATTTTCACAATGGAGAGAGGTGAAAAGCGGTGTGCCCCAAGGATCTGTCCTGGGACCGGTGCTTTTCAACCTCTTCATAAATGACCTGGAGACAGGGTTGAGCAGTGAAGTGGCTAAGTTTGCAGATGACACCAAACTTTTCCGAGTGGTAAAGACCAGAAGTGATTGTGAGGAGCTCCAGAAGGATCTCTCCAGACTGGCAGAATGGGCAGCAAAATGGCAGATGCGCTTCAATGTCAGTAAGTGTAAAGTCATGCACATTGGGGCAAAAAATCAAAACTTTAGATATAGGCTGATGGGTTCTGAGCTGTCTGTGACAGATCAGGAGAGAGATCTTGGAGTGGTGGTGGACAGGTCGATGAAAGTGTCAACCCAATGTGCGGCGGCAGTGAAGAAGGCCAATTCTATGCTTGGGATAATTAGGAAGGGTATTGAGAACAAAACAGCTAGTATTATAATGCCGTTGTACAAATCGATGGTAAGGCCACACCTGGAGTATTGTGTCCAGTTCTGGTCGCCGCATCTCAAAAAAGACATAGTGGAAATGGAAAAGGTGCAAAAGAGAGCGACTAAGATGATTACGGGGCTGGGGCACCTTCCTTATGAGGAAAGGCTACGGCGTTTGGGCCTCTTCAGTCTAGAAAAGAGACGCTTGAGGGGGGACATGATTGAGACATACAAAATTATGCAGGGGATGGACAGAGAGGATAGGGAGATGCTCTTTACACTCTCACATAATACCAGAACCAGGGGACATCCACTAAAATTGAGTGTTGGGCGGGTTAGGACAGACAAAATAAAATATTTCTTTACTCAGCGCATGGTCGGTCTGTGGAACTCCTTGCCACAGGATGTGGTGCTGGCGTCTAGCCTAGACACCTTTAAAAGGGGATTGGACGAGTTTCTGGAGGAAAAATCCATTATGGGGTACAAGCCATGATGTGTATTGCGCAACCTCCTGATTTTAGGAATGGGTTAAGTCAGAATGCCAGATGTAGGGGAGAGCACCAGGATGAGGTCTCTTGTTATCTGGTGTGCTCCCTGGGGCATTTGGTGGGCCGCTGTGAGATACAGGAAGCTGGACTAGATGGGCCTATGGCCTGATCCAGTGGGGCTGTTCTTATGTTCTTATGTTCTTATCTAGTTCAGCAATTCTGGTAGCCAGTTTCTGATAGCTAGTAGCCAGTTAGATGGGATTGGGAAATCCACAATCAGAGCATGAAGGCACTAGCCTTCTCTGTCATCCTCTGCCCCCGCCCAGCGACTGTTATAAAATGTTAATGGCTGCTGATTCACTTATCAATGAGGCTTTCTCTGATGGATCAGAACAGTTTTGCCTACTATTCTGCTTCTAACAGCAGCCAGCCAGATACCTGCCTCTAAGAAATGATTAAGCAGGTAAGTGATGGATTTCCTCTTATTGGTACCCACTCTCTGGTACACAGAGGTTTACTGCCCTTGTTACCTGGAGGCTTGGTTTAACCTTAAATTATTAGTTGACCAATCCTCCTTCCATTTGAATCTTAGCAAAATATCTCATTAACCCAGAAGTTTGGTCATCTTGCGTGTATAGCATTGTTCTACATTCAACCTTACATGTGCCCAGGGCCACTGAAAGGATTAATGGGTTAGTTTCAAACTAAACAGCATTTATGTCTCCTGCCTCTGGCTGCCTGGCCTGTCAGAATGAAACTTAGCCCTGTCTAATTTCTGTGAATGTTCAGCTACAGCATTTAGTGGTAGAACTCCTTTAGTTTTGCTTCCAACTTCTCCAGTTTTCGGGCTGCAGACACTGTTGTAGCTGGTGCAGGATCTGCTTTAAGAACGCTGGTTCCAGCCTGCTGCCAGATGCCTCTTATCTCATCCCACATCCCCTAAGTTCAGGTCCAACTGCATGTTTTAAGATGCTCCCTGTTTCGTAGTTACTGGGGAAATCGTATAATCAATAGGAGGTGTGAGGGAACTTCTGTAGCAGAGTTTTTCAACTTGTGTCTAGAGTACTGCTTTCTGGAAAGTACCACTGCCTCCAGGGTTGTGTGTGGGAGCTTTCAATTTGCCACTAAGTGGTTCTTTCAGCAATAGAGAATACTTCCCACACATTACTTGACTTCTGGTGTCTCCACCGTTCTGCACCACCACCACCCCAGCACTGAGTTGAACCTCTTCTGAAGGATCTGGGCTGCTGCACTGCCATCTTCTTTTCTGGTTGGATTAGGCCAGGCAGAGCAGTGGTACTATCCGTGGTAGTAGTGGCACTTTCCACACAAGTACATGACCAAGCGTCACCCTCCATTCTGTGAAGCACTGTTCTAGAGTGTATGCGTGTACACAGCATACCCTGTTGCATAACCCCCAGTCTTAAGGGTAGGGTTTTCCCTTGGTTTTTTTCTTCCTCTCATTTAAGTGGCCTCCCAATCACAAAGATTCAAACCTGCAATCATGTACCTAGCCCCTAATCCTAGCTTTTGTTTGGTCACAGAATGTGACAGAATGTTGACAACTGCCTTCTATTTATGCTGATAATGTATAATTTATTATATTAAATATAATTATAATTCTATTTATGCTGTATATGCCACCCAGCTTTCATCAGTCAACATCTCAGGTGAGGCACAGTGCCATTCTGTCCTAGACAAAAAAGATGCACACTCTAAGGAGAAGGGACTGAAGAGTGTGCCCTTAGATGACTGGCTGTCTACTCCTAGTAGTTGAGATGTGAGATGGGATGAAGAGAGCCACAACACCCCAGAGAATTGGAGCTGGGGTGGGGGGGGGAGGAAGGAAATTGGTCAACTATCTAGCAAGGCTATATGGCCAAAGAGATGGAAGCATCCTTACATTTAAAACTAATTTACATAAGCTGCCCTGAGCATCACCTCTGGTAATGCTCTGGCGAGGTAATTCTCTCCAGAGGAGCTGGTGTTCCTTCTGTAGGCACAGCCAAACCATCATAGTCTGCATTCTTGGATTTGCTCTTTGACTGGTTGATGATCATACCTTAACCAAATTGTCTCGTTATGATGGCAATCATGAAGAGAGGCATCCATGATCTGTCTCAAGCATCTCATTTGGAAGCTTGTTCATGTCTGATCTAAGCAGAGTCCATGTTTCTGATCCACAAAGGAGAATTGGTAAGAATAGTGTTTGAAAGAGGTGGATTTTGGTCTTGATGGTGATATTGGCCTTGCAGAAGCACCATTTGAGCAAGGCAAATGCTATTACTGCCTGGCCAATCCTGCTGCGGACTTCGGTGATGGATGCCACTTTTTTCTCCTTTACCGGTGATCCCAGGTATTGGAATTCTTGAACCTGCTCAACTTGGACCCCATCAAGGTGAATATTAGTCTGTGATCCATCTGTGGTTGTAATTTTGGTCTTATTGACATTGACCCTTGGGAGGTAGAATTTGGTGATTTGAACTATGTGATAAATGTCTGTGGCCTCTGCATCTGTGTTGGCAAATATGGCACTATTGTTTGAGAACATCAAGTTGGTCAGGAAGTTGTTTGTCACACTGAACTCCATGCCTGTCCTCATAAGAACATAAGAACAGCCCCACTGGATCAGGCCATAGGCCCATCTAGTTCAGCTTCCTGTATCTCACAGCAGCCCACCAAATGCCCCAGGGAGCACACCAGATAACAAGAGACCTCATCCTGGTGCCCTCCCCTACATCTGGCATTCTGACTTAACCCATTCCTAAAATCAGGAGGTTGCGCATACACATCATGGCTTGTACCCCATAATGGATTTTTCCTCCAGAAACTCGTCCAATCCCCTTTTAAAGGCGTCTAGGCTAGACGCCAGCACCACATCCTGTGGCAAGGAGTTCCACAGACCGACCATGCGCTGATTAAAGAAATATTTTCTTTTGTCTGTCCTAACCCGCCCAACACTCAATTTTAGTGGATGTCCCCTGGTTCTGGTATTATGTGAGAGTGTAAAGAGCATCTCCCTATCCTCTCTGTCCATCCCCTGCATAATTTTGTATGTCTCAATCATGTCCCCCCTCAAGCGTCTCTTTTCTAGACTGAAGAGGCCCAAACGCCGTAGCCTTTCCTCATAAGGAAGGTGCCCCAGCCCCGTAATCATCTTAGTCGCTCTCTTTTGCACCTTTTCCATTTCCACTATGTCTTTTTTGAGATGCGGCGACCAGAACTGGACACAATACTCCAGGTGTGGCCTTACCATCGATTTGTACAACGGCATTATAATACTAGCTGTTTTGTTCTCAATACCCTTCCTAATTATCCCAAGCATAGAATTGGCCTTCTTCACTGCCGCCGCACATTGGGTTGACACTTTCATCGACCTGTCCACCACCACTCCAAGATCTCTCTCCTGATCTGTCACAGACAGCTCAGAACCCATCAGCCTATATCTAAAGTTTTGATTTTTTGCCCCAATGTGCATGACTTTCCTTGTAATGGTATCAATCACAATATTGAAAAGCAGGAAAGTGAACCATCAGCTCCTTGGATTTACACCAACTAAACAGCAGGTGTAGATCCAAGGAGTTCCATGGTGGTGGTGAAGGTAAGTGAGCAAATATTTACTTAGCCTGAGGAGACCTTTCAAACTGCTCCCCTCCCACAGAAACTGTGCACTCAGTTGGCGCAGCTGCATTGGAGGAGGAGGTTTGGATAGGAAGACTGCCTATAATATTTTAATTGCTCCTAAGAAAAGCATGACCCTACTTTTGGTTGTGGGATTTTTTTTCCTGACAGGCCAATATGACTGGTTTCGAAGCACTGCCAGTACTGTCTGAAAATGCAAAATCCAGCCATTATCTGAATCTATTTGAAAGAATTGAAAATAAAGCCAGGGTTGTCTTCATCATATTGAAGCTGGAGGTAAATTTTAGAAAATATTGTATATTGGCAACCTTCAGTCTCGAAAGACTACGGTATCGCGCTCTGAATGGTGGTTCTGGCACAGCGTCTAGTGTGACTGAAAAGGCCAATCTGGGAGTGACAATCCCTTCCACACCGGGAGCAAGTGCAGTCTGTCCCTGGTCGGTCTCCCTGGCTATGGGCCTTCCTTCTTTGCCTCTTTGTCTCAGACTGCTGGCAAAGTATCTCTTCAAACTGGGAAAGGCCATGCTGCACAGCCTGCCTCCAAGCGGACCGCTCAGAGGCCAGGGTTTCCCACTTGTTGAGGTCCATCCCTAAGGCCTTCAGATCCCTCTTGCAGATGTCCTTGTATCGCAGCTGTGGTCTACCTGTAGGGCGCTTTCCTTGCACGAGTTCTCCATAGAGGAGATCCTTTGAGATCCGGCCATCATCCATTCTCACAACATGACCAAGCCAATGCAGGCGTCTCTGTTTCAGCAGTGCATACATGCTAGGGATTCCAGCACGTTCCAGGACTGTGTTGTTAGAAACTTTGTCCTGTCAGGTGATGCAGAGAATGCACCGGAGGCAGCGCATGTGGAAAGCGTTCAGTTTCCTCTCCTGTTGTGAGCGAAGAGTCCATGACTCGCTACAGTACAGAAGTGTACTCAGGACGCAAGCTCTGTAGACCTGGATCTTGGTATGTTCTGTCAGCTTCTTGTTGGCCCAGACTCTCTTTGTGAGTCTGGAAAGCGTGGTAGCTGCTTTACCGATGAGTTTGTTTAGCTCAGTATCATTTAGAAAATGCAGCTTTTCTAAGTGCCTAATCCCAGGGCTTAGGAGAGGGGGGTAAAGGGGGTAATTTGTACATGGGCCCAAGTCAAAAAGGGGGCCCAGGAGCCAAAGGAGGGAGACCAGAAATTTCCTGGGATCTTAAATTTTTCTATGTATTCAGACTTGTTGCCCGCATGGGATGCTGGGGACACTAACAGGAGCGTGGGGCTGCAGGTATTGGCAAGCCATATATGCTGGGCCATACATGACACTCCTTAACACAGTGTCAGATCTGGGAGGAAACCAACCTGCTACAGTAGCTCTTTGGCTTGTGGATCTGCTTGCCATGAGGGAGTGTTCCCTATTGTTTTGCCCTTCTCTGCCTCCGTTCTGCTTACCCGTCACCCCCCCCCCTTTGCAGAAGAAACTTAGTACCCCCTGATAAAATTCCTCCCAGTGGCCCTGCTAGGCCTATGCTCTACACCAGTGGTTCTCACACATTTAGCACAAGGACCCAGTTTTTAGAAAGAATCTGTCAGGACCCACCGACCCAAGTGACATCATCAAGCAGGAAATGTTTTTTAACAATTCTAGGCTACAATCTTGCCCACGCTTACCAAGGAGTAAGTCCCATTTACTATCATTGTTAAAAGAATATACATAGTAGCTTGTTAAAAGTTCAGGTCTGTAACATTTGCCCAAATGCAATTGCATACCATTGTAGCATCTAGTCTAATATATTAAAAATAAAATTGAATTGAATTCCTGAAATTGGCTAGTGGGTCCCAACCCACAGTTTGAAAAACACTGCTCTACACAGTTTTTTTCCTCCCTTTTTCATTTTTTTTAAGCATCTGGTGTTACTCAAGAACATGCATCAGTCATTGGGTCAATCAAAGTGTTGATTTACAGTCTGTTTTGGATATTTTTTTCCTAACTTGCATGAGTGTCTTCTCAAACCCCCTCCCCCCATTACATGCAGAACAATGTGATGTTGGAGAAGGTGGTAAAATGGGCTGCTACCACTTCAGGCATAGCTAGAGTATCGTAGTCTTTAAATTTTCTCCAGGGTGAAAAAACTCCATCCAAAGAAGGATGGTAGCTGAACACAGTGAGGGTTCAGTAAACACCCCCCCCCCCGCAAGTGTTTAATTTGCTGCTTTTTTTTTTGTTCCTTTTGAAAGGACTCTGCTGGGGAGGCTCTGCCTCACGTCCCGATGGCAGCACTGGACTCTGCTGGGGAGGCTCCGCCTCACCTGCCTCCCCACCCAAGAACAGACGCACGACAGTGCGCGAGATCCTCCCAGTGCCTACAGCCCGCGGCCTACGCAGACTGCTGTTCTTGCACGTAGTAGCCACGTGGTCTCCGCCCACACAGCAGAGTCACAAAACAACCCTCCCCACGAACATAGAGTCGACCTCTGCGGGGGAGAGAGAGGCACGCACTGCGTTCTGAGCGTGTAGGCCCACCCCCTTCCCTCCTCGCCCCGCCCCTGCAGGCTCTGTCCTATAAAAGAGCGCGCGGTTGACGTCAACCTCCTCTTCCGCCCGCTCGGCCCCTGCCAACGAGACAGGGCTGCCGGAGCCGCCGCCATTGTTGCCGGCCTATTCTTTTCCCCCCCCGCCCCTTGACAGTTCCTTTGGAGGATCCGCCGCCATCCGCCGCCATGGTGAGGCATCCGAGGCCGGGGTTAGCCTAGGGGGGAGACCGGGGTTGGGAGCGAAGTGCCAGGCAGGTTATGGCCGAGGCTGGAGCAGGGGAAGGGAGGCCAGGCTAGGCCTCTTCGCCAGGCCTCCGAGGCGGTGGCGGGAGGGAACCTGCTCGCTCGCATCTTCCTACAGAGCACAGGCCGCACAGTGCTTGCGCGCGCATCCACGCTGCTCTCATTCTTGCCGTGGGAATAGGCGGCTTCTTTGTGATGCGTGTCTTCCCTCTGGCCCGTTCTCACGACCCTTCTGAAAGCAGGGGCGGCTCCAGTGTTTGTGTTTTGGAGTGGGGGGGGGCATGAGTGCTACCTTAATTCCAGAGCCCGGGTCAACCAGGTGGATAGACCTGGGCTCCTGCCTGGATTTGGAGACCGGATCTACCTACTGGGTAGATCTGGGCTCCCATTCTGCCTCTTCTAAGCTGGTAGATCTGGGCGCTCTGCTGTGCTTGGGCTGCTTCTCATCCCGGCAGGCACCCCTCCTTGCCCACTGTGGGAGCACACACCCATGGCCCCCCTGTCTGAAAGAAAATCTTAACCTTGATTTTTAACCCTATTTTTGCTGCATGTGCGCAGTCTGATCTTTCAAACTGTTTTACCTTGGATAATCTAGTTTTTGTGGGCTGAAGAAAGAGGAGGGTGGGGTGGAAAGGGAAGATGGAGCAGTGTCTGTTTACTTTCTCTGTTCTTAGAAACATTTTAGAAACAATAAGTCTGTATCTTATTTTCTGTCCTGTAGTTTCTGTAATGGGGTTGTTACTTCCTAGATTCTTGTTTTTTTCTTAATTAAAGGAGGGAGTGACCTGGGTTGGGTTGTATGGCTCTTGCTGTTAATACTTCAACCTGGGGTGGGTGGGTGAGGATTTAAATATTGGGGTAAGGGCTCAAAATGAATGTTAAGGGAAATATTAGGGGTATACAGTGTGGTAGAAAGAGGTCGGGGACAGAAAGTCCTGGACAACTCTAGGGTGTTCTCTTGGCCAAAGGGAGGTACTGCAGTGCCACGCGGACTGGAATTTTTCTTCCCCCTGCATTAAAGCAGTCATCTTATGTAACCCTGCAGTCTTCAGGGAGAGGCAACCGGAAACCTCAGAAGCAGATTTTTTTTTTTCCTTGCTCAGAGGCCTTGTAGCCAGATGAAACTTGAATGTAAACTGGGTTTTATGAAGCCTCATGTTATAGCAGCTGGGTGGTTACTTGTTGAACAGAATATCTCAGCTATTTGCCTTGCATTTCACTCTTTATATTGCTTGCCATAAACATTCTGTTGGTGCTTCATGGTGCCTTTGTGCCAGTGGTGTTTGCTTTGAAATGACATCATTGACACCCAGATACATTGTGAAGCTAGTTGAGGTTTATAAACCCTGTCCCAGTGGTAATCTCTGTAGTGGTGTTTACATAGAACAAATAGCCTTGGGTATTCTTGTAGCATAATAATTTTTAGTTATGTGGGATCCTGTCTGAATTGTTCAGAAAGTCTTTACATCCAAGACTGCATTGGGCTTGGGCCAATTCTGATGTGTCCGGGAGTGGGCCCAGCTTGGGTGTCTTGGAGTTTTGTGATCAGAAGCTTGCCCCCTTAAGCTTGTGTGTTCCTCCCATTCCCTTCCATGGTCTAAAGAACCATAGCCCTGATGCAGATTGCTGTGGTTTCCGTGCCTAGTGTGAAGGTAGACTCCATATATCATGACAGATGTCTGAATTTACCCCTGTGTTCCCTTTGTTTTGAAAAATAGTAAGGAATAGACAGAATTTTGACTATGTTTAACATTGTGTGGTGCATGTCTGTGTCTCAATATACTGCCCCTTCTCTCTTCAAGGTGAACTTCACTGTAGATCAGATCCGGGCCATCATGGACAAAAAGGCCAACGTCCGAAATATGTCTGTTATTGCCCATGTGGATCATGGGAAATCCACCCTAACAGACTCATTGGTTTGCAAAGCTGGAATCATTGCCTCGGCCCGTGCTGGAGAAACCCGCTTCACTGACACGAGAAAAGACGAGCAGGAGAGATGCATCACCATCAAGTCCACGTAAGTCCTCTTCTGAATCTGCACTCAGTTTGTCTACCACCAGAGAAGGAATTCTCAACCATGGCACAGTCCAGGGATGTAATCAACTCCTCGGCAAATGCCTATGATTTCAACTGAAGAGATTCAAGTGTGATAGACTCTCTTGTTTATATTAATAGGACTTGGGGCTGCTAAAGATTGGCTGCATTAAACCCCAGATATTTGTTGTGTGCTCAGATCCAATATCAGAAAGCTATTAAACCCTTTTGAACAGTAAGAGGCATGGGGCAGTGTGAAGCTAGCAAAACCTGTACTCCCAGTTGCTCCTTAGTGTGTGGGGGTAGTGGTGATTCGTTTGAGGGGACATTCTCTTCCCTAGAATTCATATCCAGGAATTGGCGGGAAGAACATTGTGTGCTTGTCCTGGCCTAGAAAGAT
The DNA here is from genome assembly GCF_035046505.1 of Tiliqua scincoides. Lineage (NCBI taxonomy): Eukaryota > Metazoa > Chordata > Lepidosauria > Squamata > Scincidae > Tiliqua > Tiliqua scincoides. Next base: position 40,725,850 of record NC_089828.1, on the reverse strand, counting down.
AGAGCTGCCCATGGCTTGGTGGTTAGGGAAGAATTTCTCAAGTTGAAAAGACAATGGGGTTCTCCACCCACATAACTACCCACTTGGAGATCCATCAATGGCTCTTAAATAGGCAATTTGTGTGGGCTGTAGCAGAACCATGCAGTGCAGATCCTCTGAGCAAATGCCTTCTCCAGGCACAGTTGACTAAGGGCCCAATCCTGTCCAACTTTCCAGTACTGGGGTAGCCGCAATGTAACCCCAAGATAAGAGAATAAATGTTCCCATACCTTGACGAGGCCTCTGTGACTGCCTCCCCACTACAGGATAGAGCACACACCCCATTGGAATGCCTGCACCAGCACTGGAAAATTGGCTAGGATTTGGCCCTAACTAAGCTGCTACCTGTGTATTCAGCCTAATACTAATATTTGAGCACTAGAAGTATTGAGTGGTTTGCAGTTGCGAAGTAGTTGGCATGCCATTTGGGAGTGAGGAAGTGCACCTCTGGGCTGCAAGTTGAGGATGCTCCTTGATAAAAGGCCCACATTGATACCTGTGTTATCAGAAGCAGTGGGAAATACGTTGTGGGGGAGTAATTGAAGATTGAAACTTGATGTGTTTTTCTACTTCTCCAGGGCAATTTCTCTGTTTTACGAGCTTTCGGAGAATGACTTGGCATTCATCAAGCAAAACAAAGATGGTTGTGGCTTCCTCATTAACTTGATTGACTCCCCAGGCCATGTGGATTTCTCCTCAGAGGTCACGGCTGCTCTGCGTGTCACAGATGGAGCATTGGTGGTTGTGGATTGTGTCTCTGGTGAGATTCCCACCTTGGTTTGGGTTTCAGCACTGTAGGCTTTTGCTGGCAGTGCTAAGGGGCCTTGTGCTGTAAAGTGGAAAGGGGAACCATGCAAGCCCTGCTCGTTGCAATCTTCCCCAACTTTCGGTTGCAGTGGGTTTTGGAGGTGGTAGCACAGCTGTCTAATGATCTCTGATTAACTGAGTCCTGCTTCTCTACCACAGGGGTGTGTGTCCAAACCGAAACTGTCCTCCGCCAGGCCATTGCTGAAAGGATCAAGCCTGTCCTGATGATGAACAAGATGGACCGGGCTCTGTTGGAGCTGCAGCTTCAGCCAGAAGAGCTATACCAGACCTTCCAGCGCATTGTGGAGAACGTGAACGTCATCATTTCCACATATGGGGAAGGCGAGAGTGGCCCCATGGGCAACATTATGGTAACTGTGACACATGGCATCATCCTTGTGATTTCTCCTAGTAAGGTCTTCCCTTAAGGAAACACAGTTGACTTGCTGGGGGTGGGGGACTGGGTTGCTGTCCTACTTTAGAATGAAGTGGATGTTTACTTGACTCTTGCAATTAAAAGGGTTTTGGGTAGGAGGGCTGGCAAAGATCATCTGGCAGCAGTTCTCAGTAGTAGACAGTACTGGGCATGATGGCCCAACGGCTTATGGAAGGCAGAATGATACCTGTTGGAAATGCCCACTGACAGGACCATGTTGCAAATCACTTTTTGAAATGGTCCCTTCTAAAAGTGACCTGTTCTGCCTCAGAGGTTACTGTTCAGGAAATGCAAGTCTAAGGCTCCCTTGAGCATGCTGCACTAGCTGCCTGATTTTCTGATTTGAGGCCTGTGAGGTTCTAGTCTTGTTTCTTAACTTTCTCCTGGCCAGCAGGGGATAGCTTGGAGAGAGCTTTGATACTGCTGACCTAAGCACACTTGTGACAAACTTTGTATGCATTCAGCTAAGATCAGTTCCTTGAGCAATTGGAAGTCTTCTTTTGAAACTCTGATGGGTGATCCAGGCTGTCAATCAAGGACAGTCCATCAAATCTTTAGTTGCCAAATGTTGGCTGCCTTTAGCTTATTTGCAAGAAAATCCTTGCTTGCTTAAAGTATCATGGGTTCTTTTTCTTCTCGATGCAGGGGAACGTAATAAAATGGTGCCGTGCTTCATTACCTTGCATGATTGACTGCCCACATCGGTGTTCTGAGCTCTAATCTCTGAACTGTTAGATAACAAGCACACACTTCAAGTGTAGGAATCTGTATGCCATGAGAGCAGTTAGGAAGTAATAAGTGATGAAAGCTGGGAAGGGATGATAGCTATACATGGTATAAACCTGTACTGAAAGTTTTATGCTTGCCCCCTTGCATTTCAGATTGATCCAGTTCTGGGTACTGTTGGCTTTGGTTCTGGTCTGCATGGCTGGGCTTTCACTCTGAAGCAGTTTGCTGAGATGTATGTGGCCAAATTTGCAGCAAAAGGTGAAGGGCAGTTGAACGCGGCTGACCGTGCCAAGAAAGTGGAGGATATGATGAAGAAGCTGTGGGGAGATAGGTGAGTGACTTTTTGATTCTCAGAGATTGAGCTTTGCTTAGGCATCTGGTATGCAGGTGAGCAGAGAAACCTCTCCAGTTTGTCCTGTTATCCTGCCAGCTTAGAGAAAATGGGAAAATGTATTTTTGAACATCCCAATATTTTTCTGGAGCAGTGTACTCAGCACAGAAGGTTGTCTCTTCGTTCTAGCCAATCTCTTCCTGAATGACAGTAATACTTTGATTTATTGGCCAGCTATTTTCAACCTTAAGTGAATACAGTTTTTAAATCTTGAATTATATTTAATATTTGAAAGGCTTTCACAAGCCAGGCACACAGTGGATCAAAAATAAGAAAAATAGTGCAACTGAGCTAAATATTGGAGCACTGAACCTCTTTATTTTGAGCCAGTTGTTGCCACTTGTGTGCTGGGCATTGGATTAAAGCAACCCAGACATCTTAGAGTTTAGCTTCAGTTAAGGTTCTCTGAAAAAAAGGTATCTGAATTGGTTTTTAGATATCAAAGCACAGGTGCACAAATTCTAATGTGTGGAAGTGCCAATCAAGGCAAAGCGCAATAGGAAGGCTGTGTGTACACTTACACAGCTCTGCCTCTTTACAGTTCTGCCTCTCAGCAAGACTTTTTAAGAGCAGTTGACCACAACTGTGATGAAGATTAGTGTTGCAAAATTGGTGTTTCCCTGGCAGTATACTAGGCATTTTAAGCAGAATTGTGAGCAACTTTGAGAATGTATCAGGCTAGGCATTGGATGAAGCTTCTGTTTGCCCTTTGCAGATATTTTGATCCAGCCACAGGCAAATTTAGCAAGTCTGCCACCAGCCCAGATGGAAAGAAACTGCCCAGGACTTTCTGCCAGTTGATCCTGGACCCTATTTTCAAGGTAACACACTTGCTCTCCTCCCCCATTTTCTCCAAGGAGCTCTCAGTGGTTCTTGTAATATATGTTCTAATACACATAATGTGTGTATGATGATTGGAAAAAATTTCTTCACTTTGACCTGACATGCTGTTATGTTTGAAGAGATTTTTAAAGGTCTGACACAAGCATGGTTGATTATGCCAAGTATCTAGACTTTATGCTTCTCTACCTAAAGTATTTGTGCAAGTTTCATTGCTGTTAAACCAACCTGCCTTGTTCCTTTGATGGCTTTGGGAGAATTTTCACTCTGTCTTCTCTGGCAGTTCAGGGCTGTATGTCCAGTGTTAACAAAGGGTATTCTTGCTAATAGAACAGCTGGTCCTCCACTCTTTGACCACAGAATTCTATGTAATTGCAAATAGGCTCAAGCAGGTTGATGAATGAGGCCTCTCTGAGCTCCCCCAATCTTTGCTAAAGACAAGACATAATCCACTTTGACTTTAAGGGTGTGTCCAGTCTAAACTAATTTCTGTGGCTTCTTTTTAAAAGGTGTTTGATGCAATCATGAACTTCAAGAAGGAGGAAGCTGCCAAACTTATAGAGAAACTGGAGATTAAACTGGACAGTGATGATAAAGACAAAGAAGGCAAACCCTTGCTGAAGGTAAGACTGGCTGCTTGGAGGTAACTGGCTTGTTACCTGCTCTAGACTTGCTGAAGCCTCTACAGCAGTGATACACAACATAGGCTAATTAGTGGGCAGCATCGGTGGGCTTTATTTCTGGGTCAAAATATTAAAATTGGATATGTCCATTAACCCTGACCACCATGGCAGAATTTAGCAACTGCAGGAGGGGGGTAGACAAAAAACTATATCTTCCAAGCCACTTGTAGAGCTCTTAGGGTGACCCCTGATGCCTGATGCAAGGTTGTCCATCATCCTAGCATTGCAGGCGTGCTGGGCTTCTGAGTATTTTCAATGCAATACATTGTCACATGAATGGGTTATTGTAGAGGTTCCCAAACTGGGGTGTCATGATACTCCAGCCAGAGAAGCCCTGTTTTTGCCCCCTAAGGGGTGGGGTGATGGCGAAGGCAGTACTGTGATCACCAGGATCACACTGCTGCCGGGGACAAAGTGTTTTTTTTTTTCTTCACTTACTAGTGGCAGTGCTGGCCTTTGGGGAGGGGGTTGCAGGACTACCCAAGTCTCAGAATATTTAAAAACGATGATCATGACCCCCTTCCAGGAAGATATTCTGAGACTTGGGTATCCCTGCAGTGGTGTCTGTGGGCTCCCCTCACCCCCTCCAGAAGGCTGGCAGTGCAGCTAGTAAGGGGCTGGGCTGTTACTGGGCTGGGGCACCTTCCTTATGAGGAAAGGCTACAGCGTTTGGGCCTCTTCAACCTAGAAAAGAGGCGCCTGAGGGGAGACATGATTGAGACATACAAAATTATGCATGAGATGGACAGAGTGGATAGGGAGATGCTCTTTACACTCTCACATAACACCAGAACCAGGGGACATCCACTAAAATTGAGTGTTGGGCGGGTTAGGACATACAAAAGAAAATATTTCTTTACTCAGCGTGTGGTTGGTCTGTGGAATCCTTGCCACAGGATGTGGTGATGATGTCTGGCCTGGATGCCTTTAAAAGGGGATTGGACAAGTTTCTGGAGAAAAATCCATTACGGGTTACAAGCCATGATGTGTATGTGCAACCTCCTGATTTTAGAAATGGGCTATGTCAGAATGCCTGATGCAAGGGAGGGCACCAGGATGAGGTCTCTTGTTATCTGGTGTGCTCCCTGGGGCATTTGGTGGGCCGCTGTGAGATACAGGAAGCTGGACTAGATGGGCCTATGGCCTGATCCAGTGGGGCTGTTCTTATGTTCTTAAGGAAAAAAGCCCTGTGTCCCTGGCAGTGGTACTGTCCTGGTGATCATGCCACTGTCCCTCTCTTAGCTCCCTCCCCAACAAAGACAGTGATTCGCAAACTCCTGAAGAGTTTGGGAACTGCTGTGTCATTGGGTCATAAGTTAACTAAAGACTGAATCACTTGTGTTTCTCTGCAGGCTGTGATGAGGCGCTGGCTTCCTGCTGGGGAGGCTCTGCTCCAAATGATCACGATTCACCTGCCCTCCCCTGTTACAGCCCAGAAGTACCGCTGTGAGCTGCTGTATGAAGGACCCCCCGATGATGAGGCGGCTATGGGTATGTGGTATTTTTGTGCCCATACTCAGGGCACAGGCCTGGTGGGAGCCTGTGCTTGCCCTGTAGAAGGGGGCATGTTCTGATGTTTTGAAACTCCATCTAACAAACCTGTCCTTTCTAGGTATAAAGAACTGTGACCCCAAGGGCCCCCTGATGATGTACATCTCCAAGATGGTACCTACCTCTGACAAAGGCCGCTTCTATGCCTTTGGGCGTGTCTTCTCTGGTGTGGTATCCACAGGTCTGAAAGTCAGAATAATGGGACCAAACTATACACCAGGCAAGAAGGAAGATCTCTACCTGAAGCCAATCCAAAGGTTGGTCTGAAGCAGTTGGGTTATGTCTTCTGTTCCCCTCCCCCCTTCTGATCTCAAAATAGCTTAAACGGCTGTGGTAGGCTATTGGTGATGACATGGAAGCCCTCCTATTGGCTCCCTTTACCCAAGGTGACATGCAATAGAAGCTTAAATCTTAAAATGAAGCAGTAAACTAAGTACTCAGCTCTGAATTTGAGAGTGACTGTAGTTTGACTTATAGGAGTCTGGCAAGTTCAATTCCTAGCATCCTTACTTAGTCAGATGATCTCTGTTAACAGGGCTAGGAACACCTCCCTCTCTACCAGAGGCTTTGAGATGCTGTTTCCAACTGAAACTCCATTGTTAGGCTAGTTGGATTTGTAACTCACTTCTTAGATTTATATTTGGGGTGGGTGGTAGACTGTCACAGGGTGATTTTGCCACATGTCACATGGTGGGGACAGATGGGAAAAGTCTCTAAAAATGCTTTTCGTAGTGCATACACCAAAATGGAGAAGATTTTTCATATACTGACTGAATTCATCATACCTAAGGAATGATTCCATCTCTGGCTCTGAGCACTTGCTGTAGAATACCTGGTGGAAGATCTTCTATGTCCAAACATTGGGCTTTTTAGAACATTCACAATGTTCTGAGAGGAATGCTGTCTGCTAGTTGTGCCTAGTGCTTATAAGAGCATCCATCTACCACTTAAATTGGGGTTTTTTGCCCCGGAAGATGTTCCCACAACTGCCCTGGTTGCTTGCAGCCTTGCTTACGGATTTATTCTGTCTCCCGCTTTTCCAGGACCATTCTTATGATGGGTCGCTCTGTGGAGCCCATTGAGGACGTGCCTTGTGGGAACATTGTGGGTCTGGTTGGTGTTGACCAGTTCCTGGTGAAGACTGGCACCATCACAACTTTTGAGCATGCACACAACATGCGTGTCATGAAATTCAGCGTCAGCCCTGTGGTGCGTGTTGCTGTTGAAGCCAAGAACCCAGCTGACTTGCCCAAGTTGGTGGAGGGCCTGAAGAGGTTGGCCAAGTCAGACCCCATGGTGCAGGTGAGCAGATGTGCCCAGCAGCATCAATTACTTCTCAGCATGCATAGACACAAGCACAGCTGGTGCATGCAACTAACCTTTGTGGTGACCATAGTAATGCTACACATACAGTACAATCTGCAGGTAAAACAGGCACTTGCTGGATGTATAGCCTGCTGTGTTTCAAAGCATTATGGCAGATAAGATTATCAGAACAAGCAGTGGTTTTGTCCCCCATATTTGAGACTGGGAAAGGGCATTCTTGCAGTCAAGGTTTGTGCACCTGCTCTAATCTCTCCTTTCTTTCAGTGCATCATTGAGGAGTCTGGAGAGCACATCATAGCTGGTGCTGGAGAATTGCATTTGGAGATCTGCCTGAAGGATCTTGAAGAGGACCACGCCTGCATTCCAATTAAGGTAAGCTGCACTAGGTCTCCCCCCAGGCTCTGGTGGGATGATGCATCCACTTGGCTGCTAGAAATGGAGGAGCCCATATGGGCATTGCTCTTTAATTATGATGGTATCTGATGAGATTGACAGAAGGCTGTGGATTTCAAATTCTTGGTGAGGTAGCTTTCCTGGGGAAAATTATTTCCCCATTGACAATATGGGATTATATGACCATGCTTTTTACCAGGTGTTGGTAACTGCTAGAAGGATTGCTGGGATAAAGTTGCCTAGTATGTGATGGCAGCTGTCAAACTACTATGAGAAATAGATTAAACAAAGGCTCTTGTGAGCTGAGAATGTTCTGTGTCTGTATGATGTCCTATTCTGAGCTGATACCTGGATCAGGTGACTAGATTAATTTGAAATGCTGAATACTAGATGGTTTTGATTTCTACTCTTGTCTTCCTTTTATCCATTGTTTGCTAAAGGGGGGGGGCGTATTTGGTGGAACAGTCTAGGGTGATGGGCAGATTGCTACTTCTCTCTTATAACAAGTGTAATAGTGAGAGCTGTATCACACTGCATTGCATCAGCTTTGAAGCAGCTGAGAACTAATACTTTGGTCTGGCAGAAATCGGACCCAGTGGTGTCCTACCGGGAGACGGTCAGTGCGGCGTCCAATGTGCTGTGCCTTTCAAAGTCCCCCAACAAACACAATCGATTGTACATGAAAGCCCGTCCCTTCCCAGACGGCCTAGCTGAGGACATCGACAAAGGTGACGTTTCAGCCCGTCAGGAGCTGAAGCAGCGTGCCCGCTACCTGGCTGAGAAGTATGAATGGGATGTGGCTGAAGCCCGCAAGATCTGGTGCTTTGGCCCCGATGGCACTGGCCCAAATATCCTGATGGACATCACCAAGGGGGTGCAGTACCTCAATGAGATCAAGGACAGCGTGGTGGCTGGCTTCCAGTGGGCCACAAAGGAGGTAAGTGTAATTGGCCCTTCTCACTTATTGCTGCCAGGCAACAGCCAGTCTCTGTTGAACAAGGAAGTGCAGCCCTTTGTGCCAGGTCTAATGTCCTGTGCAAGTGCAGCCAGTAGGCTGGGGGCAAGGAGGGAGACATCCTAGGCTTGTGACCTAGATGTCATGTCTAAACCAGCATCTATCCGTGGTCATGGCCAAAAACTATGTTATGTTGAAGATTCCTTTACTAAAGTCTGGGTCTGTTTTCTTCTGTTTGAGATGAACCCAAATGGCACTTTAACCATGTTGCCAGCTACCTTGAGTTCTACACAGACAACAGGAAAACTCTCTTGTGATCTGATGGTTCCTTTGAAACTTTCTCCTCATCAGGGTGCCCTTTGCGAAGAGAACATGCGTGCGATCCGCTTTGACGTGCACGATGTGACCCTGCATGCTGATGCCATCCACCGTGGAGGTGGCCAGATCATCCCTACCGCCAGGAGGTGCTTCTATGCCTGTGTGCTCACAGCCGAGCCTCGCCTTATGGAGCCCATTTACCTTGTGGAGATCCAGGTGCGTGTCTGTCCAAAACAGGGAAGGCCTGCATACTGCAGGGGGAAGCTGGATTAGTCTCTGCTTCAGCCCCATCACACTGTTCTCCTTTCTCTTTCTAGTGTCCAGAACAGGTTGTGGGTGGCATCTATGGTGTGCTGACCAGGAAACGGGGCCATGTCTTTGAAGAGTCCCAGGTGGCTGGCACTCCCATGTTTGTAGTCAAGGCCTATCTCCCTGTCAATGAGTCTTTTGGTAAGTGTGAGTCTTAAGGGGTTCCAAAACAGCCCTAGTTGTCTTGTACTGGTCAGCAGCTGTGCATTGGAAGCTTCAGAATTTTGCTTGTGATTGCACACATTAACTGATAACTTTTACGTGCCATTTTTAATTTGACCACGTTTCTGTGAGTTGTAGCTAGGGGAGGATTCTATGTGCAACCAAGCTGTTTCTGCCATGGGGGAACTGAGGTATTGACTCCACTGTCCCCATTTAGATCCCTGAAGTACTATCCCTGAAGTACTATCTCCATTATCCCCAAATGGTTTGCCCGATTTAAAGGATGAATGAGACTTATTTATGACTGACAGTAGATAACTGGTTTTTTGGGGGGGGGGGGAGAGGATTGAAGTGTACCAGGATCTTAGGTTCCTGGTAGTAGTGGCTATTAGTTTTTTTAATAATGGCTGGCTGCCTCTTGCTAGAGAATGCATTTTTAACTGCTGAAGACCAAATCATTGTGAGACTGGAGAAAAGGGTTTGTTCCACTTCAGAGGAATGGTGCCTGGGTTTGGGCCTAAAACAAACATTGAGAAAGTTATGTAAACGAGACCCACATGAAAGGTCCATCTGTCTGGCATACTATCCATTCCTTGGAAATGGCAACAAAGCGGCACTCTACTTGTAAATGGGGGGGGGATAGGTGGCAAGATGCAACAGGTAGTTGTGCAGCGCTAAACTGAAACCCCTGAGATGTTATTCCTGCCTGGTGGTTCACCTGTCTCTTTTTTGTTTCTCTCTCGGGGAAAAAGTGTTAAGGTGTTTATCTTTCCACAGGTTTCACAGCTGACTTGCGATCTCACACGGGGGGCCAGGCTTTTCCCCAGTGTGTGTTTGACCACTGGCAGATCCTGCCTGGAGACCCCTTTGACAACAACACTCGTCCCAGCCAGGTGGTTGCTGAGACACGCAAGCGCAAAGGGCTGAAGGAAGGCATCCCAGCACTAGATAACTTCCTGGACAAATTGTAAAATCAAAATCCAATACCAGATCTAAAAATAAATTTATGAAATCACAGTTTGTGGGACTCCAAATCAAACTAAACTTGCATAGTGTCTTTGTTGCGGCAGGTGCTTTTTACAGAAGGCAATGGCCGCTTCCTTGGGTTAAGTCATGAAGCAGATTTTAAAAGGGCCGTGTCTCTGTTCAGCCTCAGAGGTTTCTTGTGTCTCCACATGAACCAGAGAACCATCTCACTCAGTGCCATTGTAATTATTAAAAAACAAAACATGTCCATTTGATGCACTGAAAGGAAAGGTTGCCCGCCTCCATATTTATTTGACACATGGAAGCAAATGAGAAATTGGGTTTTCTTCCTAGTAGGAGTTCCCTCTCTTGGATGGAGGTGCAAGCAGCCTTCACCTTTCTGAAATTCATTCTGTTCTCAAGAATGGTGGTTTGAGCATGGAGGGATGATCTGGGGCATTGTCCAAGTTGGAAATAAGAAAGGGTGAGGCTTTTTTGTTGGGCAAAAACTAGATGGCCTGGAGCCTCTACACTGAGTGTCATTGTGCAAATCAATGTATTAGTACTACTGGAAAAATAAATTTAATAAGATTGATCAGATTTCCTTTTTGTGTTGGGTGTTGTCTTGGGTGTGTTAAGGTTCCAACAGTGCTTAAGAGAACCAGTTTTTTCAAAATGGCACCAAACACTCAAGCATTACCAGTCTCTCTTTACAAGGATACAGAAATAAAGGGTACACTGTTGTGGAATTGATGACTCGGTGTTTTCTGTATAATGCATATAGTGCTGACTTTCAAAAAGTCAATGTGAATGGAACCTGTTCTTTCAGTATGTAAACTTCCATCCATGACAGGAGCTGAAAGTGACTGAATTGTGACTGGCTTTAATTTTGTGAACAGCTGTTTCAAAGACTTTAAGTATTACTTGGGGCCAGTGTTCTGAGTGTGGTTAGCATGGGAAATTGGAGGTTGACTTAGGTGTTCTGTATTTGCCCCTTAATGTGGCTTTAACAGAATATACACTGCTCAAAACAATAAAGGGAACACTCAAACAACACAATGTCACTCCAAGTCAATCACAGTTCTGTGAAATCAAACTGTCCACCTAGGAAGCCACACCGATTGACAATCAAGTTCACATGCTGTTGCACAAATGGAGTAGACAACAGGTGGAAATCATAGGCAAGTAACAAGACACCCCCAATAAAGGAGTGGTTCTGCAAGTGGTGACCACAGTCCACTTTGCAGTCCCTATGCTTTCTGGCTGATGTTTGGGTGACCTTTGAATGCTGCTAGTGGCAGCATGAGGCGGAGTCTGCAACCCACACAAGTGGCTCAGGTAGTGCAGCTCATCCAGGATGGCACATCAATGCGAGCTGTGGCAAGAAGGTCTGCTGTGTCTGTCATTGTAGTGTCCAGAGCATGGAGGCGCTACCAGGAGACAGGCCAGTACACCAGGAGACGTGGAGGAGGCCGTAGGAGGGCAACAACCCAGCATCAGGACCGCTACCTCCGCCTTCGTGCCAGGAGGAACAGGAGCACTGCCAGATCCCTGCAAAATGACCTCCAGCAGGCCACAAATGTGCATGTGTCTGCTCAAACAGTCAGAAACAGGCTCCATGAGGGTGGTATGAGGGCCCGACCGTCCACAGGTGGGGGTTGTGCTGACAGCCCGACACTGTGCAGGACATTTGGCATTTGCCAGAGAACACCAAGATTGGCAACCTCGCCACTGGCGCCCTGTGCTCTTCACAGATGAAAGCAGGTTCACACTGAGCACATGTGACAGACGTGACAGTGTCTGGAGACGGCAGGGAGAACGTTCTGCTGCCTGCAACATCTTCCAGCATGACCGGTTTGGCAGTGGGTCAGTAATGGTGTGGGGTGGCATTTCTTTGGGGGGCTGCACAGCCCTCCATGTGCTCGCCAGAGGTAGCCTGACTGCCATTAGGTACCAAGATGAGATCCTCAGACCCCTTGTGAGACCATATGCTGGTGCGGTTGGCCCTGGGTTCCTCCTAATGCAGGACAATGCTAGACCTTATGTGGCTGGAGTGTGTCAGCAGTTCCTGCAAGATGAAGGCATTGATGCTATGGACTGGCCTGCCCGTTCCCCAGACCTGAATCCAATTGAGCACATCTGGGACATCATGTCTCGCTCCATCCACCAGCACCACGTTGCACCACAGACTGTCCAGGAGTTGGCGGATGCTTTAGTCCAGGTCTGGGAGGCGATCCCTCAGGAGACTATCCACCACCTCATCAGGAGCATGCCCAGGCGTTGGGAGGTCATACAGGCACGTGGAGGCCACACACACTACTGAGCCTCATTTTGACTTGCTTTATGGACATTACATTGAAGTTGGATCAGCCTGTAGTGTGTTTTTCCACTTCAATTTTGAGTATGACACCAAACCCAGACCTCCATGGGTTGATAAATATGATTTCCATTGATGATTGTTGTGTGATTTTGTTGTCAGCACATTCAACTACGTCAGGAACAAAGTATTTAATAGGAATATTTCGTTCATTCAGATCTTGGATGTGTTGTTTATGTGTTCCCTTTATTGTTTTGAGCAGTGTAGTATATTCCATAGGCATTTGACGTGGCCAAAATGGGACCAAATTGTCATTCCTATATGGCTCCATGTTAACTTTTTTCAACAATTGTCTCTGCTCATACCTTATAAGATTGGTTGTAATTATGACGCCTCCCTTGGGCCTGTAGTTCAATGGTGCATGAGCCAGCTTGATACAAACAGAATTCTTACCAACTAGTATACACCATGGATATACAGCTATTCAAGGCATTAGAGGTAGAATTAAGGGCTGCTAAAGAGTTGGTGAAGTGCGCTAAGAGGCTAAGCTGCAAATGCGAGATTCAGGTGCCCTCTTGCTCACCTTCAGTTCCCTACATATAAAAGGAGAATAACTGCCAGATTAGTGTATCTGAACCATTCAATAAACAAAAGAAGCATTGTACAAATGTTTAGTTTTGGAGTGAGGATCTGTTATAGGTTAAACTAAAGCAAATCTTATGTCAGGGATGTAACTTATATTTTGCCTGTGCTTCATTGGCTAATTTCTCAGCTTTGTGAGATGAAAATGCCACTACCCACTTCTTCAATGCATGAAAACACTCATGAGGGTTTCCTTATCCCTACTTGTCACCCTCCAGCAGTCCAGGACGCTGCATAGGCTAGGCAAGTACTTTTTGAAGGAATGCTTGGGTGGGGGCTTTATTTAACCACTTTTCACCGCCTCTCTAGACGCCCATCTTTTGCTTCTGTAGTGAACAGAGTTTTGGAGCTGAGCTTGAGCCAGGCAGCATGTGAAGATTGGTGGGTTGTGCCCCTTAGGCAAGCTAACTCTAGTCTGACCTCACCTCTTCTAGAGACAGGTGAGAGTGTCACGAGGTTCTGGATTTGTGCAGTAGTGAATGAGGACTACAACTTTTAAGGCCCAGAGTCTATGGTACTATCACTATGCATGGAGTACAAAGGGACCTCTTAGGCTTACAATCTGTAGATGTACAAAATACATGCATGAAGTGCTAAAATGAGGGTTTTTCAATACAGGTTAGAAGAAAATATTACAAATGGGGAAGAAAGTCTAGCACCTTGGCTTATTATGATGAACACAGCCCTACATCCCCATCCTAATCTCCAGATACGGCAATGTAGCTATGGCATAGAAATTTCTGGGGCTGGCCCAGTATAGCTTTACCAGGACAGCCCTAGTTCTGTGTGCTGTTAGTGCAATGGCTGAATAGGATTGAGCCGTGAGAGTTGTAAGAGCTGGGAACTGTTCAGATGATCCGCTCAGTACAGTAGTAGGAATAGTGGTGCCATCAACAAGGGCAGAAAGAACTGTTGAACTGGGCCATCTCCCTCCCATTCTACTGTCTCCTTGCCACCACTATCCTCACCTTTCAGATGAGCAGAGCAAATACAAGTACATTATCGAGCGGATATCTGCTTTTACAACATTATTGTGAACTTTGGAAACCTTGGTTGAAAAGTAACCCTTTATTTATTAACTAAATAAAGTAACAAGTATTCATAATTGCGCTTATTTGGAACCCAAGGCAGCAACTTCCCCCTGCTAACTTGAAGGAAAGATACTTGCAATGATCTCCTTCATTATCCATTCCAAAGCATCACTATAGATAAAGGAGTATCTTATGGGCTCACTTCAGTTAAAAATGGGACCATGAATGTGAAATACACTTAAGAAATCCAAAGTGTGGGACCAAAGTTCATCGCTCCCCTGCACATTGTCCTTTACGTATGTCACCTAGGCCCAGCCCAGGAGGCCAGGAATCACCCTGGAGCAGGGGTCTCCTCAGGGGTAAGGGCCTCCTCAGGAGTAGAACCTGAGCACTATCAGGACTGGGATCCCAGGCAAGTCACTTCCCTGGGAGTAGGCCCTAGTGCCTCCTGGGAGCAGTCAGCAGCCACGTGGGTAGAAGGGGTGGGGCTGGACCAGAACAAGGCTAGCCTCATAAGGAGGCTGGACGGCCTAGGGAGAGGTTGCTCCTCTCCAGTCGGGAGGGATCGCAGAGGAGGCCAGAGGGGGTAGCCACCCCGGCATTATTCAGCCGACAGAGTCTTCAAGGGGAACTTGGCTCGCCTCAGCCCTGGAGAGAAGGGCCGAAGGCTGGGAACCACCCAATGCTGGACCCACCTGGGGCCCAGGGGTGAAAACCGGAGAGGCGAGGCCGCTGCCCCAAGGACCCCATCTCAACTACCCCCATTGGAGGCCAGCCTATCAAGGGGCAAGACCGGAGGTACAGGGGGGCCTCCAGAGGACAGCTAAGCTGACCCCCGACAACGCTACGGCAGCCACTGGGAACCCCTATCCCTTTCCGACAGGCACCGGTTGGGGAACCCTGCCGGAACCCGCAAGGGGTCGGGAAGGAGTGGGGAATGCGCATATTGTTCGCCGACGCCGCGTGTCTCTGTAAAGCAAAGGGGCCTATGACGTAACAGGCCCCATGAATGTCAAGAGTTTAACCAGAGTAAATCATCTGTATATATCTGCCGTATCTGCCTGCCGTCCTTCTTTCTGCTGACGACCTGTGCGCATCGTCCGGGTAAGCCCCCCATGCTCGGGCACACCCAAAGGGACAGGGTCTCCGCCCGCCATGGACATCACAACGTGCCACCCCTTTTATGGAATCAGAGCAGGACCTGTGAGAGGAATTTTATCAGGGGATAAAATTTGTACTAGAGGGTACAAAATTTCTTTGGGGTTCCCTCCCAGGGGTAAAACAGTGGGGGAGAGGGAGGTAATGGGGATTGGTAGAACTAGCAAGGAGGGGGCAAAACAGCCAGAAAAATATTCAGAGCCCAGGTGTACTGGGCTTCCCAATGCAGACTTGCTCATGTGGCATCAGCAGCTTAGTATGGTAATATGGAAAACCGAATACACTCTTAACTTGAGGGTAAAAAGTCTTCACTCTTAACTCTTGAGGGTGAAAAGAGTCCAGTCTCTCCAGAGTGCATGGAAGCTGCTTAAAACAACAGTAACAACAGGCCCAGCAGAGGTGTATACTGCAAAGAAAGAAGGGTTCTACTAAATCCAGGAGGGTGCCCGCATGGCTAACCAGGCAAGTTAGAGAGGCTGTGAAGGGCAAGGAAGCTTCCTTCTGTAAATGGAAGTCTTGCCCTAATGAGGAGAATAGAAAGGAACATAAACTGTGGCAAAAGAAATGTAAGAAGGTGATACGGGAGGCCAAGCGAGACTATGAGGAATGCATGGCCAGCAACATTAAGGGGAATAATAAAAGCTTCTTCAAATATGTTAGAAGCAGGAAACCCGCCAGAGAAGAGGTTGGCCCTCTGGATGGTGAGGGAGGGAAAGGGGAGATAAAAGGAGACTTAGAGATGGCAGAGAAATTAAATGAGTTCTTTGCATCTGTCTTCACGGCAGAAGACCTCGGGCAGATACCGTTGCCCAAACGGCCCCTCCTGACCAAGGAGTTAAGTCAGATAGAGGTTAAAAGAGAAGATGTTTCAGACCTCATTGATAAATTAAAGATCAATAAGTCACAGGGCCCTGATGGCATCCACCCAAGAGTTATTAAGGAATTGAAGAATGAAGTTGCAGATCTTTTGACTAAGGTATGGAACTTGTCCCTCAAAACGGCCATGGTGCCAGAAGATTGGAGGATAGCAAATGTCACACCTATTTTTAAAAAGGGAAAGAGGGGGGACCCGGGAAACTATAGGCCGGTCAGCCTAACATCCATACCGGGTAAGATGGTGGAATGCCTCATCAAAGATAGAATCTCAAAACACATAGACGAACAGGCCTTGCTGAGGGAGAGTCAGCATGGCTTCTGTAAGGGTAAGTCTTGCCTCACGAACCTTACAGAATTCTTTGAAAAGGTCAACAGGCATGTGGATGTGGGAGAACCCGTGGACATTAGATATCTGGACTTTCAGAAGGCGTTTAACATGGTCCCTCACCAAAGGCTACTGAAAAAACTCCACAGTCAGGGAATTAGAGGACAGGTCCTCTCATGGATTGAGAACTGGTTGGAGGCCAGGAAGCAGAGAGTGGGTGTCAATGGGCAATTTTCACAATGGAGAGAGGTGAAAAGCGGTGTGCCCCAAAGATCTGTCCTGGGACCGGTGCTTTTCAATCTCTTCATAAATGACCTGGAGACAGGGTTGAGCAGTGAAGTGGCTAAGTTTGCAGACGACACCAAACTGTTCCGAGTGGTGAAGACCAGAAATGATTGTGAGGAGCTCCAGAAGGATCTCTCCAGACTGGCAGAATGGGCAGCAAAATGGCAGATGCGCTTCAGTGTCAGTAAGTGTAAAGTCATGCACATTGGGGCAAAAAATCAAAACTTTAGATATAGGCTGATAGGTTCTGAGTTGTCTGTGACAGATCAGGAGACAGATCTTGGGGTGGTGGTGGACAGGTCGATGAAAGTGTCGACCCAATGTGCGGCGGCAGTGAAGAAGGCCAATTCTATGCTTGGGATCATTAGGAAGGGTATTGAGAACAAAATGGCTAGTATTATAATACCGTTGTACAGATCTATGGTAAGGCCACACCTGGAGTATTGTGTCCAGTTCTGGTCGCCGCATCTCAAAAAAGACATAGTGGAAATGGAAAAGGTGCAAAAGAGAGCGACTAAGATGATTACGGGGCTGGGGCACCTTCCTTATGAGGAAAGGCTACGGTGTTTGGGCCTCTTCAGCCTAGAAAGGAGACGCCTGAGAGGGGACATGATTGAGACATACAAAATTATGCAGGGGATGGACAGAGTGGAGAGGGAGATGCTCTTTACACTCTCGCATTATACCAGAACCAGGGGACATCCACTAAAATTGAGTGTTGGGCGGGTTAGAACAGACAAAAGAAAATATTTCTTTACTCAGCGTGTGGTCGGTCTGTGGAACTCCTTGCCACAGGATGTGGTGCTGGCGTCTAGCCTAGATGCCTTTAAAAGGGGATTGGACAAGTTTCTGGAGGAAAAATCCATTATGGGGTACAAGCCATGATGTGTATGCGCAACCTCCTGATTTTAGAAATGGGTTAAGTCAGAATGCCAGATGCAAGGGAGGGCACCAGGATGAGGTCTCTTGTTATCTGGTGTGCTCCCTGGGGCATTTGGTGGGCCGCTGTGAGATACAGGAAGCTGGACTAGATGGGCCTATGGCCTGATCCAGTGGGGCTGTTCTTATGTTCTTAACTCTCTCAAAAGTCTTTTAAATATAGAAAATCATTGCAGGAAATTACCATCATTGTATTTAGGCTCATGCTAAATACAGAATAGAAAATGTCCTATTTGCAGCAGCTGCAGCCCCACAACTGTGTCCCTGAGCTCCTTTACAGTCCTTCATGGCAAGTAGATCTACACACCAAAGAGCTACTGCAGCAGGCCAGTTTCCTCCCTCATCTGGCACTGTATTAAGGGTGCCATGTATGTACTCCATGACCCAAGTGCATATGGCTTGGTACCATAAGTACTCCAAGTGCATATGGCTTTTGGTACCAGCAGTAGCTGTGCACCCAGCATCCCACGTGGGTGGTGAGATTGGAAAATGTAAGAGCCAGGAAATTTCTGGGCCCCTTCCTTTGGCTCCTGGGGCCCCCTTTTTGACCCTGGACCCAGGTACAAATTAACCCCTTAATTCCCCTCTCATGGGCTTTGAATCAGAGTCTCATACAAGGGACCCATTAGACCAGGGGTGTCAAACATAAGGCCCAGAGGCCAGATGCAGCCCACCGAAGCTTTCTATCTGGCCCTCAGGCTCTCAGCTGCTGAGTAGTGCTGAGGTGTTACTGCTGTAAGGGCACCCTGCATGAAAATTGGGCTCTCCCATATCTTGAAATATGCTAAAGATTTGCATGTTTTCTCTTCTGTCATTTGCAGCTAATGAATTTCTAAGTGAGAAGTGCTTATTTTTGGTTATGACCTGTTTAATGACATTACTTGCTGCATAATGACATCCCTTCCGGCCCTCAGCAGGCATGAATGCCATTTGACCCTAGGTATGAAATGAGTTTGACACCCCTGCATTAGATCATCAAGTTCAACCTCCTGCCAAGGCAGACTATCCACAGCTACCCCATCCTTGATAACTGGCTACCCAGCCTCTGCTTAAAGACCTCTGAAGATGGAAAGTCTGCCACCTTCTGGGGCAGATGTTTGGAGGCAGTCTAGAAAAAAGGCACCTGAGTGGGGACATGATTTGCAAAATAATGCAGGATATGGATGGAGTGGATAGAGAAGTAATTTTCAACCTTTTTAATTTCAAGGCACACTGAAAAGGTGCTAAAATTGTAAAGGCACACTGCCAGTTTTTTGACAATTGGTAAGGCAACACATGCTGCCGATGGGGGCCTCACATCCCTAATGGCCTTATTAATATATATGACCTTCCTCTAAACTCCCACGGCACACTAATGTGCCATGGCACAGTGGTTGAAAATGGCAGGGGATGGATAGAGTGGATGGAGAGATGATCTTTTCTCTCTCACTCAACCCCAGAACCAGGGAACACCCACTAAAATTGAGTGTCAGGAGAGTTAGGACAGACAAAAGAAAATATTTCTTTAAACAGTGTGTAGTTAGTCTTTAGAACTCCTTGCCTCAGGATGTGGTGATGGCATCTGGCCTAGATGCCTTTAAAAATGAATTGGACAGATTTCTGGAGGAAAAGTTCATGACAGATTACAAGCCACAATGGGCATGTGCAACTTCCTGGTTTTAGAAGTAGGCCCTACCTCAGAATGCCAGTTGCTTGGGAGTGGCACCCCGATGCAGGTCTCTTGTTGTTTTGTGGGCTCCCCAAGACATCTGGTGGGCCACTGTGAGGTGCAGGAAGCTGGACTAGATGGGCCCCTTGGCCCTGAACCAGCAGGGCAGGGCTCACTCCCCAGAGCTGAGCTTTGGACAGCACCCTTAAAGAAGACAAGAAAGAGTGGGATGGAATGCTGACGTCAGGGTAAGGCGGTGCCCTTGCAGCTGGTGAAGCGGTGGTGACGTCAGCCCGCGCCTTAGCCAATGGGAGGCATGCTGGTTCTGAGAGAAGCGAGTGCTGGAATGCGGGTGACGGTGGCGGTCTCTCTCTCATTCTCACCCCCCCCCCGTGGGTGGGTAGAAGGGAGGGGGGAGTTGCGCGCCTGGGAGGGGGTGGCTGCTGGGGGGGAGGAGGAAGTGGGGCTTGGGAAGGGCGGTGGCTTTTGTGTGTGGGGTGAGGAGGAGACCTGGCTGGCTGGCGCTGGCTGGCTGGACGGACCTCTGCAGTGGGGTGGGATGTGAGGTTGTGGGGAAGGTTTGGGGGGCTGAAGAGGGGGAGGAGTGGGCTGTGGGGTGGGAGGGAGGTGTAGGGGTGGGGGGGTTGAGGGCAGGACTGTGAGGACAGCATGGGGGCTGTGAAGGAGGAATGAGGTCAGCAAGTGGGGGGTGGGGAAGAAAGTCTGATGCATGTGGGATATGCAAGAGCAGAGCCTGTGAAGGGAGGTTGTTACACGTGCCCAGAGAGCAGGGGAAGCAGGTGGAGGCAGAGCCTCCCCGCCGCAGTGCTTCGAAAAGCACTTTGTGCGTGGGTTGTGGGTGCTTGGGTGCTTCACACGGCGTGGTGCTTTTCGAAGCACTCTGGCGGGGAGGCTCTGCCTCCACCCGCCTCCCCTGCTCCTCCACCCACCACATGTCCCTGGGCTTGAGCAGATACAAATCCAGATGCTGTGCTCTGAGACTGCCTTTCTTAGGGCCCCCCCAATGGGTCATGGATTCTAGTCTTAGGAAAGGTAGTACCAGAAAGTGTAGGTTTTCTTGGGGCAGGGTGGTTGTGTGTGAAGATAGGAGAGTTTTTGTTTGGTGGGGGTGCAGTTTTAAATTGAAGGAAGAGAAGTGGGGATCTGGAAAGGGGATGCAGGGTACCAGGAGGGAAAGGTGCCTAAATAGGCCAGGGGTGTGGTGGGAATGGGTGGGAGCTAGGAGGAAGTGGGTGCTGGATTGATTGGGGGGTGGAAATCCTAGTTGAGATTGGCTTCCACTTGGGGCAGTGATAAGAAATTTGGGAGGTGGGGTGGTTTGAGTGTAAAGAGGTAGGCTGTGAGAGAAATGTGTGTCTAGGCTGTGAAATGGGTGTTGGCTTATGACAGGGAGTGTGTGAGGGCTGAGGAGGTGGGCCATGGGCCTTTTGCTACCATGGAAGTGTGTGAGCAGGTAGGGCTCTTAGAAGGTGGGGCTGGAATATATATATATATATATTTACGTAGTTGATATTCCACCTCTCAGTCCCAGACGAACCAAGGAAGTTTACAGACTTTAAAAAGTCCAGTTTACAGTCCAGCAGCAGTGGCATGGAGGGGGAAAGATGTGAATGGGCAAAAACCCCACAAATGGGGGGATTACAATGGTTGTTGGCTTGCTCCATTCCAATCTCGCAGATCTACTTTTCTTCACACTGATATATTTGTCACTTTCTTTAATGTTGAATGCAGCCTTGGTTCTGGCTGTTGATTTTGGTGCAAGGAATATCAGAACCTGAGAAGTGGACCAAATTCTTTTCTCGTGGAAACCATGTCTAGTTTTCGCCAGGAAAATGTGGAGGACCACTATGAAATGGAGGAGGAACTGGGAAGGTGAGCCTGTGGAGCACGGTTTGTGGCTAGCTTTGTGTACATCTTTTTGTGAAAAGCCCTGCCCTGAAACTGTGGGTTGCTGGGCATTCAACATGAATGGGCAAATCTTCTTCAGAAAACCTTTTGCAACTGTTAGCTGTCTGTAACTTCCCTTTTAAGAAAAATTTCCAGGCTATAATTCGTGCCTCTTAACCAGTATGTTTTTAGATGATGTAAGAAGCTGTGTGTGTAAAATATATGGGTTAAAACAGGCTACTGCTTGAGTTCCTGTAAAGGTAGATATAAGGCAAGATGGTACTGAACCCGCATTTTCCCCCCTTTGGGAATGAATTAGAAAAATGGTAGTTGTCACAACCACTTGTTGTCCAAAGCTGAAATACTCAGACAGAAGGAGGCGACCTTGGGAAAACCTCTCTCTCTCAGATCAACAAGCAGACCCAAATTCCAGGGGTCCTCATCAAAATAGGCAGTAGTAGAATGTGGGCGGTCTTGGAGTTGTGATAACTCACTCCTTGCCCAAGTGAACTGAGACCAGGCAGGTGATACAGTAGAAATACAAGAACTGTATTAAGCGTCTGGCAAAGATCAAAGCAATAGAGAGAAATGCAAGGGTAAAAACAAGGCATGAATAATTTCAATGAGAGGAGGAGGAAGGTGGTGCCAGTGTTGACAAGGATGTTAATATGCAAGCCATAAATAAAACCTGAGGGAAATTCCTTGAGTCCTTCCCCTACACCCACTGATCCAAGTTCTTAGTCCTTGAACTCACTTTAGGAAGCAGTGCACTCCCATGAAACACCAAAGGCTCCCAATGTCAGACCTGGGCAAATGTGCAGAGGGTGAATGACCCTGTTTTTTATAACTTGTAGCTGTTATCCCTGCTTTGTGTGGGACTGGATACTGGGGTTCACCTGAGTCCCTAGAATTTCCAGCTCCTGGGTTTCAGGTTAGCTTTATGGTTCAATGATGTGGCTCAAACACAGGTTCCTTGTTTACCATCAGTGGGGGAAGAAGGAAAAAGTCAACAAAACAGCAAAAGAACAATAGCTACTGCAGCCAGACGACTTGGTAGCCCATTGGGTTGCTGAGGTATCAGAGAAGCTTCTGAGGTAATAGAGGTCCAAAAGGTGAAAGAACAGGCAGCAATAGGGGAAAATTTAGGATTTGCATCACAGCTCCCCATGTGTCATTGATTTATTTGCTGTGATGTTGTGGACTATCCATAAATGTCCTAACTGGGAAACTGTCAGCAACAGAATGTTCAAAACAGTGTGCAGCTTTTGTAAGGAAAGTGAAAGGTCTGGTTAGATAAATGCATCTGTCACACAGTGCCTGGAGACAGCAGAGACCTAGAGAGAGCTATGGAAATTCTGAAGGTTGAGAGATGCTGGGTTCAGATAACAAGAGAATAGTGGGGAGTGGTTGTGGGGGTGCAGCTATATTTCATGCACTGACTTGAACTATCAGGTTGCTCTTTGGCTATGTATTCATTTCTATGTTCATGTGAGAATCTTGAGGAGACCAGTTCTCTTGCAAGTTAAGTTACTATGACTTCATTACTAAAATTTCACAAGGAAGGATTGCTTCAGAACTTCAAGTACAGTAGCATTCCTGATCCTTGTCTCAGTTGCTAAAACTGTTTCAGACACATTTCCTGTCTGAGTAATAATGATCTGTCAGTCCCTGCAAGATAGTCCCTGGAGCATGTGAAAAAAATGTTACAAGATAACTGGATTTTGTTTTTGCCCCATTTATCATGTGTGTCACAACTTTTGTGGGGAGGGGGGAGGTGTGTGCAAAATCCTTACCAAGGCTGCATTTCCTAATAGTGACATATTATTAAACTCCATATTGTGGTATTATTAAATCCTTTTGTGTAAAGGAGTTACCATTTGACAGTCTTGACCTAGGCACATTTATTTGGATGAGGGTCCAACTGAATTCAAGGGGTCCAAGTTATGGAGGCACAAAACTTCAACCCTACCTTGCAAAGTGATTTTGTACTTTAGATCAAGGTGATCTTTTGGTCCCATCAGGGGGATAAATGTGGTATATATAAATAAAAAAATTCCACTCTAGGGCTTTAGAGCTCAATCTTGTACATGTGCACTCAGTAGTAAGTCCCACAGTGTTCAGCGGGGCTTACTTCCAGGAAAGCATGTATAGAATTGCTGCCCAAGTTACCTCTGTGTATCCTTTCGTTGAAAGCAGTGACTTTTCTTTAAACTTTGAAAGTTGTGGTCAAAACTTTCAAATATGGAAGAGGGAGTGAGAGGGATCTAAGAGCATATGCCTTAAATTTCTGAGCCTTTGTTCATAATATACTCTGAAGGTTCAAATGCGTCATGTTTTCAGCTTCTGAAAGAGGATTGTCTTCAGACCAAGAAAGCCTGTTTGTTCTTTTACTTTGTTTTCTGGATCTCTTCTGTCTCTGCCCCCCCCCCCGCACTTCTACCAGCAGCATTGCTAACCAGATAGATTTTGCTGATGTGTGGTGGAATTGAAACTTGTCCTGTTGCTTTTGTTCAACTCCTTTTGTAGCTGTAACCTTATATGGAAAACTTGCTGACATGACCTCACCTTTTAAAAATGTAAATAACGCACTATAGGCTCAGTGCCTATGGCTTTCATGCAGATGAAAAAGGATTTGTCCTCCCCATATGAGAGGATTCCAGAACCAGGGAGTTGGCCCATTAAATATTTTGTTTTGGTACATGTATTATTTAACTCTGGTTCAGTAGCGATTCAGTAACTGGTTTAGTGACCTCATTACTGTTTGGTAACCCGTTTAGACGCTTTGGAGCTGTTTAGATACATTTCATGGAGATTAATATCAAGCTCTTTGGCTTGCTTTTATATCTCTATAACATGAATACAATAAGCATCTCTTCTCAAATTAAGTGGTTATTTAAACTGTGTTTGAATTTGTTAAAGTTTTCAATAGGATTAAAAAAAAAGTGGGAGAACAAGCCCTTATTCACACAATTAAAAGCTTGAGTACCTCGTTATTGAATGACTTATTTTGAACCAGCTTCTGTTCGTTATGTTTAGGGGGGTTGGCTTCAATTCAAAGTAGTCAAGAGTTTGTTGGTTTGGGTTGAGTTAACTGAAAACTCCTTCTCTCAACCAGTTTTTGTGTTTGGGTTCAGTTTGTACATACTATCTAGAACTTTCGGGGTGAACACAATGAACACATTTTTGGGGTGTGTGTATTCCCTTGTCTTAATGGCTATAATAGTTTGCCCTTTACATTTAATTACCATAAAACTGGGAAATGTATTTTAGTGATGAGAATGGAAGGAATGTGGCAGGGAGCCGAGGTGAGTGTCACAGTCTTAGTGGCCTTAAGAGGGAACTTCTAGGTTTGTTCTGGGCCAGTCAGAATCAACTTTGAGCACAGGCTCCCAAAGAAAATATTATCCCCTTTAGGCTAACACCTTCTTGGAATGCCTTGGCTTGTATGTTCTGTCTGGTCTTGTTATTTGTTGGGGCTACTTTTCTCTTTGCTGCTCCAAAGCTCCTTTGACTTTTTTCAACTCCTCCTTACTGATGACTGTTACTCACCCCAAATAGTAAGGGCCTTCTTGCCCCCCTTTCAGTTTCTGCTAATCCTGTGGTGCTGAAAAACAGGTGCCAGGGTGGTCCCATGGCACAAACCTGCTCTGCCAAATTGTTGCCCTGGGCAATGACTGATGGTTGGTTTCTGTTTAGGCCATCTGGGATAACTGTAGCTCAGTCTTTTGGGTAGCTTTGGTTTCCCTTTTTTAAAATGTGCAGAGACAAAAAGGAAGAGGGGTTAAATGTCCCTCTGTTGGTTCAGTGTACATGTAATAATAATAGGCTATACAGTTAACTTTGTTTTGAGGTGATGTTGATGTGTAGATTTACAGCCTGCCTTATCCTTCAGGTTCAGAGGAGGTCACATTTTTGTCCTTATCTTGTGGACAGATAGAACTGGACTGTTAGAGTTTTGTGACTATTTGGGCCCTGTGCTGATGGTGCAAGAATACTGGCACTGCATTTGACATATCCCAAGCCTGACCTGGCAATGCCTCATTGACTCAACACTGGTGCAAAATGGGCCAAATTCATCTCAGCCACACGCTCACTAGTTCAAATAAACAATAGTGCTCTTGACCAACTCCCCCCATATGAACTGTAGGAAAAATAATGGCCTACTTCTAAAGGCTATTGTAAGGTTTCCTGAGAAATGAATGCAAAGTGCATTTCAGGTGTTCTGAGCAATCCAACTATATATAGTACCATTATCCCATTCTAAGAAGAGTAAGGCTTTGGGAGGTTGAGTTGATCTAGGAAGTTATGGCAAAGCTGTGATTTATTACTGTGCTCAATTTTTCTAATAGCCATATGGAGAGTGATTTCTGCCATGATGTCTAGTCACTTTTTAATTATGAGATGAGCCAGAAATGACCTCCCCCTTGAAACCTGTTATCTCCATTCTGCTGTTGCCCATAGCGTTGGTTCACACCCCAGTTACTGTGGCTACTTATACTTCAGATTCCGTATGCTGGCTTCTGGCACAAGTTTCTAATCTTTGTTATTGTGACGACCTACATGTAAGCAGTTGAACATATGAAGCTACCAGGCAGTTGGTTATGCAAGAGGGTTAGGGTGTGAAAATATAGTGTCCTGTGCAGCTTCCAGAAAGATAAACCTTCTTCTTTGTACAGCACTGACTCAGTCCAAGCTGATGTCTTTTAAAAAGAAATTATGTGCTGTTTTCTACCCTCTCCTGGCCCTTGTTTTAGGGACAGTCACAGTTAAGGTGTTCATCTGTCAACATCTCTCTTTCTCTCTCACCCAGTGGCCAGTTTGCAATTGTGCGAAAGTGCCGGGAAAAAAAGAGCGGCCTGGAGTATGCAGCCAAGTTCATCAAGAAACGGCGCCTGTCGTCCAGCCGCCGTGGGGTGAGCCGTGAGGAGATTGAACGGGAGGTGAACATCCTGCGAGAGATCCAGCACCCCAACATCATCACCCTTCATGACATCTTTGAGAACAAGACAGATGTTGTGCTGATCCTAGAGCTGGTCTCTGGCGGAGAGCTCTTTGACTTCCTGGCTGAGAAGGAGTCTCTGACAGAGGAAGAGGCCACACAGTTCCTCAAGCAGATCTTGGATGGGGTTTATTACCTGCACTCCAAACGCATCGCCCATTTTGACCTCAAGGTGAGATCCTTATCATGCAGCCCACCATTGGAGATGCAAAGAACTGTTAGTTGGGGGATTGGTGGTTTGTGCCATTGTTGCTTTGATGACCTGGCTCCCCAAAGGTCTGACAGAAAGCGGCAGATTTTTTTTTACAAATATTCCCCACACCGGTGGATTGATGTGCATTGTGTCTTGCAGTATATATTTTTGGGGTGACAGAAGCAGCACTTGCACAAGACCTGCTTTGGTAATGTTCATATAGCATAGTGGTACTTTTTCCTTTCTCCATCTTCCTTATCTGAGTGCCAAATGAGAGTTAAAACACCTAAGGAGTTGTTGAAGTTAAATAACTGTGTGAACAAATATGGGTGTGCCCTGGTTATCTCCCAGGGTTAAGCAAAACTGTGGATAACTGGGGATGTCCCTCCTAACCCTACCCTCCGCCTTCGGCCACTTAGGGCTTCAGAACATCCGTTTGGGCCAAAAAAAGATTTCCAGTTTCCTCTTGGACTTCCCCAGGCCTCAGAACACCTTATAAGGCAATCAAAACATCACTTCTGGTTTCCCAAGGAAACCAGAAGTTGCTTTTTTTGGCCCAAATGGCCATTCTGAAGCCCGCAGAGGCTGCGAGCAGATGCATGCCGCCACTGCAGGGCTCAGAACACTTTCTGGAGGCAAGGGGAGCAGAGCTCTCCTCACTTCTGGGGGAGGGGGCACAGGTGGGCCACGAACCCGATACATGAAACTGCAGATAGGGGATCAGCGGATATGGGGGCTCCTCTGTATTTATTTATAGAATTTATATCCCGCTTTTCTGTCCCAGTAAAGGGCACTCAAGGCAGCTTACAAAAGAAATCATATAAAAACATAAAATATATAAATATGTATAAAAATAAAACAATAAAACTTGGAACCCAAAATTTAAATAAATAAAAAATTTTTAAAAAAATAAAAAGCCATGGCCCCATGTGTCAGCACTGAAAGGCTTCTTTAAATAAAAAGGTCTTAGGCCCCTGCCGAAAGGACTTTAAATAGGGAGCTGTTTTCAGTTCCAGATGGGGAGCCACCACCAAGAAGTCCCTCTTTCTTGTATGGAAGGAGGCGGTTCCTCAAATACCCTGGACCCGAACCGCATAGGGCTTTAAAAGTTAAACCTAGCACTTGGAATTCAGTCTGGAAATGAACTGGCAGCCAGTGTAGCCACTGAGGCAGTGACCCGACTGAGTCAAACTGACAAGCCCCAGCAACCACATGGGGTTGTACTTGTTTGTGTTTGTATAGTATATAAAAACGCACACCTGTATATATTCAATACAGGTGATGCCTTGTTATCTGCAGGGATTCTGTTCTCAGAACCCCTGCAGACACCGAAAACTACAAGTAATGAAACCCATGGGTCAAGTGTTCCAGACCCTGTGAACGTGACCGGAGCAGAGCTCGGGTCATGTCTGGAGGGTGTTCTGAAGCCCAGGGAGGCCACTCTTGACCACCCATGGCCTCTGTGGGCATCAGAATGCCTTCTAGAGGCAAAAAAACAACATTGCTCTCAGTTTTCCTGTAAAAACTGGAAGGTTTTTATATTTTTTAAAGCCATTCTGAGTGCTGGGGAGGCCGTGGGCAATTGTGCATGGCCTCCCTGGGCCACAGAACACCCTCCGGGTGTGATCACAACGTTTGGTTGCATTCGGAGGGTTCAAGTCAGGCCTCATTGGGTCTCAATGTGGGTCAGAGGACCCGCATTGAGTCAAATGCCCAGATGATAAATTCGGGGATGATCAGGCACCACCATGATCAGGATGTTGTAGTTCAATGCAGATAAGCCAAAGTCTAAAAAATAGCATTACAAAGCAACTTGAGAATCAAACTAGGTCTTAGTTTGCACAGTCTCATCTGTTCTTAGATATTACAAGACTTTCTTTAAGACAAGAACAGAAGTGAACTAGACTTTGTGTTTGAAAGCAAAGGACTTTTGGTAGGATAGAAAGAGTACCAGCAGATATGTACATACAGTACTATCTATGTGCTATACATATAGAGTAGCTGTTCTGTTTTCTCTGTTCTGAGAAGTATACTGGAAAAGGCTGGGAAAGAATACTCAGTTATCGTATTCTTAGTTACACAATAGTATGATAACTACAGATCAGTCAAGGATTCCCAGCTGATGGCTACACGGCAGATGCTATAAACAAATATACTGTAAATGCCTCCCATTTTTCTTCCTTCCAGCCTGAAAACATCATGCTGCTTGACAAGAATGTACCAAGCCCTCGGATCAAGCTCATTGACTTTGGCATTGCTCACAAGATCGAAGCGGGAAATGAGTTCAAAAATATTTTTGGCACCCCAGAGTTTGTAGGTATGGTTGAGGGAGGAGAGAAGGAAGGGAATATTCTGAAAGTACAGTTGACTCATTGGGTGGGGACTGTGTTTATTCCTAGGTTTGCACTGCTGACATTGCAGTTTCCATGTGGTGATCTCTCTAGCCCTTTTCATACATTATAGCCAACACAAAGAAAAGTTAAGGATGCGTGGCAATAAGAGTACAGCAGCAAGCCTCATGCCAGTGCACTCATGAAGCCCTCTACCAACCTCTAGCAAGCCTCCTTATGCAGTGCAGTGCAGTGTGTGTTTGTAAGTGCAGTGTTTGTTTGCACTGACAAGTGCTATAACTGGGAAGAGATCATCTCAGTGATCTGGAACACTGGGCAGGATACAGTGTTTGCTGCTGCAGAGAAATGCTGTGTTCATACTCGAGAGGGCAGGGCTTGCCAAGGTGCTCTTGCTGTCTTACTACCCCACGTTTCTCTTAAACTGGTCATGATGTCTGAAAAGGACTTCTAGCTATCATTCTTTGCATTTCTCTGATGTCTTGAATTAAGACAACACTCAGAGGGGCTCGTAATTGTTTAAAATATACCATATATGAAAACAGAAAAATAGACAAAAAATAAACAGTGCAGAATTAAAAAAGAGCAGTCTGGGGAAATCTTTCTTATCCAAACAAATTAAAGGCACCATCCACCTAATGACTAAAAAGGAGGGAGCAGCTTTAACTTCTAGAGGAGGGAATTCAGCAGTTTGGGTGGCCAGGCTCTGGAATTCCCCTCCCCAATACCTCAAACGGTGTTCAGTTTTCTTTGGTGTACTCAGCAATGTTATGGGGGAGAAGTGCAACTATGGGCGCATTCCTAACCCACTTTCCAGCACCAACATAAGGGCTATGCAGTTCTAAGGTAAGGGAACAAACATTCCCTTACTTTGAGGAGGCCTCTGTGACTGCCACCCAACTGCAGGATGCAGCACATGTCCCACTGCAACAGCTATGCCAGTGCTGGAAAGTTGGTTAGGACATGGGCCTAAGTGCTCTGTGCTAGAACTGCATTGAGAGCAGTACGTGGCATAATGAAAGATAAGCCTTAAGTGTGTTAGGTAAACTTCCTTGTTACTGAAATGTCTTTTTCCCTTCCCCCCCCCCCAGCTCCTGAAATAGTCAACTATGAACCGCTAGGCCTGGAGGCTGACATGTGGTGAGTGAAATTAGCTTTACTAGAAAACTGGGTCCCTTATTTAAATTTAGAAGAGACAAATACAGAGAACTAGTGGCTTTATAGGCCACTATAAGGACAGAATATGTTACCTTCAATAAATTTTTTGGACAAATTTGGGTCAAACTAATATAGTAGGCCAGACCCTTAATCTGTGACTGGTAAAGGCAGAGGCAGGAGAGAGGCTGGATCTAGGGAGCAAACAGGATATACTCCCTGGCTGAGTCTGTCTTCTGAAATATCAAGCCTCCTGGTGGGCAGAGAGGAGAACCCCTGTGGTATCTGCATGCCTACAGACTGTTAATGCCAAAGGCTTAATCCTCTCTTCTTTTTGTTTTATTTTTTCCTTAGGAGCATTGGAGTCATCACGTACATCCTGTGAGTATGTTTATAAAATACTTTTTATGGAAATGCGCACTTTCCTATGTTGAGAAGCATTGTGGCTCTGGACCTGATGTGGGTTAGAGCAGGGGTTTCCAAACTTCAGTACAATAGCCACATCGTATGTATGACACGGTGTTGAAGGCCAAAAATCAAATAAATTATACATGCATGGAGAACTAGTGTGCTGAGTGTTTGAGTGAATATAGTAAATGGGTGGGGGTGGAAGAAGGAGGGGAGCAGAGGGCAAAATTGACTTGCACAGGAAGAGGGAGGAAGGATTTTGAAAAAGCATCAGGCAACCTACAGCACAAATCACAAACCTTTGTCTATTGTCTTATTTTCTGCTCCATATAAGTTTATTATAGACATTAACTCTTATTTATTATTCCGGGCCTCCTAGCATTGGTTTGTATCTCCTTCAGCCACTAGAGGTGCTGAACATAATGTAATGGAATAATTTCTTTCCATTACATTGCATTATATTCAGCACCTCTGAATATAATGAGGGAATGAGGCTGAATGAGGGATATACCCAAAGTGTGTCTTTTGAGCTATTTTTAGTTTGGAGAGGTTCAGGAACCATGCGTGCCAAATAAAAGCCTCCAGAGTGCCAGTTTTGGTCTGCGGGCCAGGGTTTGGAGAACTTGGGGTAGAGGAAGGGTGGTGCTTGCTTGTGTTGGGGCTTGCTTGTAGAGAGCTTCTCTCCCACACTAGATCAGGAGCTCAGTATCTATATGAAGAAAGGCTCGGGTGCCACTGGCTGCTAATACTGCAGGTACAGAATAGACAACTCTGGGTGAAGTTTGGTGCTGTGAAAGGAGACCATAGCTGCCGCTCCTGTGGTTGAAGGGCAGAGCAGGATATTGGAGGCCGGATAAGTCTTGGATTCCAGCCCAGAGGTGAAACTTTCTAGTAGCAGAGAGGAGCATCTCAGATGGGGGAAGGGCACTGGTTCTGCAAGAAGCAGTGAAGCGGAACCAGCTGTTTGGGATCAACTGGTTGCTGATAGGAGGACGTTCTGTGCAGGAACAGAAGCTGAGGGGTGATTGCTTGAAACCTCATCCCCAGTGTATGGTGCAAGTGGCTTAGATACTAAGGCACCATACAGTGCCTGCCTGTTTCCCAGAATCTTCTGGCTTCCAGAATTGGAAAGAGTCTGCACTGTGCTGGCACCCCCACTTCCCACCTCTGAACTGTGGCAATGCATGAAGGAGAAATTGGTGCATTGCCCACAGAGCTCTGGCTTCAAGCTCTGCAATGCCTAAGAGGCATTTAAAAAAGGATAACAAAACTCCTTTCCCCTTCTTCTTTCCTCACCACCATATTGCTTTCAAATAGCCAGTGCTCTTTGGATAACGGGCTGCTGAGATCGAATTCCAACTGGGTGGTACCTGTGAGCAGTTCTTGTTCATTTCAACAGGGTGGATTCAACTGGAGGATTTCCTAGCAGAAGTGTGTGCTACCTGTCAAATTTGTTGTGTATGTAGAGGGGGTGGTATTTTGATTTTTCCATCTCAGTCAACTAAAAACTTTCAGTATCTTTCAATATTCAGTATCAATGTCTCTAGCTGCTTCTGTGCCATGGTAGCTTTGGGACCCAGCTAGTAGGCGCTTGAAGTCTGCAAAGAAACAAAGCAGAGGCTATAGTGTGATTGTGAATTGGGATCTTAAAGTAGATGAGTCAGGGGGAGATGCACTAGTCTCAATCACTGTAATTTCTGCACCCTAAACTTGATGGGCATCTTGACCAGTGGGGCAGCATAGAGTTCAGCTCCTTTTTTGGTGCAGAAAGAAGCTCCCAATTTCCAGAAGTTAAGATGGTGCAACTTAAATATAGCTTTGCACAAAGAAATCTTGATCTAGTTACTTCCTGTAGTGATGGATTCAGGCACATTGATGTTGCAGAGCAATGTGAGAAAGTTTGAATCTCAAAGTGGTGGATGAAGCATGCTTAGGGAGGTGCCCTCTCTTCCCCATGAGTTGAAAGAGCTTTAATGGAGTCAATTGCTTATCACTCCAAGATGGAATTTGGGGTTTAGAATTATCCCTGAAATAGTTGAACCAGTATAGCTTTGTAGCAGACTAGCAGATTCCCCATATAATAAACCTAATCAATAGACTTGCTCCAATCCATGATTATAATTTTGCCACACATAATAGATTGCAGTGAGCTGGACAGCCTGGATGCAAGAGTGGTGGACACTAACTGTGATGTTGCTGTATTTGTCCTGCAGCTTAAGTGGTGCTTCGCCGTTCTTGGGTGAGACAAAGCAGGAGACCTTGACCAATATCTCTGCTGTGAACTATGACTTTGATGAGGAGTACTTCAGCAATACCAGTGAACTGGCCAAGGACTTCATTCGGCGCCTGCTTGTCAAGGATCCCAAGTATGACACTAGGGTGGTGGGGTTGGGAACAGTTATGATGAATGGTCATGATGATCAAGATTGACCATGGTATATCCTGTTCAGATGGTGGCCGCTGGAAGCCATTTCATCTCTTAAGGATTTACAGAGGTTTTGCAGAGGAGGCTGCTTGTGGCATGAAGTTCTCAGTGCACAATCCCCATTGAAACAATTGGATTGCCCTTGTGCATCTACTGTTAGTTTCAGTGGAGCTTGCTCAGGACAACATCTGGTTGAATTGTGCCCCATCCTGTGGTTGCACCTCAAGAGAAGGCCTTATAAAATCTGAGCTGATGTTTGCTCCTTCTTTTTCAGGAAACGAATGACAATTGACCAGAGTTTGGAGCACCCCTGGATCAAGGTACAAACCACATGTTTTTTTCACAAGGGGAAAGTTCTCCTTTTCTTGCTCACAGTCTCCACAGCTAGATTATGCTGCTTCCACATAATAGGACAGCTGATGTGACTAGAGCTTGTCCTGCCAACTCCCGCCTAGCTCTGAATTGACCAGCTGACATTTTGGTACATTCTAGTACATCTATACCTTTGACAAACCCCTTTCCCACTTGATTTCTCACTTCTTTGTTTTTATTTGAGGGTAATTGGAGAGGACTGTTGAGCACTGAGAGGCTGCACATTGCCTACCTTCTGCAACCTTGTCTACGTATGTGGCAGCACAGATTAAATTTCTCCAAAGAGCAAATGAAGAATCTTTTTTCTTTTCCTATGTCAAAACACTCCCCACAAGAAGAAAACTAGTACAGCAAGGAGCAGTCTGAGTTAGAATCTTTCTTCATGCTCTGCTGGTTCTCTTCTTTCATTGATCATTTTCATGTGGAGGACATTCAACACATGGTATCCCTCCACTTTGTGAGGGGATGGATGGACAGCCTATTCTACCACCTCCTTCTGTTGCATAGAACGGTCCTGGTTCTCTGACCTTGTGTTCCCCAGGAAGAGAAGGAACAGGACCTCAGTGGAATAGAGGAGCTAAGGTGCTGGTTTTCAAACTTTTTACCTCCAAGGAATTGTGTTCATAGTGTCTTCCTCCACCAAGGAACCCTTGTGCATTATAACCTAGCTTGTTATAAAAATTCTGGGAATAGTAACATACATTCAGCTCACATGTTACTCACCAGACTTGCTGATCCATCCTGTAACTCCCCAGACAACATAGAAATGCATACTAGAATTATAACACTGTCCTGTGGCTGCAAGTTGCAGGGTGAAATCAGCTATAAGGAGCAAGCTACTTTTCAGGGAAGCTTGTCCATCGTATATGATCTTCTCACTGAGAGAACCTGACAATCTTCCATTGAACCCCACAATTCTCCAGAAAAATGTTTGAAAGCTCAAGGAAATGAGGGCAGAGATGTGTGAGGACTGTGTCACTTTTCTGAAATTCTCCCTCTTTCTTTCCTTGTAGGTGATCAAAAGACGCAATGTTCGCAATGAAGACAATGGCAAGAAACCAGAGCGGCGGCGCCTCAAGACAACACGGCTCAAGGAGTACACCATCAAATCCCACTCAAGCATGCCTCCCAACAACACCTACATCAACTTTGAACGCTTCTCCAAGGTCATGGAGGAGGTGGCAGCAGCCGAGGAGAGCCTGCGAGAGCTGCAGCGGAGCAAGAAGTCCTTCCGTGAGGACATTGAGGCTCTGCGCTCCATCTACGAGGAGAAGGAGTTGTGGTACAAAGAGGAGAATGAGGCCATTAGCCAGGACCTCCGACAGATCCGGCAGGACATGACCAAGACAGAGGCCCTCAAGCGGCAGACCCAGGAGGAGACCAAGAGCACTACGTTAGCAGCCAATGGGCTGAAGCGGCGTTACAGGAAGCTGGAGAACCGCTACGAGGCCCTGGCCAAGCAGGTGGCCTCGGAAATGAAGTTTGTGCAAGAGCTGGTGCGCTCCATTGAACTAGAGAAGTTGCAGGGTGGAGAAGGAGACTGTGGAATCCACTAGCACTGTTCCTCCAAGTATACTTGTGGAAGTGGGGAGGAATTAGGAAGATGTGAGTGGAGCTTCCCCAGGCATGGCTTTCAGTGCTGGATGTGCTGTGTCTCCCCTCCCCACCCCCGACTATTGAGCCTCTCTAAATGGCATTCCAAGGGCAGAAGATTTAATGGCATAGACTCCTTATTTAATCACTGGTATGGCTGCTTCCACAACTGTGCATTCCATCATGCAGTGTTCCTGCCTTGCCCTGCACAGTGGATTAGGACATTGCATGCTTGGGGCTTGTAGTCTGCCCATCTTAAAATGAACTGTGCACTTATATTTCTTGTATGGACTTTGGTTTCTGCCTCTCTTGGCAGGGGTCACTTTCTTTTCCTTTATCGGTAGAGGTGCTCCATTTCATGAGGATCTGAGAATTCTGGAGTGGTTCCTCTCTTGACAAAGTAATTCTGACCAAATTGAAATGAAAAGCATTTTTCCAGCATTGGCTGTAACTCAGTTGCAGTGCTTCTGAAGGGGTAAAGACTGTTGTCCAACTAGCATTGAAGATGAGTATAGGAATGTAATCTGGGAAGGAGTGTGTTCATCTCCTTCCTAGGTAAGTCACTCCAGGACAGTGTCTGCTGTCCTACCCATAAGCTGAGGCTTATCTGTGCTGAGGCAGTATCCTATGTGACTGGCTTCCCTTGGTGCTGCATCTTGCTTCTGAGAGTACTGGCTGAGCTGGACAGGGAGTGGTATCCTGAGAAAGCTTGTCATGACTAAGCTTCATTTAAGCTTAATAGGACGAGTTAGTCATAGCCTGTCTGATTTCAATGATGTTTAATCAGGATTCATTCTCTTGCATGTCAGAGTTTCTGGGACCAAGGGTGGTTTTCTAAATGCTAGGGGAAGTCTTCATGTAGCATAACTCATGGTATATCTGGGGTGTATGCAGTGAAAGGTGCCTAAAGGAAGAAATAGTGCCCTCAAACTGGGGTGTGTGTATGAGAAATAAGGTACTTTCACTTTATTAGTTATAATGTCCAGCTGTTTGTTTCCATGAAGTGATCTACCTGCATGCCCCACACTGCTTTGGATGCCTAGACCTGTGGAAGATTTTACTTATATACTTTGTGTCACAAAAACTAGATGGTAAACTAAGAATTGTGGGGTTCTTGGTTTGAGTTGTTCTTTAGGGGAAGAGTTTGTATAACTGTTTTGGCTCCTTCCATCAGTTGAGGGATCCTGCTTCTGGGATTCAAAGATAAACTGTGGATCTACTGTTGAGATGCAAAAAGATGGGAGCAGTGTTAAGCCCTTAAGCATCCAGGGCTGCTGTAGTCCTGTGTTCATTGACTGGTGCTGACACTGTCCTAGAGGTATTCTTTGTTTTGGAGTTCTGCCTACTCTGTCTCCAATGAGGATGAGCTTCTGATGAGCTTGGCTGTATCTTGGGCAAAGTGGGGAGACTCTGTCTTTGGACTTGCCTTGGAGCTTGAGGCAACCATATTCTTCAACTGTGCGTCAGTCTCTGGCAGCAGAAGTTCCACTTGTCTGATGATTGAAGCTGTTGCCCACTGCAGTTTGTACTACTATTAGGCTGCAATCCTATGCATGTCTTCTCAAAAGTAATTTATTTCAATGGGGCTCACCCCCAGGTAAGTGTGTCTAGGATTATAGCTCAAATGTCTTGGTCTTTAATGTGCTCCAAGATTGAATTTGTGTAGCTTTTCTTTGAGGAACCAGCGTTGTAGTTCTCCTTCAGCCCGGCAAAGGTTCTTTTCTCTGTGCAGAGCAAATGACCTCTGGGCTTGGCTTGTGACAGCTGCTGTTGTCATCTTTGGTTCAAAGAGGCCCACGTCTTGCCAAGGCTGCAAATAGCCATCTGATCTTCTCTTCATTATAAACTTACTCTTTTAGATCTCTTAACTCACTTATCTGTACTCGGTCTACACTCTTTTAAGATCCCTACTCATTTCCTATTGTGGCAGCTTCCTTATGAAATTCTCTCCTGATTTCAGTAGCCATACTTTATTATCTGTCTCTCCTTTACAAAATGAAAAAGTTTCTGAGGTTTCTTCTATTAGAATGTGTCCAACATATTAATCGGTCAACAGTCCATGTGCCTCACATGCCATGGCGAAGACCCTTTTCCCCTGGTAAGCATGATTTGTGTATACTTGTTACTCACAGAAAAGAGCAAAGGTGGTTAAGAGACTTTGGGGGGGGGGGAATAGCAGTGGTTCTCCCTTGGGCTGGAAGGTGTGGGAAAGTGCTGGTAAAGGGTGGCTGCAGCAGCTCAATTATGGAGCACAGTGTAGAGCTGAGGTTGAAAGAGAGGCAGTAACTCAGACTCTCACATGTTCCACACAGAGCTGTTTGAGCTTCAGAGGCTCAGCTTCAGAATTCAGCATGATGTCAGAGAGACCCCATCCCTCTGAAGCAGGTTACTGCCCACTGCCATTTTGGATCCAACTGCCGAAATCAGCACATACAAATTCCAGGGTATATATTTCTCTTCTTCAGAGTGTGGTTGGAGGGTTAGAGCCAGCGGCAGCAAGTGTTGCCTGGGACTTTTACTAATAGCAGAGCCAGTGGGCTGGGTTCAGTTGCTCTTTTTATGTTGAAATTCAGGATGAGGAGGATACATGCCTGTGAATGAGAGTTGCCTTTTTGCCAGAATTCTAGGACATCCTTTTTTTTCCAATAGCAAAGAACCTCTTTGGCTTGCTTGTGTGCATTGTGAGTGGGGGAATTTGGTACCTCTAAAGCCCAGAGAAAGTGCAGCTCGAGATTCTTTAAAACAAGCAAACTTTTTGCTCTTGTTGGATAAAAATTGCAGTGTTGGGTGCTGAACCCCAGCTGTGGCCTGTGCTGACACCTCTGATCCTGACACACTTTCCTTCATATTACCTTGGTTTCTTCAGTGCCACATTGACTGCAAAGGGTCATGGATACTGAAGCTCTGGGCAAAATAGTTAAAGGTCTTGCTTTCAGTTGTATATTATCAGAAGTTAATACAATCCCTTGTATTTGTGTCAGTCTCATATTTGGTAAAGGGAATTCTATGCCCTCAGTGTTCAATAATATAGCAAAATGCCTTCTAGCATTTTGAAATGTAAACAGCGTTTAACATTTCAGTCTGCATTTAAGATTTTATCAAAAGTTCACTCTTTTGATGCCTGCCTGTTGAGCTTCTCAGTAGCTGCTGCTCTCTGTCCTAAGTGGGATTCTGAGAATCCTTGTGTGGATATGCTGTCCAGAAGGGGCTTTTCTGCTACTGTATGTGCCTTCATGCTAGGAGTAGCTACACAAGAAACAGAAGTGTGTGCTTTGCAGGAGGAACACTTTGCTGTCTTTTGCATTGAGATCCATTTTGAGAGGACAGCTCTTGGCAGTGTATTTAACTCATTAGTGTGATGATTCTTATTGTGTTCGAACTTTCTGTTAGATGGAAAGTCCCTGGAGTGTTTGAGGCAGGCATCAAGTGGTCTCCAGGAGTCAGTTTTCAGTTGTATCCAGATGCACTTTGGGGCAAACCTCTCATCCTGGAATTCTTCCAGGTTTGGCATTGGTCTGTCCAAAGGAGTGATCCCATTATTTCCATGTTCAAAGGATGTTTTGCTTGGGGTTATTCCCTTCCTTCCCTTGAAACTAGTAGTAAAGCCATATACACTTGTAACATGATACCAATTGGTTGTACAGCAGAGTCTGCCCTTGACTGTAAAAGAATAAAAACTTTTTTACAGATTGAGCTGAATCTTGCCTCTTTTTCTTGTTTCTTTTAGGGGGGAAGCAATTTTGGAGAGGTTTTGTATTTTAATGTGTCTCTAATTTAGCAAAGTGGAAAAATATGATGGTGGTATGCTGCAGAAGCTGCAAAGTGAGGGAGAGGAAACAATAGGCCTTGGTTAACATTTGTCCTTAGAAGAGCCTTGTGTTGAGAGACCAATCTACCCTTTAGCCTTAAAGACCCTGGCATTTTCAGTTTCAAATACTGTGGTGTTGTTTTTTTTTAAAAGTTCTGGTGTCCAGGAATGGTTAGAAGCTGTATTTTTGTTTGCTGAAAACTACATGGGCTATAGAAAAAGCTATGTTGTCTCTTTCCTGCTCACATTCCTGCTTTTCTGCAAAGCTCATTGCTATAGGAAATTGATGTGTCATCTGTAAGGGGAACAGGAGCTGTAGTGCCTGTTTTGTGAGTGTGGCTACCGAAGGCTGCCTCCCAGCACAGACATTGCATTGTCTCCTGGCTTGCACATAGGGTTGTGGATGTAACGTCTAACTTCAGATTGTGGCATCCTGCATTTAGATTTCTGCTCAGCCACAGTGCTTACTGGGTGATGCTGGGCCAGTCACCATCTCTCAGCTTTTCCTCCCTCTCAGGGTGGTTCTGTGAGGGAAGGGAGAACTATGCCCACTATCTTTTATGGATAGTATGTGCCAGTTCTGTAATGGGTAGAGTGCCTCTCCATGGTGTAATCCCGGGGCCAGAGCTGTTAACGGGAGATGCTGCAGGAGTGCATCTCTGTCGCCTTCAACAGGTGCTGAGCGAGAAACTAAGGAGCGTAAAACTTCCACTAGAGGATGCCACATGTCCATATGTGATGCAGGGGCCTTCTGCACTGAATGCAGTTTTTGGAATTTAGAGTGATTACACATGGAAATAGTTTGGCCCTGAGAAGCAGGTGACCATGGCTACCCTGAGAGCTCGCCCAAGCAGCTTCAATGAGAAGTCCTGCAGTAATCTATCAGGTTTGATTTTTAATATGGATATTGTCATTCAGTGGATGCAAGTATATGTATCCCAGCCACTGCTTAAATCCAGTTTAATTTTCACTAAGAAAGCATGGGCAGCTAGCTATGAATGCTTTTGGACATGCTTATTGGGAGAGAAAAAAATTAAATGTGTTTGGTTGGTCAGTGGCCTTATGTAGGCACAGTGAGCAAAGATACTTGTGAACAAAGAGCTGTGGTGAAACTGAGAGGGAACTTAGAACATCAAGAAACAAAAATTCACTTGATGCCAACAAGAAGAGCATGAGATCTAATTTCAGCCACTCATAATAACTGCTGCAGCTTGCCTGAAACCTGGAAGACTCCAGGATGAGAAAAGTGGAGGGGTTTTCAGGGGAATAGAGGAGCCATTTCTACTTGCTTGAGGACTTCCAGATCTGACACAGATCATGGGTGCAAGCTAATGATCCAGGGCTGTATTGGCACAAATTTCATTTTGCAAGACATTGCATGTCAGGTGACTCATGTCCTTTGTGCCAGGACTTGGGTGGCAAGGCTTCACTGTTGCCCATCATCATCTTAAAAATTCTGGCTCAGGAAGCTCTTTCTTCCATGATCCAGTCTCAACTAGCAGGGCTTCCCCCTGCTTCTTCATAGATGTTTGGACTGAGGATTTGGCTAGGCTCAAAGGAGAAAAAGTATAGGCATCCCCTAGAGCTTTCATTCTGTGAACTCTTTCAGCCAACAGCTTTGGAGCCATATAAAAGAGAATATGGGGATTTTTCAGGGCTATTACAGACCTTGTACACTGCCTTGGAGAAACGACATGCTGCAAATGTTACTCATAGTAATGGATGAGTAGTAGAATAACCAAGGGTGAAAGGAAATAAAGTTCTGGTATAAATGCTTGAGAGAGGAGGCCTCAAAAGTCTCTGTGGGACACGGGGACTTCTAAAGTTTAAAAATTATGCTTAACCCTCCTGTATTGGTCACTACCACATTAGCTGGAACTTAGTTTACCCTAATCTTGGCACCCAGAAATCCCCAGAGCAACCCAGAGTTTATTCCTACCTCCTCTGCCCCAAATGGGGCCTGTTTACCATCTTTCTGTCTTTTGCGGCGCATCAATGTGCTCCAACAATGTCTCCCAAGGAGGACACAGGACAAAGAACTTCATAAGCTGTGGAGCACTGGTGAGAAAGGAAGAGCTGCGGAAGAATTTACAAGGGTGTGAGAAAGCTCACGCATGCAGGCATAGAATGACAATTGATGTCACAATGCTGTGTGGACATTTCATTTTTAAGCAAATGGGGCAGGCCAGAGGCTGGCATTGGGGGTCAGGCATTGATCAGAGAGACTGAGTTGGCCAAAGGCATACAGCTCAGGCCCTGGCTGGCTCCCACTGTGATGATGCACAGATAATGACTTTGAAAGAAGCCCATGTGCAGATGAGGAGGGCGCCTGGAAGGCCCCCCAGTAGTGTAGCCTGATAGGGGGCTGTGTGGTAAGTACAGCAGGCACCGCAACTCCCCACTTAAGCAGCTCCTCCAAGTTGCTTTCAGAGCCACTTGGGGTAGCAATGATAACGTGCTCTGCACCTGTGCATTGCTATCACTGCCACTAATGTCTTCGATGGCGACTGGGAAGAGCTGCTTTCACGGGGGAGTTGTGGAGCCTGTTATACTTACCATGCCACCACCCCTATCTGGCTATGCTACTGTGGTCCTCCATGTTGGAAATAAGCAGGGTGGGGAAGGGGAGAGCAGCAACCCGGAGTGCTTCGTGCTTGTTTCGATGGCCCCCATTTGGAGAGACAACAATGCAATGTTGGGCCTGTTCCATCATTGCATGGTTGTGATGACCACATTGTACTTTGAAAAAACAACATGGCAGCCACCACAAAACGTTCAGATGACTACTGCACAAACAAGGCCTCCACTAAGTCTTAGGGGGCCTACAACAGCACTTGGCTGAGGGCTTGCTAGAATCTGGAGCGGCCTCTGTTGGAATCCTGCTGAAAAGAAGCTGATTGCAGTTGCTTGGTTGTGAGGGAAAGGAGTTCTGTACCAGCTCAGACATACTCTTGACTCTACCTCAATTTGTTTTTGGACAAAGCTCAGAAAGGGAGGTGTTAAATGGCATGGAAGCCCCACTCTTTAACAAGCCCCTCCAGTACCTGAAATAGTCCTATTAATGATGCAGGGATCTCTGGGAGTGTTCCTATTTGCAGATGGGGTACCAGGCACCAGTCAACTTCTGCATCACTGCCACCAGTACAAGGGAGTTGAGAGGACTACTCTAGCTGGATGGGCATTCAAATAAATCTGCCCCCACCTCCCAGCTGACCTCTGATGCTGTCTCTGAGAGTTCATGGAGATGACCGGCAGCCATTCGAAACACAACTGGGCCAGCTCAGTTGGCTTGTGCTCCATATGCGACTGTGGGTGCACATGGAATGCTTACACAGACAAACCCTTGCCCTGTGGCTGCAGTCATGGCTATTTTGGCCCTGGAGTAGTTGTTGGGACAGAACTTTCAGTTTTTTGTGAAGGCTCAGTGGCCCTGTCCTCCATCGGCAGCCAGCCACTGCGGTGCTCAGGGTGTGCATGTTGATCTGAACAGAAGGAGCAGGTTGGTGGGGAGGAGCTGGATTTCATTTTGTGGCTGAAAGGAAATGTTTGCTGCTCTTGAGTGGACTCCTCTGTGCTGTGATATGGTTGACTTGGAAGCTGTGCACACTAGTAGGCCGATGTTCCAGACAGTAACCAAACAGACTGTGGCTGTCTGATGAGGGGAGGAGAGGGGGCTGGGGCATTGCAAGGCTGGCTAGTTAACTCATTGGAAGCCCCTGGAGGCAGCAAAGGAAGCTGCAGGGCAGAGCTGGTTATAGGTGGCAAAGCTGGGCATATGTCGGGGTCCCATGAGAGACTGGCAAAAGGACTGATTACCCTGCTGCCTTACCTGTCTTTGAACAGAGCCCCTAGGAAGAACAGAGTGGGATGGGGGAATCCTTGAATATACCCTTTAGCTGGAGAACCCATCAAATACAGGGGCAGGCATCTTAGGGGTGGCCTTGGAGGCCAGCTTCCTCATCACAGATTTCACCGGGTAGCCTTGGGCCCAGGACTGACCCATTCATGAAGCCAACTGAAACCATTGCTCCAGGCAGCAGACAGGGAGGCATTTCTGTGAGTCCACTTGCTTCCCCTACTGCTGCTCCCCTCCCACTCTCTGGACTGGAAAAGGAAGCAGATGGCAGAGAAGAAGGTTGGAAGAGAAGAGTGGTGGGCTAGAATGCAATCTTGAGAGTGGGAGGAGCAAAGCAGGTGGGGGGTAGCCTTTGGCATGCTGCCTCAGGTGCTAGGTAATTTGGGGCCAGCCCTCCTTTGGCCTGTCATTTTTGGCTTTGGCTTCAGCCAACTTGTTAGCAACAAAAGCTGGCATGACTTTGGCCACCTTGGCTCATTTAAACTCGGCTACCACATGTGTTTCTGAGTGGAAAGGTTGAACAGGTCATGTGGGTGAGGATTAAAGCCAGTGAGGTCTATCCTGGCTACTGCTTACAATTTCCTGGTTACTGATGCAGCTATATAAGCATATAAGGGCTGGGCTTAAAGTAGATGAATACAACATCTTGAGGAAATCCATCTCCTATGTTGTTGGGGGGGGGGTGGAGAAGAAGGCTGAGCTCTACTCTTGCTGAGGCCCCAGTGGTATGGGTCTTTTGCCTCCCAGGCTATTGCCAGTCATTTGCTCCTATATTTCAGATGGAAAGAGTCACACTTGTAATCTGTCATACCGCGAATCATTGCCTAAATGCTGCCCTCCACTGCTACGCATTGCTGAAGGCTCTTTGCTGTCTGTTTGCCTTTGTTTACTGTGTAACAGCTTGTGCTCCACAGATCTGCAAGTCAAGACAGTGCCTATTCGTTGGGTTGAACACATACAAGGAAATCATATTTGTCTTAACATATTGTGTCAACCACTCAAAATAGACCTCTGCAGCTGCAGGTGTGAAAGCAGCTTGTGCACTGCAGAGTGCCTCTGGGTTCTTGCTTGTATGCTTGAGAAAAGGTTTGTTTGCTCCCCCCGCCCCAATAGCTTGGCTCCTAGAGACTGTGGGGAGGGAGCTGAACTCTGAAGAGTTCATTGAATAATTCCTACTAAATTCATTTCAACGAGGTATTCCGCAAAATGGAATCTGAGTAGGGGCGAAAATCAGAAAGCAGGAATTTTCCTTGGTAAACGGGCAGTTGGAATGCATGAATCCTACAGAGCAGATAAAAAGTGTCCCAGAAGTTCTTTAGGTTCCGGTTTGGAAATTAATTTTGAGAGTCCTAAATTCCTCCCAACAAAGGAAAAGCAAACTCCTGCAGCTTGGGTTTTGAGACAGAGCTCAAAGAACATTTGT
Source organism: Tiliqua scincoides (assembly GCF_035046505.1). Classification (NCBI taxonomy): domain Eukaryota; kingdom Metazoa; phylum Chordata; class Lepidosauria; order Squamata; family Scincidae; genus Tiliqua; species Tiliqua scincoides. The sequence continues at coordinate 40,682,236 of NC_089828.1, read as the reverse complement.
CCTCCCTCCCCACATGTCCCCACCAGGCTCCCATCGACCTCATAACTGCAGGAGCCCACACAAAGACTTGCACGCCTTGCATGTCCCTTTTGCTTTTCTTTCTTCCTTCCTGGAGAAAAGGGGGAAACACCTTGAGCAGTCCAGTTTAAATTTGCGGGCTGCATTGAGAGCACCGAGAGAAGGGTAGGACTTCTCCCCCAACTGCTGCTAGGTTAAGTAAGCTGTGTTTTTTTTTGGGGGGGGGGAGGGTGGTTGAGGGATAGATTGCTGGCAAAAGCAATTTTTGAGCCTCAAAATGGCTTGGTAGATTGGTTTTATTTATTTAGGAGGAAAGATTGGACCATTTTTGAGCTGTTGAGAGGGGAAGCTCAACAAACGTGCTCATCCCATGCTCTACTGAGGCAATGGTGCATGACAGTGACAGAGAAGACAGCTCTGGGAACCAACAGAGCTGTGCTTTAACAGTGTTGGGGGGGGCAGAGGCAATGGTGAAGCCAGGCTAACAAGGGCTGAATGTGAACAAAAGCAGAAACTGTTTGCTTCACTTGGTAAATTGTATTCTTCACTTGGGTTCTTGCATTAAGTTGGCAGCCTGGGAGTTGTAGCAGTGCCATGCTTTCCTCCATGGCTGCATAACATAAGAAGCCTTGTGCTAACAGCAGGTGCCCAAGGAGTGCCCCATTTCCCAATACCAGGGCCAATCCTGCTGCAGCTCCCAAGCCACTGAATGCAAGACTCCAGTCCTTGGGATTAAGCAACAGCCTTTTTTTGCAGAAAAGGTGCACTTGGAAGGACATGAAGAGTGAGAGAAGACTGGTCCAGTTTAGGTGTTCCAGGAGAATTCCAGGCACTGCAGTTGCTGGTCGTCCTTTTGTTAGTTTTTTCCTTTCTCAAAAGGAACTGTCTTTGCATTGACACAAGCTGGTTGCAAAAGCAGCAGTTCCTGCCACGTGGGCCTTGTCTGCCTTGGTGAGAGTGGCTTCAGACAGGCCCCCTTCCCTTGCTTGCTTGCTTAGAGTAAGAGTATGTAGCAGCAGCTGCAGCACTTCAGGTGTTCCATAAGTTTATGAGAGGGAAAGGATTGGGGATGTGCATGTATACATCTGCTGCTTCATCAAGGGTGGAGGGTATGACTGGGGCACTGCCTCCGCAGACAGCACCTAGGGCAGTGCCAAGGACACAGTTTTAAGCAAGGCTGATACAAATTCCCTTTGGGAGGGCATTGGAGATGAGGATTGACAGTCCAGAGACCAAAGCACCTTTGCATAGGGAAAGGGGAGGTGAAGGATCTTCGTTTCAGCTGCTCTGGGTCACCCACTGTTGTGGAGGGAAAAAATGGAAAGGAAATATGTGTCACAGTTCAGTAATGATAGTTGGAGACCTGCATGCATTCAGGGGTGTGGTTCTCTACATGCAATACATTCTGAGTCCTTGTCCCTTTTCACTCCACCCCCACCCCATTCATATGCAGTGCCAATACACATGTACTACTTCTGTGTATCATTCAGATACCACACATGCTTGGTCCACACTGGGATGGCCAATTTGAACTCCTCTTATATATCGCCTCCTACCAACTCTGAAGAAGCCAGAAAGTTCATAAATGTTCCATGATGATCTCAGCAGTTGAAACAAATGAACCAGGGGAGCTCACTTCAACCAACGGCAGCCAGAGGTCTCTCAGCCACGAATGCTTGCTTAGGAAGGTTTTAAAGGCGGCTGCTATTTTTTCCCCCCTTTGACAACCTTGTCTTGGCAAACTCACTATGTTCCTACAAATCCATGTCCTTGGTGTTGTTGTACTGCATGTTGACTTTCTGCAACCATAGCAATGCTTGGGCTGATTCACAAACAGCTTTAACTATGAAGCTAGAGACCTGGCCTCTGAAGAAATTCCTTTTGGATTCCCGGCCAGGACTTTGGAATGAGCAAAAGAAATCATCCCACATTAAAAGTCTATTATAGAAGGACAGGAAATATATATTTTGAATTAAGGGATGTGTTGAACTGTCACACGGTGTAAGGCTATCCTTGAGATGGGTTTAAAGATGTATGTTAGCGCAAGGATTTTCAACTGGTGTGCCACGAGTGGTCCACAGGTGTGCCATGGGAGTTTGGCAAATTTATTAATGAAATAAATATCATTTATTGATAGGGCCGTTGAGGGATGTGAACTCCCACCAGCAACATAGTGTGCCTTGTCAATTACCTAGACTGATGGTGTGCCTTGACAATTTTAGTGCTTTGTCAGTGCGTTGTGAGATGAAAAAGGTTGAAATTGCTATATTAGAGGGTCAGATTGTTTCATCGGTTCAGAGCACCCCATGGCAATTAGCCATGGTTGCTCAACAGAGCTTCCATGTTCAAAGGCAGTATATATCTGGAACAGCAGGTGCTGGGAGGGCAACAATAAGGGAAAGCTTCATGTTCTCTTTGTGAGTTTTCTAGAAGCATCTGGCTGGCCGCTGGTTAAAACTGGTTGATTAGATGGACTCTTGGTCTGAGCCAGCAGGGCTGCTTTACATTTTCATATCTATTTCTGAGTAAAATGCATAGGATTGCACTGCATGTATGTGAAGCACCTCCACTATTGGCAGTGCAGTCCTATCCATGTTTACTCAGAAGTAAGTCTCACCGGGTTTAACAGGACTTGCTCTCATGTAAGCATGTTTAGGAATGCAGCCAGTTATCTGCAGACTGGACTTTTTTGTTGTCCCCAGCATATCCTCCCCATCTGCCTTTTGTATTAATTTGTTTTGACCAAACACCCATTTGAAGAAGAGTTTGCTTGCTACTCCATAATATTTCAGCAGGTCTTTCTACCCCTTTTGGATTTTTTCCAACCTGACCAATGCAGTGTTTATCCTAATGAGAACACAGCAGCTCTCTGTAGCCTTCTGAGCTGCTCTCTTCATACCTGGTGATCCTGCAATTTCGAGCGGTGGCGTGCCTCCCTGTATACGTGACATCACATCTGGCGACATTGTTTGTGAAGTCTGACTCGGCCACTAGGAAGTCAGGGTTGACCATCACCTCAAGAAGAAAAGAACCGTGTCATGCTCTGCAATTTTGTTTCACCTCCCATCTTCCCCTCACATCAATTTATTCTTGAAATTAAGGGTGGGCTTCTCTGTGACTCTGGTGACCTGCTTCAGCTAGTCCAAGTTCTGCACATCACATGGCTTTATCTTTCCCACTAGAGCTATCTTAACGCTTGCACTCAGTACCAGGGGGTTGCAGTCAAGTTAGGATGCCACACTGCTGTTAATTTACCACTGTGAAATGGTAATTCCACTTCCAGCAGACTGTTGAACAGCAGAGCCTTATCAACGCTTAAGAGGCCTCCTTGACCTAGAATAGAGGCATCCTTGGACCAGGGAAAACTTTCCCACTGCCTGGAAGCTCCCTGGTAATCCTGGGGCCAGACACCAGCTCTTATACTTAGCCCATCTCACAAGGTGATTGTGAAGATTAGATTGGACAACCCCCCCCCCAATATTTCTCTTAACTGCTTGAAGAGAAAGTATGAAATGTGATTTTTCTATCTGTCAACTGATTTTTGAAAAACTGCACTTTGTTAACTCATCATATGAATGTTAGTTAACCAACTGATTATACTTGCAAACATTTGCAAATGTTTGCAACATCAAGCAATGACTTGCATGTGTGAATGGACCACCACAGGCCAAATCTTCATATCCTTCCACATACATGCTTTTTTCAGTGGAGTTGCTTTATGTTTTGCTTCTGCAGATTTAATATTGCATGGGAGGCTGTCCTGTAAGCCAGATAAGACCCTTCGATTATCCATTTAGCCTAGTGTCTGCTGGGGCTGGTGGCTGTTCTCTGCAGTTGTGTGTTCAAGGGCCTTTCCAAGTCCTGCTCAGCAACGCTACCAGTGACTGATCTTGGGATCTTCTATCCACAAAGCAGATGCTCTACTATTGAATTCTTTCAGCCTGCAGCCCTTTGTGAGTTTTAATTTTTAATAGTGCATCTTATTGTATCGTGTTATATTTGATTATTTCAGCTGCCCTGAAAATCTTGACTGAAGGATAGCATACCAATACATTAGAGTTCAATACAATCACTAAATACCTTGAGGATGTAATTCCCAGGCGGGACATCTGTAATGTCAATCCACTGGCAGTCAATATTGGCATTGTATGTGTCGTAACAGCCAGGGCCTAGACCCTATACAGGGAAGAAGATCACACCACTTTGGGTATTCTTTTTTTTGAACAGAGAAATGAATTTTCTGTGCATGTACGAAGTGCAATTTCATAATCTCGGAGTATCTACAATTGGTCTACACTGATTTTTGGATAAAAGCAAAGAATTTTTTTAAAGTAAAGGAGAATGCTTTCTGCCTAGGCTTGAGCTCCAATGCTACACTTTTTGACCCTCATCTGTATCAAAAAAGTGTACTTTACTAACCCACCACAGAAGTTGAATGTACCCCAAATAAGTCATAGAAATAAGAACCTTGGTGGGCTGTCTTGAGCATGACACCACCTTCAACAGGGAAAAAAAAATCTACCCTTCTGAATCCTTCCCTTTTGCACTACAGCATGGGTGTCCAAACCCTGGCCTGGGGGCCAAATCCAACCCTCAGGAGGATTTTATCTGGCCCCCAAGATTCCCCAGCTTCTCAGGGCTAAAAAAAACTCAAAAGATGCACTTCTGGGTATATACCACATTCAGCCACTAGAGGTGCCAAATGTAATGCAAATAAATTATTCCATTACATTCAGCATATCTAGTGTCGGAATGAGAGATATACCAATGTTAAGAGATTTAGTTAAACTTAAAATGGAGTAGCAACTGAGACAGAAAAAGTTTGAGATTTGTGTCTTGATGTTTTTTTCAAAATCCTTTCCCCCCCTTTTCCTGTGCAAGTCAATTTTGCCCTCTGCTCCCTTCCTCCTTCCACCCCATCCACTTAATGTATTCAGTCAAACTCTCAGCACATTGGTCCTCCATGTATTTATTACTTATTTATTTTCCAGCCCTCAGCACTGTGTCAGACATGCGATGTGGCTCTCATGGCAAAAAGTTTGGACACTTCTGCTCTAGAGAAAAGGAAAAGCTGCAAAGATCAATACTAGGGTTATTTTGGTGGATAACAAAAATGACACTCAGCAGATATTGGTCAGATTTTGTTTCACACTCGTTTCAAGTGGGGTACAAAACGTCCCTGCCACAACAGCCCATATGCTGCTAGTACAAAAATGCAACAAATGCAGGGGGAAGCATGAAGCACCAGAAGGCAATTGGTCTTCTTAAGAGTGAAGAACATGAGTAGTGTGGAGTGGCTGGAAAGAAAAATCAAAGATTTACCCATTTTTTTCCACTTCTCTCAATCAATTTTGACCCATTTGGATGAGGGTTAGAAATGTAGCTGTCAAAATTTATCAAGAGCAGCCTATTTCTTCTTGGCCGCACTGTATGATATTAACAGTGGATTAGGTCAGGGGCAGCCCAGCCACAAAGGCTACGCAAACTGAATGCTTCCAGTGATGGGCTGGGGGAGGTGGCAAACTGGCACTCATCCATACCCCACACTTGCCTGTTGCTTGGGTGGTTGCTCCCCACCCTTTTCTCTCTCACTCTCTTGAAGACCAAGCAAAAAGAGGAGGGGGAGGGTGAATCTTACCACCTCTAAACGATGTGGAAACAGAGTGGCTTTGCTCCCAGAAGCCTCCTTGCTGCCAGTTGCCAGAAGAGGCATTGCAGAAAAATGCAGATAGAGGGTGCTAAATGGTGCAGCAATGGATGGATGATGGCATGCTGGCTGAAGCTCACGCACGTGTTTGTGCATGCACAATAAAGGGAGGGCATAATTCGGCATCCGTAACTCTTCCCCTTGCCAGAAGAAGAGTTAATCACTAATCACTCTCTGGCCATGAGAAAAATCTTAGTTTCTGAAAGCAGTTTTGGAAATCTAAATATGATGCACAGATCAGGGGCGGGGTGGGGTCAATGGCATAGCTATGCCCAGCACCCAGGGGCACAAAATTTTTTAATCCTCTGCTCAGGCCTTAGAAAGGCACTTTTACTTTTTGGTAAAAACCGCATGTACCTTTCAAAGACCTCTAGCAGGCCTTCTGAGCCTTGGTGAGGCCACACACTGACTTCCCAGGCCTCAGAAGTCTTCCAAACAGCACCCCCTGACACCCTGCCAGGCATGGCATCTGGAGAAATTGCCCCCCCACCTCCTAAGCTACGCTACTGGGTGGAATTGACTCCAGGGGACTTTGACAATTCAGTCTCTTTTTGACCCCTGGCATTTTCTGTTTTGTTCTCCCCCCCCCCCCCAAAATAATCTTGAAAATGAAAACTTTATAACCTTTCTGAAATAATAAAAAACAGTATGAGTTAGTATTCCTATCCCTGTATTCCAGAGGCCATCAGTTTAATATTTCCATATGGAAGGGAGGTGGTTTGAGACTGAGAAGAAGTAGCTTGAAGGAAGCCACTCTCGACTCCATAGCTGTGGGAACCACCTGGTTCACACTTAGCCACTAGATTGATGTGCTGTTCTTGCCTATTTGTATTACCCATGCTCTGAATCAGAGGTGCCAACTGATCAAGGAACACAGTATGGCACAGTATGGCATGTGACTTCAACAGCTGCTTGATCTGAAGAAAAAAGCAGGTGAGGCTTTTCATAAACATCTTCATCTCTAGCGTCTGCTGAAGGTGAAGGCACAGGAGCAGGGGGCTGATGCAAGAGTGGATCTGCCCTGTCACGTCTCCCTCTCTCACTTACTCACCTGGGTGTGAGCTGTGCAGGCATAGCGCCGCTGGAAACCCGCATCGCACGTCGTATCCTCCAAGCAGAAGCTGGCTTTGTGCCCTTCAGCCACCTTTCTGTGGGTGAAGGCGTCCAGCAGGTCATAGTTACTAAAGGCATCCATGCTGTGGTAATGCCTGGAAGGAGGAAAGGAAGCTGCATAGGTGCTGAACAGGTCAATGATGCAAACACTGCCAGGAAGATAGCCAAGGGCATGTGCTCTGTCTCCTTCCAGTCGTGTGTTCTGGGAAATGGGAATTCCTTTGCACATGATCACACTGGTCATATCAGGGAAGCCAGGCGCATATTGCCCCCAGATTGGAAAAGCTGTAAAAACTGTAGAGAAAAGCTGTAGAGAATATTGTGATACTCAACTTGAAAAGTAAGGGGGGGACAACTCCAGACCATTTGCTGTGCTCTGCCCTTCTCCCCATTCGTTGCCTGCCTGGTTGCTCCCCTAAGAAACAAGCAGGTGGGGAAGTGGTAGTGATCACAATAGCATAGCCAGGAGGGGGTGGTAAGTATTGCAGGGGCCATGATACGCAGTGTAAGCGGCCTTTCCCACTCATTGAGGGAAGTGACAGCAATATGCATTGCCATTGCTGCCCCAATGTCTCCGACAGTGAGTAGAAGGGGCTGCTTACACAGCGCATTGTGGTACCTGCACTACTTAGCGCACTGCCCTCCCTCTGGCTATGGTACTGGATGGCAGCTGCAACAGCAAAAATGATGGTGGGTTGTGCGCTATAATCCGTGTCCGAATTTAAAAAAGAAAAGGATGTGTGCATGCACAAGCAGGGATGGTGAATCAGGCAACAGATCTGTTGAGACTGCTTCTGAAACATAAAGAAAGCCTTTGTCAGTGTGCCATTCCCTCATCAACCCACTGCTCAAAGTGGTCATTTCAGTCAACCTCATGACTGAGCTGGCCCTGAATGGTTTGATCCTGCAGTTATCCCTTATTTAAAAAAAAGCATACCCAGGAGCATGTACACCAGCTAAGAACTGTAGTGGGACCAAGGAGGGGGCTTTAACATTTTGCGTTTATTATAGTTCTTGTTTGACTCACATGTATCTTCTCTTTCCCCCCCCCGTGCTATTTACATTCAGGAAAAAAAGCTTCCATTGCCTCCATTCCATTGAATGGGGAACTCAGTCACGGCTCTCCCAGTGTAACCTATAGGTTGCATCTTGCTCAAGAGATCCATACAGATGGATTTCAAGTGGGTGCTCCTCTCTTACTTAGCAGGGGGAGAGTAACTGGCCCTCCTCACCCCAGCAGTGTCTTTTCTAGTGGCTGTCTGCTGGTGTTGCATCTTTTTAGACTGTGAGCCCTTTTGGGACAGGGAGCCATTAGTTGTTTGTTTAATTTTCTCTGCAAACTGCTTTGTGAACTTTTGTTGAAAAGCAGTATATAAATACTGTTAATAATAATAATAGAGAGGTCGCACCAAACAATCCACCAACTCCACCCTGCTTTGTTTGGCCTACTCACTGGTGGCAGCTGTGCCACTCCCAGGCGTGCTGCGGCTTCACAGGGAGGAAATCTGCGGTTCCTTGGTTCTTAACCCTTTGAGGGAAACGAAGGAGGACACGATAGCTGATGTCACTCACCTCGGGTCGGTAGGCAGACCTATCAGAAAGAGTGGAAGTAATTACAGCAGGTTTCTAGAACTGGAATACTGCCACTTATGGATGCATCCCTGGCTGCCACCAGAACATCTGACCGATCACTGAAACGTTTGATGCGGGGGTGCAGTGGTGACCCATGCATGTCCTTCTGCATTGCCTGATACTGTCTGAAAATTCAAATTGCCACCCCATCTCCCAGAAGAAAAATATCATAAGCACGAATGGACAGCTTGCCTTTTCTACATGGTACTATGAGATCTACTGAGTCAGTCTGTCTTGCTCTGCCCAATGGTAGGACCGGCTGTAGCCATTGCAATTCCTTTCTCCCTCAGTCACGGGTTGGTTCAAATCAGGGTTGCCAACTTTTAAACTAGACCCTGCAGTTGTGCCACAATTTGATCTGCAGGAATAATCAGATAAGCCAGTGATGAAAAGCTATATTGGCTGTTTTCTGTAGTTCAGAACTGTTAGAGGCAGTACAGCAGGCCAGGATGTCTGTTTCTGCTCAGTTAGTAACATTGTTCAGGAGTGGGGTGGAGGGAGAACAGAATTCTGTTGCATGTCTGACTCTTTGCTGCTGCCTGCTGTTATAAGGCTTGCAAGCAGACGTGATGTCCGGTGCTTTTCTGTCCCTTATGCTTGTATTACCCATTTGAGATGGTAAGTTCTTTGGGAGCAGAGACCTGCTATTTTTGCTTATGAATCTTCAGAAGATACTAGATACACAGGGCTGACCCAAGACCACCTGATGCCTGAGGCAGCATGCCAAATGCTGCCCCCCTTACCCAATGATGTGCCAGCCTCTGCTTCTCCCACTCTCCAATGTTCCAGCCCAGCACTTCATATTCCTTCTTTTCCTTTGTCCCCCTCTTCCGTTTCCAAACCAGGCAATGGAAGGAAAAGGAGGCTCCATGGGAGACAAGGATGTGTGCCCATCATCAGTCTGCTGCCTGAGGTGACCACTTCAGTTTATTTAATTGCACTTTTCAAACTTTTATACTACTACCCTTTCTCCAAGGAGCTCAGAGTGCTATACATAGTTCTTCCCTTCCTTTTGTCCTCATAACAACCCTGTGATGTTGGTGAGGTTGAGGTGACTAGCCCAAAGTCACCCAGGAAGCTTCATGACTACTAGGGATTTTAACCTGGGCCTTCCTGGTTGAAGCCCTCTTGGAACAGCATATGGATAATACATTAAATTCATGTGTAGGATTGCAGCCTTCAAAGTTTTGAGGAAGAGATGCAAAAATGCCCTGTTTTCAGAATGCTCTAGTAACCAGCATGTGTACCAATTTTCTAGCCACAGCCTATGATGTCTTTGTTGGCAGGTGAGTGTCAAGAAATGTAAAGAACATGCAATTTTAACAAGGGGGTGGAATGCAAACAAAACTTTGCAGGTTTGAGATTGTAGGAATTCTGTCCCAGCTGGCAGAAGGATGTCCTTGCTGAGATAAAAGAAGCTGGGAAAGAGAGGGGAAAAAGGAACCATTCACTGAATGAGCAAACAGGGAAACAGAGAAGGCAGTGACCCTTCTGTAAAACCAGGACAGCAGCTTGGTTTGTTTGGGTGTTTACAGGAAATGGGGCTGTTTCACCCACCCCCCTTGATTTCGGCATTTTCCAAGGCTAGAATCAATAATCAACAGAAAAACGTGCTGTTCTGGACCAAAGTGTTAGAGGGCCAATCAAAGCATGGGAGCCCTCCCTCCCTCGCAATTCCATAGCCAAAGCCTCAATATTGGGCTGCTTTAAAAAATCCTGGGGTAATCTAGCATGAGTTCCTTTCATCCAGTGAAGTCCAAGCTATTTGTAAATACCCACTAATGAACCGGCAGTCCCTTGTCTGAATGCCAGAATCCACACCAGAAGCACACTGGCTGCAGCAAGTGGATAAGGTAGAAATGTGCACCTTTTGACACACATGAGGAGACAGAGAGTCATCAAAAGATGAATGAGGAGGAGAGAGAAATTCACTCTCTCATTCTGCAGGATTTGGGGGTCTCCCAGTGAAAGTGAATGGCAGAAAGTTCAGGACAGATAAACAAAAAAAAACCTTCACAGCATGCATAGTTCATTTCCGGAATGTGCTGCCACAACATGGCCACAGGCTTAGAAGTCTTTCTAAAGACCTATGACAGATGAATGGGTGGGTCTTGTAATTTGAGTTTTTATCATTGGGGGTATTTTACTTCTGAAAGCTGCCTTGGGCATCATTGTTTTTATGATGGAAAGAAAGTCTGAAATAAGTAAATAAATACAATCAGCTCTTAGTACAATAGTGACTAGCATAATCTCTTTGAGCCTCAGTTGCATACTGATTTCAAGGGAGGACTCAAAGGGTTATGTCTTTTTGGAGGCTTCCCATCTGCCAATAGGGCTGTTAATTGGTGGTAGAGAAGGTTTGTGGCCTGCAGAAGATCCCATCTCTGGTCTCTGGCAGCATCTCCAGGAAAGGCTAGGAAGGACCCCTGAGTTGGAATCCCTGGAGGAGAGGATGCTCAGTTCCAAGACCCAAGCTTCCTCTGACTTGGTCTAAGGAAGCTTCCCATATTTATCCGGTCAGCTGATATGGGAAGCAGGAGGATGAAAACAACTATTATGAACTCTATGGAGCTCAAATCTTGTTCTTCATCATGCACAGGAGGAAAAAAAGAGTGGATCTGCCCCACTTTTTTGGTCCTTCTTGAAAAGAACATAAGAAGATCTGCTGGATCAAACTATCTATTAGTCTAACTGGCCATCAATGCCTTTGGGAGCTCACGCATCCAAGGTGAAGATAAGGGCCTTCCCCCATGATCCATCCCCAGTAGCTGCCTTTCAGAGTTCTACCATCTCCACACAAGTGTGATTACTGAACTCTCCTCACTCCTTTCTAATCTATAGTTATACACAGTGTGAAGAGAGTAGACACATAGGGGAGGTTTTCATAAATGTTTAATTTATAAAAACCTCCCCTATGTCCACTTTCTTCACACTATGCATAGTTATAGATTCCTCAATAACATCCCCCTTTGGGGATAAAGAAGATATGTATGAACACTTTTGTACGTGTTATGCTTCTATCACACCCTTCCTCCAAGGCAGTGAGGGCAATGGTGTGTCCCCCACCCCAAATTTATCTTAACAACAATCCTGTGAAATAAGAAGGACGGAGAGTAGAATAGCCACAGGGTGCCCACTGAGCTTTGTGATCCAGTGAAGATTTGAACCTGGGTCACCCTACCCTGACACTAACCACACTGGCATCTCATAAGTCCACGAACAATGGAGAACAGAAACTACAAAGCGCACTGACTACCTTGCAAGACAGTTTTCCTCAGCTGCACATCTTAATGCATACATCTGGACACGCTGTACGTAGGTGGCAGCTTGGATGAAATACGGATCTGGAATCAAGTCAGGCAGGCCTGAGAGGAGGAGGAGGAAACAGAACAACATGAGAGATGCATAAACTGGTAGAGCACACCATTCACATTCGGGGAGCAAATGCACTGCCAGAGGAGGGCAAAGGGAACAGGTGCCCTAGATAAGTAATTCACTCCCCCATTCCTGAACCCTTGCATTAACTTGACAGAAACACATTTTTCCACATAGTTTCCTTCATTCCTTCCCTAACTGTGCTTAGATAGATAGCTAGATAGATATCTAAACACAGTTCCTCACGAATGTGAAATGTACCATTCTTTCAGAAAGATAGTGCAGCAAGAAACTGCAAGAAGCATCATAGTTAAGACCCGGAGCTGTGAACCAGCAGGGCTTACCTGATTTTTAATCCTGGCTCAGGTCTATGAACTCCATGGATGGTCTTAGGTGAGCTACTCCCTCAGCAACATGGCTGCAATATGGGGGTAATACAGTACTGACTTCCTACGGTTATAAGGCCAACCTCAAGATGACCCATGGACAGCACTTTTTACACACTCAGAAAATGCTATATACATGTTACTGTAAGTATTCTCAGAATGTGGGATCAAGTTCCCCTCCACACTCTTTTGCACCATTTCTGCCCCCCTCCATTCCTTTTTCTGGGGCTGACACTGTTTGGCGACTGACATTTCTGCTGCGTGGAGCTCAGTCCTTAAAGAAAAGGGTGACTGAACATGTGCAAAAAGCCCTTCCTGCAGAATTCAGCAAATGCTCATATTTTCTGGATTGAAGGATTTAAAGAGCGGAGTGACCCCCAGGACAAACGGGCTTTTCTGGAAGGGGTTTTCTGACACCCTCCCCCCACATCTAATTCAGCAAAGCCCTTCTGCATTGGTCCTGCCTCTCTTCACTTCCTCTGTTGTCTCCCTTGTGTCAATATCTCAGTGGTTCTCAAACTATTTAGCCCAAGACCCACTTTCTAGAACAGGGGTGTCCAAAGTTTTTGGCAGGAGGGCCACATCATCTCTCTGAGACTGTGTCGGGGGGCCGAGGAAAAAAAGAATCAATTTACATTTAAAATTTGAATAAATTTACATAAGTTTACAAAAATGACTATATTAAAGATGAACTTATATGAATGAATGAATGTCTTGAAATAGCTCAAGGCCTGTCAAAAACCTTGCACAAAGCAAGACTGGCCTTTCCTTTGCTGCTGCTACTGCATCACAGAGTGAAACAGCAAGCAGTGGAGGAAGTCCTCATCCCACAGCTCATGCGAGAGGTCAAACAGTCGCCCTCACGCTGAGAGCAGTTGCATCGGGCCAGTGCAGGCTCCAACAAATCTCCAGAGGGCCAGAGGCTCATTGGAGACTGGGGGCTCCCTGAGGGCCGCACTGAGAAGCCTCAAGGGCCGCAAGTGGCCCCAGGGCCGGGGTTTGGGCACCCCTGTTCTAGAATGACAACCTGTCTAAAATGTCATTAACCTATCCTAGGCTGCAAGCCTATCCACACTTAGCCAAGAGTACGCCCCATTGACTATCATTGTTAAAAGCAGATACACTGTAAGTCTGTTAAAAGTACAGCTCTCCCCAAATGCAGTCACATATCATGCTGGCATAAACGGGTGCGCACTTATTGACGGGATACGTTATCTGATTCCCATTGCTATGCGATTAGGTTATTAAATGAACATTCAGCCCAATCGATTGCCTTTATTGTGTAAACAGACATTCCCTGCCAGACACTAGCAGGCTGCACAGGCTACTGGAGACAGATTGCCTCCTCTTTGCATTAAGAGCCTCTTTGCTGTGTAAACAGACACTCTGCTGCAGGCTATGGTAGATGCGATTGCCTCATTAAGAGCATCTTTATTACGCTTTGACCACTGTCATATATGTGGTCCATCATTAAGCGAACCATTGTTAGACACCTGTATACTAAAAATTAAATATTGAGATGAACAGGGACCCACCTGAAAATGGCTCGCGACCCACAGTTTGAGGAACAGTGCAATATCTAGATTGTAAGGCACCTGCATCAAGAACCTGTCCCCCACCTTCTTCATAAGTACAATGGCACTATAGTCATCATCATCATCGCTGCCACCACCACCAAAAGTGGCACTTCAGTGGCATCCTATTCTCCAAATCCCACCACTCACCACCAACCAGCCCCCCCCCAACTGACCAAGCCACCCCTGTGCTCACCATGGTGAAAGTATCTGGTTCCATACCCGGACCTCCAGTTGGCACCCGGGGACCCAGCACGTCTCCCGGCATTCGGGTACAGATTGTAGAGGACGCTGTTCCTCCGGGGGTCGTCCTCTACCGAGCCGCCAGCTTGCCGGAGCCCGCCCCGCTGGGCGCTTGCCTGGGGTGGCGCGGGAGCGCCCTCGATCTCGTTGCCGCCTTCCCCGGGACGAAGCGCCTGCGAGGGGCTGGCGTCCGCCCTGCTGTAGCCTGGCCCCGGCTGCCCGGGGGGGGACGCCTCCCCGGGGCTGGTGGCGTTCCCTGCCCTGGTGCCCCTGACCCCTTCCAGGCTGGCATGGGGGGTACTGGGCGCGGGCACCGGGTCAGGGACCGCGGGGCGCCTGCTTCCCTCGGGGGTCCCCCCCGCCGCGCTGCCCCGCCACCGAGGGGCTCCTGCCCCGGAGCCGTCCTCTCCGCTCAGGGCTCCTCCGGCGTCGGGGGCGCTGCCGTCCCGCAGGGCGACTCTGCGGACCGTCCAGAGGCTGGTCCGAGGGGGCGGCGTGGCTGGGCTGCTGCTCCTGGCCGCGCTCAGGTAGAGGCTCTGCCCCGAGGAGCCCCGCGGGGGCAGGAACTGCGAGGCGCTGTTGAAGAGGCTGTAGAGGCGCCCGCGGTTCTCCCAGCGGATCTGCTGCCTCCACGAGGGCGGCTGCTGCGCCGCGCTGCCGTCCGGGCGCACCAGGAGCTGCAGGAGCAGCAGCAAGGCGAGCGGGGGGCGCCTCGCACCGGCCATGGCGTGTCCTGGGCAGCAGCTGCCGGCTGGGAGGCGGACAGGGGAGAGCCAAGTGGGCGCCAAGGGTCAGCTGGAGGAGGCCACTGCCGCCCGTCTGGGGGAGGAGACTCGGGCGCCCCCCCCCCCAAACAGGCCAGCACTCCTGGGTCCTTTCCAGTGGTGCATCAGGCACCACGTTCAGTAAGTGCAGCTCCCTCATCACACAGAAGAGACGCTACAATCCTAGCCACACTTTCCTGGGAGCAAGCCCCATTGACTATAATGGGGCTTACTTCTGAGTAGACATGCATAAGATTGGGCTCTGAGACAATCAAAGAGGCAGGAGACCTTACAGCTAACCTTCCTAGCAGTGCGCCAGGCAGAAATTTAAAGGGTTAATTTCCAAACCCCAAATCCTTCTCCTGAATCAAAAAGCCAAAGTGCCCTAGATAGTTCCCACTTTGGCCACTTTTTTATTATTTTCTGTCCAGCCATTAAACAGACAGGCATTCAATAGGTAAAACTTCCTCCAACAATAAAGCTGCAAGGATCCATGGTGGGGAGCCACCCTAAACGGGGGCACACTATTTATTTAAGGGATTTATATCCCACCTTTCCACCCTGCTTATAAGGTGGCTTACAAAATAATTCAATACAATATTGAATTGTTATTGTAAAAAGCCCCCTCAGGGGTTTAGAGAAAGCCTGCCTGTGTGGACTGCCTTGAGGAGCAATCCAATGGACCAAAAAGGCATTCTAAATACTATAGTATACGATACTAAAACAGTAATGGAAACAATTAATAAAAATATTGCCTTTCCTTTTTATGCCAGTGCTTCATCCTAGGTCCTTTTCCTGAGATGCAACAGGCAGGTATTCAACAGGTGCACTTCCCCCCAGCAATAAACTGTGAGATTGAACTAGGCAGCTGTTTCCTAGCAAGCCTACTTTTTGTAGTTTCCAGTGACTTTGCCCTCACTGGTCTGGCAGACAGACATTCATCTGGTGAAACTTTCTCCCAATATAAAAGCCACAAGATTAAGGTTGTGTTTTTTTTAAGGTTCCAAATGCTTTGTATATATTATCTTCACCCTAATGACAGCTGTGTACAGTTAATCACTATTATGTTTGTACTGTAGATGGGAGGGGGCAGAGACTCAGAGATGGGGGGCATTTAGAGGTTCCTGGCAAAGGTAAAACTTATATGGGGAGGGCTGCCTGGTTTATCACTCAGCCAAACCACCCCTCCAATTGCTATAAACTCTTTCTGCTTTCGGCACCAAGGGGAGCTTTCCTTCTGGGCTGAATAACAGTTTCAGGGACAAACATTTACACTGGTCTGTGATGTAGCAGGAATGCCATCAGCTATAGTAACTCTTAACTCAGTCCTATGCCTATCTACTCAGAAGTAAATCCTATTATGATTAATGGAACTCACTCTCTGGAAAATATGGACAGGATTGTAGCCCTAGACTTGAGATCAGATATCCCCATGTGGTGTGCCAGGATGGGGTAGTATAATTATTTTAAACCAGAAAAGCTCCCAATGCAGTCTTACATAGGATTACATAGAATTGAGAAAATGATGTTCAGTCCCAAAAGGGCTAGATGGAAGCATAAAGGAGACAGAGGGCTCAATCATATCCAACTTTTAAGCGTAGGTGCAGCCTCAATGCAGCCCAGAAGTAAGGAAACAAACATTCCCTTACCTTGAGGAGGCCTCCATGACTGCACCCCCCATTGCAGGATGCAGTGCATGCCCCATTGGCACAGCTGCATCAGCACTGGAAAGTTGGATAGGATTGGGCCTACAAGCAATAGCTCCTGGAAGGAAAGGTGCCTCTCTCCCCTGCTAAGGATCAGAGAGCCACCACTTTGAAAAGTGTTGTTAGCAGAGATTCATTCCCACATCAAATATCTCCAAAAGAACTGGTCAACTCAAGTGGCTTATGTCTTTCTTAATGGCAGGTGGTTCTAATTAACCAGTCAACTTCATATAAACTTCCTCTAAAAGGATTTTGTTTGTGATCCTATTTTTCAGGTTTGGGGTTTGTTTGTTTTTTACTTTAAAAGGTAGAGATAAGTTGTGTCTCAGGGCATGTTTTGCAGATTTTGTAAATAACTTTCGGATAAGAGCTTGCACAAAAGGACTGGTCCAGTAGATTCTGAGGTTGTGAAGTTTGTTCATCCTACCATGACATCACATACAAGAGCCATGTACAGGTGTATACCATGTGTACCATGGTGTATTCATGTACTAAAAAGGTTTATCAATTGATTGACGGATTCAGTGTAGTGTAATGGTTAGTACTGTCCCAAGAACAGGGAGCCTACAAAATTTTGCTCAAAGCATAGAAAATATTCACAAAGTACTTTGAAAAAGCAACATACTACCTTTATGATTCATCTTGGCCTCATGGCTAAGCATGTGAGGTGGGAACTTGAAGTCTTCAGTTTGACTTTTGTGAGTCAGCTTGGTGGGTATATGTCTAAGACCCTGAGCTGAAAAGACTTCCTTGGTTAAAGTCTTGTTTCTGCCATGGGCTCACTAGATGGCTTTAAGCATCCTATTGACTTGCAGCCTCAATCTCCCCCATCTGTAAAATGGGGCTAGTAAAACTTACCTTACAGAGGAGTTCTAAGAACCAAATCCAGATACATGTGAAACACTTTGCATGCTCAAAAAGGTGCTACAGTATAGAAATGCTATATATCTGGTCTCAGAAGTTATGGATCATAACATTGGATCATGCCAGGCAGTGTTCTCTCAGCTTCCATTTGGACTGATTAATAGCTCTTACCCTGCAAGGGCACTGGAAAGATTGTTAAAGATAATACACAAGAAATGCTCTGAGCACTATAAGTGCAATTTAATATTGCTTGTTTACTCTTGTTAATAACCCCAATATTAGCATGATGCCCAAGCCCTGGTGTTTAAAATGAGTATTGGAACAAAACCGGAGGAGGGAATCCTGGCCAAGAGAGAGCCTGGCTTCTCAAGCAAGACATCAGCCTTCAAATGGGGTCATGTCCTTTTGAATGAGCTGCTGGTAAATTTCCTTTCTGCCTCCCAGGCGCCTCCAGTATTGCCTACTCTGACTGAAGGCCCATCAGGCAAAAAGGGCTGGAAAAATATTTGCAATAACCACAAAGGAAATGGAGTGAATTGGTGCTTGCTAAATAAAGACCCCAGTCAATATTTGGCCACTCAGCGGAGTCCCTTAAGGAAAATAGAAAGCTGCCTGTTTGCCCATGTCCCAAACGCTGGTCATTTCTTCCAAAGGGGGATGGAATGTGTTGTGCATAACAGCCCCAGTGAGTGACCCTGTTCTTTGTTAGCTCTGTGGATATTTGGTGCTGGGAGGGGGTAGACAAGAAAAGAGTTTTGTGGCTTGATATTATGTCTGAAAGCAGCCTCTATTCAGCCGCAGAGGTGAGCAAGCAAAAGGTCTTCCACATCCACTCCAACTGCCCCTATTTACCAGAGGTTGTCCCAATTTCCTGATGTCTATGACTGGTAAGGGCCCAATCCTATCCAATTTTCCAGCGCTGGTACAGCCGTGCCAATGGGGCATACACTGCATCCTGTGGTGGGGAGGCAGTCACAGAGGCCTCAAGGTATGGGAATATTTGTTCCCTCACCTCAGCGTTGCATTGCACCGGTGCTGGAAAGTTGGATAGGACTGGACCCTAAATCACCTCAGTTTTGTCCCTGTTTTACTATCTGGGGAGATTTGGGGGTGGAAGACTTAAAAAAAACAAAAACCCTTTGTGTGCAGACACAGCCTTCCACAACCCCTGTCTCTCCCGATTGCAAACATTGCAGTGTGAGTTGGAGTGGCAGCTATTTTGCCAGAGGTACCATCTGAGATTATCACTTGCATCAGAGTTGACGTATTGGCTCTGTAGCAGCAGAAGCAACGGAAAGTCATGTGGCACTGTAAAAATGAAGTTATCATTGCGTTAGCTGTAGTCCACCCATGCAATTTTATTCTTCAGTACAGTTCACAATTCTTCCTTTGGGTGCCACACCAAACTCTTCGTCTCTTCTTCAGAGATTAAATGTGACCTTTAAAAGCATTGTTACGATCAGTTTGCTAACTTCCTTGCTTCAGAAGTCCATGTAGGAGAAGTTGTTGCAGTGCAAATACGTATCACATATAGCACAGACAGAGAAATGGGGCTGCTGTAAGAATCAGATGCTCCAAGCACATCCCCCTTCATTTGGGCCATGGTGGCAGGCCTCTGCAGGCAGCTGAGCATGTTCAGAGAAAGGCCTTGTTCACAACTGTCTTCTCCATCCATAATGCTGCCCCCCCCCCACTTTGATGGGGAAGCCTTGATCCTGGTCTCATCAGGACAGGGTAGCTATGAAATCTTGTGGGGTACTTGGGCAATGCCTTCTGCCTTGGGGAACTGTGATTTTGGAATCAGTTGCCCAAGGAGGCCCACTGGACTGCCTTGCTGCTAGAATGTAGGGGCAAACCAGACCCCATGCCTACATGTTTTCCCTAATATGATATGTACCAATGGAGCAATTTTCAACAGGAAAACAGTGCAAAGGAAAAGGTTCCCCCTTCCCTGGTGTGATGGTTCTGAACCACACTGGGGCTCCAGCTGCTATTAGTCAAAAAAGAAAGAGAGGCAATCCAATCACAGATTTTTGGTGCCCCAACTACTAGTGTACCTTTTAGATGCTATTTGAATGCTTTTTAGTCTCTCTCTCTCTCTCTCTCTCTCTCTCTGGATTCACGTGCATTTAAACTGAATAACTGACTTGGGCTGCAATCCTTTCCACACTTACCTGGAAGTAACCTCCATTGATTATAATGGGACTTACTTTTGAGAAGCCTTGCATAGGATTGGGCTGTTGGTCTGCTGTTTGCATCCATTTTAAAATTTGTTACATATGCGTAGTTTTAGATCTTTGTACGTTGCTTTGAGTATCTTTTCTGATAGAAAGCAAATTTACCAATTAATAAATGCTGTGTCATAATTAATACTAACATGTTCTCAAACTGCTTTGCATAGCAGTACACATGGGTAAAAATGGTTTTCTGCCCCATGTGAGTTCACAATATTAAAAAAAAAAAAAAGATGAAAGGGAGACAATAGCAAACAGCCACTGGGCTGGAGAGGGACAGTTTGCTCTTTCCCTACCTAAAAATAACAGAATCTTAATTTTAGGGTTCATTTTTGGCCGTTTTTCTCCAAGGAGCTCAAAGTGGCTGATATGCTCCCTTCCAATTTTATCTTTACGACAACCCTGTGAGGTAGGTTGAGCTGAAAGGGAGAAACTAGGTACCAGGAGCTATAGGTACCTATCACATATAGGCTAATGGGTTCTGAGCTGTCTGTGACAGATCAGGAGAGAGATCTTGGGGTGGTGGTGGACAGCGTGATGAAAGTGTTGACCCAATGTGTGGTGGCAGTGAAGAAGGCCAATTCTATGCTTGGGATCATTAGAAAAGGTATTGAGAACAAGACAGCTAATATTATAATACCGTTGTACAAATCGATGGTAAGGCCAAACCTGGAGAATTGTGTCCAGTTCTGGTCGCCACATCTCAAAAAGGACATAGTGGAAATGGAAAAGGTGCAAAAGAGAGCAACTAAGATGATTACTGGGCTGGGGCACCTTCCTTATGAGGAAAGGCTATGGCGTTTGGGCCTCATCACCCTAGAAAAGAGGCACCTGAGGGGCGACATGATTGAGACGTACAAAATTATGTATGGGAAGGATAGAGTGGATAGAGAGATGCTCTTTCCACTCTCACATAACACCAGAACCAGGGGACATCTGCTAAAATTGAGTGTTGGGAGAGTTAGAAAAGACAAAAGAAAATATTTCTTTACTCAGTGTGTGGTTGGTCTGTGGAACTCCTTGCCACAGGATGTGGTGATGGCATCTGGTCTAAATGCCTTTAAAAGGGCAATTTCTGGAGGAAAAATCCATTACGGGTTACAAGCCATGATGTGTATGTGCAACCTCCTGATTTTAGAAATGGGCTATGTCAGAATGCCAGATGCAAGGGAGGGCACCAGGATGCAGGTTTCTTGTTATCTGGTGTGCTCCCTGGGGCATTTGGTGGGCTGCTGTGAAAAACCAGAAGCTGGACTAGATGGACCTATGGCCTGATCCAGCGGGGCTGTTCTTATGTTCTTAGGAGTTTTCTGATTGATTGGGGTTTGTGACTTGGCCCTACTCACTCCTACTCTGGCATGCTTAACCACTACACAACATTGCCAATCACTCAGCTAGATGCAGAAGCCATATTTCAGGGCTGAGTGCTAGAGCAGATATTGGATGGAAGTGAGTTCCCATTGCTGGTCTGCTGCCTGAGGCAATTGCTTCAGTTGACCTCATGGAAGGCCCTTCAGAAGTCTCACTGGAAGGACTAAGCTGCCTGGTCTTCAGCTATCTTGTCCTACCAGTGTCCCATTTCATGATGGTTTCGAGGGAAGACATTCCCGTCCTAAGCAAAAAATGTAGAGTGAGAGTAAATTTTTCACCCTTTCCCCACCTGTCTAGCAAATATCTGCAGCCTGCCAGAGAATGACAAATGGCATCTGTTCACTGGGACAGCTGGTACAAAGAGAGGCCTCAGGCTTGGGGGCCTGCACTTGTTTACCCAGGCGTGTTTCTCACTTGAGAGTGCCCAGTGAGGTTTTCTCCCAAACAGTGGAGCTTTTCACCCTGGAGGTTTTTATAGCCTCGAGTGGGTTGGATGGAGCATCCCTATAACATGCTGGCTCAGACAGGAGAGGCCTTTGTGGGATTGCTGACATGAAAAGATCACCTGCCCAACGGATCCAAGAACAGCTGCACCTGCTGACAATCCCTCTTGTACCAGGGAGTTGTACTGTCTAGCAGTGGAGAAGGGGATCACACAGCCTGCTGAGGGCTGGATGGTGTCAAAGACAGCTACTCTACTGTTGCTCTGGAATGCAATGCTGTGTTAAGGAATTGTTTTTTGTGCAGTAGATGTCTACAAAACCAGTACTGCAGTGGTTCAGATGATATGGCAGGAGGTGTGTCTGAGGTTGCCCTACCTGAAGATGCTAAGCAGGATCAGCCCTGGGTCAGATGGGAGACCAGTAATCGCTGATGGGACTCGCAGAGAAATGTGTAGATTGTGGTGGAGTCCACTGACAAAACAGATAGTATCTTGAGAACTCTTCTGCTCTGTTTTCTCCTCATTCCTTTTTAATCCAGACAGTGGGAGGGCCATCCCATGCAAACCGCTGCCTGAGGCAACCATCTCAATTGATCTCAGGAATGGCCAGCTCTGCCCAGAGATGCAAAAGCAGAGATGCAAAAAGCTGTTTGGCAAAAGCAGTGACCAGCTGGTCACTCTCCGTAACAATATGCTCCATTGGGCAGATCCCAGTCAATAATGGAGACGTATTTTAATGTTCTTCAAAGGCAGCCACATATACACACATTGTAGAAGTCCCAATGGGATACTATTAGAGCACAGATCAGCATGACCAGGAGGGGCCTTACAGCCCAATCAGACCTTACAGCCTATTGTCGCAAACTTAGGGGGGGGGGTTGGGGTGCTCAGAGTTCTTGGTTCTGGAACCCTAAAGCCCCCAAGGCCCCCCTGTTCGGTAGTACTGCCACCACCCTGTATGTGCCAGTGCCTCAATTCAGGGACACTGAGACCCTCTAGGCTTAACTCGATCCCTTGAAGGCACTGAGCTCTTTCTCCAATTAAAGCTTCAGTCCTCAAGTTACTAGACCTCAATGAGCACTTGGTAGCTTGCTGAATGGCTAGGTAGGATTCTGAAACTTTGTCCCCAACAGACAATGAAACAACTTGGTAAAAGAGATTTTAGTTTATTAAGTATATAAGGTTACATAAGGCAGCAAATGCTAGAGGCATAAACATCTAGGAAACATATCAGCAATAAAATAATAAAGCTAGCTGGCTATCTCTATTAATCCCTATCTCTCACCTGGGTCAGTTACTCTTAGCTCCAGGCTACCTGTGAGGCCAGATGCCCATGGTGGACAATGGAACTCACAGCGTGCAGGATGTTGCACCCAAAAACTCTGCCCAAGAAGAACCGGATACACCCCTTGAGGCACTCATTATTATACTTCTTATGCTAATAGTACTGAGGTGACTTCATACTTATTTAGACTGTCCAATCAGAAACTTTTGAGGACGCAACCAGACCCACTCTGGGAAGGTTCTTAGCCCTCCTAGTTCTTACCCCTCCCAACTGGAGATCCATAGCTGCATTCCATTCCGCTTGATCAGGCGACCCTCGGTCTACTGAGGTGTTAAACATTCCAATGGGTTGTAATTCTTGTTGTCTGTCCTTTCTGGCAACAATCTTTTTGTTTGTTTACTCACATTCTTGCAGCTAGCCACTTCTCCGTTACTGACTTAGTTTGGTTCAGGCTTCACCTAGGCCTCAACTGTACATATTCATGACACCTATGCATGTCTACCCAGAAGTAAGTCCCATTACAGTCAGTGAGGCTTCCTCCCAGGAAAGTGTGGATAGGATTGTAGCCTTAGTTGGAACATCAGTCTTGACTGATGCTTAATGCCATGGATGTCATCTGGGCTTCTTCAAGCTATGAACCTCATCTTTTAGGAGTGTAGTTCCATCCAGAACTCTGTACTGTTCAGATGAACCCCACCAGCACTACCTCCATCTTGTCTGGATTGCACTTCAGTTCATAACTTTCATAGCTTCTGATGAAAATAGGAGGTTGCACTGGGGTGGTGATGGAAGGATTGCCCAGATGCCAGCACCCCCTTCTTCCCTACCCCCTGCCAAGGATCTACCCCCTGCCAAGGCCAAAATTGGTAGAATCTGCTGCCACCGAGGACAAAGCCAGGCAGAACGACACCATCCTCAAAAGTCTCCCTCCCCATTATGTGGCAAATTCCCCACAACTCTAAGGGCCCAATCCCATCCAATTTTTCAGTGCTGGTGCAGCTGTGCCAATGGGGCATGCACTGCATCTTGTTGTCCCCAAAATGCCCAGCTCGCAACATTGAAATACCCACAAGGCCCAATTTCCATAGCCCAGCTTCTCTGGTTTAAGCCTTTGTTCTGACCTTTGTTCAGGAATGCTACCAGTCAGCATCTAACATGCTTCTCAAAGAAGCCTAGTATACAAAGTATGGGCCTCCAAGGAAGGACAGATAGCAATAAACAAACAGACAAAAGGGTGTGAGATGAAAGGACTAGGGAAAAGTGCTGTGATAGATTACCAGACCTTCAGTAATAAACATCCCGTATGTAAACAACTTGTCGATTTGCATCTTATTGCCCTTCCCAACAAACATCCTGAACTGATAGTGGATGTTCATTTTGCTTCTTGTCTGATTACTTGTTAATTTCCCAAGGATGTTTACCTCTCTCTCTCTTTGCGCTCTTGCGTACCCCTCCTCTATCCAGAATGCTCTATAAAACCTGCATCATTGTAACTCTTCAGGGTCCACCAAATCTTTGTGGTGGTCCCGTTTTGCAAAACGTAGTAAAGCTTTTTCTGAAGTTCTCTGAATTCTCCTGTCTGTGGTTTGCCTCTCCATCAGCCAACGAATACTGTGCCCACTCGGGAACAGTTTTTGGTGCCGTGACTCGGATCAGAAGGCAAGGCTCTGCGAGAACCAAGATGAAAGCACGGCAGGGGACAGCGCATTGCCAGAAGGTGAAGCGGGCCGACACCCACACCCTTTGTTGTGTGTCTGGGCGATGAGTTGTCCCTGGATCCAACTGTCTCCTTCTGCACAAGAAAGAGCCCAGGAGGACGGGGCTTCACCCGCGGGAAGCAGAGCACGCTTTGGTGAGAATTCTCAACAGGGTCCTAGTGTGGGGCCCTGAGTGAAGGGAGGTCCTAGTGTGGGGCTTCAGTGGGGAGGGTGATTGCGTGCACACATTGTTGTGCATATTGTTGTGTTGTGTGTGAGTGTGGCCATCTTCATGGTTTCAGAGCAAGGCCACGTGGATCTCTGCCTGACTGAGTGTTGTGTGACTGAGACATAAATGAGAACACAAGTGTGTGCGTCAAGGCAGCAAACCCTGAGGCTTTGAAGGACTGACCGTGATGAGATCAGACTCCCAGGCAGGGGATGAGTGTGTGACTATTAAGATGGGGCAACCTGAGTCTAAACCAGTGAACAGAAATCCCTTGAAATGTATTTTGAACAACTTTGTGGATTTGGGAGGGGGAGACCCCACCACTAAGAAAGGTCTAATCAGAAGGTGTGCTTCTGAATGGACGCAGTACCATCCTGTTCAGAATTTTCAATGTCCTTCGGAAGGTTCTTTGAATTTTAATATGTTATTGATCTTGTCTCAGTGGTTTCAGGAAGTGGGAAAGGCATTAGACATTGAGTATTTGCAATGGTTTTTCCTCTAAGAAATAGACCTGAGCTCTTAAAGAAATGTAAGATTGAATGTTTAGATGTAGAACCTGTAAACCCTGTGCAGACCCTGGGGACTGAGACTCCAACCGCACCCCCTTAAACCTATCCTGCACCCCCTTCCCTTCAACAGGGCACCCTTCCCTCCCTCCTCCAATGTACTCAGTGTTCTACCATCCATCCTTTCTATCTGCTTGGCAATTTAATATGATGTGTCATGCCTCACCTTGTCTGGGAGACAAGATACAATTTGTTATATGCTGCCTTATTTATGTGTGCTCAGGATCAGGCTCATTTGAACTTAGTGTTTTTTAAATGCAGTTACTTAAGAGCAAACTACACTGCATTTGCTTAGAAACACAGCCTGCAAGACAATATATGTGCCCATTACATAGATCAGCAAAACTGAGTCAGTGAGGCCCTAGGGGCCAGAATACAAGCTAAAACACTTAGGATGATTTAGGAGGACCCTAAAGTAGAGAGTCTCCAGCTACAGTAATAACCATGATTTACTTTCTACTTATTTAGGTAACTAGGAAAAGAATAATTGCAGCTACAAACAACCTAGATAGTTGTCAAAAGTATGTTTCTCTTTAAATACAACCTTTAATCATTCTTAATAACTTTTGGATTTCACAGGTGCAATGCAGGAAGTCCTCCCAAGAGAAAGGAAAGCAGGAAAAACTGTCCTAACCTTTGTGTCTCAAGGCATGCACAGAGTGCAAAATAGTAGCAAACAAAGAAAAGCCTCTAATGCCTAACTTGGCAATGGCTATCTTTTGTTCTAACTTTTTTTGTTTCAGCAACAAGTAAAGACAAAGAAAAAAAACACATGTGCCCTCCAGAGGACAAATTTACTTAATCGCATTTTCTTTACAGGAGCTAAGCGAGGACCCTATATCTGTATACATTTTAGTTTGTTTTAATACTAATGAAGTATTTCTTTTAATAGTGAAAGGATTGTCATGACAAATTTATTCGGTTTTATCTATATTCTTTGCTTGTCTACATATAAATACTATAATGCTCTATATGCTTGTTGTATGTATGTGTAGTATGAAAGAAGCACTTTGTCTTTGTCTGTCTTTGTTCTCGTTTGTTTTTGACTTATAGTGAAGTCTATACCAGACTAAATGAAGCCCACATGTTTGTAGACTTTCTTTTTGTGACAGGCCTGATATTTGTTGCAACACTTTCTTTTGTTATTTTTGTATATTGAGCTCATTATCATTTTTGGTACCGTTGTCCTTTTCTATCTGCTTTTAAACATCTAAGAGTACTCTAGTCCAATGTGTTTGCTTTTCACACACACACCCCATCACCAAAGATGGAGAGAACATGAAGAATAACCCTAAGGTAACTGGACAAAACATTCTAACAAAAAAGCTTCTGGTTTCATTTGCAAATTTACCTTAAGTATCAATTGCATTTGCTGGTGCATCAAAGTTCAATATTTTTTGCTTTGGTAGAAGTTCACCACATATGATATAACGATCCTTCTTGTTGTTTACATTTCCAACATCTGTTAGGTACATTTTTGCTAATCTGACTGGTGTCATATACCATCTATACATCATTGAATAAATGTTTTATGCATCATTTTATATTATCTTTTAGATTTACATTTATTGTGAATTTTAATCTTTTAGCTCACAAGTTCTCCTATTGGTTCATTGATATTTCTTGACCAACATTTCTCACCCATTGTATCATAAATTCCTTAACCTGCTCCTCTTCTGTCTCATATTTTAACAATAACTTATACATTTTGGTAATAGCTTGCTCTTCTGCTAAACAAAGTTGACTCTCTAATAAAGACTTACAATCTTCAAAACCAAATATATTCTTGTCCATTTTGAATCTCTCCAGAAGCTGTATATACTGAAACCACTGACAACTAAATCCTTCCTCTAATAGCTGCTCTCTTATCTTCTTCCTAGACTCTTGATTGCGTAAAAATTCATAAATTTCTGTATAATAACCAAGGATCTGTGGAACCTATTTGTATTGGCAACCTTCAGTCTCGAAAGATTATGGTATCGTGCTCTGAAAGGTGGTTCTGGCACAGCGTCTAGTGTGGCTGAAAAGGCCAATCCGGGAGTGACAATCCCTTCCACACCGGGAGCAAGTGCAGTCTGTCCCTGGTCTGTCTCCCTGGCTATGGGCCTTCTTTCTTTGCCTCTTAGCCTCAGACTGTTGGCAAAGTGTCTCTTCAAACTGGGAAAGGCCATGCTGCACAGCCTGCCTCCAGTGGAACCTATACAACAACCAAAAAAAGCTTCTTGTGGAGAGAACCATAATGGTGATTTTGTATAAAACGTAGGGCGCAATCCTAACCAACTTTTGAGCACTGACTTAGCTGCAATGCAGCCCCAAGGTAAGGTAACAAACATGTCCTTACCTTGAGGAGGCCCCCTTGACTGCCTCCCACTGCAGGATGCAGTGCATGCCACATTGGAACAGCTATGTCAGTGCTAGAAAGTTGGTTACGATTGCACCCTTGCTTTTATATTTATTCCATATTCTCAACAAAGCATGTCTAACATAGTGATTTTTAAATTCTAAATTTGCTTTTAATTTGTCATAACATAAGAACCGATGCCATCTAAACCTCATATCTGAACCTTCTAAATCCAACAGCCTCTTATTTCTTATTTCTTAACAGCCATTCTTTCAAGGAGGATTGGCAAGACTCTCATTGAGTTCCAAAACCACAGGCAGGCAACAAGTTAAAATCTAAGAAGTGTTAAATAAAACACTTTTAAATAAACTCTTTTAAATAAAAAGAGTGGTGTAAGGGGAAGATTGTATGGCACAAGAAGAATAAAAACAAACAGGTTTATAAAATGACTTGGGTGCCAGCAGTGCCCAGATTTGTATCTATCAAAACAACAAACAAGTAGGCAATTACAGGCAAGTGTAAAAGAGTCCCCTAACTTGCCTAACAGTGGAAGCCTTTGCAGGTCTACTCAGAAGTAAACCCTATTGTGTTCAGTGGGACTTACTCCCAGGAACAAGGGTATAGGATTGCAGCCTAACTCTTGCTGTTGTTTCTTATCAGGTACTTACCCCAAGACCAACTTGAAGAGCTGAAGTCCCTATCAGGTACTTGAAGTTCCATCAAGTACTTACTCCAAGACCAACCAACACCTCTCTAATCCTCAGGTAGATGCTGAGAGCACAACCACATAGAGATGTGATCTCTGAGGCAGCCAAGCCAGAACACATCCAAGCCTCCTTGGGCTTCACCTTAAGAAACCCAGGGGCAGAATTCCTATCCAACTTTCCTGCACTGATGCAGCTGTAATGCAGCCCAGTGGTAAGGAAACAAGTGTTCCCTTACCTTGAGAAGGCCTCCATGACTGGTCCCCCACCACAGGATGCAGCAGATGCCCTGTTGGCACAGCTGCATCAGCGCTGGAAAGTTGGATAGGATTGGGGCCTAATCCATCTGATTGGGTGGTTTGCGACCATCTGAGAAGAATGGCTGGAAGGGTTGAAAAAGAAATTTAGACAACAGAAAGCCCACAGACTCCTTATCGGCACGTATGGCACAGTTGAAGCGCAAATTGGAGCTGTGGCTACAGGTTGAACAAGTGGCCACAAGAGAAAGTCATTGACTTGGTCCTGAAACAGCAGTTTTATTCTACACTTCATCACGAACTGACCACTTAGCTGCCAAGGCACATAGCTCAGAGGTCTGGAATAACTCCCAATTAAGGACACCTGGAGACTTTCCTTGCAAACCCCTGTGCACATCAGATAACAGCCACCTGTGTGTTCCTTTCTCCTGATTCCCAGGCAATAATTTTCATCCTGGCGTCTGATTTAGCAGTTTTATTTCTCCAGCTGGACAGACCCCCTAATTCTTCTTCACACAGTTTCCACACTTCATTTCAACTAAGTGTTACAGGAAGGGATGTCCATGTTTCAAAGTATACAGATCTTCCCCAAAGCGCCTCACTTCAAAGCAGCATCCCCATTTGCATTCACTCCTCTCTGCAGATGTAACAGCAGGCCAGGAGAAGAGCCCATCTCCATGACAGGAATGACCACAGCTTTCAGGCATAAACCAAATTGAAATGGATGTCCGAAATGAATGACTCCACGTCATCCAAAAATGGCTGGAGTCGCACAGTGATCACCTGTTGCAGTGACCCTTGGGGGAGCAACCAAGCCCCCGGGCTAGGTTGCTGGATAAGTGCAGGAAAGAATCAGGGAGCCAAGGAAGAGACGAGAGACAGACTTTTGGATTCAAAGCAGAGAGAGAGAGAAAAGCTGATTCTACTAGACTCCTCCTGCGTTTTTATTGTACTTGCAACATTAACAGCTACATTCAGTTCTCAGATAAAGCCACATTAGAATCTCATACAGGGGTGAGAACAATGGGTGCTGTATCAGCTATTGTCACACTTTGGCCTGAGAACTAGCATCCCTGTCGGCATGCCGCAACAAGGGGGGGTTTGCCCGCAATTGCCATATTATCAAGGCTTTCTGTGTGCTTCTGCTTAAACAGCACTAAAACACCACAATCACCCACTTGAGCACTTCGCCCCCAAAGAGAAGCTGGCTGGCCACTGGCACGGCAATGATGTGCTTGTGCCTGTCTGATCTGCAGAAGAAGCAGAAATTCAGCAGGGGGATTGTGCAATGATCTGAAAACCTTCACCAGTTGGATTTCTTATTGTGGTGGCCTTAACAGCACAGGAGCTCTGCCTAAAAAAAAGGTGACCGCACCAGTCATACACTAGGGAGGGAACAGATCACAGGGGTCTGGGTGATTTGCAGCTTTGAAGCAGAAGCCCTGGTGAGGGAGGGAAATTGAAATATGCGATGTTGCTATGGCACCCAGAGATGCCTTGACATTTTCATTTGAAGTATCCATTAGTGAAAGATGAGTCCTTTCACTACGGCGCATTTGAGATCCTTTGGCCTGCAGGAAGATCTGGGTGCTTTTTCCAGTATACAGTTTGTCAGAAGCAATGAGCATGTATGGGTGGGAGGGTGGGTGGGTGAGGGACACCCTCTACCAAAGGACAGAAAGGTGGCTTGAAATAGGATTTAAAAATAATTTATTTTCCTGTGTTAACCTTCAAATTCTGACTATTCCAAACCTTGACACAACGGATGTCAAGTATGTTTCTGCCACCTCTTGCGATGCCTTTTGCTTCTCAGTGTGATGCAAGGTTTTGACCCAGAAAGTCCCCCATGGCTTTGGATCTTGCATCACTCATTTGCATTCAGACAAAAAGTTTGAACATATATGAAGCCATCTTATACCATCAATCCGTTTAGCTTTGTCTACACTGCCTGACAGCAGCTCTCCAGGTAAAAATGAGCCCCTTTTGACATGACCTGTCAGATGATGTGGCAGGAGGCTTAATCTACTTCTCAAAATTGCCATCCATTTTCTGGTCCTTTTCTGACAAGCAGAATAATGTTCATGCTGGTTTATGGCCACTGGAGCAGCTGCCCTATTCCCCACTAGCAAATCGGGCTTTGATTTGACATTTTAGTTCAGTACTTGAAAACTGACCTCACAGGGCCACCGATCATTCTAGCAAGAAGAATCCTCTCTTTTGACAGTAGCTAGTTAAAGTGTACAGGTTGATATTGGCAGAAGCCATTTTCTGTTTTTTTAATAAAGACACATGCAGGGCCAGGCCATTAGTGAGGCCCACGGAGGTGGCTGCCTCAGGTAGCAGGCTGTAAGAGGGTGCCCACTCATCTCCACTCCTCTTGGTTTCAGAGATGTAAAAGATGTAAAAGATATGTAAAAGAGATGGAGTGGAGGAGGGAATGTGGGGGAGAGGAGAGTGATGGGCTACAGGACCTCTGATGTCCTTGTACCATCCCCTTCTTCTTTTTCCAGCCCAGGAACTGGGAGAAGGAGAAGCTGGCACATCACTAGGGAAGGAAGGGGCAGCATTTGGCATGCCACTTCAAGGAGATCTTGGACCAGCCCTGGACACATTTCAGCTGTGGATCCTTGAAATAGGTCCACAGGGTTGACCCAAAGTTTCAGGGATTTACCATACTTCTCAAGTCTCGGGGGGGGAGGGACAGCGGGGAGATTGCACATTGGGGCAAAAAATCAAAACTTTAGATATAGGCTGATGGGTTCTGAGCTGTCTGTGACAGATCAGGAGAGAGATCTTGGGGTGGTGGTGGACAGGTCGATGAAAGTGTCGACCCAATGTTCGGTGGCAGTGAAGAAGGCCAATTCTATGCTTGGGATCATTAGGAAGGGTATTGAGAACAAAACGGCTAGTATTATAATGCCGTTATACAAATCTATGGTAAGGCCACATCTGGAGTATTGTGTCCAGTTCTGGTCGCCGCATCTCAAAAAAGACATAGTGGAAATGGAAAAGGTGCAAAAGAGAGCGACTAAGATGATTACGGGACTGGGGCACCTTCCTTACGAGGAAAGGCTACGGCGTTTGGGCCTCTTCAGCCTAGAAAAGAGACGCCTGAGGGGGGACATGATTGAGACATACAAAATTATTCAGGGGATGGACAGAGTGGATAGGGAGATGCTCTTTACACTCTCACATAACACCAGAACCAGGGGACATCCACTAAAATTGAGTGTTGGGAGAGTTAGAACAGACAAAAGAAAATATTTCTTTACTCAGCGTGTGGTTGGTCTGTGGAACTCCTTGCCACAGGATGTGGTGATGGCGTCTAGCCTGGACGCCTTTAAAAGGGGATTGGACAAGTTTCTGGTGGAAAAATCCATTATGAGGTACAAGCCATGATGTGTATGCGCAACCTCCTGATTTTAGAAATGGGTTATGTCAGAATGCCAGATGCAAGGGAGTGCACCAGAATGAGGTCTCTTGTTATCTGGTGTGCTCCCTGGGGCATTTGGTGGGCTGCTGTGAGATACAGAAAGCTGGACTAGATGGGCCTATGGCCTGATCCAGTGGGGCTGTTCTTATGTTCTTAAGAGATGTTTCATCTCAGGGTGAGAAGTCAGACTTAAGGGCTGGGGGCCCAGGCTATGGCCTGCTTGGCTTGGTAAAGCTTCTGCAGTCAGCTCTGCTTCCATGTCCATCAGGTTCCAAACCTGAGCCATTAGGTACTGCATGGCTGTGCCCCCTTATGCTACCAGGCGATACTACCTGCTGTATGTGGTGAGGCTCCAGTCTGAGTTCCATGGCTCCACCACCTACTGGGTCTTCAGGTCTGAGCTCAAAATAAATGGTCAACTCAACTCCAAACTGTACATGAAGATTTGGGATTCAAAGTGTGTACTTAATGCAGATTTGTCACCCCTAAACAGTCAGCCTGGTCTTATTTGCAATCAGAGCAGTGAAAGAGTGGCATTGCTTAAAGGTATGTGAGAATTTTAATTCGTTTCAACCAAGGTTGGGACGTATGATGCTAAAACTAAATCCATTAACACCCTCCTCTTCCATTAATTACCAGGAAGGTCTCTTGGGTAGTTCTTGTTTGTCTCAATGGGGCTAGAGCAGGGGAATTTTCTCAGTGAATTGTGCCCCATGGGTCAGATATGTGTAAGAAATATCTCTACCCTGTGGACTGAAATGAGTTTAATAGTTATTCCATCCTCCCAGGGAATCTTGGGAACACTGCTGGCCCATCCATGAAGCCAGCTGATGCACACTGCATCAGTGGAACATTGTGATGGATCCGAGGAGCCAGCAGATTGAGGCTTCAATCCTATCCACACTTTCTTGGGAGTAAAACTCATTGAACACAATGGGACTTACTTCTGAGTAGACATGCATAGGCCTGGGCTGTAAGCCAGTTGCAAGTGTGAAACCAGGGGTGGTTTTTTCCTCACATAAATCAATCAGTGGTGAACAACTGTCTGCAAATGAGTGAAACTTAAGTAAGCAAGCAGTGTTTCTGTAGTGGGGGAAGCATGTTTCTGAGGGATTGAAAACAAGGCCAGCCCATCCATGAGCCAATTGAAGCGACTGTTTCAGGTGATGGATTGGCAGGGAAGTGTGGGGGTTCCATCACTCACCTCTGCCTCCTCTACTGCCGCTGTGGTCTTTGCTTCTACTCCTGCACTTGCTGAAAAGGAAGAGGAGATCAGAGGAGAAGAGGAAGTGGAGAAGACAATGGTGAGCTAGAACATCTCCAGGGTGACACTCTAGCCCACTGCTCTCTTCTTTTCCACAGTTCCTCTCTTGCTTCATCCCCCTCTTCTTTTTCAAGTTCAGAGTGTTTGGGAGGAGGAGCAGTGACTGTGGCAGTGGCTCTTAACAGCTGCTGAAATGCTACTAAGTTAAAAGGGGGACAGACTGGAATTTGGCACCTGGTCTTGGGTGCAGGAACTCCTTGAGACAGTACATGTTCCTCGTGTCACCACAAATATGATTGTTGACAACACCTGTGAGATCCTTATTTTTAAGGAATTGCAAGGATTTCTAGCATCTGTTGTATACTCCAAACAGCACTGACCTGCTTATACAAAGCGTGACCTATTATTCCGCTCACTGCAGAGACATTTGTCCCTTATCTAGTTCCAATGTGAATGTAATAAATATGGCATTGAGGTCACTGCTATGTGGGGCAGAGCACATGCAATCAGATAGGAAGCAAGAGGACGAGTGATGAGCAATTAATCAGTGTGTGGCGGTGGTTTCGTTCTTAGGAGACACAATTACTTTCTTGCCTGCCAGAGACACAAGTTGTTCGCAAGGCAGATTGTGACAGAAAATCAAGTGACAGATCAGAGTGGGTTGTGCAGCCGACATATCATAGCCTGGGAGAAAAGGAGAACGGCGAGAAATTGGAGGAAGGAAGAGGAACTGATGCCTTGATAGTGGCTGGTGGGCTGAGCTGGATGGCAGGCTGTGATTTGTTGTCTCCTTTATAAATCAGAACAACAAAATCACTAGTCTTCCACTCAGAAGCAGGCCAAAAATATCTGCAATTTCATATCACCGAAATCCTCTTAATGCCTTCATTCTCTGGTAGATCTTGGCTTGATTCCTTAAAAGAAAGGCACACATGAGCTCCTCCAAGTCCCACTTCTCCCTAATCCCCAATATGTGAAGGAAGATTAGTACTGCAATCGGGAAATCACTCTGCATATGCTCAGCAGTGCCCTTTCTTATTACTTCAGGGCTGAAACAAGGAGTCCTACTTACAGATGACAGGCAGAATATGACCTTTTCCGGATCACCAAGTTTAACCACTGCCCCAACAATGTTATTTTCAATGGAACACTCTGAATGTTCCAAGATAGTAAGAGGGGCTTCCCAACTTGGCTGGCCTACCAATGTTTCAGGATAAGAGCGCCAAATATTGGTGGAGTTGGCCCTGAATCCTGAAATCCCTAGGAGGAGGACAAAGCAAATGTGTGGAGGACAGGAGAGCAGTGGATGTGGGTGTTGGAGGAACAGAGGCTGGCACATCACCAAGTAAAAAGGGGCAGCATTTGGCACACTAACTCAGGCAGCAGGAGGCCTTGGTGTCTGAGTTAGTGTGCCAAATGAAGCCCCTTTTTACTTGGTGATGTGCCAGCACCAGTTCCTCCAACACCCTCCTCCACAGCTCTCCTGTCCTCCACACATTTCTTCATATTTAATGTAGCTCGGTGGTAGGTTCCATGCTTTGCCCACACATGGTCCCAGGTACAATTCCTGGCATCTCCAGGTAGGCTTGAGAAAGAGGCTTGGTGATGGATAATAAAATGGGATCAGGGGAAGGTGGCTCAACTCTTAGTACCAAAGTTGTTGGTTGTACCAGAGTACTTAGCTGCAGAGAAGCCAGCTGACTTGAATCAACTGAAACCAACCTACACCGTGAAGATAATACTGATGAAGTTGTTTCAATTTCTGCAGAACCCAGCTTTTCAATACAGTCTACTTTAAAGATGGACACATTCACAACAGGGCAGGAGATGGTCCTGTCTCAGAATTGGAAAGGGCAGGAATGCCCAATACTGTTCTCTGTGTGCATCATAAGTTACAAGCAGTTGAATGTGATTACTCCTCTCCTTAGGAGAAGACTTTCAACCATCTCCCCCAGAGTGTTGGTCTGGCCTCCTTACTATTAGCTTTTTAACCATTCAATTAAAAAAAAAATTCTGTTCCAGGAGGATTTTGTGGGTTAGTTTTGTTCGGTGATACTGGGTTTTTAAAAAAACTGTTTTTCCTTGCTTGGATACATCATCTGATATGTAATCCAATATGTATAAAATTAATCATTTTAATTATGATTATTGCCATTGTTTGGCAATGATCTTTGATCATTTTTTTTACTGGGTGTTTTATTTTTCACTTGATAATTTGGCTGATTCAAGGAGTAGGAAAGCAGGCTGTGAATGGTTGATTGATATTTGTAATTATCTGTTTTATTTGTAAAACGGATATTGTAATTACCCGTTTTAGCACTGGGTTCTCTCAGCTAGGGGCTGCATCAATCATGTTGGGCATTAGACCAAGGGCCCATGCCTATCCCAAGTCCCTACACATGACTTTTTTGTGGTAGCAGCCAGGAGCCAATGGTTGGCAACCTTCAGTCTTGAAAGACTATGGTATAAGCCTACAGCATCCGGTATTCCCAGGCGGTCTCCCATCCAAGTACTAACCAGGACTGACCCTGCTTAGCTTCCAAGATCAGATGAGATTGGGCATGTGCAGGGTAAGTTCATGAAGAGACACATATCAATACTGCGTTTGCCCTCATCTGAAAGTGGAAGCATTCTGCCAGAGATCCTGGCATAATTGCAGAGCCTTTGGGGAACATCTGATCAGCTCTGTTCTCAAACCAGTGCAACAGTAAGCTTAGTTAAGGCTAAAAACCACACAGTCATTGCTTGACTAAAAGCCTTCATGCCCCTTCCTCAGACACTTCCTCAATGGTATCCAGTTGCCCCACTTTCCCAGCCCACTATCCCACCTTGCGGTTCTCTGGAGCTGGATCTGCTTGGAGTGGCCATCCACAACAATACAATATGTAGCATGGGGTTCAACCAAATTGACTTCAGAAGAGCTAGCTAACCTGCAGAGGAGGAGAAAACAACACAGAACAGCTCAGTTTATGCACAATGAGGGTTCCCCCCTTTTTTTTAAATAATCAAGTTCCTTGAGCTGCACACTGAAGCATATTTACCTGGAAGTAAATTGCCAGAGACCTCAACACTCTGGTGTTGAGAAGGATGTGAGCAAGGTGTCTCTTTCCATGCCTCCTTCCTCCGCCATGGCTTCCTCATGAGGTAACTGCTTGAACCATTCACTAACAAGGCTATGTCATATCTCTGAAACTAGACATGATATGGCAAAATTGATACCATTTTTTGAATCAGTACCCCAACTTCATATTAAACCATTATCAATTTTGAAAAAGGTTTTGCTGACCGTCCGCTTGGCAGGCCTGTGTAGTGAATAGTCTTTCTCAATGCTCTCTTAATATTTAAATTCTCTGGATTGCCCATCCAATGCCATTAACTTTATTTATGGAGGTGCCTAAAAATGCAAAGTCCCCCCCCCGTTTCTGCCTGATACTGATGTAGTCTATATACTGTTTCTAAGCCTAGATTAACAATTGTTTATTTTCAACACTGATCTTTCCCATTTTCAATTTATGTTTTCCATCTATTTTTCCCAACCAGCTTCACCAAAACTGGATGTGTCTGTAATTATTGTTTGAATAAAATGGAGTCACATCTCTTTATAAATGTAATAAATATTCAAAATGTAGCAAATGTATGTGCTAAGTTATATGCAATGCATTTCATGTTCTTAGGGCTCAATCCTAAACCAGGGCAGCTGCCCTGGCAACTGCCATCATGCGAGTGCCTTAAAGCACTTCGCCCCCAGCAGTAAGGACAGTATGCTGGTGGTGAGGCCAATGCCAGTCTGCGCTGGGCCTCAGTGCTGGGAGGACGCGCTGCAGGACTTAAGAACATAAGAACAGCCCCACTGGATCAGGCCATAGGCCCATCTAGTCCAGCTTCCTGTATCTCACAGCGGCCCACCAAATGCACCAGGGAGCGCACCAGATAACAAGAGACCTGCAAGGCATTCTGGGAATTGTAGTTAAGAACATAAGGACAGCCCCACTGGATCAGGCCATAGGCCCATCTAGTCCAGCTTCCTGTATCTCACAGCGGCCCACCAAATGCCCCAGGGAGCACCCCAGATAACAAGAGACTTCATCCTGGTGCCCTCCCTTGCATCTGGCATTCTGACATAACCCATTTCTAAAATCAGGAGGTTGCACATACACATCATGGCTTGTAACCCGTAATGGATTTTTCCTCCAGAAACTCGTCCAATCCCCTTTTAAAGGCGTCCAGGCCAGTCGCCAGCACCACATCCTGTGGCAAGGAGTTCCACAGACCAACCACACGCTGAGTAAAGAAATATTTTCTTTTGTCTGTTCTAACTCTCCCAACACTCAATTTTAGTGGATGTCCCCTGGTTCTGGTGTTATGTGAGAGTGTAAAGAGCATCTCCCTATCCACTCTGTCCATCCCCTGAATAATTTTGTATGTCTCAATCATGTCCCCCTCAGGCGTCTCTTTTCTAGGCCGAAGAAGCCCAAACGTCATAGCCTTTCCTCATAAGGAAGGTGCCCCAGCCCCGTAATCAGCTTAGTCGCTCTCTTTTGCACCTTTTCCATTTCCACTATGTCTTTTTTGAGATGTGGCGACCAGAACTGGACACAATACTCCAGGTGTGGCCTTACCATAGATTTGTACAACGGCATTATAATATTAGCAGTTGGAGTGCTGGCCAGTAAGTTGCCCCACTGGGCAATGGGGAGGCGTTTTGGGGTGGGGCAGTGGAGAGGGGGCAGAACTGGGTGGAGGGAGGGAGGATCAGACCCAGGAGGGGGGTAGAGACAGCAGCAGAGTCTGCCACTGAATCCAATGCCCCCTCCCGAGCTACTCTACCCGACATGAGCCTATTCGGTTCTGTGCCTGCTAAATAGCAGGCACGGATCCAAGAAGACCCGTTGCCAGCTATGGAGCTCAACAAGAGTAAGGGAACAAATGTTCCCTTACCCTGAGGAAACTCCGGTGGCTGCCCCAGTCCCACAGGATACAGCAACGGCCATTTTGGTGTTGCTGTACCGCTGGGCACCACTGAGGCGTAGGATTGGGTTTCCCGTCTGAAATCCTGTAACACTTACTTGGGAATAGGCCCCTTTGAAAGCAGTAGGATTTATATGCACAGGATTGGGCTGTTACAGTAGTAAAGTAAGTTTAGGAAGTAAGAAATACATTCCCCCCCCCCCCCACACACACACACTAAAATGTGTAGGAGTTTTAAATATCTGTCTTTCAAATAGATTACTATAGGAAAATCCTTTGGATAGTCAGTGGGTTAAGGCCTTGCCAAAGTGCATAAATACTGTACAATCATCTGGGAAGTGTTTAGAGTACAGAGGTTGGATAGTTTCATCACAAGGGGAACTGTGAGGCCCAGTGGTAAACTACTGCAGATGTTTACAAATCTCCTGTCATCAAGCTATACACTCATATCAAGTTAATACAATCCAATTGTGATACAAGCACAAAGTAAGAACTAATACATGACTCAAACAAGTGAGCCCAGGACAATCAGTGAATCCATGGCAAAGAACTCAAAACTCACTCAAAGCAGATAACTCAAGGAAGTTAGCCAAGCTGCATTCTTCAAATCCAAAAAATCCATGGCGAGAACTCAAACCCATGCAAGGCAGATCACTCAAAACCAGGAAGTATCAAGCTGCAGATCTTCCAGGAGAATGAGAGAAACAGATTGGCTGTGATCTACCTTTTCCTCCACTGCTGCTGCTGTGAGAAATTGTGACAGTAGGGAAGGAGGAGACAGCAGTGGATCACCATGATCCTGTCCAGTCACTCCCAGTTGGAACAAGATCGTGCCACCACTGTTTCTGCACTGCCAGTGCCCACAATCCAACAGGCTGGGTGGGAGCATGCTGGGAGCAGAAGAGGACTATTTTGGAGGGGGAGGCAGGCAGGAACTGGATTAGGAGGAGGCGGTGGTAGTGGAAGCAGTTTGGGTGCTTAAAAAGAAGGGGGCAGAACATTCAGGTCTTGCTTTGGCCTGGGGCAGGCCTGCTCCTGGGGACCACTGAAGATGCTCAGTTCGTATTTAACTGTGGATTTCTTCCTTTCTTTTTCTTTTCAGTTTTCAAATGCTGTACATTTCTATACCTAAGCCCTTGA
This sequence comes from Tiliqua scincoides, assembly GCF_035046505.1. Lineage (NCBI taxonomy): Eukaryota > Metazoa > Chordata > Lepidosauria > Squamata > Scincidae > Tiliqua > Tiliqua scincoides. Next base: position 40,642,923 of record NC_089828.1, on the reverse strand, counting down.
GTAGTTGTGGGTTCCCCTGTCTTCCATGCAAACAGATAGGTATTCAGCCACCTGAGTTTGCTGTTAGCAGACACTGTTAGCTTTTCAACTTCTGCTTTTGTTCTGTAGGTGCTACCACTGCAACCAGAAACAGCTGGTGCATAGTGGATACTGAATTAGTGGATACTGAATCATTGAGCCTATGGGAAAAATGGGGTTAAGTATGGGACACTTTTCCCCATACGCTCTATGAACTTTATGAACCTGAATCTTAAGTTGAAGTCTATGGGGCTGGGTGACAGTGAGGGCTTATCAATGTCTCCAACATCTGCTTCCTCCTCCTTGCTGGCTATCCCTCAATTCGTTGAAGGTTGCTGGCCCAACAACAAAGCCTCAATGTTCAGCAGTTGGGAAGAGGTTGCTTCACTCACCCTTCCCCTCCACCTGTCTCTTGGCTCCTTCCCTGGGTTTGTCCCAGCCCCAGAGCAGCCCTTCCAGAGATAGCCTTCCAGAGATCTCTCATCATTAGCATCATTGCCAGGGTTGTGAAGGTTCAGCTGGAGTCCTTGAACCCTGAGATGCTGCCCAAAATACTGGGGCAAGTCTGGAAGCAGTTTGATGATTCTCCATGGGCCAATTCCAATGCCCATTCGATGTGGATAACTGATCCAATCCCAACAGCTTTCTAAAAAAATGAGGAGTAATTGGCTGGACATGATTACCACAACCCCCCCCCCCCACACACACATACATCAGCTGTATACTGTATAGTTGTCTCTTTCTCTCCCCCCTGCATGGTGCTGACACTGCCTTCTGCTCATGAAGAGGCCACTATCTCTTCTCCTCCTGCAACCTTTCTCACCCCTGCCTGCCTGCCTGCTCATAGCTAAGCTGTGCCCCCTGCCCCAAGTACACCAGTGTAGTAAGGAGAACATAGTCACAGATAATGAGATTAGGTGGCAATTCTGCCCTCACAGATAAGCAAATTCACAGATCACAAATTTGCATATGAAGGGAAGTGACTGTACCATGGTGATGAGGACAACCCTGGATTTCAGTCCTCTCCCTTGTGCTTCTCCCTCCTCTTCCTCCATTTTCCTTTGGGCTTAGTGGGGACCAGCCCCTCAAGACTCCTCTCTGATCCTCCTGCTGTGATCTTCCAATGAGCCCACTGAATAAAAGTGTCACTCGTGAAACCATCGGCTGTGTTATTCGTGCAGCTTAATTGCTTTCAAAGTGACATCCGAGGCTTTTGGAGAAGCGAGTTTTTGGCCTTTGGGTTTGTTATTGACAGGCTCTTGATAGTCTCCTTTGTTGAAGGGTAATTTTGTCCTTTCTAGTCTACAATTTTCTACTTTTTTTTCCAAAAAAGAAAATAACCCTTTTGGGGAGAGAAAGAAGAGAGAGTAATTTTAAAATAGAGCAACCGTTGGTGAATGAGCAATCACTGGCCTCGCTTCTGGGAGCTGGCAGCATTTTTTTAGGGGTGGCCAAAACCAGGGATTTGGGAGCCCCCAGTTAGGGTATCCTCAATGGGCCCCCAAGAATGGGCATGTGGACATTCCTGTCATCTCCAATTGTGTTGGGTGCTCCACACATACAAGCGGAAATGCTGCTTTCCATTGACTCAGATGATCCATGTTATTGCAGTAGTGCCTTGAATGAGTGGAAGTGACTCACTAAGGTTATTTTTTTTTAAATTAAATTTTATCCTGCTTTTTCTTGTTAAACAGACTGAAGGGCTCAGGGATCTTTCCCAGTCCTGCCTTGAGAGGCAAAGATTTGAATTCAGGACCTTCTACATACAAAGCAGGTACTCTCCCATTGACAATTAAGACATTTAAAAAATCATGAAACAATCTTGGTTCAGGACTGCTAAAGCTGGAAAGATCTTTCAGGCACAAAATAAACCATTTGTTTCTGGGGCAAACAACCAGGAAAGGCTCTTGCTTTCATGGTCTGTTTTGAAGATTTACCAGAGAGATCTGGCTTCCCACAGTTGGAAACAGGAAGCTAGAACTGAGGGATTTTTGGTCCGATCCTGGGGGGCTTGCATCCTTATGAGTAGGGCCTGATTTGGGTTGGGTTTGCTTCAGAGGTGTGGGAAATGGCACTTTATATATGCTCACAATGATTCTCCTCTTCTTTCACATATTCCAGAGCCAAGAGCAGAGAATGGAATTACTGGCCAGCCTTAAACCTCCTGTTCTTGGGCAAGGTGATCAAGTGGGTAGTGGTGTCCCAACCCCAGAGATTTCTGGGTGAAGTCGATTTTCTGCACGTTTTTCAATCTGGCTTCAGACCTGGTTTTGAGATGGAAACAGACTTGGTCACCTTGATGGATGATTTATGCTGGGGAGTAGATGGGGGATGGTGTGGTGTCTCTCTTGGACTTGTTGGAGCTCTGAGTGATCTTTGACACCATCAACCACGACATTTCTGCTTCCAGATTTATTTATTTGATTTGATTTGTATTCCGCCTTTGTCCCCGAAGGGCACCCAAGGTGGCTTTCAGATCTCAGAAAGGGAGCTTGGGGGTCTCTTGCTCAGAATCCTGTGCTTCAGCGTGTGGCATACTGCAGGGATCCATCCTGTTCAACATCCACATGCATCTGCTGGTTGGCCAGATGGTGATGGCCAGGATGGTCTTTGACTGACTGACGCACCAGCTGAAGTCAGTCGTACCAGAGTTAACCAGATCTTCCTGAGTCAATCAGGGTCCACCAGATAAACCACTGACTATACTGGTGACATCAAGAGATCATTATTGCAATGCACTCTATGTGGGGCTGCCTTCGAAGAGTGTCTAGCATTGCGACTGGTGCAGAATGTGGTGGCCAGTGTGGGAGATTGAAGAGTTGACTCCATTGGCCCGCCGTTCCTACTGCTGCCATTTTGGTTGCCAAACAGTTTGCTTCTAGGTGCAAGTCAAAGTGCTGGTTTTGACCTATACAGCCCATAGCAGCTCAGGGCCAGAGTATCTGAGGGACTGCTTTCTCCATATAAGATGGCTTGCCCCCCTTGATATCACCTGAGGGGCTCTTCTTTAGGTGCTACTGCTGGCCAAAGTTAGACTGGCTGTGACCAGAGCCAGGGCTTTTGCTGTGGCCGTACCACTATTATGGCAAACTCTCCCCTTGGAACGAATTTCGCCCTACCTGACTCGTGGCTGAGTGTTAAGACTGGCTGATCTCACCTTGTGATGTGTTAATTTGTGACTGGAGCTTGCTTTATACTGTTGTTCATATTGCTTTTTGCTTTGCTGTTTGGGATTGTGTGATTTTGTTTGTTCCAGACTTCTGTTCAGTGTTTTTCTTAAAAGGCTGCTCGAATTCCACTGTTAGGTTATGGTATGCTGCTCTTATGCTGTTTATTTGCTGCTTTCATGGTGGTCCTATATTTTGTATTTTATACTATTTTGTATTGTTAGTCCTGCTGGACCTCTCAGCGGCCTTTGACACTATTGACCATAGTGTCCTTCTGGGTCAGTTGACTGAGTTGGGGCTTGGTGGCACTGTCCTGCAGTGGTTCTGCTCCTTCCTGGCTGACAGATCCCAGAAGGTGGTGTTGGGGGATGCTTGCTTGGCATCCTGGCCTCTTAGGTGTGGGGTGCTGCAAGGCTCCATTCTGTCCCCATGCTATTTAACATCTACATGAAGCCACTGGGAGATGTCATCTGGAGGTTCGGGTTTTTTTTTTTTTTTGCAACCTTCAGTCTCGAAAGACTATGGTATCGCGCTCTGAAAGGTGGTTCTAGAACAGCGTCTAATGTGGCTGAAAAGGCCAATTCAGGAGTGACAATCCCTTCCACACTGGGAGCAAGTGCAGTCTGTCCCTGGTCTGTCTCCCTGGCTATGGGCCTTCCTTCTTTGCCTCTTTGCCTCAGACTGTTGGCCAAGTGTCTCTTCAAACTGGGAAAGGCCATGCTGCACAGCCTGCCTCCAAGCAGGCCGCTCAGAGGCCAGGGTTTCCCACTTGTTGAGGTCCACTCCTAAGGCCTTCAGATCCCTCTTGCAGATGTCCTTGTATCGCAGCTGTGGTCTACCTGTAGGGTGCTTTCCTTGCACGATTTCTCCATAGAGGAGATCCTTTGGGATCCGGCCATCATCCATTCTCACAACATGACCGAGCCAACGCAGGCGTCTCTGTTTCAGCAGTGCATACATGCTAGGGATTCCAGCATGTTCCAGGACTGTGTTGTTTGGAACTTTGTCCTGCCAGGTGATGCCGAGGATGCGTCGGAGGCAGCGCATGTGGAAAGCGTTCAGTTTCCTCTCCTGTTGTGAGCGAAGAGTCCATGACTCGCTGCAGTACAGAAGTGTACTCAGGACGTGTACTCTGTATGTGTACGTGTACAGAAGTGTACTCTGTAGACCTGGATCTTGGTATGTTCCGTCAGCTTCTTGTTGGACCAGACTCTCTTTGACGTTCGGGGTAGGGTGCCATCAATATGCTGATGACACCCAGCTCTTTCTCTCCTTTCCTCCTGATTCCAAGGAGGCAGTCAAAGTTCTGGGCCGCTGTCTGGAGGCTGTTGGGAGCTGGATGTGGGCGAACAAGCTGAAATTGAATCCTGATAAGGCAGAGGTTCTCCTGGTCCAGAAGTCCAAGACTTGGGTATTGGACTACCGTCCTGCTCTGAATGGGCTTGCACTCCCACAGCTTGGGGGTGATCCTGGATCCGCAGCTGCTCCTGGATTCCCAGGTGGCGGCTGTGGCCAGGGGAGCCTTTGCTCAGCTTTGGCTGATTCGCCAGCTGTGACCATACCTGAGTCGTTCAGACCTGCCCATGGTGACCCTAGTGACATCCAGATTAGACTCTGCAACGCGCTCTACGTGGGGCTGCCTCTGAAGACGATCTGGAATCTACAATTAGTGCAGAATGCGGCCGTCTGTGTGGTTGCTGGGGCTCATCAGTTCGACTTAGTCAGGCTGCTGCTTCAGTGGCTACACTGGCTGCCAGTTTGTTTCCGGGCTGAATTCAAAGTGCTAGTTTAAAGAATTTTAAAGCCCTATACGGCTCAGGTCCAGGGTATTTGAGGGACCGCCTCCTTCCATACAATCCGACCCCTCCTCTCAGGTCATCAGAGGGGGCCCTTCTGACTGTGCCGCCACCAGTGGAGGTGAGGGGGATGGCGGCAGGAAAGAGGGCCTTCTCGGTGGGGGCTCCCTGTCTGTAGAACTCCCTCCCCCTGGAACTGAGAACAGCTCCCTCTTTAAAGTCTTTTCGGCAGGGCCTTAAGACCTTTTTATTTAAAGAAGCCTTTTAATGCTCACACAAGGGGGCATGGCTTTTATCATTTTTTAATTTTTATTTATTTATTTATTTTAATTTTGGGTTCCAAGTTTTATTGTGTTTTATTGTTTTTAAATGTTTTATTTTTATACATATCTATATATTTTATGTTTTTATATGATTTCTTTTGTAAGCCGCCTTGAGTGCCCTTTACTGGGACAGAAAGGTGGGATATAAATTCTATAAACAAACAAACAAACAAACCAATATTGTATACAACCCCAGGCACCTCGTTTGCAAGGGGAGAGGCAGGATAAATAAATGAATAGATGTCATCCCTTGAACATGGACCATCTCCCTCTCTCTTCCTTGAAATTCCTTCTTAAAGCCCATCTTCTTCACACAGCTAATCTTGTCCCTTGAACAGTAGCAAAGCTACAGGGGACGATGTGGTAAGTATTGCAGGTGCAGCAACATGCCTTGTAAGCGGCCCCTCCCACTCACCCTCAGAGCCATTCTGGGAAGTGAGAGCAACAAATGGCTCCAATGGTGAGCGGAGGGGCTGCTTGCATGGTGTGTTGCAAAGCCTGCAATGCTTATTGCACTGCCCCCTGTAGCTATCCTACTGCCCCGAATCCTCTTTCCCAGTTGTAGATGACTTTGCCGCATTCAATCGTCCTTCCCAGCCCTCATCTCTCTTCATCCTTGCCCCTGTCGTTTACCACCATTGTTTTAGATTGTACTCCTTTCACCAGTAAGTTGGGGAGTTTGTTGGCCCATTTGAAATAGCATACACACTGCTGGTGCTTAATGTGTGAATAAATATAATTAATAAATACAATACAATACAATACAATAAATGAATAAATGAATGAATAAATGCAATTGCTGCTGCCGTTGCTGCTGCTAATAATAATAGGGGAGCATGCACAGGGTATGGGGCTCATGGGAGGAGTTTAATCATGTTATTAGTATTAATATCAGTGTTATTTTGCCATCTTGTACATGGTGTTTTACAAGAAATTTACAACAAAGGAGATAATAGAGGGAGTCCCTCCCCATCCAGGTTATCCATGAGAACACAGCATTTCTGGTCAGACACCCCCCAAAAAACCTTGGCTGGTTGGCAACCTGACCAACAATGGAAGCACAACCTGGAGGCAAGACACTTTATCACCTGTAACTAATGGGTTACAAACTGCTCCTTATTTTCCTGAAAGATGAATGCGATTGTGCAAATGGTCTGGTGCACTGCTATGCAATGAATATACAGTATATACTTTTTTTTTCTTTTTTCTTTTTTCCTTTTGCCCTCATTGGTTAACAGCATGTCTGCATCAGGCTATTACCTCCTCTCGCTTTCCACCCCAGAAACAGACTGGATTTCATTCCCCTCTGAAACAATGTGCTTCCGTGATTTAATGATGCCCAGCTGGGTCGCTGTGCTTCAGGGCTGGTGGAGAGCATTTTTAAAATCAAGATTCTTCTCTCCTAGTGGACGTGTGTCCACCAAGCCAGTCCCTGTATAATGGAAGCTGGTGCTGCATCATAACTATTGAATTAAGATTCTGTCTCTAGGAGTCCAAGGAAGTTCCACTGAGATTCTTTGGAAGTAATCAGTACCACTGGCTTCCTAGGCTGTTTGTTAAGCTCTGGAGAAGCAACAGAGTTCAGGTCCCAAAAGAGGTGCCTAGCTTCCAGCAAAAAGGTTAAAAATCTAAGGCTTGGAGGTTTTCACCCAGCTGCCTGTCTCCCTGTGCATATGTGAAATCTGGTATTGGGTTCAGAGCTCTGAGAACCACAAGTGCTATTTCAGAAAAAAAGAAACTTAAGTTTCTAGTTCTTATGGATATGAAACTGAGCTTGGAATCATTACATCTGTGGGAATCTAAAGAAACTAGAGTTGCTGGACGGACAGCCTTCCAGTACTTTCTAATACCATAGCACAGTGATCATAGCACTGACCTATACCATAGCATATTCCTATACTGACCTATACCATATTCTAATATTCTAATATTCATATACCATAGCACTGACCTATACCATATTCTAATACCATAGCACTGACCATAGCACAGTGATCAAGCATATGCTTTGCTTGCAGAAGGTTCAATTCCTGGCATTTTGTTCTGCAAAGAGAATCTCATGATAGCAGAACCTGAAAATTTGGAGGGCAGGCTGCCAGAACAGACTGCACGGAGCTAGTTTTACAATGTGATCCATTCACACATTCAACTGCTGCTAGTCCTCAAAGGCAAGTTCAAACTTTCTACTTATGTCCTCAGTGCTACACACAGAGTTTAACTAGTGCAGAATGTTTTGTGTTGCCTTATACAGAGTCAGATCATTGGTCTATCTATATCAATGTTATCTATACTGACAGGCAGTGACTCTCTAGAGCAGAGGTGGCCAACCCGCAGCACAGCACGTGCCACTTTTTATATAGAGAATCTCGAACGTGCCACTGTACCTTAACGTCACATTTAGCAATTACCACACTAGCTAATACTGTAGACCCTTCAAATTCATCAGTAGTATATCTCAGAGACAGAGCAAGAAACACAGGAGTTCTGTTGCCTATTTGGGCCTTTCCAAAGACACCTGGCTGACTGCTGATAAGGCCAGAAAGGCAGTCTGCATGGACTTTTGGTCCACCCTGAAGGACTCTTTTTCTAAGATCCACATAAGGTGCATTCGTTGCCCTTCTGCACAGCACAGCTTCCCTCTGCCTGTTCAGCTTGTCCTCAGAGATTATCTTAGCCAGGATCTCTTTGTGAATATTTTCCTGAAGATGGTATCACCACCCAGATGGGACATCTGGACAATGCTGATCTCATTGGTCGTCTCTGTGCTGCCCTGCTGGGCCCCTGTTGTCTTCTACAGTCCACCCCTTGCCACTTCAGAGATCCACCAATACTAGACTTCTTGGGTAAGTGAGTGATCTGCCAGTTAGCAGAATGCAGCTCATTATCATCCACCCTATTGGCTTTCTCCCCTGTCCATCATTCTTTTCTTGCCTTTCTCCCCATTTTCCAACAGAGCAAATCAAGCAGAATGGGTATGGCTGCCCACTGCAGCTTTAGAAAGTTGGGGGTATGCTGTGTAAGGGTTAACAAAGAATCAAGCACATGGCTGCAGAATTTTCTTTGTTACTGTTTAAATTTTTTCCCCTCAAAAATATAAGGCAACTTTGTGTGTGCCACTTAGAAAGTGCACATGTGCCGCAGACTGGCAACCCCTGCTCTAGAGTTTCAGGAGTGTTTTGCAGCTCTGATTTGATATGGGGTCCTTTTGTGTTCAAAGCACTTCCTCTCTCTCTCTCTCTCTCTCTCTCTCTCTCTCTCTGAGTTATGGATGCTCCTGATGAACACATGAAACTGTCTTGCAAATGATGTAAGGTTTTCAAATGATGGCTTTCCTTTATGTGGCACCTGTGTGCCATGGCGCAAGATTTATGACAGCCTATTGCTGTATCCTCAGGCAGTTTTCAAGGAAAGGGAGCTCTTCCTCAGCCCTCATACCCAAGACCCTTTTCACAAAAGAGAATCCCAGGGATAGAATCTGGGATGCATGCAAACCAAAGTCACAGATCCTGTTGGATTTTTGACTAGATGTTAGATGCATACTGTTGAGTATGCTTGCATGTGTGGGTATGTGAACCAAAGCAATACGGCTGCAGCAGTTTGGTTTATTGTTTGAGATTCTCCTGCTACAAGCAAGACTGAGGCCTGGAGTACAGCTCTCCCTTTGAACTTTGAAATGGCTTTTGGCTCCCAGGAAAAGCCTTCACATTCTGTAATAAATATCAGTGGTTATAGCAGGGATGACCAAACTGCAGCTTGTGAGTCACATATGGCTCTTTGAACGTGTGGCTCACTGAAATATGTTGGCTTAGCTCCTTTTTGCATTAATATTAAAGGTAAATTATTATTAACTTATAAGTAAATTATAATTATTTACCAGGTTTAATTTCTTTTAATTTCAGAAGGAAAAAAAAGAACTTTTAGGGTAAAAGAAAATAATTTTAATTTTTTTCTCACATCAGAAAAAAATGCAACTTTTCAACTCCATGAAAATCTATTAAATTTTGCCAAAAACAGGAAAAAAGGTCAAAGTATTGAAAGTTATATCACAAATAATTTTTAATATTGATATTATTATGGTGGGAGGGGCCAACAAAGGCACAAGTGCGGAGGCCCACCAAAGTTATAATGCAATCATGGCTTCCACTGCCAAAAGTGTGAGTCAGGGCAGAGAAGATGGTGAATGTGGAATACGAAAGAAGGAAATGTGGACACAGAGGGAAGGGTGGCTAAGGGCCCAATCCTGTCCAATTTTCCAGTGCCGGTGCAGCAGTGCCAATGGGGTGTGCACTGCTTCCTGTGGTGGGGAGGCAGTCATGGAGGTCTCCTTAAGGTAAGGGAATGTTTGTTTTATTATCTTGGGGCTGCATTGTGGTTGCACCAGTGCTGGAAAGTTGGATAGGATTGGGCCCAAAGACATGTAGTGCGCAATTATAATGATACACATTTGTATGTAACTTTTCCGACTGTACTAAGTGCTTCATGTGTATCATCTTAGTGAAATCCTGACAACAATCCTTCTGATGGAAAAGACTGAGGTGGAGGGAGGGGGGGTTGTGCAAGACCATCTAGTGCATTTATGGCCATTATGAGATTCAACTGGGAACATTCTGATTCACAGCTCCAGTAGGGTAGCTACAGGGGGGCAGCGCAGTAAGTACTGCAGGTGTCACAAAATGTCATGAAAGCAGCCCCTTCCACTTGCTGTCAGAGTCATTCCGGGCAGCGATGGCAATGCACAGAAGATGCCAAATGACATCTCCTATGTATTGCTGTTGCTGCCTGGAATGTCTCTGATGGAGAATGGGAGGGGCCACTTACACAGCATGTTGTGGCACTTGCAGTACTTACTGTACTGCCCCCCTATAGCTATACTACTGCATAGCTTCATGTGCATGTAGGGGAGTTTTTCCTATAGCCCATCATTGGCGTGTATGTTGTGGGATTTAGGGTGCAATCCAAACCCACTTTCCATAATGGCAATGCAGCTCTGACCTAAGGGAACAAACTGCCTAATCTTGAGGAGGCCTCCATGACTGCCCCCCAACTACAGGATGCAGTACATGCCCCACTGGCACAGCTAAGCCAATGTTGGAAAGTTGGTTAGGATTATGCTCTTTGAAAGTTACCAACTAACACATTGACTCCAGGCCTCTAGTAACCACAACTAATTCTTCTGGCAAATAAAATCAAAGCTTTGAAGGGCCCCCCAAAGCTGACACAACTGCACCTAACAGAAGCTGATCTCTCTAAGTAGTATTGCTTTACTAACACCCTAATCCTAAATAGGCTTACATCAGATTAAGGTTGAGTTCAGTAGGATTTATGTATAAGAAGGTGTACACAACCCTGTGACCTGAACCTCTGTTAATGACAGACACACTAGCAAATCAACCTGAGAAGTTTCTGCTGGAGATGGAACAAAAGTGTACATTGATTCAACATTTGGCAAACATTTTAGAAGTCAGTGTGCAATTTTTTGATATAGCAAAAATGCCACCTTTTAAATGTACGTGCCAGTTCAAAGCAGTCTGTCACACTGGTGTGTGACCAAAAAACCAGGCTAGGGCTATGTTGGCAAGTGCTGAGAAAAACATGCTGAGAAAAAAAATTGCTAAGAAAACCAGCCGTGTTTCTCAATGGATGGGGTCAGCAGGGTTCCGGCTGAGCCCCCACCCCAGTGGTGTCTCCACCTTTATGTTTCCCCATATCATTGAATAGTTATCAGATACTCCTGTGAGAAAAAGAACAGCACTGCACCTTGGGCCATGCTGACCGGAAGGGAAAGACTTGCCCTCCGTTATTGGAACTAGGTGGCCAAACTCTCACAGATGAAGGTCCTTCATTGAGTGGCAATGTCTCTCTCTTTGCATGGAGACACATGGCATCCTAAGGTCATTGCACTATGGTACTAAAATCCTCCACACACATAATGATGGGGATTTTGCTAGTAAGTAATAAATATATCTGTTGCAGGTATTGTAATTCCTTGTTATCTGGGGAGGCTTTCAGCATGCATGGTGAAGCTCATAAGGGGTTGCTGGTTCATTGCTAACACTTTATCAATTTACATTTGTTTTAAGTGGATGTTTCATGTATTTATTTTTCCTTTAATTTAGCAGCAACCACACTTTTGGCAATTGACCAAGGTAGGAACTAAGGAAAGAAGGAAGAAAATAACTAAGTCTGACTATTAGCGTAGCACTGTTAACACAAAAAGAAACTACTATCCAAAATATTACCACAGACATGAAGAATTGTAAGGCCGTGCTCCACCATAGAAATACCTAGAAGTGTTTCCAGTGAGTAAGATAGGTTTCCACCCTAAGCCAGTGGTTCTCAAACATTGAGGGAGCTTTACTCCTTCAGTAAGTTCTTGCGGAGGAGGGGCTAGGGTAGCGACATGATCCCCAGGATTGCGTTACTAAGGGGGGCGAGGGGGGTGCTTTGCACTTACTTTAAGAAAGCAGGGCTGCAGCAGGCTGCAGGAAGTGCGGGAAGCCCTGCACAGCCCTGCAGAGAGATCCCCGAGGCTTGGAACGTTAGCTAAAAGTGGGCGCAAAGCACCTCCTGCAAAACCGAAGTGCTTTTTGCCCACTTTTAATGAAAGTTCCAAGCCTTGGGGAGCGCTGTGCAAAGCTGCCTGTACCTCCTGTAGCCTGCTGCAGTCCTGCCTTTTGAAAGTAAGTGCAAATCACCCCCCTCCCTCCCCTTCCCCCGCCCCTTAAAGGGACGGGGAAGTGTTACACGAACTGGTGGGTCAGGACCCACCAGTTTGAGAACCACTGCCCTAAGCCTTACTGAACACAATGGGCTTACTTGTGAGTAAGGTAAATCACACTGTTTTCAAACACCACTGCGCATGCCTAAGCTGTCATAGTTGAGCCATTTCTCAACGTTTTAGCTCAAATAGCCAAGAAGCAGAATTTAGACTAGGCTATACAAGTGAGAAGGAAGGGCTGTGTATACTCAGTGGATGGATTCATGGAGTTAGCCTCAATTTCTGTCATGTCCTCACCACATTATTTTCTCCCATATGTAGGTAGGTAAACCTACATGATAGTTCTGTAGATTCCATCACATTCTGGTATGATGAGAAACAAAGCCCCCAAAAGTGTTCCTTGAAAGAGGAAAGTTAAAAAAACAGCTGCTCTGTTGTAGAGAAAAAAAATTAAAAATGAAACTTTCTTTTAAAAAGCAGCTTTTTAAAATTACCTCTTCCCTTAAGTGTACTATATCCTCTCCTTCTCTGCCATAGCCTCTCCCTTTCAGTGTACATATCTCAAGAGCTCTGATATTCTTTTTGGTGCCACCACCAAAACTATCCTTTTCTATACTTTCCGCCTGCCTCATCTCTGAGTCTAGTGGCACTCAGAGAAAGGTCTCAGAAGATGACATTGAACAAGAGTTGTTGAATAAGTTCATATGGGAGCTGACTTTGGGCCCAATCCTATCCAACTTTCCAGCTCCAGCGCAGCTGCAATACAACCCCAAGATAAGAGAACAAATGTTTCCATACCATGAGGAGGCCTCTATGACTGCCTCCCCACGACAGGATGCAGTGCATACCCCATTGGCATGGTTGCACCAGCACTGTAAAATTGGATAGGATTGGGCCTTATAAGGTTGTCAGCTTAGACTGAAGTTATTTCTGGAATTTTTTTCTCCCAGCATGATGTAATGTTGGACATTTCTATAGACCCTGTTAAAATCTACAGGATAGCTTGCAGGAGTCACCTGGAGATTGATACCATTTCCTGGAGACTCCATGCCAAACTTCAAGGGTTGGCAACTCTACTGGTATATGCTCTTCTATTCCTATACTGCACACTCCCATTCAATTTGCAGTTGGTTCTTGTCTTTAGAAAGTGCTTAAAGTTTCTTCTGCTGTAACAGTTTTTGATTTGGATGCATTTGATTTCTGGTAGTTTATAGGTCTTCAGCAGGTGAGTTGGGACCCAGAAGTAGGTTGCAAGCTTATCTCTGGTGGATTATGACAAGGTCGCTGCTGCCATTGGTTTGAGACTCAGTTTTACTTTGCCAATGAATGCATAGACTCCTGAAGGTGGGTCCCCTGTTACCAGGTTGACCAGATACAATAGAGGACAGAGTGCCTGTACTTTTAACTGCTGTATAGAAGGGGGAATTTTAGCAGGCACAACTTTTTAAACCCTTCCATGTTGAGGTTCACCTGCCAAAATTCCCTCTTCTATACAGTGGTTAAAGGTACAGGCACTCTGTCCTCCATTGTATCTGGTCATCCTGCCTGTTGCAGGTTGAAGGTTGAGCTATGCTGCAATCCTATCCACACTTACCAGAGAGTAAGCCCCACTGGCGATAATGGGGCTTACATCTGAGTACACAGGCATAAACTTGGGCTCTAAGGTCCCAGCTGTTGAAAAGCTGAAGACCACTATAATAGTAGTCATTGGATCCATTTAAGTGTAGCTTTATTTGTTGGTTTAACTATGATTTTTTAAAATTAGTTTTGTATATTTTACAAAATATACAAATTTATGAATAAATAAATTCAGATACCTGTACCAGCATCTCCTGTATGAGAAATGTGATGTAGTTTAGGACCACTGAGTTATATCCTAAGAAAGCTAGTAACGACTATAGTGAACATTCCTAATTTTCCCAGTGTTCACCTGATTTGACCTGCTTATCACCTAAATAGGCTCCTCTATTGGATCAGCATCCTGAGCAGCTGCTGAGTCATTTCAAAGTAGCAGCCATTTTCCCTTTGTTGCTGCTGTTGCTGACCTTCTCCTGCATCCTGAACTAATCAGTCAACGAAGAACTTGGTTTTGAGCTGACTCATTGGACTGTGAAGTCTACTTGATCCCCCAGAGCAGGAAAGTCAGTGGGCTTTAGTGAACCAAAGTAACCAATCCAACAGGTAAAACCTGGGTGACACACAGAGGTTAAATATAGCAGGGTAATGAAACTTCCACTGAGCATTTTTCCTGGTTTCTCTTTTGGTGTTTGGGATGAGGTGATGAGGGTTGCCCCCACACTCTGGTCTGATGGAAGTGGAGGACAAAAATATAATAATTTGCATCTGAATAGCACTTTCAACTGTTTGATGCACTTCACATGTGTTGTCTTGATAAAGGTCACCAAATGAGGTCACGGCCCAAGTGAGATTATAACTGGCGTCACTATTATAACTCTTGGTCACTATGCAACATCAGCTCTCTAAGAAGATGGAGAGAGAGGGAGGGAAGAAGAGATGAAAAGAGAAGGACTGGAAAACATAGGCAAGAAAACATACATCTTCAAGAAAGAAATACAGGTTAAGACTAATTATTCACTTGGGTTGTTCCAAGCACTCAGGTGGATGGCAAAAAACAAACAAAAACAAAAACTATAGCAAATCAATTTAAAAAAACAAAGTTTCTTTGCTCTGGTGATTTAAAAACAGCCTTGCTGACCTTTTGACTCTAAGATAAGAGTCATTAAGAAAACAATCCATCAATCAGTCCTCCTCCAAGCAGCTTCACTCAGCCCCTCCCTTCACCAATGCAAAATGATCACCTTTCTTTCACTGCTCAGGGGAAAGGGAGGGGTCCGCTGGAGAGAGAAGGATTGATGGATTGTCAACCAGCTGCCCCCCCCCTCATTAACAAGACTATTTTTAAAGGACTGTTCAGTTTTTTAAACTCTTTTGAAGAGTTTTTTAAACTGATTTTAAAGGGGTGTATTTTCCCATTCTCCAGGGATCAGCACATTCCTTCTCATTTGCAGGGGCCATTTGTGTTGAGGCAAATCTGTGTATAAATAGGCTGGACCTGTAGTGAGATTGAGAGAAATACATAAGATGACATGTAGGATGAAGGAGGTGGTGGGCCCTGAATCTTGAAGGACTGAAGACCACAGCCAAGGCACAAACCGCTGTTGAAAGTCTGCTCTGTTTCAAAAGCAACTTGTGCAATGTAGCATAGTGGTGTTTCTCAATCAGCAGCCTGCAGTCCCCTTGGATGCATAGTTCTTTGGATCCCAGCAAGTTCAGCTTCAGCATATGGGAGGTTTCTGAAGAAGAGATCATGATTGGAATGTGGTAAGTAGTCAGTGTGGGCCTGATAGAACACACTGGAGTCCTCTGGCTAGGTAGCTTATGTGAGTGAGTCATGCTACACATTGAACACCCATTCTAGCCTTGAGGTTGTATACCAATTATATACACATTTGCCATGCCAACTGTTCATTTCAACAGAGGGCAACAAGGCACCTTGTTAAGACTGGGGGTTTATCAAGAGCCACATGTTGTCTTTGAAGGTTTAATCCTGCTTCTTCAGAGTTGGCCCTCCACTGTCTACAGAAAACACTGAACAGCACTGCCCAATTATGCTAGCCTATGGTGCTAGTCCTAGATTGGCAGGAGCAATAGCTCTGTGATAGCATATATACTTTGTATGGAGGAGATCCCAAGTTCAATTCCCACCAACTCTAGGGCAGGAAAAAATTCCTGAACTCTGGGACTCAGTGTTAGACTGTGTTGACAATACTGATTTAGTTGAACCAATGATAAGACTAAGTATAAGACAAGCTGCCTAAGATTTTGGCTTCAGTGTTTACTATAAAGACAAATCAACAATATATTTTGTTCTTGGGCCTTCTAAGAAGTGTTTCCCAGTGCTGACTGAAAGCCAACTGGCAGGTTCCACTATAAGGGAACTCAGACAGCTATTTTTATTTTCAGCAAAATGAAGGAAATTTCCTGCCAATTTCCTCTTATACGAATGTGACTCAGGTACATGCTAAGAAAAGGTACAACTAATTGTAGATACTGTGTTTCCCAGAAAATAAGACACTGTCTTATATTTCTTTTGGCTCAAAAAAACACACTAGGTCTTATTTTCAGGGTAGGTCTCATTTTTTTTTTTTAAATGTACAACAACGTACTGCCTGCCTGTCTACTCAGATGTCAGTCCCTTTATAGTTAATGGGACTTACTCCCTGGAAGGTGTGGAGAGGGTGTCCTCTCAGCACCCAGGAGGATGCCTGCCTGCCTGTCTACTCAGAAGTCAGTCCCTTTATAGTTAACAGAACTTACTCCCTGGAAAGTGTGGAGAGAATTAGAGCCCAGTAGGCAGGGTTGCCTCGCTTGCTGCTACCTGCCTCAGCTCCTCCTCAGCGTCCTCTGCCCAAGGCAGCATAGCAAGTGCTTTCTAGGTGGCGCACATGGGAGTGCAACATTCCCGGTCACATTGTCCACCCGCTTCCACCCGAGGACCCCTTCTGCCCCCCCCTGGCCCTGATCACAACTAGGCCTTATTTTGGGGGTAGGTCTTATATTTCAGCAATTCTCAAACACACTCGGTTCTATTATTGGGGAAACAGGGTAAAAGGAAGGGAACAGAGCTTAGTGCTTTGCATGCTAAGAGTCCCAGATTCAGAAACCAACCTTGGGCTCAGCGTGCCGGCTCACCACCGGCTCACCAGCGTGCCGGCTCACCCTATCACCAAGTGAGCACCAGTCGCATGGACCGCTGAGCAGCAGAGAGGTAAGCGGGGGCATGGGGAGAGGCAGGGAGGCGGCGTTCCAGGGAGGGGGGAGGTGAGCGGAGGGGGGTGGAGGGCGGCAAGGGGGTGTTCTGGGGGAGGGGGAGGGTGGGGGGAGGCATGCCAGGGGGAGGGAGCGGGGAGGGAGGAAGGTGGGACCAGTGGAGCTTTTCTCCACCAAATCCAAAGCTTCCATGTTGGACTCACCGCTCGACAAGGAGTCACTTGATTCACCGCCGACCTTTGGGTTGGCAGTGAATTGGATAGCCCCATTGCAAGGCTACTCTGCTTACCTGGGGGAAGGGGACAAAAGTCCCCTTCTCCCAAGGTGCCACTGACGGATGCCTTGGGGGCGTTGGATGCGGTGACAGCCATTTTTGGTGCCACCACATCCACGGGCCCTGGGCAGCTCAGGATTGGGCTGTCCGTCCCCTGAACTCCTAGTCAAAGAATCTTGGGTAAACAGGGCAGGAAAGGTAGTTTTCCACTGGATACCTTGCACAGGTGTTGCTCTCCAGGATAGACAATAATGGGCTAGATCAGCATTTCTCAAACTTGGTGGGTCCTGCAGAACTTCCAATGAAAACATGGGTGATGGAAGGACTAGATAACTAATTGCCTCAGGCCCTGAGACTATTCAAAAAATCAGATAGCTGCTAACTGCTCCACAAAGAGCTGAGCTCCTGCAGTTTGCAAGGTTGTGTAAATACAGGGAGATAAATGTTTGAGCATGTATTTTTATCTGGTATGTTTTTTTTCCCCAAGTCCATCAATGACAGGTAGTGGGAAAGTGAAGGCTGAGTCACATAAGCAAACCCCTCATGCCTTGAGGTTAATTATTAGGGCTGCCTCATCACAAGAAATGGATTGAGATTTTTTGCAAATAAATAAACAAATATTACTTGTAAATAAATAAATAAAAATATTATTTCTTTCTATTTGTTGCATTTTTAAAGCGCATACAAACACACATATTGTGGATAAATAAGTGACAGGACCATTGCATCCTGGTCAAACGCGTCCAGGGTGACATTTGACCAGAACACAATCATCCAGGACACAAATACCCTAGTACCAGATAAATATTATTGGGGGTGGGGTGGGGGCAGCTGTTTTTAATTGACAAGAATAAAATGAAAAATAATCAACTTTACAATGCCTTCTGAAGACCTTCATATTTGCTTCTATTGAACCCCTAGAAAAACAGGAGGGATTGCATGAATCTGTTACTTTAGCTGTTCAAAATTTCTGGCATTCTGGTTTTTTTCATTGCCCCCATTCTCTTAAAGCAGTCTCCATTGTTTGTGTTTGTCAAAGCTGTCCTGGTTATCTGGATCACAGAGAGCAAGGAAGGCAAAAACTCACAATTTCTTACCATAATTTCTAACCATAATTTTGTTTTGGGCCAAATTTGGCTGATGTAATGGTGGCTTTCGGAGTGGCACAGACTCTTTGCCTGATTTGCTGTCTGATGCTGAAGAGCTCTGCACATCTAGAAAGTCACCTACAGCCATAAAGCACTTTGACATATAATGTGCAACTCTTGGAAATATGTTGGTTGAGCTCCTTTTGCATCACAATTAATATAAAGGGTAATTAAATTTTCAAGTTTGATGATTATTTACCAGGTACAAACTGAGAACCGACTGTATTAAAACATAATGTCAATGGTGCATAAATGTATTTAAGAATTTAAATGCTTCTTAAATATTGCGGCTCTCAAACATCTGAAGTTTACTGTACATGGCTCTTACATTAAGCAAGTTTGGCCTCCCCTGGTATATGACAAACATCTTAGCTTGCCTCGTGGTTGCATTGCAATTGCCAACACTCTTTCTGATAGCTTTTCCCAGACTTTGCCCATTATTTGGCAGCTGTCCCAGGTGCTGAAAGGAGCCGGACAAAATCTGGAAATCTTTTCATTCTCTCATGTGAGGGAGCTGTCCTAGGAAGTGGTGCTACGTCCTTTTTGCTGAAAGCAGATGAAGGATGCAACAGAATGCACACTTACCTGGGGAGTAAGCCCCAATGAGCGCAGTTCAACTTACTTCTGAGTAAACATATTACTGTTATTAGCCACTCTGAGTTCTTTTGAAAAAGAAAGCAGGTTATACACTTCAAAAATTAAATATTATCCTTTTTTTTAATGGCCATTGATGTATATTTATGGTGGTACAAGCAGTCATGAACTGGTGCCTACTTCATCAAGATGGCGTGGGTTCTAGATCACAAAAGCTTCTGCCACAATCAATCTGCTAGTCTTGAAAGTGACTAGCTTTTTGCTTCCACACAGCCTGTTGATCTAGAATTTGAAACGAAAAGGACAAAAGGTCCCTGCCCAAAGAGCTTACAATCTAAAATTCACCACTGGGGATAGGGAGGAAGGGGAGAAGGGAGAGCAGAAGGTAAAGAGTGGAAGTTGATGTCCCATTCAGTTACGTGCACTTAGTCTTGGGTCCAGCAGGAGATGGGACTGAATAGTTCGTTTTATGAACATATTTTAAGGGGGGGGGGGGGAAGTCCTAATTTCCGGGAAAACAAACAGTGGACTACACCAGTCCTTAATTTTATTCTGCTTAAAAAAAATTGTACATGAACCTACAACAGCTCGCAGGAAGCTCCTTTTCCACAACCAACACTATAATCTATTGGGCACAAAGTCGTGATGAAGCACCATGCAGAGCCCAGACGCAAGACGTTCCCTGCCCAGAGGGCTGACAAGCTAAGTTCGATGGGCAGCAGGACAAAGGGGGCAGTCAAAGCAGAGAGGTGGAAAGAGGGACGAGCTCGTGTAGGATCAACCTACAACTTCGCGTGCCACAGGGACACTCCACAGGTGGCTTCTCCTTTCTCAAGGGGAGCAAGATTTCTCCGCTTGCCTTTGAAAAGAGAAACAGCTCTTGGGAATCAAAGCAGCACTCCCATCTCCAGGCTCCATTTCTCCACCTCCCTTCCTTCCCTCTCCCCCAGGTCTTCTTCCCAGGTCCCGCACCCTGCCTTAGAGGGGGGAAAAACCCAAGATCTCACCTGTCTCTCAAAAGTCAGCTTTTGCCATTCTGATCTCCCAGAAAGCAGCCGTGGCAGAGGCACCCCCTTTTATAGACTATTAGAGAGGCAGCTGGGAGGGGCTCTGGGGAGCGACGCTTTTCTTTTTTTAATGCAACCAGTAAGTTTCTGGCTGCCCACCCCCCCTCTCTGATTATGGCAAAGGCACCGATTACATCATAGATAGTAGCCTCGCTTTCAGAATAAGAGTCTCCTCCCATCCTGATAAAGGGGAGGGGGAATGAGCGAGGAAGGCAGCTGGCAACAGGTTTTATGAAGCTGGAGTGGGGGGGAGGGGGAGAGATGACTTCCAGGTAGCTAAAAAGGAGGATTGCCAAAGGCAGTGCTTCTGACATCACCTGTGGCAAACAGCTCCCCACACCCTGGTGCCATTAGGGGATCAATTAGTTTGCTGTGCTCAGTGGAAGAGCAAGTGCTTGACATGCAAAAGGACCACGTTTCATTCTTGACTCCTGCTTGAAACTCCAGAGAACTGCTGCCCATCAGAGGAACAACTCTCAATGGACCAAGGGATTGACTCCATAGAAAGCAGATTCAGATCTATTTCTGAGGTTATCCACTTATCCTGGACCCCCAAATACTGAGATGCTCCAGGACAGGGTGTGTTGCTGATTCCTAGGCATGCACAATTGGAAACAAGCCCACTCTGCCCAATGGGGCTTGCTTCCAAGGAACCTTGACTTCCTTGGGGCAGTAAGGATTGCACCTTGTTTTCCTTTGACCTCTCTCCAGTGGTGGTTTGCTGTGCTGCAGCAAAATAACAACAGGAAGAAGTTCTGTGGCATCTTGAAGGCGAGCAGAGGCTCCCATGGGCTAAGCGCATGTCATCAGATACATTTCACCTGGGGGAATAGAATAGGCTCAAGGCCATTAAAGCCTCGGCTGCAAGAAATGGGATGGTCTTCAGGTGCCACAAGCCTCTTTTTTGGTTGATGATTTTTGTATGTGTTTATTTTGGAGATTTTTGGACTCTGCCTTTTAATCAAATGCTCATCAAGGTGACTCAGTACATATTGCAATAATAGATATTAAACACACACACACTCCACCAGCCCTTAATTCTCTGTCTCATGGTTTCTGCAGAGTCCCCAGGCAACTGGCAATTGGTGCAGAGTTCTTTTATGAGGGAAGGCAGAAAGCAAGCTGCTCCTTCTCTGGCTGGTGGTAAAGACCAGGCTGGCTGCCAAAATGTTCTTCCTGGGAGGCTCAGGGTGCAACTTCCCAGGGGTTCTTACACCACAATCCTATACATAAGAACATAAGAACAGCCCCACTGGATCAGGCCATAGGCCCATCTAGTCCAGCTTCCTGTATCTCACAGCGACCCACCAAATGCCCCAGGGAGCACACCAGATTACTGCACCTTGTTTACTCTGTTTACTCTGAAGTAAGTCTCATTTTGTTCAGTGGAACTTGCTCCCTAGTAAATGTGTTTAGGTGTATTATAATGCAATACTATGCATGTCTACTCAGAAGTGAGTTCAACATGACTCACAGCCCAGTCCTGGGCTGCCCAGTTTGCGAGGTTACCGTGGTGCCAAAATGGCTACCACAGCATCCAATGCGTGCCAGACAGCCTGTGGTGGCTCCTTGGGAGAAGGTGACATTCATCCCCTTTCCCTAGTTAAGGGAAGTAGTCCCACAATGGGACTATTTGATCTTGCAGTGGCTCTTGAGCTGGAGCAGAATCAAGGAGTCCCGTGTTGGGCCCCGCGGCCCAACATGGGGCTCAAGATCCGGTGGAGCTCAGCTGCTCCCCTCCCACCCCACTCCCTCCCCTGCCATGCCCTCCTACCTGCCTTTAATTATACACATTAAAGAGCAGGCAGATGCCAAGCCAAGACAGGGGCAGTCTTTCAAGCAGCAACAGTACATACAGCTCCTTCTTGCCATTCAGATGCAACTCTTCATTAGCTATGGTCAAGCTCAGCATTGCTCTCCAGCAGCCCATTCAAACAGTTGTGGTGTGTCCAAGGGGAATACCTGTTGGCACATCACTACAACACTGCTGGGCCAGATTTGAAGGGCAGAAAATGACCTTTAAGTTCCCTCCTTCCCTCCCTTGCTTGGTTCAATTCTGCTTTTCTTTTGTGTAAGAGCAACAAGCTCTCTGGCAAGTATGGCTGGTCTCAGCTCTTTTCCTCACCCCTTTTCCTATAACAACACTCCAAAGGAGGATGTCTCATCCATACCAGAGGTGGCATGATGAGTGAGCACAAGAGGCAGGGCCTTCTGCGTGGTGGTGTCCAGATTGCAGAATGCCCTGCCTGGGGAAGTCATTCATACTCCCTCTGCTTTTGTGTTTTGTCTTCCAGCAGGTCTTTGAATTGTTGATGGCCACTGTACCACATTGATGGTGCTCCTCCTATTATTTTCATGCTGTATTCATGATAACTCACTTAATTAGTCACGTTAGTCACTTTCTTTGTACTATATAGCAAAGTGGGATATAAAAACATGTAGCAACATTGAAAGAATAACATGAAAAAGCTAGCACCCCCCCCTTCCTTCACCACATTTTTATCACACCATGTTATAGGAGCATCCGAAGTGGCGTGACATCCGCTTTGACATCCGAAGCGGCGTGGCATCCGAAGCGGCGTGACATCCACTTTGACATCCAAAGCGGCGTGAAGCTGGGTTGTGTTCTTGCACCAACCTTGTTTGGGATCTTTTTCGCTGTCCTGCTGAAGCAGGCCTTTGGAACTACAACAGAAGGCATCTATCTCCGGACCAGATCAGATGGAAAGCTCTTCAACCTCTCCAGACTGAGAGCAAAGTCCAAAGTCCAGCTGAAATGTCTGCGTGACTTCCTCTTTGCCAACGATGCTGCTATCACTACCCACTCTGCCAAAGATCTCCAGCAGCTCATGGATCGTTTTAGCAAGGCCTGCCAAGATTTTGGACTGACAATCAGCCTGAAGAAAACACAGGTCATGGTTCAGGATGTGGACTCACCTCCCTGCATTACAATCTCTGCGCATGAACTGGAGGTTGTCCATGACTTTGTGTACCTTGGCTCAACGATCTCCAACACTCTTTCTCTCGATACCGAGCTAAACAAACGCATCGGTAAAGCAGCTACCACGTTTTCCAGACTCACAAAGAGAGTCTGGTCCAACAAGAAGCTGACGGAACATACCAAGATCCAGGTCTACAGAGCTTGCGTCCTGAGTACACTTCTGTACTGCAGCGAGCCATGGACTCTTCACTCACAACAGGAGAGGAAACTGAGCGCTTTCCACATGCGCTGCCTCCGACATATTCTCGGCATCACCTGGCAGGACAAAGTTCCAAACAACACAGTCCTGGAACGTGCTGGAATCCCTAGCATGTATGCACTACTGAAACAGAGACGCCTGCGTTGGCTCGGTCATGTTGTGAGAATGGATGATGGCCGGATCCCAAAGGATCTCCGCTATGGCTAACTCGTGCAAGGAAAGTGCCCTACAGGTAGACCACAGCTGCGATATAAGGACATCTGCAAGAGGGATCTGAAGGCCTTAGGGATGGACCTCAACAAGTGGGAAACCCTGGCCTCTGAGCGGCCCGCTTGGAGGCAGGCTGTGCAACATGGCCTTTCCCAGTTTGAAGAGACACTTGGCCAACAGTCTGAGGCTAAGAGGCAAAGAAGGAAGGCCCATAGCCAGGGAGACAGGCCAGGGACAGACTGCACTTGCTCCCAGTGTAGAAGGGATTGTCACTCCCGAATCGGCCTTTTCAGCCACACTAGACGCTGTTCCAGAACCACCTTTCAGAGCGCGATACCATAGTCTTTCGAGACTGAAGGTTGCCAACTATAGGAGCAAGAAAACCACCTCTGAGCATGTAGAGAGTACAGGGTTACCAGATACAATGGAGGACAGAATGCCTATATCTTTAACCACTGGATAAAAGAGGGATTTTAGCAGGTGCAGCTCAATATGCAAGGGTTTAGATAGCTGCACCTGCCAAATTTCCCTTTTCTATATGATGGTGAAAGGTATAGACACTCTGTCCTCCATTGTATCTGGTAACCCTGTACTCTCTACATGCTCAGAGGTGGTTTTCTTCAGAGAGTGCCTCTCCCCAGCAGTCAGTGACTGCAGGCTCTGCCCCCAAACATGCAGAATTAAGGAGAAGGAATTCTGTTAGGCCTTCACCATGGCCCTGAGACCTCAATGATTCCCTTTATAGGAATTAAGCACTGTCTCCACCTCCCTTGATAGTACTGTGAGAATCTATCCCAAAAATGTAACTTTCAAAAACTTCCAGCTTAGTTTGGAACTCCTGTACAACTTGCAGCCCATACCTGTTAAGTTTCACTACTATTCCTGTCTGTATTTACCTTAGCAGTTTTTAAATAATTCACCCTCATTTCCATCCCTGTCCCCACCCTAGTAGAAAGATGGGAAAAATCCAAAAGTAATCTAAGGAAAATTGGAACGTATACAGTATTTCTTTTGAAATTGTTTATATTTATAAACATAAATATCAATCAATCAATCAATCAATATTCAAGGGATATATATACCTCCCACCAGCAATGAACTCCAAAATCAGGTGAATGGCCACGAATGAGTGTCTGTTCCATTTCGGTGTCTGTCTACATATGAGACCTTGTGGATTCTGGGCCAGTTAATCCCCCCCAACCTGGACAAAAAGCTCAGGTTTCAAAGGGACAAGCAGATGTGTAAATTTTAACCCTCCTTTCTAATCCTCACCCAGCTCCAAATCCCAGCCTGGATGGAAAAACATGAGACTCAGGTTCAGGTGGACTGGAGGCCACCATCTGTCTATACGGCCCTGCCTTGTAAACACTCAGAATAGCAACATTAGCGTCTCTATAGTAACCACTGAGAAAGTGGGAAGAAGGGGGTTTGCAGGGGAGTGTCTGCGTTGAAAGTGCCACGGAGGAGGAAAGGGTTTCCTGGGCGTTTAGTGAGAGAGAATTTGAAAAAGACAACACACAAGCCATGGGTGGTCTTCTCTGTGCCACAGAAAGTCAGTTTTAAATTCAGAAGAGCTCCAGTCACAGGGTGGATGAGCAAAAGTCACACAAAAGGATCCCTTCATCTCTAACTTCCAACTTCTATAGATCATGCACTGTGGAAAGAAGGGAACCTAAAGATTTTACAAACATACTCTGAGTTCTTCCAGAGGAGGAACTCTTAGTGCTACTGAGCACTGCTTTTCTGCATTCACTGGTATCCAGAGTTAAAACTAACTTCCCCTACATTCATGGATCAACAGCACAATCCTATGCATGTCTGCTCAGAAGTAAGCTCCATTGTGTTCAGTGGGATTTGCAGACAGGAAAGCATGTATAGGATTCTAGCCAGAGTGCTTTGCTGTGTATGGTCCTTCCAGTCTCGTGGGCATGACACAGAATCATAGACCCGCAGAGTTGGAGAGGGCTTTGCAGGCATCTAGTTCAACTCCCTGCACATTGCAGGAGACCCAGAGCTAGAGAATCCTCAAGATATGGCAACCTAGACTCTGCTTGAAGCCATCCAGGCAGGGAGAACCTATCCACTACCACCCCAGTAATTGGTTGTCAAATTGTTCTTACTATTAAGAAGTTGTTCAACTGAGATGAAACGTTCACCTGAAAACTCCCCTCCTGTCACTGAGGCCCATTAGATTTAGCCCTGTCCTCTGGGGCTGCAAAGAAGAAGAGTTTGCACTCTACAGTGGGACTGTTCAGTATTCTCCTGTCCCATCTCAACCTTCTCTTTCCCAGGCTAGACATGCCCTGTTCCTTCAAACTTTCCTCATTGGACTTGTTTTTCTGAATTGTTGCTCTCCGCTCAACTTGTGCAGCCATGAATGGCTCTGAAGGCAAGGGGAAGGGGCTGCTTTACACACATGTCCAGACACCTGAAAAACTTAGCATTTACCCCCCCTGCCTCTTATCCTGTTCCAAGTGGTCAACATCCTTCTTAAAGGGTAATGATGAGAAATGGTTGGTCACAGTCCCAGCAGGTTTTATCTCCTTTCCTCTCCCACATTGGAATAGTTTTTGTTTTCGGGCATGCACTCTTCCAGCTCCTGAATAGCAGCAGAGAGCCTTGCCATCAGCCTCTGCCTTTGGCTGGGTAAGGAGAGCAATAGCAGCAGATGCACTAGCCCTGGCCATGTGAAACCCACCCCCTTCTTCTGGGGATAATAGAATCATAGAGTTGGAAGGGGCCTAATTGGTCAATTAGGATGGGTTGTTTGGTCTCAGCCCTGCACTCAGGGTGTGTTACCACAAAAGGGGCAATTAATGCCAAACTCAATCAATCAATCAATCAATCAATCAATCAATCAATCAATCAAACTGACACTATTGAACATGTTACAGTGAGTTTTGTAACACCTGTGTTGCCATAACAATAATCTTGAACTCAGCTGAAGAAGATCAGAATTCTGGTTTTTGTAGTTGTTCATTGGCAAGAAAGAGCAGGAAAGCTGAAAGTTCAAAGAGAGTCTCTTTATTGACTGAATTGAATGTCTAACTAATTCCACCTGTTTTTGATTGGGCAAAACACAAAGTGTCCAGCCTGGCAAAAAGAGGCCTTTGATGGATAATGTCTCATTTAAAGATGGAGAGAACAGAAATGAATGATTAGCACAGCTGAACTTCAGCCAAAATTATGAACTGCCCCTCCCACCTGCCTGCTCAGATCCAGATCTGATTTGGCCACTGTTTGCAATTCAAATCCCACTTTCAAGTACAGTATGGGTTAAGGGGCTTGTCTATCACTCAGGAGCTGTCCAAATGATATCCCTCAAACTGACAATCCAGGGACACCTGGGCCATTTCCAGAGTTGCTTTGAGTGCTTTAAAACAGCAGGGATGTGGATCAAAGCAGACTTTTTCCTGTTTCCACCAGTAACTTGGACTCTCACCAATTTTTCAGATTGACATGGCAACATTTTCATTCCAAGTTCCTCATCCCCACTCAGTTTCTCCTGTAAAACAGGAACAGGAATGGTCTGCTTCACAGGGGGTTTTGTGTCAATGAATGGGAAAATCCTCCTTAGTCCTGTATAGATCTTCTCTGTATGCATAAAAGCCACACATATCATACTGTAGTGCAGCAACATTGGTGTGCTGCAAATGGTCTGCAGGAGTTTGGGGCAGCATAATTTATTAGTAGGGTCATTGGGGGATGTCTATCCATTGGGGGATGTCTATTAGTAGGGTCTATTGGGGGATAGAAAGCCTATCAATTGTCAAAAAACGGAGTGAGTGCCCTGAAAATTCTATTTGGTAATGTGCAAGCTTCTATCCCTCCTCTTCTCCACACTTCCATTTTGTCTCCCTCCTCCTTTTTTCCATTTGTGAAGTGGGAGTGGGAAGAGAAGATCAGTGGGGGCAAGAAGAAGGAGGGAGGTGGGTGTCTCCCATTAATCTCCTGCTTAAGGAGACCACTTCAATTGGCCTCATGTATGGGCCGGCCCTGCATAAAGTCATAACCATGGCTAGTAGCTGCTTAAAAACATAGTTTCCATAGATTTGTCCAATTCTCTCTTAATACCATTTAAGAGTCAAACTAGACATTACTTTAAGCACAAGCTCTGCAAGTGTGTTTTTGTTTTAATATTAAAAAGCAATTGATTAGGGAACCCCTGTGGATTAAGACTGTAAGTGCATGAAGGGGCTTTAATTTTAATCCTGCCATGGTTCCAAACTGAATCACTCCCCCTTCCACCCTAGTGATTGTGATTTGCCAAGATAAAAAGGCTGGCACTAAGGCAAAATGCAACTGTGGAGGCTTGATCTGGGATCAAGGCTGTGATGAGGGGTGAGAGTTAAAGCCACTCTCCCAGCACTGCAGTCCTGATTCATGGGGGCCAAACTGATCCAGCTGCTACTTAACATTCAAAATAAATGCGCACATAGCACATGGTTCAAGTGACCTCCAGTTTGACCCTGCTAATTTGACCATAGCCATCACTATATCCAGAGGCAGCCAAATAAAACAAATATGCTATGTGATGAAGCATCTTCTTTCTGTCTCTCCAGCCAATCAGGACTTTTGCATCTGTTCCAGTTTCATAATATCCTCTTGAGATTTGGTGACCAGAACGGTACACCATGTTCAAAATGTGGTTGCACCATAGACCTGCATAGGACATTGTGATATTGGTCTTTTTATTTTTCATCGCTTTTCTGATGATCCTTATTATGGGATTGACATTTTTGAAACTTCACACATTTGTAGGTACAGGCCTACAAAACACACACACACACACAAGCCCCTTTTTTAGTTGCCAAGGATGTTTGAATGAATTTAGGATACTTTTGAGGTGCTGAATCAAAAAAATGGCATTGGTTGTGCCTAATTGGCTCTAGTTTGGAAGGTATGGCATCACCACCTTATATACTGATTCAAGCAGCTTCCTCTTGAGAAAGTCCTGGCAGTGACTTCCTCATGAGGAAGCTGCTTCAATCAGCATATAAGGTGGCTATGCCATACTCCCAAAAGTAGAGGCAATCGGGCAAAAATGATGCCATTTTTGGATTCAGCAGCCCGAATACATAGGTCTAACTTTTACGACAACAAAATGTGTGGGCCTATGTTATCCACCAGGATCACACCAAAATCTCTTCCCTGGTTTGTCACTGCCAGCTTGAACTCCATCTATATAAAATTGAACTCTCTCTATAAAATAGCATTTTTGCCCCAGTATGCATTGCTTTACTCTTAGGGCACAATTCTAACCAGATCTACTCATAAGTAAGTCCTATTTTGTTCAGTGGGGCTTACTTTCAGGAAAGTGTGGTTAGGATTGCAGCCTTACTTACATTGAACTGCATCTGCTATTATGCTGCCTGTTCATCCAGTCTGGAAGGTTTTTGCGACCTGTTTTGGTCTTCACCCTAAGGAGTCATTTGCCAGTAAATCTGCCAGGATTTCTGGCAGGAGTCTTTAACTCCTGATAATTTATGAAGTTAAAAAACTTCTTACTCCCCTCCACTATGAAAATTGCCCTTTATATCTACTTTATCTCTACTCTCTTTTCCTGTTCTTTAACCAGTTGCCAAAATATGGCCTGGTCCTTTAATTCCATGACTGCTAAGTTTACACAAGATGGTGTGTACACTGTACTGTACTGCAGTGAGATCCAGGTTGGGGGGGGGCGGTCAATAATATGTATACACTCACTACCCCTCTGCATCCCCCTTTAAACTCAGTCTCTGAAACACATGCTCTCACTCCCCTCTGGAAATATATATATATACTTTAAAACTGGGAGTGAGGAGAGAGCTCAGCACAGGCCTCCAGAAGCAACAGAAAAGCTGCCTCTTCTGGTGCTTTACAGGGCAGTTGTTTGTGTAGGCTCTCTGCTTTTTTAATAGCCTTAAAAAAACAAAACAGAATAGAAGCAACTCTTCCTGCTGCCTCCCTAGAGCTTGCTGATGCAGGCGTCCTACTAGTTTTTGACTGGCAGACAGTTGCCTTTTTTTTTTTAGTTGGAAGACACCTATCATTATAGTCTAGCCTGTGAGAGGTAAGTCTTCCTGCTGCTTCCCCAGAGACTGATGGGACAAGCACTGTCTTTTTCATTATTGGGCAAATGGAGGTAGCTTCCCTTGGTGGCTTTAATTGCTCAGGCGTTCCCTGCCTGTTTTTCCCCTTGCAAGCCACTATAGAGATTGAGCTGATTGGTAGCTCTCCTTGTTCCTTCTGTTTTTGTCAGTGTGTTGCTTTAAATCAGGGGTGTCCAAAGTTTTTGGTAGGAGGGCCACATCATCTCTCTGACACTGTGTCAGGGGCCAGGGGGAAAAAAAGAATTAATTTACATTTAAAATTTGAATAAATTTACACAAGTTTACATAAATGAATATATTAAAGATGAAGTTATATGAATGAATGAAGAAATTGCAATAGCTCAAGGCCTATAAAAGGTCTTGCACAAAGCAAGGCCAGCCTTTCCTTTGCTGCCGCTACTGCATCACAGACATGGAACAGCAAGCAGTGGAGGAAGCCCTCATCCCACAGCTCACACAAGAAGTCAAACAGTGGCCCTCACACTGAGAGCAGTTGCGTTGGGCCAGTGTGGGCTCCAACAAATCTCTGGAGGGCCAGAGGCTCATTGGAGACTGGGGGCTCCCTGAGGGCCATATTGAGAGGCCTTGAGGGCAGGTCTTGAGTCAAAATTCAGTCATTGAATTTTCTATGGCTCTCAGATAAGTTTTGGGGGGTTAAACTTTGGGGGGGGGGTTCTCACTATATTTTTGTCTGATTTTACTTGAGGCCAGAGCCTGAAAAATAACCTACTGGTAATTGTTACTTAAGAACTGCAGTCTCTAATTTTTTTTTAATATACTAAAAGATCATAGGATACATTTATATTCATTCACTTTTTAAATTCTGATCTTCACCACCTTTTTGTAAACACTATCAGAGTAAGTGCACTGTAAAGAACATACCAGTAGCACCATTAATCACATCTTTCTTTAAGGGGCCTGGTGTGTTAAGCCAGGGGCTCAACATGTAACATACATGTAACTTACAACACATAACTGGGAGTGTGAAATTCAATTCACAGCAGAGAGAAAAACAACAAGGAATGACTGTGAGCAAGTGCAGCTGTACATATTTGCGACTCTATTTACTTAGAAGTAAATAAGTAGAAGCAGACCCATTACTTTCCATGGGTGTTATTCTTAAATAATGGTGCACTGAATTGTAGCCTGAGACTCTGTTTCAGATGGAAACGAGGATGACATCCTGGTGTTTAGAAATACAGACCTCTGTGAAGCATTTGCAAAATGGAACAAAGCTGCAGTGGGGTCCGCTAAAGAGAAAGAGGCTTGCTTGATATTAATGGAGGCCTTGAGCCCTGCCTGGCAGGATTTCCACCAGGGTTGGGGTTAAACTGAGGGGGGGGGGGTTTAACCCTAATTGACTGCTAGTAATTTTCCTCCACCCCTGGGTCCTGCTTCTCAGCTCAGTCCCACCCTCCACTTCACCACACAGCTGCTAAGCTTCTTAGAAGTTTCTGCTTTGTTCACTGCACTGACTGGTGTATAAGTCAACCCAGGTTTCCAGGGATGAATTTTTCGACTTATACACGAGTATGTATGGTGCCTTTGCAGGAATCATGCTGATTCTCTGTCAGCAAGGCTCGTTCTTTTATATGCTTTCTAATTCTATCTTTAATAGTTCTGTCCGAAGAGTTACCCAGAACAAATGTTCACTAACCTGTAATTCTCTGGATCCACTACCAGGAATCTTTCTTAAATATCAGTTTATCGGTTGGCTATTTTCTGGTCCTTTGGTACAGAGGCCAATTTTAAGGACACATTATGTATTTTGGTCAAAAGACCAGCAATTGCACTTTGAGATGTGTAAGAATGTTGGGACAGGTGCCATCAGGACCCAGTGATTAGTTCATTTTTCATATGTTAATCAACTCTACAACTTCATCACTTGTCATCTCTGCTTGGTTCCATTCTTTAGACTCACTCTGTAAAAGGGCACAGGAGTCTGCTCAACAGTTTTTACAGCAAAGGATTAATTTGGCTACTTTGCAATCCTGTCTTAAATCTTAGCACTGGCTTTCTGTCTGCTCCTGGATCCTGCACGCATTTCTTGTCCTAACCTTCAGAATCCTACACTCCTTGCTCTCATATCCTGTTGGATTCTTATACCCTCCTCCTGATCCCTCAAGCACTCTTGTCTATTGCTGGCTGCCCCCTGTACCTGGAGCTACCTCCCAGAATACCAGTGTGATGATCTTTTACTTCCTTCAGTTCTCAAAACCTACCATTTCCATGAAACTTTGCACACCATACTCTAGTCCAGTGGTGCCCAAACCCCAGCCCTGGGGCCACTTGCGGCCCTCAAGGACTCCCAATCCTGCTTTCTGGGAGCCCCCAGTCTCCAATGAGCTCCGGCCCTCCGGAGACTTGCTGGAGCCCATGCTGGCCTGGCACAACTGCTCTCAGCGTGACGGCCAACTGTTCAACCTCTCGTGTGAGCTATGGGACAAGGGCTCCCTCCACTGCTTGTAGTTTCACATCTGTGATGCAGCAGTGGCAGCAAAGGAAAGGTTGGCCTTGCTTTGTGCAAGGCCTTTTATAGGCCATGAGCTATTGCAAGAACTTCATTCATTCATATAAGTTTCATCTTTAATGTATTCATTTATGTAAATTTATTCAAATTCGAAATGTAAATTAACTCTTTTTTTCCCTGGCCCCCGACACAGTGTCAGAGAGATGATGTGGCCCTCCTGCCAAAATGTTTGGACACCCCTGATCAATGGCATCGCTAGGGTGTGCAGGGGGTGCGGGCCGCACCAGGTGATGCGCACGGGGGGGGGGTGACGCGCACGGGGGGTGACATGCTAAAATCACGGTGGTTAGGAGTAACCCCATCATATGATATACCATTGGATGTGGAATTTCGAGCATAATGCAATGCAAAAAAACCTGAGTGAAATATCTCCTTTCTATCAAAAGTTAAGGCCAAAAAACTGGAAAACAAAAAAGGCATGGATCCCTATGGAAAGTGAAAGTGAGCCGTATTGTGCGTTTACTCATGAGTAAGCGAACGTGCCTTAGTCCGTCAGAAAGGGCAGGCTGAGAGGAATCCAATGACACCAGAATGGTCCTGATCCAATGAATGCAGCCCCCAAAAACACCTGAGAAAGAAGTCCCTCCCTCCAAGCAGATGAATGTATTGAGCCCTATGGAAACTGTGATAAACTATTGGAGTGTTCCCTGGTCAACAGTACGTCTAATAAATTTAATTGTACTATTAGCATTAATGTTTCAAAGAAACAGAGAAATTAAAATTGGAAAAGAAAGTAAAATAAGTAATTCGGTTGAATTTATATTGTTTAAAGTAAATGCATTAAGTAGATAAGAAAAAGAAAGAATGTCAGAAACCAAGTGGAAAAATTTTTGGCCTTGGGACCAGGGAACAACTGCTCCAATAACATGACAGAAAACTGGAAATTGAAACATTTGTGCAACATTTTTCAATTAATACTAGGTAACAATTGTATATTAGATATAAGTTAGATAAGATAATACATTGTATTAATAAGAAACAAAGATAAAACCAGTAATGTAACAGATTTTCGCATACGGGAATGTAAATATAATGTAAATATAAGGTGTAGTAAGAAAATTTAAAATAAAAAATATATATATTCCTAAATATATATTTAACGTGCTGGAATCCCTAGCAAGTATGCACTGCTGAAACAGAGACACCTGCGTTGGCTCAGTCATGTCGTGAGAATGGATGATGGCCGGATCCCAAAGGATCTCCTCTATGGTGAACTCGTGCAAGGAAAGCACCCTACAGGTAGACCACAGCTGCGATACAAGGACATCTGCAAGAGGGATCTGAAGGCCTTAGGAGTGGACCTCAACAAGTGGGAAACCCTGGCCTCTGAGCGGCCCGCTTGGAGGCAGGCTGTGCAGCATGGCCTTTCTCAGTTTGAAGAGACACTTTGCCAGCAGTCTGAGGCAAAGAGGCAAAGAAGGAAGGCCCATAGCCAGGGAGACAGACCAGGGACAGACTGCACTTGCTCCCGGTGTGGAAGGGATTGTCACTCCCGGATTGGCCTTTTCAGCCACACTAGACGCTGTGCCAGAACCACCTTTCAGAGCGCGATACCATAGTCTTTCGAGACTGAAGGTTGCCAACACACACACACACACACACACACACACACACACACAACCCTATGGAAAGCAAAACTAAGCCTCATGGTTGCATTTACTCATGAGTAAGCAAACATGCCTTGGCTGGTGTAGAACAGGGGTGCTCAAACTTTCAACTTTAGGGATGATGGACCTTTAACAAGTGTATAGAAGAGAGAATTTCAGCAGGTGCAACTTGTCATCCCACAGATGACAAGCTGCACCTGCTGAAATTATCTCTCCTACACAATTTTAAAGGTCCAGGATCCCTAAAGTTGAAAGTTTGAGCACCCCTGGTGTAGAAGATCAGGTGAAGGAGAGTGCAAGGCTACCAGAATGGTCTTGATCCTATACACCTGGAGCTAAACAAGTGCTGCAGAAGGCAGCCTCCCCCCACTAAAAAGGATCAAAATAGGCTTCAGTGGATAAGGTGAACTTTTTTGAGACTTGCAAAGCCAAGTGGATCCTGACAGTGATCTGGTTTAAACAGAAGTTCTTAAATTGAA
Source organism: Tiliqua scincoides (assembly GCF_035046505.1). Taxonomy (NCBI): domain Eukaryota; kingdom Metazoa; phylum Chordata; class Lepidosauria; order Squamata; family Scincidae; genus Tiliqua; species Tiliqua scincoides. The sequence goes on along the minus strand of NC_089828.1, from coordinate 40,608,909 downwards.
CTGGGCACTGGGTAGGGCTGAAAACCTTACTGGTTTTGGTTTTATTGCAGGCAGGCTACAGATGAAATTCACTTGGTGGACTAGTGCTGGCTTATTTAATTATTTGTTTTACTTTAATTATTTATACTTATTTATTTTAATTTGCCTGATGATTTCAATTCCACCAAGACATCACTTCTGGTGAGTCTTGGACAGATTGTCATTCTAAAAAGTGGGTCCCAGTGCTAAAAGTTTGAGAACTGCTGCAATAAGGTGTTAGTAAGGGGTGTGTGTGACACCACTAGTGACCAAAATCACTAAAATCACAGTTTGGAGGAATAATACCATCATTATATGTCAATCAATGCGTAATTTTATGCAGAATGTGTTCTTTCTTTGTTCTATCAAAAGGTACAGCCAAAAAACCAGTGGGTGGCGAGTGATGGTACATCACCACGCCTACCACCTGGGGTGTTGCCCCGCCCACTGCATGAGGGGGTGACGCTCTGGCATCCTGCACCGAGTGACACAAACCCTAGTGACACCACTGCCCCTGCTATGGTCCCTATGCTCTACCGTAACTAAGCTATGAAATAACAGCATATTGTTCTCCTGTTTATCCTGCCTCCCACTCTCTCCCCTTCCTCTGTCATCTGCTTTGTTTTTATTTTACAAGCCTTCCAGGGCATAAACCTGCCCCCTCTCCCTCCTTCCAACACACTCTCTCTCTCTCTCTCTCTCTCTCTCTCTCTCTCTCTCTCACACACACACACGTAATGAAATAAACATTTCTGTGTTCATTAATCAGAATAAATCTCAACAAGACTATTCAAGAACCATGGTGCAATGAATATATTATAATCACATGGCCCAATCCTATCCACACTTACCTGGAATAGCCCCATTGACTATAATGGGTCTTCTTTCTGAGTAGTAAGTAGGCTTGGGCTCAAAAAGCTGTACAAATGTCTCCAGCAATTGAGACAACAGTCCCCAACCATCCTGGACTAATAGCAAGTGATCAACCCACCAAAACACTCCCAGCAGCCATAATTCAAAACAGGTTTATTATAAAGCATGTCATGATGCTTGTGCTTAAAGCATCCCTTCAAAATGTGGAACGCCTATTAAATGCAGTGTTGCACATTTCTGCATGTTACTTTCTAACACTGGATATGTTTAAGACTGACAATCCACCACAACTCTATTTTCACAGAAGAAAGGAAGCACATCAGTGTCAATGTAGAGGTGCATACAGATACAATTGTCAGAATATTGTTAGCATCACTAAGGTGCTTGTTCCTTGGATACATATTCCTCTACATTACCTCTGCAATGCTCAAAGGTGGCATGAAGGGGGCATTGGTTCCCATGGTGGAAGCACATTTCTTGCATCCTGTTGTAATCTTTGGATAAACAGGTCTGGAAGGAAGATGTTTGAGGTACTACAGGAACCTGCAAAATCTGTGACTGGAGATGCTTGCGGGATGAATGCACTAACCATAGGCAATGATGCACCTATCATAGCAAGGCCACTTCAATTCACCAGGAAAAGCCAGACTGACAACTGTCTTCAGCTAAAGGAAAAGTGAGGGTGCTCTAGTGACTGGAGTTTGAGATTTGGATATGGGAACAATTCTAGAGTTCAGTTCCTAATCATGTTGGAATGCCTTGACAAATCTCTTGTATTAGCATGTCTCTATTTAACATGGACAGCTTTTATTCCTTGGTTTGTCCCTATTTTTGCTTTTTGGTAGTGCCTTGGCAAAATGTTTGCTCAAGTTGTAATTCTTTAGGGTTCAACTCCATCCCCTGAATCTCCAGAACAGAGATTTTCAACCTTTTCCATCTCACAGCACACTGACAAGGCACTAAGATTGTCAAGCCACACCATCAGGTTTTTGACAATTGACAAGGCAAACCATGCTGTCAGTAGGGGGCTCAAATCCCCCACTGGCCCTACTAATAAATTACCTGTGGCACACCCATGGACCATTCACACCAGTGTGCCATGACACAGCGATTGAAAATGGCTGCTCTAGAAGTTCAATCTCTGAATCAGGATCGTCCTCTCCATGAAGCCAGCTGAAGCAGTCGCCTCAGGCAGCAGATAGGTGGGATGTGCCCATCTCTGTCCACTTACTTGTCTCCAGTGCTCCTACTCCTCCTTCCACTCCCTGAATTGAAAAAGAGGGGGTAGAGAGGAAGAGGAAATGTGGTGAGAAGGAGAGTGCTGAGCTAGAACATTGGGGAGTGAGAGGAGCAGAGACTGGCACATCATCAGGTAAGGGGGTACCATTTGGCATGCTGCCCCAGGAATCAGGAAGTCTTGAACCAGCCGTGCTCTGAATGGGAGATGGGTGTATCTTGACTCTAATGCACATGTATGTCAATACACATTGTGTTGGCATCCTTCAGTCTCGGAAGACTATGGTGTCACTCTCTGAATGGTGGTTCTGGAACAGAGTGTCCTCTCCAGTGCGCGAAGCCTGGGTAAAGTAGGTATGGAGGATAGGCTGTTACCCATGCAGCAAATCCCTCCTCTCCATGTCGCTGAAATGGTCCAATGGAAAGGCAGAGGCCAATACGGTTGGTTCCAGCGGCGTCGCAGGAGTTGCCAGAATGTGACTGTGTTCAGCCATGAACTGCCTCAGGGACTCCGGCTCCGGATTTTGCCTCGAGGTTGACTCCTGAAGCCTTTTCCATAACTGGATGTAGCCACAAGGCAGTGGGGGTTTGGGATCAGAGTTTTCCTTCTCTCAGATGAGCTGCCTTCCCAGGCTGACGAGTCCCATCTACCCGGTGGCTGTTTAGTCGCCTCTTACGACAAGTACAGCCAAACTGAGGGCCTATTCTTATCCCCAGCCCCCAGGTATTCTTATCCCCCATGTGTATTCTTATCCCCCAATACACATGCACACACACTAACAGCCCATCTCAACTAAATTCCTGCAAGGCTATGCAGTGGTGCCGGTGCAGGTTATGCTGTATCCTGCCAGGGGATTTTGGCTGCTGGAGGTCTTCTCTGCATAAGGGAACATTTCCTTATTCCAGCTTGTTATATAGCTTGTCTCCTTGTTCCAGCTATATCACTGACACAAGTCCAACTTGATCTGTGCAGGTGGGTCAGGCCCACCTGCACAGGTAGGGGATAGGATATGGTTTGTGCCGACTCTGACAATCCCACCCCAGGTTTAATCCATCCACACCCAGCCCCAGTTTCCTTGCCCCATCCTGTTCCACCCCGCCCTGCATCTCCCCAACCCTGCACTGGACTTACCTGGTCCAATGGGCGTCCTTCGCTCCACCGCTGTGCACAGCAAGGCTCTGGCCTTCTTGCTGGTGTGCCGGCTAGCAAAGCTGTTGCAAAGCACTTCATGGTGCTTTTGCAAATGTGTGCTGACAGAACACATGTTCTGCCATCACTAACAATGCATAGGATTGGGCCCTAAGGCACCATTGAATTCACAATGTGCCATTTCACACCCTGCAGCTTGACATCCATTTTTGAATTGCATATTGCAGGATAATTATCTGTTTCAAGCATTTCTTGAACCCCAAAGACCAAGCACCCTCTTGGCTTTTAATTCAGGGAAGGATAGGAGTTGAAAGAGTATACAAATGCAGCAAGCAGCAGATGGAGAAGAGGCTTCAGCAATGGGCAATAGCGGAGGTGGAGCTCAGGCAATGATCTTTGATAAGGGAACTGGGGTGTTATAAGCATGTCTTTATTCGCTGAGTGGTCAAGGTGACCAACATCCTTTTTTTTTTCCAGACATGTCCTCTTTTTTAGCCTGTCCTCTGTCCTGGAAAAGAATTTAAATGTCCTCCTTTTTCCTGTGAGCTGTCCCTGCAGGCCTTCTTGTAATTAATAAATAAACTATAATATATATGTAGTATAGTTTTAAATTTAATAATAGATAATAAAGTATTTAAGTTAACCACCTGAAATCAGTATACGAGTGCTTTTGTCATGTCCTGTGTTTTTCGTGGATGTCCTACATTTTGGGGTGCCTTGTCCTCTTTTGTAGTTATGACATCTGGTCATTCTGTCAGTGGTAGGTCTCTGGTAGCATCTCCAGGTGGGGCTGGGAAAGACCCCTGAACCTGAAACTCCAGGAGAAGCAATTGCCAGGCAGTGTCAGCTACAATGGATAGTCATGGTCTAACGCCATATATGTAGCTTTGTATGAAGCATTAAAGGGAATGTTCTAGACTTCCCCACAGCGAAAACACAATAACCACCATGTGCATCATGCTATGAAAAGGATCATAGGGGTGCCCAATTGGAAAAGACCTGGGAAGGCTGCTGCTGGTCAGAGTAGACAATATGGAATTAGGTCAACCGATGGTCTAAGAAGGCAGCTTCGCACCTGGCTCAATCTCACCACTTTGTGCAATCTCTGGGTGTGTGGAGAGCTCGCTCCTTTGGAATCCATCATCCCAGGCAAGGCTTTTCAGTTCCATTTCTGTTCTGTGCCTGTTTCACTGGGGCTGAGCTGGAGACTGGGGAGATGAAACAGGTCTGGCTCCAGGGCACAAGAGCCTTCCCAGAGCAGGCGTGAGCTGCAACAGCAAAAGGTCAGTGTTGAAAATTTAATTATTATTTTTAGTGTTTTTCTGCCTTTTGTCTCGCCTAACAGCTCTTTGCTTTTTGGTAATTAGCAACCAAGGCTGGGTTTGGGGAGGGGGGAGGTGCGCATGCATGTGTGCATGAGTGTGTGCACCGGGAGAGCTGGACTTTGGCCTTTGCTGACCTGATTCTTACAACCTCTCTGATTAATTCCACCGGTCACATGACAGCTGCTGGCAACCTGTTGCTGGGCTTCCAGAGGTTTCCAAGGGAACCACTTCAGCTCCTGCACAACAAGGTCCTCCAGAAGTGGGGAGGAGTAGCATTGCTACCCAGACCTGCAAAACCAACCTGGGAGGGGAGAAACATCCCTCCTTCCATGCGAAAACACAAGAACTCCTGCCCTTTAAAAACCAGGCCTGGTCCTGTGCCTTTACGCTGTGGTTGCTAATATGGAACAATGCTATGTTACATGATCTCTACTAGAGCCCGAGAAGGCAATAAAATCCAGTGCCGGGTAGCTCACGGGAAGGGGCTTGGAAACATAAGGGCTACACAGTGGCATCACTAGGGAGTGTGGACTCCACCAAGTGGCACCCTCAGGGGTGTATGACACCACTATGGGCCAAAATTGTGAAAATCTTGACCATCATGTTATACAGGTGTGCACCCTTTACTGATATTCTGGCCAACCCTGGATCACATATACGACGACCACCGCAGGTCATGTGGTCATCACTGGGCACACACCCCAAGTCTCCGAAGGCGAGGGGAGGCTTGACGCAATGCGAAGCCTCTGCAGGACTGGACTTTGGCTCCTCCACTCCCCTCACCTCTGGAGGCCTGCCTGAGCTTCCAAGAGGCAGTGCACAAAAGACTTGATTTCCAGTTTCCTCCATGAAACCGGAAGTTGCATCTCTCGTGTGATTCTGGCAGTCTGAGCTTCACAGAAGCAGCGAGCGGGTGCTTGCTGTCTCTGGGAAGCTCAGACAGGCCTCCAGCGGCGTGGGGAGTGGAGTAGTGGGTAATTTAATGCAAAATGCAATGAAACAAACCACATTGAAATATCTGTATTCTATCAAAAGCTATAGCCAAATAACCAGAAAAGGAAAACACAACTACCTTATGTAACAAAATGTGAGGCAGGAAGGGTCTGCTGCTGCCCAACCTTGCCTGCTAAGCCAGGACCCCTGGAGATGTGGACCTTTTGCAGTGCTAGCTGCTTCCCAGCACGGCCTGGTGAGCCAGATAGGACCAATGGGGAGGTTCACAAGTAGGCAGTCAGGAGCAGACAGCAGCACCAGGCACCTTCGAGCCTCCACCTGGAATGATGGCACTGGTCATGATGGAGAATGATCACCTGCCCACTGATTGGTAAGTGTTCAGGCAGGTAGGTCAAGCAAACTTGATGGTGCCCATCCAGGAAGGCTAAACAGGTACCAGGAGAGGATGGCGCCTGATGATTGTATGTATGTTTTCACACCTGTCTGTTCCTGAAGGGCTTACTCACAGGTAAATTTGCATGGAACTGCAGCTGTAATGCCATAGTTTTGAGTGATTGTTTTCCATCTATTGCATTTTTTGTGCAGTAGCTAAGAAACTGAAACTGCAAATCATGCAGGAGTGCTCCAGCTCACATCTTGCCTCTGTCATGCACTCTTTAGGTGGTGGGCTATAGGCCTCAGTCTTCCCATCTGCAATATGGGGATAATAATACAACAGGACTGCTGAAAAGATTACAGCATGATAATACATGTGAAGTGGTTTGCACACTCAAAAATCACTGTATGAATGCTTTTATTTATTTGATTGTTTAACACATATATACAACCTATGTAAAAGAAATATGTATATTACTTTTGCAATTCAAGGTACCTCACAACCATAAAACTACAATAAAAAAAGCAAAAATCAAAAAAGCAAAAAAAAAAGCTGAGATTTTGGGAAGGATTTGCCAAATCAGCCTGCACTGTATACCTTCTAGCCAGGATTGTTAGAAATCAATCGGAAGACACCAGCTCACATGACCAACTTCAGGAACAGCATGAAATATGAGCTGCTATTTCACTTGCTATCCCAGTTGTGGATGTCATCACTTGCTGGGCTGCTGGGAAGGGGGACCCAACTTACACTGGACAGGGAATTCCAACTCATCTCCTTGGGACCACTTGAACCTTGTTGCCAATGAAGCCCTGCAGTTTCATTTCTCTCCCTTGTTTCTCTTTTTGGCTTCCTTTCTCTTTCCCTCACTGTCAAAGTATTTGAGGGTGGAGGTGGGGGAAGGAAATAATGAAAAATAATCTCTTGTGATGAGCGGCAATGAGTTTTCCACAGAGACTGTTCATTATGGTAATGGACTGGTATCATTTGGGCCTGCTATCAGTAACACTCCAAAAGGGAAATGGAGCTACTTTAATCTCTCTCCTTCATTCACCAGGCGCAGCCCATTTCACTCAGCCATGAAGCCAGGCGCTAATAGCAGCCGCTTCTAAGGAGCTTCGTGCATTAGGCTCCACAAGTGTCTCATTAACACGCTGTTTCCATTCTTGGTGAAAATGGACTTTCAGCAGAGTACAAGATCAGGCGCAGAGAACGCGCAGCCCCTCCTCAAATTGCCTTTAAAAAAAGAGACCAGCCTTTGCTTTATCCCCCTCCCATGTATTCACACCCTTTCTCCAAGATCAGTTCAGAGGTGGGTTTTCTTTAAATGCTGGAGAAAACAAGGAACATGGTTGGAGAGATGGATTAAAAGATGGGTGGCAGCTGGTTAGTTTCATTTATGCACTTATTTATATTCATCTAGCAATTACACCCCACCTTTCTGCCCCTAAAGAGGCCCCCAAAGTTAAAAAAAATGACAAAGTTCTCAGAAATACCACAGGAAACAAAGAAATGAAGCACAACCATTAAACAATGCAAAGCAACAACCCAGAACCAGTTGAACTGAGAAACAGATGAAATAGCAGCCATACATTTAGCTTGCAGAAACAAAAAGGATTTCACCAAGGAGCAAAAAGTCACCAATAAAGGAGGCATGCAGATTTCCAGAAAAAGAGAATTCCAAAATCTGTCCGGCTCCTCCATGAGGCCGACTGAAGTGGTTACCTCAGGCTGCTGCGGGGGGACGGGGGGGGGGGACACCTATATCCAACCATATACTTCCACTGTTTCTCCTCTTCTTCCTACTCTTTGGATTGAAAAGGAGGGGGACAGAGTAGAACCAGAAGACTGATGAGAAGAGAGTGATGGGCTCAGGTGCTGGCAGAGTATGGAGGAGAGTGGTGAACTAGAATGCCTGCGATGCTCTAGCCCACTACTCTTCACTCCTCCATACTTCATCTTCTGCTCCATCACTGTCTTTATTTTTCAATTCAGGGAGTGGGAGGAGCATAGAATGGCACATCATCAAGTAAAAGGGGGACAGCGTTTGGCACACCATCTTAGGCACTGAGAAACAAGCACTGGGAAGGCTGGCTTATGATTCCGCTTCAGCCAGAACTTGTTTCCAATATGTTAAGAAAGGAATACAGGGCGCAATCCTAACTCACTTTCCAGCACTGACATAAGGGCAATGCAACTCTGAGGTAAGGGAACAAACATTCCCTTACTTTGAGAAAACCTCTGTGACTGCCACTCAACTGCAGGTTGCAGCACATGCCCCATTGGCACTGCTATGCCAGTGCTGAAAAGTTGGTTAGGATTTGGACCATAGTGTGCTTTCTGTTCAGTATCACAGTGACCAGAATCACCTTGCACACATCTGTAAATCCTATGCTTCCCATGAGGTGTATAGGCTATAGAAAAGGGATGTCAAACATAAAGCCCACAGTCTGGATCAGGTGTGAATCTGAGGGGGGACTATAGATGAGTGGCTCCCCAAACTGTTGCACCAGCAGGAAGGGCACCTGCTGGGATGAGGAGCAGCCCAAGCATGGCCAAGAGCCTAGATCTACCTGGCAGGTAGATCTAGGCTCCAAGTCCAGGTGGGAGCCCAGGTCTACCCACCCAGCAAATCTCAGAGGCCAAAGTTCAGGTGGGAGCCCAGGCCTATCTGTCTGGTTGACCTGGGCTCTACAGTTAAGGTAGTGTTCATGGCCCCCCCCCAAACACAAACACTGGATCCACCTCTGGTCTGGATGCAGTCCTCAGAGGCTCTTTATCCAGTCCATGTGATAATTGGGCTCTCCCAGCACCACCGCCAGCTGCTCTCAGCTGCTGAGCTGCAAAGTGACACATTGGCAGGAATGGTGCTGCTGAAAGGGTGGCACTGGGAGAAGCCAATTAATATGTGGGCCACTCTTTCAGCAGAGCAGCTTCTGCGGAGGTGTCACTGCTGAAAGGGTGGCTTGCAGGATAATTGAACTCTCCCAGCCCTACTCTTTCAGCAGCACTGCTTCTGCCAAAGTACCTGGAGGGAGAGATGGAAGGAGGCCTCAGAATGCGAGGAATGGTATGAGGGAAGAGACAGACCAAGAGGTGTAAGAAAGGAGGAAGCTGCCAAACCGCTGGGGGAGCCCAATTATCACATGGGCTGCCCTTTCAGAAGTGCTGCTTCTGCCGAGACTGGGCTCTACCAAATCTTGAAAAAATAATCAAGATTTACTTATTTCCTCTTTGGTAATTTGCAGCAAATGAGTTTCTAAGTGAGAAAAAAGTATTTATTTCTGGTCATCACTTGCTTGTAATTAATGATGCCACTTCCTGCTTAATGAAATCACTTCCGGCCCTCAGCAAGCACCATGACTGCTTTTTGTCCCATTGTATGATACATGTATGTAATATATGGTTCTCTTCCCCATTTTGTTTCTCACAAGAACCCTATGAGAAAGGGTGAGCTGCAGCTGGCCAGGGCCACGAAGGAAGCCTGGGGTAGTCAAGTCTCCCTTGTCCTGGTTTCAACACTCAAACCAAGCTTGGCCTCAGGCAAGTTCTTCCTCAGCAAAAGAGCAGGACCGCCAGGGCTGCATGCCTCATTTGGGAAATGAAATGCTTGTCAGGTCACAGTGAGAGCCCTCCCTCTCACCTGTCCACACTTGCATGTCTGAGATAAGTAACTGCAACTTGTTCAGAAGCCAGGGATAGCCACAGGTGTGCACACTTCCCTCTCCCTTCCTATTTGTGTAGGAAAGGGGAGAGCTTTGGGAAAGCTCTGATGTTGGATGAATTAATTCTGGGCAGATAACAAAGAGATCTTTCTCAAGAGCTCTTGAAGGAAATGAGAAAGACACTCCTCCCTCCAACCCCCCCATTTACAATGCAGCTTCTATGTTATGAATTCTTAATCCCTGAGGGATGCTTTGTAAACACTTGGGCATGAAAAAATCACTGCAGAGGCTTTGTCTCCGTGAAGGGTCCAACTCAACATGAGAGGAAGGACTTCCCTCACGCAGCTGGTCTCTGCACCCCTCTTGCTGCAGCAGCCACTAAGAGCAGCTATTTTACAAGGCTCCATCTTCTATCAGTTTGCAAATGCAACAGGGTGGGATGGCAGAGTCCTTCAGTGTTAAAAGGGACTGTACCACTTTGGGTAGGAGATTGCATTTGTGGCTGTTCCCTTATGTTAAAAACTCCTTGCAAACAGGAAAACAGCACAGCAGTCAGGGAGCTGAGACAGAATACACCAACCATCTCATAGTGAGTCAGACCCCTGGTTTCTGTTTGTCCTGAATGAAAGCAGCTCCTTGGGCATCTTTTCCAGCCCTAGCAGGTGACTCCAGGGATTAAACCTGGAAAGAAGTTTTCTCTCTGCTGCACTTAGATTTATTTACAGACACGTTTCTTCCTTTCCTGCATGCATATAGTCCATTCTACCTCTTAATTCCCTTGCATGCATCCAACACCAACATCCAACAAGGGAGGGCTTTTTGTGGGTAGAGACATCATTAAGGTTTGTGTCACCCGTGCAAAAGCTAATTGCTTCACCCCCTCCCCCCCCATGATGGACCTCCTCCCATACCAGACCATACAGAATAGAGTCATATACTGTACAATATCATACACACTGCCTAAACGACATCACTAGGTGTAAACCCCATTAACTTTATTTTAATATAAAACTGTACAGGTCACTAACAAATCAGTAACCAACAAAAAACCAGTGGCCAGCTTGAGGACACTCACACAACTGAATTATAGTTCTAGTATTAGCTCTTATACATGGAAATGAGAGCTGACTCATACTAACACCTTATTGGTTCTATGCTGTGTCATAATAACACCGCATTGGCTCTTGGAACAATCAGTTTCATTGGTCAGTTTTGAATTAAGAAGATTACTTTTTGTTACATAAGGCAATTGTGTTCTCTTGTTCTGGTTAATTAACCATAACATTTTATAGAATACAGATAATTCAACATGGTTTGTTTCATTGCATTCTGCATGGCATTACCTTTTCAATGATATATAACAGGGGTGTCCAAAGTTTTTGGCAGGAGGGCCACATCATCTCTCTGATGTTGTGTCAGGGGCCGGGGGGGGGAGGAGGAATTCATTTACATTTAAAATTTGAATAAATTTACATAGATTTACATAAATGAATATATTAAAGATGAACTTATATGATTGAATGAAGGTCTTGCAATAGCTCAAGGCCTATAAAAGGCCTTGCACAAAGCAAGGCTGGCCTTTCCTTTGCTGCTGCTACTGCATTACTGACATGGAACAGCAAGCAGTGGAGGGAGCCCTCAACCCACAGCTCACAAAAGAGGTCAAACAGTCGCCCTCACGCTGAGAGCAGTTGCATCTGGTCAGTGTGGGTTCCAACAAATCTCCAGAGGGCCAGAGGCTCATTGGAGACTTGGGGCTCCCTGAGGGCCGCATTGAGAGGCCTTGAGGGCCGCAAGTGGCCCCAGGGCCGGAGTTTGGGCACCCCTGATATATAACATGATGTTATTATTCATGCATACAAATTTTCCAAAAGCTTTCCAAACTTTTGGCCACTAGTGGGTCCACTCCCCCCCCCCCCAGGGTGACGCTTGATGCAGTATGCACCCCCTAGTGACACCACTGCTTATTGGTTCATCTGAGGAATTTGAGGATGCTCTATTGCCTCCTCTGAGATTTGGCAGTCAGACTCCTCAAACAAGAAACTGCAACCTGGCCACCTCAGCAGTCACTGTGGGTCCCTCATGGAAGCTCCCAGTGAGAAGGCAGAGGACACATCTGTGCCTGGCTCTAAACCAGCAAATGAACCCTTTAAATTTCTGATTGCTCTCAGGTGAGAGAAGTGGGACTTCAAATGGGCCATTTAATAGCTCAGACCTTAGTAGAAGCCAAGTCTGCCTTTGCTGGGAATAGTCATTGTATCTGTAGTACCTGCTCCCCAGACAAGCCTTCAGCAACAATTCAATCCATTCCACCAACTTTCTCAGCACTCCACACCCTGGCCCTAAGAGGACTTCTTTGCAAATTCATCTATTTACTGCTCGCTTTCCTGCTGGGAGTAAGCCACACTGAACTCAGTGGAACTTACTTCTGAGTAGACATGCCTAGGATTGCAGTGCTAGCTATTTATTTAAATGATTTATATTTCACCTTTCCCTGTTAAAACAACAGCAACAAACCAGGCCCAATGTAGCTTACAACAGTCAAAAATTGTATTGGTTGAAGTATTCCTTATTCAAAATCTAAAATGCTCCAAAATCCATAACTTTTTGAGTTTTGTGGCCACCATTTCTTTGTTTGGTTCATGTTCTGTTCCTGCACAGCACCTCGATATACACTCACCTCGATATAAACAGCACCTCGATATACAGAAATGAAGATGAGGACATGCTTTTTCTTGAAGGGAGAGAGGAGATTGGCTGCTGAAAAAGGACAGGAACAGAACATGAGTTTCAAAAGGAAAGATATACACTGATGCCATTTGGCATAGTTCCAGCTCCTGTGACTCCCTCCCAGAGCCCTTTCTGTTTCTTCATGCCTTCTGTAGGGAAAGGCTTGGGCGTGTGGTGCTTATTTTACTTTCTCATCTGCGATCCCCTCCCCCGGCTGTCACCACGTTGAGGACACCCTCTGCGAGCCAAATGCTTATCCTCCTTACTTTACCCACTGGTGTGCCAGCCTCTGCTCCTCCCACTCGCCAATGCTCTAGTTCACCGCTCTCCTCTTTTCCACATTTCCTCTGTCTCCCTCTTCCTTTTCCACTCCAAGGAGTGAAAGAAGAAGGGGGAGCTGTGGAGGCAAGAAGGTGGATAGAAAAGAGCACCCCACACCAACCTGCTGTGTGATGTAACAGCTTCAGTTGGCCTCAAGGACAAGCCGGCCCTGCGTCTACATTATTTCACAGCATAGGCGGGGGGGGGGGGGGAGAACTATGAGCCACCTTGAACAACTTTCAGGAGAGGTGGGATGGAGAAGTAATTTGTCCTATACTTCCTACAATCACATTGCAGTGTCCATGTTTTGAGCTTTCTTCATACTTTAAGGAAAATTATAGAACAAATTACAAATACTACAATGTTTCCTCAGCTTACATACTTTCCATTATGAATCAAATGCTCTATTCAGACTCTGGGTAAGAAAAGATGTGTACATCTGAAATGCGGCATCAAGTGGATTACATGGACAAAGTGTGGTGGCTTGGAAGGACTCCAGGTGAAGGACCTTTGCCTTTCTTTCTTTCTTTCTTTCTTTCTTTCTTTCTTTCTTTCTTTCTTTCTTTCTTTCTTTGCCAACTTTTTGTGCTCACAGTTAATCATTGCTGCTCCATTGGTTTCCTTTGGGGTGCAAAGCGAAAGAAAAACAAGTTCTCTTGTCTGTCTGACTGGGCCCTCCAGAGTTTCTTATTACCACTTGGACCCCTTCAGTGGAGAACTAATTCCCTTCACAGTTGGGAGAAACAACAGCCTTTGCTGGGAATGACCAAAAATGAGACACAAAGCTAGAGAACAGACAGGCTTCTGGGAAGAAGCATCGGTTTCTCATTCCTCACCTCCCACTCCTTCTTCATGAATGATTGTTTATTGTTTATATAGTGCCATCAGTACATGTGGTGCTTTACATGCAATGAAAAAACAGGTCCTTGCCCCAAGGACATTACGTTACAACCCCTGCTAATTGAATAAGAGGCACTTTTTCAAGTGGGTGCTCCTTTTTTTTTAGCAGGGGGAGATTAACTGGCCCATCTCACCCCAGCAGTGTCTGTTCTAGTGGCTGTCTGCTGGTATTCTTTTGCATCTTTTTAGATTGTGAGCCCTTTTGGGACAGGGAGCCATTTAGTTATTTGATTTTTCTCTGTAAACCGCTTTGTGAACTTTTAGTTGAAAAGCGGTATATAAATACTGTTAATAATAATAATAATAATAATAATAATAATAATAATAATAATAATAATAGTGGCACAAGGAAGGCAACAGAGGGAAGCTGGCCCAATCCATGAGGCCAACTGAAGTAGTTGCTTCAGGCAGCAGATGGTGGGGAGGCACTCATCTCTGTCTTCCTTGCCTCCACTACTTCTCTTTCCATTGCCTGGGTTGGAAAATGAAATGGGGGCAGAGAGGTAGAGGAAATGTGGAGGGGAGGGGAGTCCTGAGGCAGAACATTGAGATAGCAGGGGGGGCATTTAACATGCTGCCTCCAGTGTCTGGAGGTCTTGGGCTGGAGAGGAGGGAAGGAGGCAGGAGTAAACAGGGGACGCATATGCTGTTGTTGGCATTGCATGTACAGTACTTAAATGTGCAGCACAATCCTATCTTGCGCTGGAACAGGCAGGCCAGGAGGAATCTGTATCCAGCGCAGGATTGGGGCCTGAAGTTGCTCAGCTGGAGACAAGGGGAAACTGGCCAAGTGGCACAAGTCCAAGGAGAGCGGAGTATCTTAAAGCCACTCTGTGCTGCTTGGTGAACGGGGTTGGGATCTAACATAACGGCCAGGTCCCAGCCCTGCCTCCCGTCCCCCACCTGCCTCCAAGACCGTCCTCTGCCCGCCCTCACCCCACCCCGGAGCACCTCCCTCTTGCCTCCTCCCCGCCCACCCCAGACCCCTGCATTGGCCGAGCTTGGCCGACGCAACCCTCCCTCCCCAAGTCGGCGCGGAGGCTGGATGCAGCCTCTGTGGGCCAGTGCACACCCCTGCGCCAGCCCAGCCAACTTCCAAGAAGGTGCAAATGTGCTTTATGGCACACTTGCGACCCTTCTGGGCTGGCGTGAGGGACTTGTGCTGGCCCAAGGTGCAGTTAGGATTGTGCCCTTAGTTGCAGTAGGGAATATGGGATAAAGTACAGGGCCAAGGCTTCACAGAACTGTGGGTTTTAAGAAGGGATTTGAAGAAAGGAAGTGAGGTGTCCCAGGAGGCAGTTCCAAGGTTTGGAAGGTAAGGAGCTTGTCCTGGATTTGGGAGCAGATAAGGAGCTGGTGAAGGGACTGAAGGACGGGAGTGACACTGTTCATGCAACGTGACCTTAGTGGCAGGTTGGCGGCAAGGGACTAAAATGAGCCCATCACCATCACCTTGAAAAATGAGAAAAAATCTAGTTCCAGGACAAAGAGACAGGACCTAGCAGCAGAGGGAAGGAGCCTAGTAGCAGTAGTATGGCTAGAGAAGGGCAAAATGCTAAATGCTGCAGGCACCGCGACACGCCATGTAAGTAGCCCCATTCTGGCCAGTGACGGCAATCCACAGGCCAAATCAAATGGCGTCTCTTGTGTGTTGACATTGCATGGAAGGGGCTGCTTACACATTGTGGCACCTGCAGTACCTACCATTTCGTCCCCCCTCTAGCTACACTACTGCTCAGCGGCAGCCCTTCAATGGCCTAAGCAGGGCCTAGGAGAGGGGGGTAAAGGGGGTAATTTGTACCCAGGCCCAGGGTCAAAAGGAGGGCCCTAGAGCCAAAGGAGGGGGCCCAGAAATTTCCTGGGATCTTATGTTTTCCTATCTATTCAGACTTGTTGCCTGCATGGGATGCTGGGGACACTACCATAACTGGGGATGCTGGGGACACTACTGATGCCACATGGGTTGGTAGACCTGGGCTCCAAAGACATTTCCTGCTATCTCTACCCTCCCCCTACCCTCCCTGCCCCTATTCTGCTTGCCCGTCACCACCCTCCCCTGCTCTGTTTCATCCCTCTCTCTTTGCAAAAGGGTCCCAAAGAAACTTTGTACCCCCTGATAAAATTCCTCCCAGAGGCCCTGGGCCTTTGCTGTCCATCCACCTGAGAAAAAGAACAAGGCTGGAGAAACAAGGTTATTGTGGACAAACTGGCAGCCTCCCCACCTGCAGGAGGGCTGTGCGAGGCACATCCTGGTTCGAGTGAGGCAGCCACTTGCCGGTACCTGAAAGAGCTGTACTTTGCTGCTTCCTCCAGGTGTCCCTGCTGGAAGGGCAGGGGAGTTCTCCCTGTAAGGCTGCAGGATCCCCTGGAGTGATCTTCCTGATCTCTGTAAGGAGGAAATGGGTCTGGCTCTCTTGTAGCTGAAGTTCTTGGTGCTTTGCCCCTTGAGTCAACTGTCTCTTGTTGCCAGAGGCTCAGCAGAGACCCAGGCCAACTGCTGTGGCAGTTAGTGGCAGGTTGGCAGCAAGGGACTAAAATGAGCCCATCATCATCATCACTTTGAAAAATTAGGAAAAATCTGGTTCCAGGACAAAGCCCAACAACAAAGAGACAGGGCCTGGCAGCAGTTGGCAGTTGGCCCAGGCCAACTGCTGAGGCCAGCCAACCTTGAATGGACCTTGCAAAGCATCTGTTTCACCCCAGAGGTCCCCCTTGAGCCTTGCCATTCCACCTAGGTGACCAGTCCTTACTTCCTAGAACAGCCTTGCTTGCATGAAATGCCTTTCCCTCTCTGGCCTCGAAAAGCAAGTGATAGCTGGCAAGGAGAGAGCAGCTGTTGGAGGGAATGGTCTCTCTCTGTCACTCTCTCTTGGCCTGATAAGAGTCTCTGAGGTAAACAAGTCCCAGGGAGACAAAGCACTTTCATAATACCCTCCATTAGACATTCATTTGATCTACCGGTGCTACTGAAGTGCAGAATTAAAAAAATGTTTTTTTAAGGATTTTAAAAGAAGAGAGCCCATCCAGATCTAGAAAGCTTTCCTCTGCCAGAAAGGGTGCACAATTGCACAACTACTATGGCCACAGAGTCTGTGGTTTGAGTGCAGAGAAAACGTCATTTTCCAGGAACAAATGCACAACTAGCTCATACTCCATTTGTCCCTATTTAGCAGGGCAGTCATATTTTCTAGTTTCTGAGTCCTATTTTCTGCCTGTGTGGGATGGGCCATCCTATTAAACCTTCCCTAATGTTGCTATTAAACTGCTTTGTGAACTACATTTTGTTGAAAAGTGGTATAGGTGGGACCTCCATATCCATTGATTTGGTATCCCCTGATTTGACTCACCACTGATACTGAGGTCCACCTTTAAATGCCTTGTAATAAGGAAAAAAAGGACCAAAATCCAATTTCCTACCTTCGTGCTGTTAAATAATTATAATTTCATACCATTATTCACCCCATCTAGTAGCTGAATGTGGTATAACATGTATACCAATGCATTCTGGGGTAACAATGGAGGAGCAAGAAACCTGGAAGTGGGTCTTTAAAGCTATATTTCCATTGATTTGGTATCCACTGATTTTTTTAATCTACTGGGGGTTCTGGAACAGAACCCCAGTGGATAACGAGGCACAACCTATATATAAACATTCATCATCATCATTTTCTTCTTCTTGATGAGTGGGTTGGTGAGTATAACTTGTCTGGAGTGTACATGAACAGAAATACATGCACACAAACATGAACATGAAGGGATCATGTCTGTTAAGTGGTGACAACCGAGGCCTGTTTTTGTGTTTAACATACTGCAGTATAATAGGCTTGTTAGCATGCTGTAGGACAATGATGTTTTCAACAACATCTTTCAGAACAAAATACTGTTGTGTTTGACTTTTAATTCAGTAGAGTACAGAGCAGAGTAAATGAATACAGCCTGTAGAGTGGAGCTTCAGCCATGAGAAACAGTGGGATGGGGGGGGGGAGGCTTAGGAAGTGACTTGCTATGACAACGGGGATGTTATTATAAGTTTGTTCTAGTTTTAATCTGGGAAATGATGGAAGGCATACCTGTAGACCAAACACTTTAATATCTGTTCCTATTAAAACATAGCCCCTCTTTTGACATTTGGAGTAGTCTTCTCAAGAGCATGCATGAGGGCTGCATAGCTTCCACATGAAGCTGCTTTCTACAGAGTCAGCCCATTAAGCCCATCTATCTACTATCTACTATTGTCTACTCTAAAGGACAGCAGATCTCAGGTGGAGATCTTTCCTATCTGGGGATGCTGCCAGTATTGAAGCTGGCGCCTTCTGCATCCAAAGCAAGTGCTTGACCACCGAACAATGGCTCATCTCCATTTAATTGCTGCTTCTATGGTCTCAAGAGCCTGTGGTGCAGTTGCAGTGTGGAGAGGAGCGAAGCAGAGAGAACTAGAGAGAGGGGGGTGAATGTGTGAATGTGAATAGGTTTGAATTGGCATAAATTGCCAATGTGCAGAACATGAGAATGTAAGAAGAGCCTTGTTGGATCAGGCCAAAGGTCCATAGTCCAGCTCAAGCTTCAAGTATCTCATAGAGGCCCAGCAGATGCCTCCAGGAGCACACAAGACAGCAAGATAACTGTATCCTGTTGCCACTCCCTGGCGTCCGCTTCCCCTCTTTTCTACAGTAACTTCCACTCAGATAAGGAAGGAAGGAAGGAAGGAAGGACTATAACTGAGTGGTAGATGGTGTTACCAGGGGTGCTCTGGGACACGTGCAGGAAATCTAAACATGGGCACAAGGACTGATAGGCAGTTGGCTTGTGGCACACTTCAATAGAATTAGGAATTGAACAATGACAAGAGAGACAAAGACAAAGGTGCAACACAGTCTATTTCCTGTGAGGATAAATTTACAATAAAAGGAAGGGAAAATCAAGAATGATATGCAATAAGAAGATATCTAACCATTATATGCAAACAGCTGAAGCTTAAGTGGAATTGCTAGGTAGGATAGGTGTGTGTGTCCTGAACTCCCTCCAAGAGGGTGGGTAGGTGGAGATACATGTGAAAGGACGGGAAAGGAGAGGGGAGAGGAAAATATTTTGAATATTGACAATAGCTTTTAGCAGAGCTGGCCCAAGACCTTCTGGAGCCTAAAGCTGCATGCCAAATGCTGCCACGCTTACCCCTTGATGTGTCAGCCTCTGCTCCTCCCACTCTTCCATGTTCTGGCTCAACATTCTCCTCCCCTCCACATTTCTTCCTCTCCATCTCCCTCTCCCTTTTCCAGTCTAGGGAATGGAAGGAGAAGGAGGAGCGGGGGATACAAATATGTGGACAGAGATGGGCACCCCTCTACGAAACTGCTCTGCCTGAGGCAACTGCTTAAGTTGGCCTCATGAACTGGCCTGCCCTGGTGTCTAGGGAAATGAGTGAAAAAACCAGAGAGGCCAAAAAGTCATGTACAGAATGGCAACCAAAGTGTTCTAGCTGAGGCATGAGACCATGACAGTGGAATGGACTTCACTGTACAACAGTTACAAATGGGTCATAAACTGCTTTATTCACTGATGGTGAGAGCACTAGTCTCTTCCATCACATGGCCCCTCTTAACCAGCACTGTAGCTCCTTGAAGGATGCTTCTTCATGCCATTGGGCATCCAAGAACTTTGAGTAGCTGTCATGATATTTAGGGGAAACTTCCTGAAAAGGAGGCCTGGGGCTAATATGCCCTGTAAAAGATAGATCTGAAAAGAGAACCCCTGGAGAGCTGTTGCCAGTCAGTGTAGGCAATACTGAGCTGGGTGGATCAAAGGTCTGACTTGGTAAAAGGAAGTTTATATAGTACTGAGGGACCCTAACCATGTAGTACAGTGTTATTCAAACTGTGCGGTGTGGCTCTTTAGGGAGGCGCCAGGAACTGAAAGGGGAGGCATGGGATGTCCTCTTGCAGTGATACAGTCACACCCCTGGGCACAATACGAGCCCATCTTCTGCGCTTTTTTTTAAAGCGGAAGAAAGGGGAGTTGCTCAGCTGCAAGAGTGGCTGCCGCCGTCCCACCCTCTTCTCCCTCCACTCTGAGGCTGCCGCTGCATGTTGTTTGCTCAGCTTGCAGTCCTTAACCCTCACTGATCCTTGTCTGGTTGGTTCCTAGTTCCCAGCCTGGGATCGCTTCTCAACAAAGTGAAATCTCTCTTTTCAACCCCCTCCCTCTTCCACTCTCCCCTTTCGATCTCCAAACCTTCCTGCTTTCCTCCCCCTCCCCAAATAAAACACTTCCCATTTTACCAGTCACCAGGGGTCTTAAAGTTGCTTCCATGCAGTTGGCAAAGAGGGAGGGGAGAGACAAGCACACACTTTACTTGGCCAGGAGCAGAAAAAGGGTACTGTTTTTAAAGTGATTTATTAATCTTGTAGTTTGACTGAAGAGGAGAGGCTGTATTTTTAAAGTGTTGAATCTTGCTATTAGAAGGGAATACTTATCACCCATTGATGAAGTGATTGCCAGCCCAATCCTATCCACATTTTCCTGGGAGTAAGCCCCATTGACTCTAATGGGACTTACTTCTGAGTAGACATGCATAGGCTTGAGCTGTGCATCTCCTAGTATAGGAGACAAATCAGATTCCTAACCAAACCCTTATCAGCTCTGATATATTTTCATGGTCTATTTTTGTTTTCCCCACCAGCTGCTGGAAAAATTTAATTTCATTAAATTAATAAAGGGTTCAATCCTATCCAAGGAGAATGGGAGAAATGACTAGTTGGATTGGGGTCCATGGGGTGTGTGTGTGTAATATTGGTCAGACTGGTTGTTCACAAAGTTCATTTGATAAAACAATTCTATTGGTAAGCTTACAAAGTTAAAAAAATGAGTCTTCCTGGACCAGACAAAATCTACCTACTCCAGCATCCTGTCTCCAACAGTGATCAGCAGCTGATCATTTATAAAGCATGTATATTGCTGTGTATTAATAATATATTTTTAAGACCTGCATTTAATTAATGATATCATTAATATAATTAATATTAATATAGTTAATATATATTTAATATTCAATATTATAATAAATATAATATTATAACATATTTAATATATTTAATATAGTTAATATTTCTGGCCACTTCCTGTTTAATGATGTCACTTCCAGCCCTCAGGAACATGATGGGGAGTCATGGCCAACAGCCACAGGGGTCAAGGGAGCCACTGGCTGGAAAAGTTTGAGTACCACTGATGTAGTAGAACATCCACCTCATCTGGACAAGGACATGGTTGTGAAATTCCAGTCTGAAGGTGATGGTTGGGAAATACCACTGATTGGCAGCAGAGAGTTGCTTCCAGTCAGTGTAAGCAATGCTGAGTTTGAAGAGCCAATGGCCTCCCGTGGCAGTTTGCCTGGCCTCTGGGCTGCCTCCCCAGGGTATACTTACCCAGCTCCATAGGAGCCTTGCACAATGTTCCTGGGTGCTCCGAAAGCCTTCTGAGGCCTCCAGAGCGCTGTTTAAGGGTGCCCCAGAGACTTCAAAAGGTTTTTGGAACACCCACGGACACAGCCAAGGGCTTTGCCTGCCCCTGGAATGGCTCCAGAGGGCGCATAGAGGGGGTGGTGGCTGAGCTGCAGTGGGCACGGTGGTGCCACCCCCATAGGGCCCACAGGCATAGCACCTGGGGCTTCTGCCCCACCAACTATCACTGTCACATGTATATGGCAGCTTCCCATATTTGTATGAAATGAGTTGGAGTTGCAACAATTCTGTAGTAAGTGTATCAAATGTCCCGATGGTTATTCGTTCGCTTTTTAAAAAGGACACGTCTCGTGTTTCACAACATATCCTGCTTCTGAAGATAGTGCAGGAGAGGTAGAAGAGATGGAGATGATCCTCCAGCACTGTGTCAGAGTGGGTATGGATGTGATTGGCCCAAGGCTGTATTCAGAAAACTGGCATGAGAGGGAAAAGACTAGGTTAGAATTCTCTTCCTTGAAATGCTAGGTTTTTTGTGTTGTTTTTTTTAATGTGCAGGGAATTTTGTTTTTGTAGAGGTGTGTTTCATCATATAAGCACTTTCTGAAGTGGTACAGCTCAGATAAAGGTTAACCACTTGAGTGACAAGTAGGCCTTAGTGTGTTTTAATAAGGAGAAGGGGACTGGGTTTCCTCGAGGGATACCTCTGCCATTTGTGTTTTGACCCCTCTTGCCCAACACTTGAGACCCAGAGCTCCGTGTTGCTAATGTTTGTTGGCGAGTTTCGGGCACGGATCATGAGAAGGCCATGCCTCTTGAGGGTCCCAGTCCACTAAAGGCCAGACCTGGGAAGCTGCCTCTGCCAAGCTGATGTTAATCATCTCTGAAGTGGAACGAGGAGAGCCTCTTCAGGGGCTTGCTCTCTTCATTAAATTGGCCATGGCCCCCAAAGAGAGCAGAAAACAGATGTCAAGCAATTAGGAGCTGACACGGTGCAGAAGGGCAAAGTCACTGTTCACAGAAGTGGCCAAATCCACACAGGCATTGACAATTCTCACCAAGAATCTTCAGTAGTCCCAAGGGGGCTTCATTGTGATAATCCCTCTTTGTCTGGGGCTGTGGGTACCTCCCCCAATGCCAGTAACTAGCAGGGCTTCTGAATGGGGCACCCAAAAAGGGGGAAGGCAATCCAGTGGACTGAGGTACCCTTTCCTTGCCCCTTGGGCCTGGGCTGCTGCATCGAAGAGAATCGTGGTGGATGCTGTTGAGCAAATTGCCTCAGTTCCGCATTTGCCTAGGTCTTGGTGATGTGTGCCAGGTTGGCATACTCATCCAGAATTAAATCCTGGATAGCAGCTGTTTTCCTGTTAACTGACCTGCTGTTAATTAGCAAGTTCTTAAGACCCAGTAGGTTATGGTAACCATGGGGACTTCGTTTGGGAGAGACTAACTGCCAGTCCTCCAATCCTCCTCCTCCTCACCTGGCCTGTCCAACTCCTGCTGCCATCTCTCTCCTCCAAGTGCTTCACACTGCAGCACCAGAGCCTTCTCCTCTTTTATTGACCCAAACCACCAAACATATGGTGATAACCACAACCTACAAGGGAAGCAGAAAAAAAAGGCAGCTAAGTGGAAAATCTAACCCACCAACATAGCCAGCCCCTACCAAATTTGGTAACATCTGTGGGAAAAGGATCACATAGCTGCTGCTGTGGGACTGAAAACCAGCCAGTGCACTGGGGTGAAGTGCCCCTGAATCCAGCTCATGATCTCAACACAAGCCCTAAAAGTCAATGGCAAGAGAGACTAAAAAACCACGCTGCCTCCACAGCAGCCCCCATCGGCTCTTGATAAAAATGCAAATACAGTCAGCCTTGTTTGCAGGACCAGCATCAGCTCAAGGCACACTTGGCCAATTTTGAAGAGTGCAACACCCTTGTGGGGGGCACTGCTGATGCCCCCTTCCCTTCCTATGGAGTGGTGGGCATGAGTTTCATTCATTCTAAGCACACCAACAGCTGCAACCACAGTAACAGTTCTTTAGCCAGAAGTTGTTGCTCACCACATGCAGAGTTTCATGTACAATCACAATGGGATGCAGAGCACTGTGGAGGAAAACACAGCAGGTACTGACTGCCAGCTAGAACAAATGGGGCACCACCATGCTGCTGACCCCCCAAGAATGAAAGACATTTATATCCACCACCATGGCATGGGAAAGGGATCACCTTGCTGGTGGCCCCCTTAAATCTGGAGCTGGCCCTGAATCGTGACTCCAGGACAGAGTCCCCCAGTCAGGAAAAAGGCTGGATGAAGAGGAGAAGTCAGAAATCCTTTGAGAACAGAATGAGGATGTCTCTTTTCCAGAAGCCCCTGCACAAGGGGCTACCACAGGAATTGGAGTCAGCACTGCTTCCATGGCCAGAGGATACAGCCCTGCCTCTGTCCTCTGATTCAGAGGACTCCTTGAAGGAATCTGCAAGGTGTTGCCAACACTGCTCATTCACATGTGCATGTGTGTCCTACATGTGTCATGCAGGCACACACAAATAACTGAAATTGGGGAAATGAGCAAGCGAGAAGCCAAACCCAGCAGTATGACAATGTTTTGGATCGTTGATGTGGATGAGTGATGCAAACAATCTCAAAGTGCCTCAAAAGTATGCCAACGGTAACTACAACTCAGAGCTTTTTTCAAAGAAGACAGAGTTTATTAAAGAAATATAGATTCCAGTAAAAGGCACAATTAATTTCAGGTACTTTGCTTAAGAAATCAGTTTCAGAGCTTAAACTTTGTAAGAGAGAGCGAGAGAGATACTTGCAGATAGCTGTGTTTGGACATTAGGAATTAGTTGGAGAGAGTAAAAAAAAAAAATTGGGGGGGGGGAAGAGAGAACTGCTATGAAGATCAAAAAGGGGGACATAGCGTCAGCAGCCAGATACAGTAATATGGAAAACCAAACGCTCTCCCAAGTCTCTCTCAAATCTTTTAAATATGGAAAATAATTGCAGAAAATTAGCATCATTATACTTAGGCTCACACCAGAATGGAAAGCATCCTGTGTGTACCAAACTTGCTTCTACAGCAGCTGTAGCCCTGCAGCTGTGTCCCTGAGCTCCTATACAGGTTGAGTCTCATTATTTGCGCCGTTCCCAGAACTCATGTGGATGGCAAAAATCGTATTAAAGCAAATCCATTTAAAAAACAATGTTCCTTTGCTAAGTGATTTAAAAACAGCCTTACTTATCTTTGTGATGTAAGACAGAATCATTAGACAGACAATCCATCAATCAGTTTCTCTCCAGGCGCTTAGAAACGCTATACTCCCTTTACCCAGAGCTAGGAAAGAGTGCACAGTGATTATCTTTGTTTCATGTTCTCGGGGGAAGGGAGGGGTCGCTGGCTCAGAGTGAAGCCGTTCTAAGTGTCTGGACAGAGAATGATTGATGGATTGCCAGCTGGCTGCCCTCTCAAGGCTATTGTTAAACGATTGTTTTCCTTTAATTTAAAGAGCCCTTCTCATCTCATTGAGATAGAAAAATCCATGGATAATAGGTTACACTTGTAATTGCTTGCATGACTGTTTCTCTACAACAGTAAGAAAAGCAGTTTTTTTTAAACTGTGATTTTAAAGGGATGTATTTTTCCCCTTCTCCAGGAATCAGTACATTCTTTCTCATTTGCAGAGGTCATTTGTGTTGAGTCAAATCCGTGTATAAAAAAAACTGTGTATAACAGGGTTGGACATGTACTCTCCTTCGTGTCACTCCTCCTACACACCAAAGAGCTCCTATAGCAGGATAATTTCCTCCCAGATTTGACACTGTGTTAAGGAGTGTATGCATTGCTTGGCCCAGCACATATGACTTGCAGTAGCAGCAGCTACACATCCCTGGGCCTAGGTATAAATTACCCCCTTTACCCCCCTCCCCCAGGGCCCTGAGCCTGGGTTTCCTGGACTTGATTGGGATCTTCCAGAAGGACATAAAAAGAGCTTAATGGTCACACTGAACAATATGCGTGCAGGTTGTGTCTCCTCAGGCTTTGGTTGGGAGACTTCTTAGCAGTGGTGTAGATATCGAGGGGTGGGAGGCTGTCCGCCCTAGGTACCAGCCTTGGGGGTGGTGATACCACAGGTAACCAAAATTGCTAAAATCATGGTTTTTACAAATAATACCATTATGTTATACACCATTCGATGTGGAATTTACAGCAGAATGCAATAAAAAAAACTGGAGTGAAACATCTCAATACTATCAAAAGCTATGGCCAAAATACCAGAAAACAAAAATGCATGGAGCCCTATTGAAATCAAGCCATATCGCATGTTTACTCATGAGTAGGTGAACTTGCCTTAGTCCATCAGAAAGGGCAGGCTGAGAGTAATCCAATGACACCAGAATGGTCCCAATCCAATGAACACAGCAACCAAAAAACATTCAAGAAGTTGGTTCCTCCCTCCAAACCGATAAATGTATTGAGCCCTATGGAAAGCGAAACTAAGCCACATGGTCGCGAGTAAGCAACCGTGCCTTGGCTCATGGTTAGGTCAGGCAAAGGGGAATTCAAGACCACCAGAATGGTCCTGATCTGATGAACATGGAGCTCAACAAATGCTCCAGAAGGTAGCCCTCTCCCAAAAAGAATAAAACAAAGGCTTGAGGTGGTAAGCTGAATTTTTTTTTTAGACTTGTAAGGTGGGTCCTGATAGTAATATGGTTTAAATATAAGAACTTAAATTGACCCAGGCACTGGCTAGGGTTGAAAATCTTACTGATTTTATTTTTGGCAGGGGGGGGGTGTTATTGCAAGCAGGCTACAGAGAAAATTTACTTGGTGGAACAGGACTGGCTTTCCCTTATTTATTTGTTTTTCTTTAATTTAATTATTTATAATCATTTATTTGAATTTGCTTGATGATGTCACTTCTAGCCATGACATCACTTCTGGTGGTTCCTGGACGTATTGTCATTCTAAAAAGTGGGTCCTGGTGCTAAAAGTTTTAGAACTCAAAATGGACCAATGAAACATCCTGGGGGGGGGGGGTGATACCCTTGTGACCAAAATTGTGGAAATTGTGGCTTTTAGAAATAATACCATTATGTTATATACCATTTGATGCAGAATTTTATTGCTTGTGGGGAAATATTCACTGCATTTATTTTCTGGCCATCATTATTATTCATTTCACGTCATGACTATTACTATTTCTCAGTCTCACTACCTCACAGGATTGTTGTGAGGACAAAATAAGGGGAGGAACCATGTACACTACCCTGAGCTGCTTAGAAGAAGGGTGGTATAAAAATGTGAAAAAAATTTCCACATTAATTTCAAATTAATTATGTTGTATAGGATTTCAAATTTCACACTTCAAATTAATTATGTTGTATAGGAGTGCACTTGCTCCTGGTGTGGCAGGGATTGTCACTCCCGAATTGGCCTTTTCAGCCACACTAGATGCTGTTCCAGAACCACCATTCAGAGCGCGATACCATAGTCTTTCGAGACTGAAGGTTGCCAACATATAGGAGTGACAAAAATTTATGCGCCCCAGCTGTCAAATGACCTAGCTACGCCACTGCTTCTTGGCCCAGAGTCTGAAAAGAGTTACCCAGTTGAATGATTGTAATTTAATTTAATATTCAGGCAGGCCCTTGTTTTTGTTGGCTATCCTTTTGTCAGAACTTGAGCACCCAAATTTAATCAACCACAGAGAAGCCTTTCCTTTCTGGGAGTCAGCACGACCTCTCCCTTTTTGCAGAGCAGGGGGTCTGCTTGGCTCTGAAACCAAGATGGAGTTAGTTTGAACTGCACACGTTTGGGAAAGAGGGTGTACGTAACAAATTGATCTATAGTTTCCACTATACTGCAGGAATCCATGTTTAAGAAATCAGGCAGGGACACATTTAAGTCATGGCAGACTGCTCAGGAGAACAGGTGGAGCTAGCCTCTTTTAAGCAGTTATTAAACCCTCAGTCAGCCTTATGCCTCTACTGGAAAGACATCCCAGTTTGACTTGGATGATGTGGCCTGGCCTGCAGCAGCAGCACCCTCCCACTGCCCTGCTCTTGGAAGTCTTCAGCTTTAGGTGCCTGCAGAAATTCCTGAATGCTGAGACCCATCTCTCCTGATTGAGCTCATGCCATGTCTTTCATCCCTTGCCAGGACACCTGAATATCCTGCTTGCCCCATTACTGAAGACAGGGATGGCCAAATGTCATGCTTTTTACCCAGTTGTACACCAGCAGGTGCCAAGAGCAGCAATTGCTCCTCCTGCTGTGCTTGCTGAATTCAAAAAGAAGAAGAACAGAATGGAAGAGGTGGAGAAGAGAGTGGTGGGGCTCCATTTGGTGTTGATTGCAAGTAAAACCCATGTGACTGGAGCTGGAAACATGTCACTAGCAGAGTAATCCTATGTATGTTTACTCAGAAGTAAGCCTCACTGAGTTAAATGAGATGCCCATGTAAGTGTGCATAGGATTGCAGCCCGGAGCCATGATGTTGGAGATGACACCCTGGAAGAACATAGCCAGAAATGATGCCTCTATGAACTCACTCCAAGGTCCTGAGCCAATAGAAAGGAGTTTTTGGCTATTGGGACTGATGATGTGGTAAGGAATGACACTTGGGAAGTGGCATTCCCCCCCCCCCCCGGAAGAGATGTGGGGGTACCATGTGACCCCTCTATGAAGTTATCATGGTGCCTTGGATCAATAAAAACAGGGTTTAGACCCCTGGGATCATGGTCAAAGAGGGCATTCACTAGGCATTCACTGAAATAAATTTAAACCTCAGGGGAGGCTTGTAAAAGAAACTATTTTGTGCACTTCTGAATATGGGACCCTTTTAAGGCCTACAGAACATCCCATGCCTCCCCCACTACAAAAACAGTCCCAGAAAGTGGTATATCAGTTCTGATTATGATACGTAGTCTCTAACGGGTACGATGAGGAGATATGGTGTTTTCTGAGTAATGGTGGATGTACTGCAGAGAGTGAACCCTTCCACATGTGGGCTGATGTGATGGAAACCATTTAGGCTGAGAGCAGGCCTCCACAGGTAACTAATTAAGAGCCTAATACTATGCATGTCTACTCAGACATAAGTTCCACTTTGTTCAATAAGGCTTACTCCCAGGAAAGTGTGTATAGGATTGCAGCCTTTGGGAAGAAAAAGTTTCAGTGTGTATGTGGGGGGGTGAGTAGGTTGGAAAAGAAAATTATACTCAGTTTTGAATTTTTAAAAACTCCTCCTAAAGGAGCCCTGAACTACAAGGCTCCATTTTGGAGAAGAAAAGTCAGCCAAGCCCCATAGCACTGAGAAAAATCTGGCATCATCAGAGAGCATTTGGATTCTGGTGGATAACTCTGTGTATAATCTTAGGTGTGGGAAATCTCCAAGGTCCCTTCTGCAGAGAGCTTGGTGCAACCAACCCACATCACACACTGAATCATCTGTTATGCCTGCAAATAGATGAAACCGACTATGGGCCCAAACCTATCCAACTTTCCAGCACTGATGCAGCTGAAGTACAGCCCCAAGGTAACAGAACAAATGTTCCCTTACATTGAGGAGGCCTCTATGATTGTGTCCCCCCATCACAGCAGGATGCAGCACATGACCCTGCACAGCTGCGTCAATGCTGGAAAGTTGGATGTGATTGGGCCTTCAGTCTCACAACAAAACTGAAGGGATGCAATGAGATCTACTGTGAGGGCTGGAGTTTTGAAACACTGTCTATATCAGTATTTATATGATTGTTGTGAAGACTCTACCATTTGGGCATCAGCCCGGCTCTCTTTTGGCAAGATCCACACAGACCCAAAGAGAGATAAACAGGAAACTGAGAATTATTTATGGAAAACTATATTTGCAAGCTATTCTCCATGTTGCTGGAATGATTGCTTATGCCTTCCAGTGTCCTTTGACTCAGGAAATATTGATAAGCCCACACCACTTATTTCATCAGTTGAGAAATCAACAGACATAGTAAGCATTCGAAAACATGTTGAAGCCCTCTTTAATAGGGCTTCAACATGTACAGCATGTATAAAAGCATTTTTCACAATTCCCCATCTTGCAATCTGTCCTTGATATAATTGAACAGGCCCTGTTCAGTCTTGCGCCAACACTGTTCCAAGTTAACAAACCTGGAGGTCTCTCCATATCAATCAGTGAACGGGTGAGCACTGCTCCCAAGGTCCCACTCGTTTAAGGTAAAACGGTGGATCATAATTTGGTGGCTCTTGTGGGACCAGCAGAGTCCCAGTTCTTTATGGCTCAATCCTAACCAGGTCTACTCAGAAGTAAGTCCTATTTTGTTCAATGGGGCTTAATCTCAGGAAAGTGTGGTCAGGATTGCAGCCTTAGAAGTGTTAACAGTCTCCTGTAGGGTGGCTGGTACACGAGTTCTGCTTTTCCTTAGAAATTTTAACAGTGACACACTTCTTTGTCTAAATTTTGCACATTTGGCATTCTTTATATGCTTTAATATGATCCTGGACCACAAGTTTTTAGTGCCAGGCGTCTTCTGGTTGTTTTAGGTATGTGTTGGACCCCCCTGAGTCCACCTCCCCCACCTAGGTATGAACTCTTGGAGTACTTGAGGATTTTTTAAAAATATCAGCCATTACAGAAACAAGCTCAGATTTCTAGAGACACCCATAAAAAGATCTGTCCAAAGCTGGGTTAACCAAGTGTTACATACCCCAGCCTTTTTCAGCATGTCACATTTTTCCTGTTCATGATATTTTTCCCATTCATGAACATAAGAGCCACAGGCTACAACTATAAGCAAGTGGAACCTCTGTATGCATGGGTTGTTTATCTGAGGATCTGGCTCAATGTGGGTCCCCTGGACTGCATTGAGCCAGTCTTGGCCCCACCTGAGGGACCTCAGAATGCCTTATATAGCATAAAAACGTCACTTCTGGTTTCTCTTGGGAAACCGGAAGTTGTGTTATTTGACCTGAAACTGCAATTCTGAAACCCACAGTGGGAGGACGTGTGCTGCCTCTGTGGGCTTCAGAAGGGGACTGGAGGGCTTATGGGGCTGAACTTAACACACTTGAAAAGCTACAGAAAGGGAAATTGCTTCCTAAATCCCTTCAATAATTAAATATGGAAGGTATTCAATTATTAATTAAATATGGAAGGTATTAAAGAACTATTGGAAAAGTTGGAGGACAGATTAGAGAAGAAGATAGAGGGAAAATTTGAAACATTAAATCAAGAATTCAAGGGATGAAAACCCAGATGCAAAAAGATATGTTGTGCTTAGACACAAGGT
This sequence comes from Tiliqua scincoides, assembly GCF_035046505.1. NCBI lineage: Eukaryota > Metazoa > Chordata > Lepidosauria > Squamata > Scincidae > Tiliqua > Tiliqua scincoides. The sequence goes on along the minus strand of NC_089828.1, from coordinate 40,578,617 downwards.
GGAAAGAAACAAAGACAGAGATAAAAGGGATAAATGACAGAATGAAAGCCCATGAGGCAAAATTTGAGTATTTGGAAGTATACTCAAAATATGCTTGCACTGATGGCACAAAAAGAGGAAATTTTAAGATTCAGGGCAATACCAGAGCAGACGGGAGAGGAGATAAGAATTAGAATGAGAGATTATTAGAATGAGAATTAGAATGAGATGAGCAGGATTTCTTCAGGAAGACCTGGAGATCGACCTTGACAGGGTCTATAAACACAAGATTTGTGAGATGGAAGAATCTCACTAGGTTAACATTAGTATATTTTGCAAGGAAAAGAATAAGAGATATGATTTTACAGCAACATGCAAATCAAGGCTCACGGAAGATGGAGTACGGATCGTCATGTTGAAGGAAGTCCCACTTAGAATTCTAGAGAAAAGATAGAATGGACATGTTAAAACAGAGGAAGATCATTTTCAGATGCGGTCAATTGGAAGTTGTTATTTTTAAATTACAGCAAACAACCTTTAGATTGGATATGGTTGAGAAAGCAAGAGAATTTATGAGGAGATTTGAGGAAGGGGAAGAAGGAGTGGGAAACGGAACAAAAGGATATGCAACAAGCTCAAGAAATATATGAAAAAGAGGCTATGGACATTGCAACAACCGATTCAAAACACTAATCACGGACTATAAGTTTTTACTTTGGAATATTCATGAAGCAAATGCCTGCCAAAGAGAAAAAGACTATTTCATTATTTGAGGAAGTTAAAAAAAGATGTGATCTGCCTACAAGAGACTCATATAAAAACCGAGGATACAAAATATCTAATTCAGAAAAATATGGGTCATGAATTTTTTTCAATAAATTCAAAAAGAAAAATGGGATGGTAATATATGTAAAAGAGAATTGAAAACCACAATTAGTGTTTTCAGATGAGAAAGGTATGTGGTTGGCTGTTGAGGTTACAATACCAGGAACAAAAACTTTAATTGTGGGTTTGTATGCCCCAAATCAGGGTGGGGTGGAGTTCTTTAGGCAATTATTGGATATATTTTAAAATTATTCATATGTTGGTTAATGTTTGATGGGAGATTGAAATGCAGTTGTGTCCCCACAATGGGATAAAAGGTATGAAAACGAGATAAAGACTACTCAAAGGAAATTACTGAAGACATTTTTTGATTTGGCAGAAGCTTTAGGGATGGTGAACATTTGGTGACAGATAAATGGGAAGGCAAAGGAGTTTACTTATTACTCAGAGAGACACAGATCCTTTTCAAGGATTGATATGTTTGAGAGTCAAAGGTTATAGCAGTTAAAACTTCCAAAACATAAATCTTAGCAAAACTTTTTCAGATTTTAATTCAATTGTATTGGTGATCAAGAAGAAAGCTACAATTTATAGATGGAAATTGAATGACTTATTTTTGCAAAAGGAGGGTATAATGAAAGAAGCTAAGCAAACATTAAAAGAGTTTTTTTGAACTGAACATGTACAAAGGAAGTGAGTTGAGAATAATTTGGGATGCTAGGCGGGACGCACAGATTGAATACCTCAGAATTATAGTAAAAGTAAGATCTTGGCCTTCTCCAGGAAACCAAAAAATCAGTGCTGGAAGATGGATGGCCACAAAATAGAGCAGGTGTCCCACTTTAAATATTTGGGGGTGATATTCCATACAAATTGTTCTAGGAAAGCGCATGGAGAGTACGTAGTGTTAAGTGGTCAGCAAACCTCTTCTGCTATTCTCCAATTTATGTGAAGTAGAGGAGCCCAATATCTGCCAGCAGCCCTTAAACTGTTTGAGGCAAAGGTGATGGACCAATTATTGTATGGAGTGCAGTTGGGACCTTTTCCCAACATCACGATAATGGAGCGTGTCCAGTCTAAGTTTATTAGGGCTGCCTTTAGTGTATCCAGTACTGTCTCGGACACTTTTTTACATCTGGAATCAAGCCTGATTAGGATAGAGGCCCGCGTCTGGATAACCATTTGCTTTTACTGGTTAAGACTACACCTATACCCATTAGGGACTGCTCCCCTAATCCTCCAAGATGAGTATAAATCCAGGTGGATTAAAGGGCTGGAACGAAAACTGTCCTCTCTGGGATTTTCTATACCATCTTTGTTTGACATGGGACTGGCTCAGGCGGGAGTTAGGGTCAAGCAGCGGATCTTTGACATAGAGCACCAGGAAGACCTTAATAATGTCAGAAAGTTTTGTATCAAGGAGGAGCTCAGATATATAGCTGCCCCAGCTCCCTATCTTTTCCAGTTGGAAATCCCAAGCCACAGAAGGGTGTTTACATTTACATTACAAAGTGATAGTTTGCCCTCAGCTGTGGTGGAAGGATGCTTTCAGAAGGTCCCATTTTTAGAGCGACTGTGTCCTTGTGGGGCAAACCAACCAGAAACCACCAGTCATGTTTTGCTGGATTGCGTTTTTTATAAGGATATACGGTTATCCCTTATCTCCCCACTTTTCGAAGAGCTCACCAAATGCCCAGATCAAGATTATAGTCATTCTCTTCTATCAGATCCAAATCCAGAGGTAATGCGGAGGGTGGCTAAATTTCTAGCCGCTGCAGAGTGGATTGTGACCTTCCAGGTTGCTCATAGAGGAGTATTTATATTCTGAATAAGTTTTTAATTCAGTGTAGACTAGTTGATGGTTGGCAACCTTCAGTCTCAAAAGACTATGGTATAAGCCTACAGCACCCGGTATTTCCCAGCAGTCTCCCATCCAAGTACTAACCAGGCCTGACCCTGCTTAGCTTCTGAGATCAGATGAGATCAGGCATGTGCAGGGTAACAGTTACTGTCAACTAGACTATGGACTACTGGACTACTATGGACTACTAGAAAGTGGACTAGAAGACTTTCAGAAGTACCTTCCTCAGTTACTGTACTCAGTTCAATCCTCAATAACAAGACCAAACTTAGTCTCATCTAGACTTAGATCTATTAATTTTTAGTATATTATGTTGTCAAGAGCCTATGTTAGGATGCTGTGATGGGTCGTATGTATGTTCAGTTGTATACTATGATTGTATTGTTATTTTTATGCTGGTCGGTGACCGTAATAAAACAAAACTGAACTGAACTGAATCTACAAGAATAAGTAAGGCTGATGAACAAAACTGGGTTTAAAGTGGAAAAATGTTAAATAACTAGGGATTATATTGACAAGTATGAACTGTATGTTATTTCAAAACAATTATGCTAAAGTTTGGATTGAGATCAAAAGAGACTTTGCAAGATGAGAAAGACCGAAGTTATCTATTTTAGGAAGGATATCTGTAATTAAGATGACTGTATTACTGAAAATGCTGTTTCTCTTCCAGACTATACCAGTTTTACTCTCTGATAAACCATTTAAAGAATGGCAGAAAGATATGGCAAAATTTTTAAGGCAAGGGGAAAAAACCAAAAGTAAAGTTTAAGATTTTGAAGGTTGCAAAAGAAAGAGGAGCACTAGGGCTGCCAGATTTGAAAATTTACTATGCATCATGTTGTTTCTGTGTATTAAAGAATGGTTGTTATTGCAAATAGAAAATTGTTGAACTTAGAAGGACATTCTAAGATTTGGTTGGCATGGATACTTATGGTATGATAAAGTAAGAACATAAGTAAGAACATAAGAAGAGCCCTGCTGGGTCAGGCTCAGGGCCCATTTAATCCAGCTCCTGTACCTCACAGCAGCCCACCAGATGCCTCTGGGAGCACACAAGATCGCAAAATATTTGCATCTCGCCAAGTACAGTAAAAGTAAATGTTGCAAAATAAAGTGAATGTAAATGATACATGCAGAGTATCCCTCAGCAAAATCTATAGATTGTCTCTATTTGATGTTTTCCACACCTGCACATCTAGTCTCCCTTGACAAATGCTAATGCTCAGTGTCCTGTAAGGGAGTTGTCCTTAAAGACAGGATAAGGGTATTGGGTTTTGGAAGATCCTGTTCAGATCAGATCCTACCCTGCCACAGCTATTGCTTTGAAAAATGCCTCTTCCCCTTGCCCACTGAGATATGTCTTGGCATGTTTTAAATAGCAAAACATATCAGTATGCTTTAGAACAGGGGTGTCCAAAGTTTTTGGCAGGAGGGCCACATTGTCTCTCTGACACTGTGTCGGGGGCCGGGGGGGGGAAAATTAATTTACATTTAAAATTTGAATAAATTTACATAAGTTTACATAAATGAATATATTAAAGATGAACTTATATGAATGAATGAAGGTCTTGCAATAGCTCAAGGCCTATAAAAGGCCTTGCACAAAGCAAGGCTGGCCTTTCCTTTGCTGCTGCTACTGCGTCACAGATGTGAAACAGCAAGCAGTGGAGACAGCTCTCATCCCACAACTCATGTGAGAGGTCACAGTCGCCCTCACGCTGAGAGCAGTTGCGTCGGGCCAGTGTGGGCTCCAACAAATCTCCAGAGGGCTAGATGCTCATTGGAGACTGGGGGCTCCCTGAGGGCCGCATTGAGAGGCCTCGAGGGCTGCAAGTGGCCCCAGGGCCGGGGTTTGGGCACCCCTGCTTTAGAATGAAGCATTTTATTTTACACAGATGTATTGATGAGAAATGCTTTGGTTTCTGGCTCTATATTTTTCATAATCCACTGCATAAAAAGAGGTTCCCTTCAATGTAGTTTATTTTTTTTAAACCCACCCTGTCATTGAATCTGGGTAGTGGGATCAACTCCTGGCCCTCCAGAAAGGGGAGGCCCTTGAGACTAATAGATTTCAAATGAAGCATTTTGTATTTTTCAATCTCTCTCTCTCTCTCTCTCTTTGCACAAGTGAGAAATGCTTTATAAGGTTTTGGCTGTTGAAAGAGCCCTGTGAACTCAGCCCCTCAACGCACTGGGCTTTACCCATGCTGAATTTAGATTTGTTGAGGCCCCAGGCCAGTGGTTCTCAAAGTGGTGGGTCACGACCCACCATTGGAACCAAAATGGGTCACTTTGCCTATAAGGGGAGCGACCCATAAATGGGTGTCCTGATGGCACCACAGCAATTGCGGCGCCACGGGCACCAAGGTACATTTCAACATACCTTGGGGGACTGTGCAGAGTCCTGGAGGCTCACAGCCACCTCCATGAGCCTCTCCTCTGCTGCAGTGGGATCTGATCTGCAGTCAGAGCGCACTTCCGGTTTGCGGTTGGAGCTCTGGAATGTGGAGTTTCTGAAACCAGAAATGGGCTCTGACTGCAAATTGGAGCCCTCTGCAGCAGAAGAGAGGCCCATGGAGGGGGCTGCAAGCCTCCAGGATCCTTCGGGACGCTGCACAGTCCCCCCAGGTATGTTTAAATGCGCCTGGGTGCCCACAGCACTGCAATTGCTGTGGTGCTGTCGAGACAGCCCCCCTCATCCCAATCCCCGCCCCCGTCAAAACTTACTAGTGCTTCTCAGACTCACAGAGAGTTTGAGAACCACTGCCCTAAGCTATATAAAACTTGGAGGCCTCTTGTTAAAAAATTACACCAAAATTTGCTGCAGAAACTGTTTACAAAAGGACAGGGGAAGCCAGCACCGACACATCTAATTCAATGGTGGATTTTAAGTGCAGATGGTGAATTTTAAGTTACCATCATATTGCAGTCTGGCAGCCACCCTAGTGAGAGAAACACACAGACAAAGGTCGAAACTCTGAATTCTCTCAGGGCATCAACAAGGCATCTCCTGAGTTTGGATCGACTCTGAGAGTGAAACATTGGCCTTAGATTTCTGTGTTCCTGCTGACATCTGGCGGTGAAAGTTCCATCCTAAAATGTGTATCACATCCATGCTTGGCAGGGTAAATAGATGCAGATCCAGAGACTGCTGGATCTGTAACAGTAAGGACCAAACTAAACATTATTGGGGAGATCCTTGATTAGACTTTGCAAAAGCAATGTAATTTTTGCACAATGGTGAGAAGATGTGAATTGGGGCTCTGACCCCTTTCTCTCATGGCCACAATCCACACCCCTCCCAACCAGAAGCATAGCTAGAGAAGGGCAAAATGGTAAATACTGCAGGTGCCACAACATGCTCTGTAAGCAGCCCCTCCCACTTTCCTTCAGAGCCATTCTGGGCAGAGACAGAAACATGCAGGCCTGAACCAAACTGCGTGTCCTGCATGTTGCTGTCACTGCCCAGAATGGCTCTGCTGGCAAGTGGAAGGGGCCACTTACAAAATGCGTTGCGGTGCCTGCAGTACTTATCATTTTGCCCCCCCCAGCTATGCTACTGCCCCAACCCCTATTAACTGAGGAGAGGAAAACAGGCAGCTTGTATTTTTTTCCCTTATTGCCAATAATAGTTCCAGGGGGATGAGTTTCATCTGGGAATAAGCGCAGGGGGAAAGAGTTAGACTCTTTTGTCCTAGCCCCATCAAAATCCACCCCATCTCCATGGTTGTTTTTAAAAAAATTACATTGGAAAGTGCAATCGTGGATTTCTTGCATAACATCTACTCTGACCATTAGAGGAAGGTGCTAAAACACCTCGAGTCCTTCTTTCCAAAGATTAGTTAAAAATAAAAAGGATACACATCATTAGAATGGTGCCAGAAGTTGGCCAGGTCAGACACTGGCCAAGGACTGTCACCCATAAGAGGTCAGATTTGACCTCAGTACTTGTGACAGCAACAGGCAAGGGGCTACCATGGGGTATGACAGCAGGACTTTGCCCCAGGCCCCAGCAACCTGACTGTGTACAGTAAATGAAAGACTTGAAATTAAATCTAAACTCTCATATTTAGAAATAAGACATTTCAAGAGAAAGCATTGTTAATCTAACCTACTTCACAATGTTGTTGTGTAGGTAAAATGGGAAAACTTCAAGTATGCTACCCGGAACTCCTTGGATGAAGGGCAGGGAACAAAATGTGATGCATGTACAAACAAACAAACAAACAAACAAACAAACAAACAAACTGTTATTCAAGACTGGATGATATAAAATTCCATGGGAGTGGGAGGAAAGATTGCACTTTATATCCTTATCCAATTTAGGTACAAGGACATTAGCCTTTAATTTTTATTATTTATATAGATAGCTTTAGATATGGAACAGCTTTGGCTTACATTCTGATTTACAGAGGCTCACCTACCTCACAGGGTTGCTGTGAGGCCAAAAGAAGGGAAGTTCACCACCCAGAGCTCCTTGGAGAAAGGGTGATATAAAAATGTGAACAAATAAAGAAGTAAATCAATAAACACAAAGGGCAGATCCCTGCCTTGGGTGGCTTACAATCTAAATAAGTGATTTTCAACCTTTTTCATCTCGTGGCACACTTAGCAAGGCACTAGAATGGTCAAGGCACACCGTCTGTTTTTTGACCATTGACAAGGCACTCTGTGCAGCCAATGGGGGGGGGAGTACACATCCCCCAATGGCCCTACTAATAAATGACCTTCCCCCAAATTCTTAAGGCACACCCGGGGACCACTCACAGCACACCTGTGTGCTCCGGCACAGTGGTTCAAAATGGCTGATCTAAATATTGATAGCTGGATCTGGGTTGGGGAAACGAAAACAGAGGATAGGAGAAGTCAGGTTAAGAAGAATTGTACAAAAAATTCAGTGTATAGCTAGTATTTTAATATAGTCAGCCTCTGCAACCTGGCGCCAGAAAATACGTTTGCATTGTATGTTTCGTGCCTTTTTGTGTTTCAGTAATTTTTGCACTCTCACAAATTGTACCATAATTGCTCAGTACAAGAAATTGTTTAATTTCTTGACACAAGAAATTAAATTTTGTCTTTATTGGCACTCTTGGGTGCCCTCCGGGGAGAAAGGCAGATTACAAATCCAATCCATCCATTTTTGTTCCGTTCTTCTTGGGCTTGGCCCTTGGCAAGGGGAATAAGCGAAGGTCTCCCCCCCCCCCCAGCTTGCAAGGACAAGCCTCGCTTCAGAGCAAGTCACAGGATGAAGAAAAGGAAATGCGGTGAGGTCAGACTCCCTATCAAGCGGCATCACAACTACCTTAGCGTGCAAGTTTCCGTAGTGTAGCGGTTATCACGTTCGCCTCACACGCGAAAGGTCCCCGGTTCGATCCCGGGCGGAAACATGTTTTCTGGTGCTTCCAGTTGAACTTTACAGTTTTGATTTCAATGCGCACTTTGTGCTTTGATCCATTGATTGCCGACTACGTCCACTCATGCAGTATGTCGGTCTCTGAATAAGCGCACGCGTGGGAAGAGCAGCCCTTTCCTTGTTTTCTTGGAGGGAGAGGAAAGAGTCAGTGGTGATTCCAAAAGCCCGCTTGGCTCGGTGATGTTAGAGGGTCGAAGAATCTCCTTCTGCCCGGGGCGAAGGGAGGAAACTGCACGTACACGAAGGGCAAAGGTTCAGGCACGCAGAGAACCGAGGAGATGGTTTTAAGACCTCGGGAAGATCATTGATAAATGATCTCTAACGTCGGAGGCGGTGGCAGTTCCTGTTGCTTATTTACAGAGAAGCAAAAGCACGAGCTGCGTTGGCCGGGAATCGAACCCGGGTCAACTGCTTGGAAGGCAGCTATGCTAACCACTATACCACCAACGCGGGCGCTGAACATGGAGCTTTGGTATCGGCCTATGAAAAACGAGGGCTGCGGTATTTCAGCAAACTATTACACGGAGATGTGCAGGGTGGGGGAGCAAGTGAGTCAGAGCCTCCCCGCCGGAGGCCTCCGAAAAGCGCCACAGCCGCCGCGTGAGGTGCTCAAGCACACACAACCCACGCGCGGGCCTCACCTGCTCCCCCCCCCGCGCCTCACATGGTGGTGCTGCTTTTCAAAGGACTGGTGGGGAGGCTCTGGCTCACCTGCCCCCGCACCAGCGCCTCACAGGGCAGGGCTGAAGAGGCTCTGCCTCACCTGCCCCCCCCCCAACGCCTCACTCGTTCCTGTCTGCCAGCGCTCCTGTTCCCTCTGGCTGGGGCAGGAAGCCTGGCCTGCCCTTAGTCTCCATGGCAACGCCTTTCCTCCACTGCCAATCCGTTCCTTGAGCCTCCTCCTTCTCCCCCCTCTCCTATCAAATGGTTCCTCCCTCTCCTGCACCTTCCCCCCCTTCGACGACCCCCCCCTCAACACCCTGAATGGTTCCGCCCCCTCCTTGGGTCAACCACGGAGGCCCCGCCCCTCCCTCCACTGCTCTTCTCGCGAGATCTACAATGAGAGTTGCGGGAAGCTCTGCTTTTCCGTCCGCATGCCCTCAGCTTCAGGACACGCTGCTTTTGCTTCTCGCGAGAACAGAGAAAGCAAACGGGAGCTTCCCGTTCCGTGTCAAAGGTCGCACCAGGAGGCTCGCAGAGGCCGGCGTTTTCCTTTCCCTTCCCCCGCTTCCGGGAGTTCCTGCGGGACATGGAGCGGGAGTGAAGCCGCCGCGGGATCTCCCGACCCCTTCCCTCCCCCCCTTCCCCGCACTGAACGACCCGCGGCCTGTAGAGCCCGACAAGTTGAGTGAGTGAGTGAGTGAGTGAGTGATTGACAGGAGAGGGGGCGGGCTAAGACCCAGGCCCCGCCCTTCGCCTGTTTTGGGCCCCGCCCTTTCCAAAGGGGAGGAAACTTCTATCCCCCTGCAGTGTGGCGGTTCTCTGGTCACGCCCCTGGAACGAGTGCGCGATGGGGGTGGGGCTGCTTTTGGCCACGCCCCCACCGTGGGGGCCTCTCTGAACATGCCTCCTGTTGACTGAGGGGGTCTTTGGGCCACGCCCCCACCCTACAGGTTTCCAGTGAGCCAGCCACGCCCTTGGAGGGGGTGAGTCGAGACGAGGCCACAGCTGGAGAAGGGGCTGCAGTTCTCCTGAAGTGGGGGGGGTCTTCAGGGGCCTGCAGGCTTCTTTGTGGTGGTCCCCCCCAAGCCTTGGGAGGGGGCTTCCTCTCACTGGCCACACCTGCACTCTGAGGGCAGAGTGGGGGGGTCCTTTCCCCCCATGCCCTCCATGTGGGGGGTGCTGAGGAGAAGGGAGCCCTGCCCTGGCAGGACTGTGGGAGCTTTAAAGCAGGCCATGCGGTGGCTGGGGAGGCAGAGCCTCCCCAGCCCTGCTGTGTGAGGTGCAGGGTGGGGAGGCGGGTGAGGCAGAGCCTCCCCACTGGAGTCCTTCGCAAAGCGCTGCTGTCGTGTGAGGCACCCAAGCACACCCACAACCCACACGCAAATGCGCGTGGGTTGTGTGTGCTTGGCTGCCTCACACGGCGGCAGCGCTTTGCGAAGGACTCCAGTGGGGAGGCTCTGCCTCACCCGCCTCACACCGTGGCGGTGCTTTCCCAAGCACTCCGGAGGGGAGGCTTGAAACGAGGCCCCTCAGTTATGTTACATCAGTTCTTGATGGTGAATGCATCTTTGCTCTCTCTGCCCCTTCTGTTTCAAACTGGCACCTTGATTTTTTTTCATTCTTCATATATTTCTTATTGAGCAGAGGTGGTGAATGTAAAGAATACTTGGCAATCACTGCATCCCCTATGACAGTGATTTTCAACCTTTTTCATCTCAAGGCACAGTAAAATTGTCAAGCCTTTAAGGCCCCATCAGGCCCCATCAGTCATCAAGACCCCATCAGTCTTTTGACAGTTGGTAAGGCACACCATGCTGCCGATGGGAGCCTCACACCCCCATCTGCAGACCATTCACGCCACACCAGTGTGCTGTGGGACATTGGTTGAAAATTTCTGCTCTATGTTGTCTCTATTTGTGATTCTAAAGAGGCTTTGTCTCAACTCATGATTAAATTCTGCTCTCCCCCCAGCCTGAAGAGTTGCTTCCAGTCAGAGCAGTCAATGCTGGAGTTGATGGACAATCTGCCTGACTCACTGTAAGGCATCTTCATAACTGCCCATGAGATTGAGACCAAAAGGTGGAGACTACCATATGCTGTGTGGCAGGCTTTGGTTACTGCTCCCATGATTGCAATAGTTTTTTTTTTTATGGATATTAGAGAGTTTCCAACTAGGTTTTCCCCCACTAGGAAACCAGCAACAGCCAACCTGCTTCTGAGAAATAATGCTTCTATTTTTCTTTTCTCATCTAGTTTCTTACTTTGGCCAAGGTATTCTAAGCAGTTGATGCAGAAAATAAAGAGGGCTCGCCTGGAAAAAGAAACTGCAGGAAGTTGGAGAAGGTAACTTTCCTAAGTCTATGCATTCCTTTGGAACTTTGAAGAGTTGAAATGCAAAGGTTAGAAATCTTCACCTGTAGGTCATAAGTACTGTGAAGTGCTACATGCCGAATATCTGACTTCTGGATTTGTGTCTAAGAAGCTCAAAAATATGTCTCAAGTTGTGCTGGTCTAAATTATCCATCAGCTGAATCTTGTTCACTTAACAAGTATTTCATCTGAATGCTTTGTTTTGAACCTGGTGTTTTATTTTCCCCTTCCCCAAACTTGAAGAAGTCTCACTAGTGGTTGGTGCTGCACTGGGCAGACTTGAGATGGGACTAGAAAAAGATGTATGTAGTACCTAGATAGTCTTGACTTTTCCAGCTTTGTGGGTACAATTTTTTTTTCAGACTAATGTTCAGACTAATTTTTTTTTCAGACTAATGTCCAGGTCTTCTTACAGTGATATATTTGTACTTTAAAGTTCAAACGAGCTTCCTTATTTATCTTTACCCTCTTCTCTGTCCTTTTAACATGGATCTCAATCCTCTGGGAGCTTCCTGGAGAACTTCCCAGTGAGTTCTGATGAGTCAGACTGTGTGATCTACTGCAGAGGTTTTCAGCAAGTAGATCAAGTCACAGAAATGGGTTGCAATGCAGCATCAATTGGGTTGCATCATTGCTTCTGCCACTAAATTTTTTGAGGCTCAAGGCTGCATAGTTGACTAGTAGAGAGGTCTTGGGGTCCTAGATATCTCATTGCTTTAACGACCAGTCTTCAGCAGAGCTCCTCAGTCTGCCTCCTTTTCCATCTGCCTCCTTTTCCTTTGCTGATGTGTTCCCTCTGCTCTCTCTCTCTTGCCTTGCCTCGCCCTCTGCTTTTCAAGACTTTAGTTCATGCTTAATGCAGTCTGCACCTCCTCTCCCTCTAAATGACTTGAAAGGAAAGAAGTGGCAGAACGGCACAATAGCAGCAGGTGTTGACTGGCTGCCATTAGGTGGGAAAAGAGGAGGAACATGGTGGCCCACCATGTGGTTCTTGCCTTCCAGCTCTTGAAGGCGAGTCCCATATTGCAGTTTGGGGGTTGAGGTGAGTCCTCCATTTCATTGGTCTACCACTCTGCTGCTTCAGGTAGCCACTCATCTTGTGGTACAGGTGCCCCTGTGCTCATCGGCTGATGTTGTGAGACACACAAGTCTATGGCATCCAAGTGTACAGATTGGCTATACATGTACACTCTCTTTTCTGATCCCCTTGCTCTCTTGTGATTGGATTTTCTTTGTGCCAGTGAGTTGCTTTTTGAAAGAAGATACAAAATTCTTTTAAAACAGGAAAGGGAAAAAGGCAGTACATAAATACTGCAAGAAATAAATAAATTGGGGGAAATAGCATAGAAATGCAGGAGAATTCACAGTCTTGACCCTTTAGGAGAGCAATTAAGATGAAAAGCAAATTGCTCTCTTGCCACATCATGAGTAAGTTTTAAAACCTGTCCTGAGTGCAGTAGTGGGGACTGTGATCACTTGTAGTAATGGTCTCCCATTTGTCCCTTCCCTTACTAGGGTAAAAAATGTTGAGTCTCAGCACAGGAGAGGAAAAAGCCTTTTGAATTGATAGGTAAAATGTTTCCCAGCCCTTCTCCATTTTTATAAGTTGTTAACACAAGTTCTCAGGATTTTGTGGCGTTTAATGCAGGATGGGGCATGGCAGTTCCACAATCAGGCCTGGTTAGTACTTGGATGGGAGACCGCCTGGGAATACCTGGTGCTGTAGGCTTATACCATAGTCTTTCGAGACTGAAGGTTGCCAACCACCAATCACTGTGGTGTGGGTTGTCCCAAATAGACTCCATGCTCTCTCCCTCCTGTCCCTCTAGAGCTCTCTGCTGGTCTTTCCCCTGGAAATAATAGCTTAAAGAAGGGGTAAGTTGAGCCTCAAAGAATGAGTGAGTGGTTCATTTTGTAAAAGAGAGGTGACTGTGTCCCATTGGGTCTCTCCTTGAGTTTATTGATGTAGGCATCCTGCTACGGGGTGCCTGCAAGCCTTCCTCATCACAAGGAAGTGCATTCTCTGCACTTCCTGAACTGCATTCTCATGAGAACAGATTTTTGAGTTTGAGTTCAGGTGATTTTTTAAATATACAAATTCTGTAAAGATTTAAATTTTTTCACTTTCTTTTGGTCCAAATTTGATGCAAGCACTGCTTATGAGGAGCTGTGAAATAATTTCAAAAGGCTGTTCTCAAGATTTTGAGGAGCCATGCAGTTCTCAAGGTAGCTTGTTAGGGCCAGGCTCAGGGAAGTTTCTGAGCCTTGAGAACAAAAGAACTGCCCTTAGGAGCAGCATCCAAACCTGGCCATTATGGGCTAACTCAGTTCCCTGAAGGGCCCTTTGGGTCTTACTATAGAGTTGTGTAGCTTCAGTGTTATATATTCAGGATTTGGATGTTTTTAAATAAATGCATGTTTCAGAATGTACTTGGTGTTTTGGCTTGACGTTATTCGTGAATTGGACACTTTGATATTTGGGGGGGCCATATAGTCCAGTCTCCTGCTCAGTGTAGGAAATCTAGAGCATCCCCAGCAGATGGCTGTCTAGCCTTGACTTGAAGACCTCCAGCAAGGCAGAGCTGTCTCCCTCTGACAGGTAATCAGGTTTGTTGTGGAACAACTCTTTAAGTTTCTCTTAAAGTTAAACTGAAATAGACTCTCTTCTAATTAGAGCCCATTAGAATCTAGTCTTGTGCTTTGCAGGTGCAGAGAACATGTCTTTGCCCACGTCCATGCTTGTTAAATCTCTGTATGTGTGAGTGAGCCATCCTTAGGCCACTGAAATGTGATCTGACCTTGCAACAGAGAGAGACACAGCTTTAGTGATGTTTGAATACTGACATGGCTGGCCTTGAAGACTGATTTTTTTCAGTGATTGGGTGAGACAGGGCTGAAGGTTGCACAAAAGCAGACCTGGATTTTTCTCAGGTGAATTCCCAGCCCAGCCTCACCTTGGTTTGGGAAGATGGTGGATTTTTGCTGCTGTCTGTCTTGCTGTGGTGTTAAAGTGTCTGTGTATTTTCCCCTCCTCTTTTCTAATGTTGTATTTTGCACTTGAAATGCTAACAATTTCAGTGCTGTCCACCTGATACGTAGGCGCAGAGAGAGGAATATAAAGTTTTGGATTTATTTCTTAAGAAAGTTCAAAAGTATTCTTTTGTCTTTCATGCATTTTTAAATGGTGTGGTGCTTGCTGCTGAAATGCCACAATGTTAGGGAACAAATCAAGCATTTGATTTATGGTATCCTGTTCCCCATCTGTTGGAGCAGTCTTGGATTTCATGTATCATAGAAAAATTTAGTGAGTACAGCAGTATTTTCATTATTTCCAATCTGTATCTTAGCTGCTGGTTTCATGGGTATCTCTGTTCTTTGTTTTTGTTACTGTAATATGTGGAAAAATCTGTTTTCATAGAATCATGCAGCAGTTACAGACAACAATGCAAGTCTAGGGCAGTAGGTTTCAAACTGTACTCTAGGAGTTCCGCAGAGGGTTAGTTTGCAGTAAGGTGGTAAATCTGTGTCTGGTTTATAGACTGTGGATGGGCACTTGTAAGATTGAACATTTCTTGACAAAATGAAATAATCTCTCACATACAGACAGCCAGATGTTGGGGAGAAGGCTTTAAGCCTGGCCTTTTCCCTAGTATGCTTGTTTGCTATGGGGGTGGGTGAGTAGGTCTGGAGGAATATTTTAGCCTTGTGAAGCAGTATGGTTCAGGTGTGGGCTGATCGTGTTGGTGCAAACAAAACCGCATTTCCCCGTGCCCCAGCGTTTGCTTTGGTTCTGCATTGCTTTCTGGACATGATTCTAATACCTGTTTCTAGACTTTTGCCACTCCAAGCTATTGCAGCATGTGGTGCTCTAGAAGCATAAGGGAAGCTTGGGATGGCAGGACACAACAGTGTGCCATCCAAGTAGTCTGCCCCAACTATCCTATGGTGTTATAAATGATTCTAGAATGTCACATGCTTGCACTGGGTTTCACTTCGTTTCCTGTTCTTGAGCTTGAAGATCTCTAGTGTGTGTGTGTGGTCCTATGATTGCTTTGGGTTGTAAGGGGAGGATTTCCCTGTTTGAAATGTTCCACAGCCCTTTCCATAGAGGACTCTTTCCCCCCTTAGCAAAATGCCATGCAAGAGAGAAAACTTAGCCAGTCCTCTGATACTCTAGTTTTCTACATAAGTTTTCTAGATGGGGAAGCATTTAAATATATGATTGATTCCATGAACCTCCTGAATTGACACAGTTCAGGGAACGCTTTATCATGCTGTTAAATGTACAAGTAAGTCCCAAGAAGACTTGAAACTTCCAGATGGAGTGGATGGATTCTGCTCATCTTCTCCTTCCCCTAAATATCATTTATTTCTCCTAGTTCCTTGACTGATTCTGGAGGAAGGCCAAGGATGACAGCAGTGGATGCCTTGTTGGATAGCGCTGAGGTTGTGGAGATGGAAGATACATCCTCTTTGCACTTCCAGGTGGAGAAACATTCATGGGAGGGGCTGCGTGACATAATTCATGGCAGCCGGAAGTACACAGGGATGATCGTGAATAAGGCGCCTCATGACTTTCAGTTTGTCCGGAAAACAGAAGAGTCGAGCCCTCACTCTCATCGACTATATTACTTGGGTAAGGTCTTTTTTTGTGCCTGTCACTGAGCAGAGTTTGGTTACTAATTAGTTGCTGTAGGCCAACTGCACTTGCATCTTTAGGAGAGCTGTTTCTAGAAGGGTGCAGGCAGAGCATAGGCCCAAGGCAACACAACCAAGTGTAGGCCAAGTGTATGGCCCTATTTATGGCCATATATTGTTTGTGAAAGCATGGAGTCCAGGGTGGCTACCCCAGTTGCCCCATGCATTGTATGGCTCTGGTCCATCTTCAATCTTTTTATCCTGGGCTTCCCTGGAAGGTTATAAAGCATGTTGAGGATTTGGGCATTGGATCCAGTAAAACTGTCTTTATTTACCTTTTTATGCCTTTATGCTTCAATAGGAATGCCATATGGAAGTAGGGAGAACTCTCTGCTCTACTCTGAGATTCCCAAAAAGGTACGGAAGGAAGCCCTTCTTCTGTTGTCATGGAAACAGATGCTGGATCACTTCCAGGTGAGGAGGGTTGGATCATGTGCTTTGTCTTGTGACTTGATGTTACAGTTAACACTTGGGTGCTGTTTTGGTGGGTTTAAAATGCCCCCTAATTCTGCATTTAGACTTACATACATGAGTGTACTTAGTTGCATGTGCTACACGATTCGTGTAGTTGTACAGTTTGCAGAATTTGAAATTTGCATAACTAAGTGCTCAGGCTAAAAACTGCAAGTTAAAAGTTCCATCGCAAATGCCTCCCCCTCTCAATCATTCTTTAGGATTTTACGTGGAAGTCTCATGTTTTCCAACAGGGGCCCATGCCTCCAATTGCCAGTGAGAAATGAGAATTTATATTTGGCTATAGACTTTATAGAACTTCCCCAAGACTTGAAACTTATTTCAAATCATGATTGCCACCTGAGTCTATAGCTTTGCTGGGGGGATTTCAAAACTGGTGGGGACCAAGTTGCAGTGAGGCAGGCCTGGAGAAGTGTTGGGATACACGTCCTCACTACCTCTACAAGATTGGGCCACCACATGGTCTAATATCTGATCTGTTTTACAGCACAATCCTGTATATCTATTCAAAAGTCTCATTGAGTTGGATGGGACTTACTCCTAGATAAGTGTATATATATATTATAAAATAAGAAAAAAAATAAGAACAGCCCCACTGGATCAGGCCATAGGCCCATCTAGTCCAGCTTCCTGTATCTCACAGCAGCCCACCAAAACTAAGGATAGCATCCTTAGTTGAACTTGGACTCACTTGGAAAAGGCTTGAGCTTACCTTATTACAATATTTTTGTACCATTTTTGAACTATAATGGATTCTCAGAGTGGTTCACAAGAGCGGAGTTAAACTGTGAAGCAGATCCCATTGCACTCATGATGACAGGTCCAGAATACTGGGTGGTGTCAATGATATTGTGTGACTTCTGGCTCTGTCTGTCTCAGTGGTGATAGCAAAGGGGAGCAGTGGAGGAAGTAGGCAGATACTGGTAAGTCTCCAAAGGGGATTCCATGCCTGTTTTAGTTTACTATTATTTTGGCATCTTAAGGAACTTTGGAAATGCGAAATTAACAGTATGGAGTACCAGTGGCATATGAAAGTCATTTGGCCACTGGGGCCCATAAATTTTTGACATTCTCCCCATGACAAAATAATTTTTAGTAATAGTCATGATATGAAATGAATAATAATAATAATGGCAAGAGAAGAAGCACAGACAGTGAACACTTATTGAATTTATATATAATAGGTTTCACATATGTAGTGAACATTAGAGATCATAACCCAAAACAAAACAGGGAATTAATACCTATCAAGATAATATGCAGTGGGTTTGTGGTCTATCATACATACAAAAGCAGTTTTGTTGAAATATAGAAGAAAGGCAAAACATACATACATTTATGAAGAATACATTTGGTTTTCTAGAATGCTTACAATGAGCTATTTATTTCCAGTAGTAATCCTAGTATAATCCACTTTTTGTTACATAAGGCAGCTGTGTTTTCCTTTTCTGGTTTTTTGGCTATAACTTTTGATAGATTAGAAATTTCAACATGGGTTGTTTCATTGTATTCTGCAGGAAATTACTCCTCAAATGATGGTATTATTCAAAAATACCAAGATTTAAAAAATTGAGAGGCGGCCTAAATCACCCCCTTGCATCTTGGCACTTGGGGCTTGCGGCCACTCTGGCCTCCCATTTCTACGCCACTGTGGAGTACAAATATAAGTCTGGAACACAGGAAAGAAAAAGGGGGGATCAAAGACCAGACAAGTTTATTTCACCAGGGATTTGTTTCAAAAAATTATCATACAATAATAAGGGAGATAGTGAAATCCAGTCCTTGGATGCCCCTGCATTATTAGAAGAAGTAAAAGCAAATTAGGACTTTGCTGAGGTAGAAGAAAAGAAATGCAGTAGCATTACTCAAAGTAAGGAAATTATCCAACTCTGATAGGTATTTTCATTTACTGTAATTTCAGTCTTGCTCTTGCTAAGTTAAAACTGTTGATTAAAAACTTGTTTTAAAATGTATTGACATCTGATTTGTAAGAAAATTTAGGAAGGGGGGGCAATCAGGCATTTTGCCCTGGGCCCAGTGCCAGCTCTCAGTAGCCCTGAAAACTTGAAAATAAAAAATGTTAAAATATAAAACCTGAAGGGGGCAGTCACTGAAACAGAGTTGAGTAGACTTCAGATTTGTGGGCTGTTCTTTGCTTTTTGCTAGAACTTCAAGGTCTGCCAATTGGAGCCAATTCAGAACTGTGGTTCAGAAGAGCAGGCATGCACTTAAAATGAAGGAGTAGTATGGTTTTGGGCATAGGTTCACCCCAGTAACTTGTACCAGAACTGAACTCAGAGTGCCCACAAACCCCATGCCTGGCTTTCCCCCAAACCCACCATCATCTATTCAGAGACAAAAGTGCTATAGTCAATGTTATTGGGAGTTGGCACCTTATGAATCTACTGGAACTTGCCTGAAGTTCTGCCAGCAGATCCCAGCCTGCCTTCTGCTCAACCATGCATTAAAGCAGGGGTCTCCAAACTTTTTGGCCAAAAGGCTGCATCAAATATCTGGCATGGTGTCAAGGGCCGGAAAAAAAATGAAATATAAAATTTAAAAAAATACATTAGAGATGGAACTTAGATGAATGACTGAAATGAATGAATGGGCTCAAATGTCCAGGATTTCTTCAAGCACCAACACAGCTCAAGGAATAAAGCACAAACACTTAAATAGACCCCCATTCCCCCACCTCACAAGCACAACTCTGGTTGTGTATGGTCAACTGGGCCAGAGGCTCTCGGGGTCAGAGACTGGCTAGGGGATCAGAGACTGGATAGAGGCCAGGGCTTGGAGACCCATGCAATAAAGGATACCTGTCTGCGTTCCTTTGTGGTAATAATTTGAGATACAAAAGTCTGACTTGGTCTGTGTGCTCTAGCACATTCGCTAAAATTGCTATCTTAAGTATGCTGGGCTCAACATACTTCATGGCTTTATAGCTGTTCAAATTGAGTGCTGAAGGCCATAGGGAGCTCCTTTTTCTGCTCTTTGATCACATTAGGATAGAGAGATTGCTGTTTCCTGGTAACGAATTGAGAAATGAGGTTGCAATTGTTTTTGGTGCTGCTCAAGTCCACTTAAATTCCTCCTTCCTATCTGCTGGGTCAGAATGGCTTTTTCCTTTTCTGCCAAGGGACAGAGATGGACCCACTTCATTCTGTCCCAGTTCTGTATCCAGTTCTGTTTTGTGATTGAGGCTATTCAGCCTGTGTTCAGGAGGGCCAGCCTTTGGAGAAGTGCTCTAACTCTGCGTCAGAGCATGTTTTGCTTACAGACAGTCTTAAGTTCAGTAGCTGTTAGCATCTCAAAGTAGGGCTGGGCAAGATCCCTGTCTGAAGTCCTAGAGGGCCAATGCCAGTTGATGCAGGCAATGCTGAGCTAGGCTGATCAGTCTTGTCTGACTTAGTCTACGGCAGAGTCATAAGTTCAAGCATGAAGGTCAGGAGCAAGTAACTTAGCCAAGTTTGGTGTCCTTATATACACCTGCTGTCTGCTGACCTGTCCTTGGGATTGGACAAGTTTCTGGAGGAAAAATCCATTATGGGGTACAAGCCATGATGTGTATGCGCAACCTCCTGATTTTAGAAATGGGTTATGTCAGAATGCCAGATGCAAGGGAGGGCACCAGGTTGAGGTCTCTTGTTATCTGGTGTGCTCCCTGGGGCATTTGGTGGGCCGCTGTGAGATACAGGAAGCTGGACTAGATGGGCCTATGGCCTGATCCAGTGGGGCTGTTCTTATGTTCTTATGTTCCTTAATTCATGTATGCCATTTCTCCCCCCACCCCGTTGACTCTGCTGCTCTCTACCAGGCTACCCCACACCATGGGATGTACTCCAGGGAGGAAGAACTGTTGAGAGAGCGCAAGCGGCTAGGAGTCTTTGGAATCACCTCCTACGACTTCCACAGTGAGAGTGGCCTTTTCCTTTTTCAGGCCAGCAACAGCCTCTTCCACTGTAGGGATGGTGGCAAAAATGGTTTTATGGTGAGTACGCCTGTGACTGAAAAAGGGCTTTCCCAACTTGGCATAGTTTTAGGCAATAGCCAACTTAGGCAATAGCCTAAGAAGCCACCACCCCTGTGCTGCCTGAGCAATTTTCAGATGTTGTTGTGCCTCAGACTCATGATGCCAGACTCATGATGGCTTCAGTCTGGATCCTAATTCTGGGCAGGTTTTTGTGTGCTCCCTTGAACAACCTCACTTGTTCTCACTCCCCCCCTTTTGTCCACAGGTCTCCCCAATGAAGCCACTAGAAATCAAGACGCAATGCTCAGGACCTAGGATGGATCCCAAGATCTGCCCTGCTGATCCATCTTTCTTCTCCTTCATTAACAACAATGACCTCTGGGTAGCTAATATTGAAACGGGAGAAGAGCGGAGGCTGACTTACTGCCAGAAAGGCATGCTCATCTTTATTTGCACCTAGAGGGGAGGGTCTGTAGCTCAGTGGTAGAGAACCTGCTTTGAAAGCAAAAGGTCCCAGGTTCAAGTCCTGGCATTTCCAGGTAGGTCTGGGAAAACCCCCTTTGAGGCCCTGGCAAGCTATTGCCAGTCAGTATAGTCAAACATCAGCTCGCTGGACCAAGGGTCTGACTCAGTAGAATTTGGCTTCCTAGGTTCCTATGTGCTTTCAGCATGCACCCTGTCTACAGAAGGTTGGCATACAGCTGAAAAGAGAACCCACCACAGTACTTCTTACTTAACTTAGTTGGGTGGGTTACTCATTTTGAAGACAATGCCCATTTGCTCCGTCCCCCGGTATCTCATGGCTATACTTATTTTCTCACAGTATTGCATGTACCGAAGCGATGGCAGTCAGAATATGGGCCAGAGGAACATGGAAGGTACCGATGGAGAAGGGGGAAAGACATGTGCTTGGGTATGCCTAGAACCCAAGCCTTTTCAGTTGTGGGCAAGGCCCCGTAGGTCACTGGTAGAGCACATGCTTTGCATGCAGAACATTCTGGATTCAGTCCCTGGCATCTCCAGTTTATAAAGGATCTCTGGTACCAGGACTGGGGGGAAAAAGACTTCTCAAGTGAGGCTTGGGAAGCTGCTGCCAGGCAGATGAGACTAAAGGGCTAGGTGGGTCAGTGTTGGCGGAGCCTCCTTTATGTGTATACATAAATAAATAAAAGGCTGTATAATGTCTTGATTCAGTTCTCTATCCAAAGAAAAAAGAATCCTCTTTCTTCCTTTCACAGGCTTATCCAGTGTTTTGGATGACCCCAAATCAGCAGGTGTGGCCACCTTTGTTATTCAGGAAGAGTTTGATCGGTTTACAGGGTACTGGTGGTGTCCCACATCTTGCCAAGAAGGTGAGTGTTCAGGGTCAGTCTGGGAATGATCATACTTAGTTTTAGAACTTGGAGTGACTGTTCTTATGGTCCCTAGGCTTTCAGAACTTGAGTTAGAAAGATTGCGGCTAGAAGGAGGAGGTACCACTCTGTTGAGTAGGCAAAGGCAGGAAGTCAGACTTCAGATAATATATCAGTAGGGGCAGTCTAAAATGGTATATTGTGAATTTCAGTGTTATCTTAAAAAAAAAAGACTGGAAGCAGTGTTGTGTTTTTATTCCAAATTGACATTTTAATGAATTTTAAAGCATTTTTATCAAGTGTAGTCACTGTCATATAGGTGGTATATATGTGTTTTATGCCTGTGGCTATCAGCAGACATAGCCATAGGCATGAAACACGCCCCCCCCCCCCCCCCGCACCGAGAAACAGAACACTTCTGGTGGCTTTGCATTTCTCTTGGCCTGCCCTTTGCAATGGACTGAGGCACATTTGCCTACTTGTGAGTAAATGCAGTGTGGCTCAGTTTCACTTTTTATAGGGCTTGATTCATTTTCCTTGGCAGCTTCTGAGCATGCTCCGAAACTCTACAGCCAGTTAGGAGAAAGCAGCAGAGCTGCGTGTGGAGTTAGGGGCATAGAAGCAGTCAGAAGTACTCAGAACAGTTCACAGATACTCTGCAGCCATTTGAATAGGTAAATTTCAGTGTTTCATTAATTGAGCAGGGTATCACATTTTATAAGCCCAATTTTGGTGTTATTTCATGGTGTTTCATTTTTACAGCTTTAGACTGCCCTTATATCAGTCCTGACCAACACAGAGGCTTATCTCTACTTGCCAGTTGCAGGTGGCCAGTGATGCCTGAAGGAAGCTATAAATGGAGCACACTGTTCACTGGGCTAGGTCCACAAATTTGCTGGTTTCAGGCCTTTAGGTCCCTGATTCTTCAGTAGGGGCCTTAACTCACGGGTAGAGTGCTGCTTCTCATGCAGAAGGTTCTTGGTTCAGTCTCTGGCAGCCTCTCCAGACACAGCTGGGAGGTTCAGAGGCACAGCCTCTCCAGGCACAGCTGTGGTTGAAATCTCAATGAGCCACTTTCAGCTTCATGTGATGCTGTGTACCACTTACAAAATTGATGACTTAAAGTATGTTGCTTCTCATAGCATGGATAGTAGCTGTGTCAAAGTAACTGGTGAAGATGAGCGGCATCTTGGGATGATGCTTTCAGGGAAAGTAGCCTCTCTCCTGACTACAACTGACATTGACAGGGATCTACACTCATGTCATACTCTTGTGTCAGCTGCTCCTTGACTTTGGTCTTATATCCATAGATTGGAGGTGGTGGAGGAGAAACAACTGAAAAGGAGTGAAGCTTAAGCAGCATAGATTGGAGGAAGCAAGAAAAGGAGGATTTTGAGCAGAAATGTACAATTTGGGTCTGAGAATGGGGTGTGTGTGTGTGCTTTAAAAACTGGTCGTTTTGACATTTATGCAAGTGTTGTAGTCATAACATCAAACCTCTGGGCTTCCAGAAACTACTTAAGAGACTGTATGGGAAAACTGCCTGGCAGCAACTAGTTCAATCTTACCTTTTTCTTCTAGGTCCTGAGGGCTGGAAAACTTTACGAATCCTGTATGAGGAGGTGGATGAATCAGAAGTGGAGATAATTCACGTTCCTTCTCCAGCCCTGGAAGAAAGAAAGACAGACTCCTACCGGTATCCCAGAACAGGTCAGTGGGGACATGGCAGAATGAAGATGATGAGCCCATATGACAGGACATATTTTGCTTGTGGATTTGTTGAAACACTTGTCTCCAGAGTACTGATGGGCAGCTATGGCCTATGTGCCTGATAAAGCCCCCTCCAAAGATTCAAAAAGGCAGACAGGATTAGGAGATATTGGGCGGGGGGGGGGCGTGCTTTGGGTTCTCTTAACTTCACAGGTATCTTTCAGACATTAATATTTGTCATTGTCTTGGTTATCATGTAGACAATTGTTTTAAGGGATGAGTTATAAACTGCTTGCAAACTATGCAGCTGACATGTTAAAAAGAAATACTTTTAATAAATAAAAGTTTGTATCTTGTGCCCAGTGCTTTTCAGTGGAATCGTTTTACACATTTTAGCTGCCACTCATCAAGTGCAGAGAAATTGGACATATTTTGAACCAGGGCTGACAACCCCCCAAAGACTGGTTCTTCTGAAGGGCAGGTCCACATTTTTTGTCAATCTGCTATTTCAGGCAGCAAGAATCCCAAGATAGCATTAAAACTGGCAGAATTTCAAACCGACAGCCAAGGAAAGGTAAGTGTTTGTTGATATATTAGTGTGTGATAAAACTTCAGTTTAGCTTGTTTTTTTTTAAAAAAAAATTAATCATGATGTTTGAATGCTTGTTAGAAGGAATGAGGAAGTTATAAAAAAGAAATAATTCCCTATATAATTCATATATGAACTATAATACAGTTTCTGTTGTGCGTCTGTAGGTAGTACAGGATTAAATCTGTTCAGGACTAGATTACAAATTGAAACTTAATCCAGACAAGATAGAGGTGCTGCTAGTGGGGTTGAACATGATCCAGATTTAGGTGTTGAGCTTAACTAAGCTGACCTGACTCCTAGAAGCCTAGCTTGTGGTGATGGTCAGCTGAATCCCCTCCTAGCTCAGGTCATTGTGCCACCTGGGTCCTTTCTTGGTCAGATTTGACCTGGCCACAGACATATTTGCATAACTTCCAAGTTAGAGCAGTGCAATGCTCTCTGTGTGAGCCTGTCCCTGAAAAGCAGTCTGAGGCTATTAGTACAAAACGCAGCAGTGAGGATTCAAGTTAGAGCCTGTAGCAGGGAGCCTACAATCCCAAAAGTATGCCAACTACATCAACATCCTCTGCTTCTTGTTCGAATGCAGCGTTCTATTATCCCCATAGAGCCCTAAACGACCAGGGGTGTGCAGTACCTGAGCTACTTCCTCCCACACGAGGAGGTGTCATGAAAACCTGCCTCCTTCCCTGTCTGCTGTCTTAGGTTGTTGGCTGAAGTCTTGTTCTGTGTCATCCTCACCCTTCTGAAGTTAGGCAGGTGGACACCTGGTCTTTCCAGCCATCAGACCTGGTCATCTGCTTTCCTGGGAGATCCATTTGGCTGCCTTGCTCCTGGCCTTCTGATACACCATTAAGACCTTTCTGTTTTGGAGGGTGTTTAAGGGGAAGAAAGCGAGTTTCTTATTTGTTGCATGTTTCTCCTGTTGGGATGTCATCTGTTGTGCTACTTGGTTAATTTCCAAGGTTTTTACTTGTATTGGCTGGTTTAATCTGCTTGTACAGGTCGGTCCTTGGCATTTGCAGTGTTCCTGCAGATATAATGATATCCGTGGTCCAACCTATTTTCTGAGTTGTGGGGAGGCTACGCACATACAAACTGGAAATCCATGAGAGTTTTAAGAGATTGAGGCCAGCACCATGCCTAATGTTTTCAGAGAGTATGGTGCAGTTCCATTACCAAGTACATGGTCCCCCTTTGTCTCTGGAGGGTGTTGCTTGATTTGTTCTTCCACAGTGATGATAGCTTGCATTTATATCATGCTTTCTGAATGCAAAATGCTTTGTGTGCATTGTGTAAAGATGTAATCCTTCCAACAACCCTATAGCACAGGGATCGCCAAACTTTTCAGTATGGAGGCCACATTGTGTGTATATCACATTTTCAAGGCCAAAATAAAAATCAGTTTTATGTGTGAATGAATGAAATTTTAATGAATGAATTTTGTGATCATGATATGATTCAGAACAGAAGAGAAACGTGATAATTACGAAGAAACAGTGACAATTAAACTGAGAAATTAAATACGTATAATGAGTAAAAATACCAAGAAAAATTAGCAATAAAAATATTTTAAGTTGCTGCGGGCCAGATAAAATCTTGTTGGGGGCCACATCTGGCCATAGTTTGGGGATCCTTGCTGCTGGGTAATCAGATCATCCTGAATTGCAAATTGGGAAGGACTAGGCTGAGATGGACAACTATCTAGTTGGCTCATGGTGGTGGCAAGATTTAAATTGGGGATTTCCCAGCTCAGAGTTTAACTTCTTAGCTACTATCCGATACCAGTTCTCACAGATGTTTATATTTTAATATAATTTGCAGTTATATACAGTATTAACGTAATATTACATATTTTTCACATCCAAGTTCTCCACTGTTGGTTGATCCTCTTTCCAATATTTAACTACTAGTGCTGTCTGTAGTTAATAGCCTTGATACCACATAAGTGTGTTGATGTTGAATGTAAGTTTCATATAGTGTATAAACAGAAGTACAAGTATACTGTAAATGGTATTTCATAACCATGCACTGATGGCATTTTAGATATTTTAAGTGTTCGTGTTGGGTTAAAAAGGAGCAATCAGCAGAAAAACAAGGTGCAACTGTTAAAGCATGTTTTGAAATTTTTGTGTGTGTTCTAGATAGTGTATGCGCAGGATAAGGAACTGGTGCACCCTTTTGCTACAATGTTTCCAACAGTGGAGTATATTGCGCGAGCTGGGTGGACCCGCGATGGTAAATAGTAAGTGACATTTCATGATGGCGGATGTGGGTGTTGTGTGAGCTGCTGTGTTAGCTCCAGTGATGTCTGTGTGTGTGTGGAGTGGAAGGAACATTTGGTTGATTTCCTGGCTCTCTGATTTCTTCCTTTGTTCTCTCTTCCTTCCCCTCCTTTGCTCAGTGCTTGGGCCATGTTCCTGGACAGACCTCAGCAGCAGCTCCAACTCGTACTTTTTCCTCCTGTGCTCTTCATCCCAGTGCCAGAAAGTGAGGAGCAGCGCTTGGAATTTGCCAAAGCCGTCCCCGAAAACGTCCACCCATTTGTTATTTACGAAGAAGTCACTGACGTGTGGATAAATGTAAGGGGATAAGAGCTGTGAAGGGGGGGGGACAAACCTCTCTCTATCTTGAGCAAATTTCTGCGGCTGGAGCAGGTGATGGAGCATTTGGAGAGAATTGGTTATATTTAGTTCAGCTGTAGATGTTTTGCATGTGCAAACTCAAAGCCATGTTTTTTGGGTTCTCAGCAGGGCTGAGGAAAACCTGTCCCGGAGACTCTAGAAAGATAGTGCCAGGCAGTAGTGTATTGGTCAAAAGAGAGCAGTGGCCTGACAGTACCAGACAGCTTTTTTGTCTGTTGGGAGGAGCCATTTGCACAGGAGCTTAGTACAAAAATATTTCACTTCCAGGTATGCCAGCTGCATATTTCATGTAGAAGTTGTATGCATATGGAAGCTTGCAAGTCAGCTGGTAGATGCTCT
Organism: Tiliqua scincoides; assembly: GCF_035046505.1. NCBI lineage: Eukaryota > Metazoa > Chordata > Lepidosauria > Squamata > Scincidae > Tiliqua > Tiliqua scincoides. The sequence goes on along the minus strand of NC_089828.1, from coordinate 40,551,723 downwards.
TGGGGAGTGGGAAAGAAAGGCCTCTGTTTTCCTTTTATGTGTAGCTCTGCATTTCTCTTTTCCTTGAATTAATTCTTAAAAGTTGTCTGGGTAATCTACAATGGCCCCTTCAGACAGGGGCCACAGGCTGTTTAGGGCTTTCTAGGGCAGTGGTCTTCAAACCTTTTTGTGCAATGACCCCAACAAATGAAATGTGAGACTGGGGACCCACAGCTGACCCCACCCAATTCCTGGGACCTGATCTGCCCATCCCCACCCCTGTGGCCACCTGCCCCATTTCCCCTACCTCTTTTTGTCTTCACAACAATTCTGTTAGGTAGCAGTCTGAGCAGGGCCAGCCTTTGGAGCTGTGGGGCAAGATGGTGAGAACAGTCTGCTCAGGATTATATCAAGGACTCAGTTTTGATAAGGAAGAACTATTATTGGATTGGATCTAAGCCCTCTCCTGCACAGGTTTTAAAATGTTGCCCGACCCCCCAAATGAGGCTTCATGACCCAGCTAGGGTTGCAACCCACAGGCTGAAGAACGCTGTTTAGGTCAAAACCAGCAATGAATTATGCCCAAAACAAACCAAGGATCAGCAAAAATCTCTTATTGGCAGTGAGATGCGATCAGCATGGCAAGTGCTAGTCATAGCCCTGCTGCCATATGCACTAAGGTTCAATCCAGAGTTAGAATATCTTAGATATGGGAAAAAAGCATTTATGGCTTTTGGTAGGTAGTACTGGGCTAAATGATTCAGTGGTGAAAGGTATGTTCATATGACCAGTGGGGGAAATGGGGGAGAGGGTTGATGCAACTGTCTGGTCATGATGGAAGAACAGGCAGGAAGGACTTGGAAAGGGATGGAACAGGTGAGTTATTGGTTAGAGATGGTTGGGGATTTGCTCCTAGTGATGTGAGGAGGTGGATTGTGTGTGTGTCTGTGTGTGAGAGAGGGAGGGAGAGAGAGTGGGGTTTGTACAGAGGAGGAAACAAAAGAGTGTAACAGAGATTTAAGAATATCACAAAAAAGTTGGCAAAACAAAATAAATGGTCCACAGTAGCAAAGGAAACAACAGCAAATGGTCTTTGTAATGAACACCATGCTGGGGTCGAGGTGAAGAGTTCTGAAAGTGGTGACTAGAAATTTTGAGGTGAACAAAAGTATCAAATTGGAGGTAAGGTAATGCATTCTTCCTTGCAGCTAGGGCCCTTCTGTGAACACACAGAAACTTCTGTAAGCACTTTATGTTAGACCTCTGGTGCATTTAGCTTTGTATAGTCTCTGCTGACTGGTGGTGATTTTTCAAGCTTTTTAAAGGAATATTCCACAGCCATATCTTGGGATGCCTGGTATTGAATCTGGAACCTTCTACTTGAAAGCTATGAGCCCTTATAGGTTTATGATGGCTATGGAGAAGCAACTCTTTCACAACTCGGCCGTTATTCGTAGCACTACTTAGTGCTCCAAGCGCTTCCCATCCATTTTCTGTACCTCAGCCATAAAAGAAAGATGGTAGTGGATACTCCAGACGTGGAGGTTTAATGTGACGGCTGGCTTGTCTGAATCAGAGCTAAGACTTGAGTTGGCAACATCCCAACCCCATTCCTTTTTGGTGCTACGTTAGGCGATCCAGCTGTGGCCCTTCTAATGTTACTCTTCAATCAATTGCCTTGCCTCTCTCCTGGGCAGGTCCACGACATTTTCTATCCTTTCACCCAGCCAGAGGGGGAGGAGGAGGAGCTTTGTTTTATCCGAGCCAATGAATGCAAGACGGGCTTCTGCCACCTATACAGGGTCACGGTTCTACTGAAGCGGAACAGCTACGACTGGACCCAGCCATATGCCCCTAGCAAAGGTGAGAACTAATAGACAAATGCACACAAACCTTGCAGCTGTGTAGGCATCAGAAACTCCTTCCTGTACCTGTTCTTTGTCCCTTAATCTCTCTTCCTCTCTTTTTCAGGGGATTTCAAATGCCCTCTCAAGGAGGAGGTTGCACTGAGTAGTGGAGAATGGGAGGTTCTGGCCAGGCATGGATCAAAGGTACTGGAGGCCTTTGATAGGATACAGCCATGGCTGTGCATACTCAGTACTAGAGTAACATTCTGCAACTTACTGAAGTTTAATCACTGTCGGCCATTGTCAGAATGCTGTGCTTAAATAGTTATTTGGGGCACAATCCTAACCAACTGTCTGGCATCAAGGTAAGGACAATGCAGCTCCGAGGTAAGGGAACAAACATTCCTTACCTTGCGGAGGCCTCCGTGACTGTCACCCAACTGCAGGATGCAGCACATGCCCCATTGGCACAGCTGTGTCAGTGTAGGAAAGTTGGTTAGGATTTGGGCCCATGTTCTACATCTAGGCCATCCGAATTTGGCACCCAGAAAACTCTGATCCAGCCTTCTAAGCTAGATGGTCATGGTGGTCTCACAAGTGGAGGGAAGCCCTCCCAGTTCTGAAAAACTTTTTCTCAACTTTGCTCTTGGAAAATCTTTTCTTCCAAACTTAATAGAACCCCTCAATCAACTTAATGGCTTAATCAAACCATAATTTATTGTTACACATACTGGCAAACAATAGTTTCAGTGAGCTCTCTGAACCAGAATTGCAAAAATGCAGTGTGATCCTAATTCAGAGGGCTTCCTAGAACTATAGTTTGCCAGTTTGGATGAAAAAGTGAAATGCGGTTTTGGTGTACCAGGCAGTTTGGGCATCTAAGGGTTAGAATTCTTTGGCAGCTGCTAGAGGCCTTAGAGTTGCCCACTGCTGATCCCTGAGGCCACTTCTGTGCCCATTGCCTTTGTGTGTTAGTGGTGGTAGAGTAACTCCCTCAAAGGTCCACACAGATAGGAGGGACCCATGGAGGCCATTTGCTAAGAGCCCCGGGATTTAAGATGTGTTCGGGCACTTGTGTGAGGGGGAAGAAAGAGCACTTGAACCTGCCCCTGATTGGGAACAGGACCTCTGAATGTGGCCATTCTTTCAAGTGTACCTTTGCAACCATAGGGACAAAATATCTACTTTTAACAAATATATTCATAAGTTGAGCTTCTCAGACAGTTGAATTCTGTGTCAAAAGAGCCATTGTTTTGGGCAAAAAGCAAAATAATTCCAAGTTCCATGAGTAGACCAATTAATATGTATCGAACCTTGCAAGCATTTGCAGTGGTTCTTTGACAGCAGAGCATGTGTGTACCATTATGTTCCTTTCTGGATGTGGGGTGGCAGAGGAGGTTTTTTTTATCCAGAAGGTAGAATGATGCAAGCTGCATCATCTGATTCAGAAGTTAGAAGGCAGAATGATGTTTTTCTCTGCGTTGTCAACTGAATGCGAAAGATGTTCTTGCCCAGTAAACTAGTACATTGTGCTGGTTAACAAAAGATTTAAGTTTTTGAAAAACTACAGAGAGATCCTGACAAAAAGTGAAACTAGTAGATCTTCCCTTGCCTTCCACTATATGGGGTAGTGCAGAAGGCATTGGCAAATCTGCAACTTGACCAGATTCCCATCTGGCAGACTGACATGTATGCTTTTTCTTGCATAATTTACTTCTGAGAGTTAATGGAGAAGGAAAAGAAACTATGCAGATTGCTGGAGTCCAATGGGGTGGGTGTAAAGAGACCATGTGTACCTCTTAAAAGTAGATGCATAAGGAGCCTACACATAATAGGAGTGTCTCTGCTTGTAGCATCCAAACTTCAGCAGTCCTTGCATACTGTGTCTCACCATTGCAGATCTGGGTGAATGAAGAAACGAAGCTGGTGTACTTTCAGGGCACGAAGGATACTCCTCTGGAACATCACCTCTATGTGGTCAGTTATGAGTCTCCCGGAGAGATTGTACGGCTCACTACCCTGGGTTTCTCCCACAGCTGCTCTATGAGCCAGGTCTGTGTCACCAGATCAAATGTTAACAGTTTGCACCCAGGCAATCAAAGCCCAAGCTAATGGTTCTTATTAAACAGACAGAATGACTTGTATTTAGGAGGTTCTTGGCAAAAATAAGGCAGTGGATCTTAATTTTTTTTTGCTTTTGTTTTTAATAACCGAAGTGCTTTTCTACTTGGTACTGTATTTATATAGTACAGTCATGTATGTGATGCTCCACAGAGTAGGTCTCCTTGTTAATATTGCCTTTCAGTGCAAAAGTTCTCAAAGGGTTTGCATAGCAAAAGGAAGAAGTGTCTTCCCTATCCCAAAGGGGCTCATGATCTAATGTGTGCGAGGATGGCACTAACCAGCAGCCATTCGAAAAGATGCTGTGCTGGTTTGCACAGGGACATTTGCTCTCTTTGGCTAAACATAAGAGAGCTGCTGCTTTACAATGTGTCCCTTTGCCCAGTTAGTATTGGGAGTTAATCCAGCATGCAATTACAAAAAACATAGTTGCCCTGACAGAATATATAACTTTCCTTTCTATGAAAATTTAGATTAAGAATTATTTATATACTATTTTTCTATAAAAAGGAGTTCACAAAACAGTTTACAGGGAAAGCAAATAACTGAAAGTCTCCCTTCCCAAATGGGCTCACCATCTAAAATGATACAGAAGAAATGCCAGCAAAAAAGACACAGTGCTGGACTGAAGAGGGACAGTTTATAAAGGAAGATTTTATGCAAATATTTACTTCAGACTTAGTTTCTGTTGAGGATGACTATTACTTCCTAATCACATAGTTAGTGCAGCAGTGGAGCAGGGTTGATTGCCAGTAAATGAGATGGAATGCTACAGCTAAGGTGGTAAAATTGTTAGGAAACTATCAGGTGGGGTGATGATCTACCCTTAACTCCTATCTGTCTTCCTACAGAACTTTGATATGTTCATCAGCCACTACAGCAGTGTCAGCACCCCACCTTGTGTGCATGTTTACAAGCTCAGCGGTTTGGAAGATGACCCTCTCCACAAGCAGCCAAAATTCTGGGCAAGCATGATGGAAGCGGCCAGTGAGTCCCTCTTTCTTTTCTGTCTGTACTAGTTGAATCCTGATTAAATTATAGAACCTGAATTGCTGGCTTGCCTGAACGTTCTTGTTTGTGTCGTACATTGCTGGTGCTAACCTGCCCCCCCCATTTTGTTTACCTCCACAGTTGATATTTAGATGGTAAACATGGGACAAGGAGTAGAGTCAGACCAGTTTTCTTTCTGGGGAGTTGGGTTATGTAGCTGGGGAAAGGACTAGAACTCACCATTCCATTTGTTTGGGCCTTTACTTAGTAAATGACTGCCATGATTTTGTTTAAAGTGCCAGTGACTGCCTGACATGGGTTTCCCACCCTCAGAATTCATTTTTTTTCTTCCTAGCAGGGGGTGGATTGCGTTTGCTTTAATTAAAAATTGCATTTATAATTAAAAATTATAATTAAATAATTAAAAATTATTTTATATTCTATAATTTTAATTACAATTAATAATTAAATTGCAAATGGGTGTAGCAACATTCTGTGACAGTGTGTTTCATGGGTTGATTGTAAGTTGCACGACAGTATTCTGGATGACTCTTCTTCTTGGTGTTCTGCAGGCTGTCCTGCTGACTACATCCCCCCGGAGATCTTTCACTTCAGAACCCAGTCAGATATTGAGCTCTATGGGATGGTGTACAAACCCCATGACCTTCAGCCTGGCAAGAAACATCCCACGGTGCTCTTTGTCTATGGTGGGCCTCAGGTACGTTGCTGAACTGGAGTTTCGAAACCTGTGCTGACCAGTGAACTGCCTGGTTTCTTATCCAAGCTATTTGCTGCCTTTAGGTAGCAGAACTGTGATATGGCCTGTTCTGATGCACAGGGAAAGGAGGCTGGTTATTAGGAGATGAAGGAATTATGATCAGAGTCATTTTTGCACATAACACAGGTTTGCTTCTCAGTCCTTGCTGTACATTTCAGATGTACACGTAGGACCAAACTAGATATAACTTTATAGTCCTGACTTTGACCCAAGCATGTTTGCTTTTTCTTATGTTTGTAACAGATACAGGAGGCCTGATCCTGATTAGGACCTTGGTGGATTGGTAGGTGGGGGGATGCTTTAAACTTCCACTGTCATCACACTCCCAGTCTGGAGTGGTGTGACCTGCCCCCCTCCCACCATGTTGTTTGTTCTGGGAAAAAGTTCCAATGGGGGATTTTCTCCAGGGTAAATAGCATATGCTGAGGCCTTTGATTCAGATTGAGACTTGGGGAGGGCAGGTTTAAGCCCCTTCCCCACATGTGCTACTTTATACAAGTTTACAGTGTGTGTTTGTTAAAGCAAACATGCCAGAGCCAATAATGAATTAGCCTTGTTTGGTCATTAACACATCTCTGAGATCCCTGATCAAATTTTCTTGAAGGGGTGGTCTTGAGAAGGGAAGCCAGGGATAGTGGACATCTTGACCCTATGAACTGATTGGTCAACAAAGACTGTCACAGGTATCATTGTCTTTGCCTCTAGTTTGGCAAATTGAAGGGAGGAGAGTGACTGCCAGTTGCTAACCCCAGCCTCCACATGTTACTTCAGTATATAAAGCATGAGGACTCACATAGCACTATTATATGATCAGAGACCTTTTTTGGATCACTGACTCTTAATGTCTACTATTACTGGTAGACAGATAGCTCAAGGTTGGCCAAGCCAAGTAGGAACAGCAGGATGCTATAACTTCTTGTTCCCGTGTTTCTTCTTGAGAATTCAGCTGTAGCCTGCTCTTGTTTGCTGTTCACCTTGCTGCCGTAGCTCAGTCTAGACTGGTAGATTTGCATGCAGAAGGTCCTCGGCTAACTTGGGTGGAAAGTTTGGAGAAAACCGCTTACCTAAGACCCTGGAACACCACTGCCAGGCAGAGATGACGGTTTTGGCCCAAATGAACTAAAGGACTAAGTGTACGGCATCTTATTCTGAGGGCCCATGACTCAGTAGTAGGAATTGTGCTTTGCATGCAGAAGGCTAGGGAAGGTTCTTTTCTTCTGGCCACTTAAGAGCTGTTGCCAGTGAGAGTAGACAATGGTCTGGCTCCATAGAAGATGGCTTCCACATGTTCATATCTCATACTTTTTCACATGTTTGCCTGGCAATGGCTTATACCACACCTGAGTCTTGGGAAAGACTACCATGAGTCCAAGGACGCTTGGGGAGATTGAGGCTAAGTGAAGGTCTGGTTCCCTGCCATCAATTATATGGAATATTCCTTGAATGTATGAGGCTGCCTTCTATTGAGTTAAGACCTTTAATCTACCCGACTCAGTATTTATCCACCCTCACTGGCAGTGACTTTCCAGTCAGAATACTTTCTTGGAGACGTCAGGGATAGTACCTGGAACTTGTAGACAAAGAATGGGCTAAGGCCTTTGCTGCTCTACAGTGCCATCACTGTAGGTGGCCAGAGGGTGGTGCTGCAACTACAGCTCAGCAGGGATCAGGTGACACAATAGACCTGTAGAGCAGGGGTGCTCAATATGTTGATCTTGTGGTACCAGTCGCGTGAGGCGAAATGAGTCGATCGCAGGCTTCTCTCCCGTCCTCGCATCCCTAGGAGTGAGCCCCTGGCAGGCTTGTGAGCCTAGGGAGTGAGTCCAGGGAGCCTAGGGAGTGAGTCCAGGGAGCCTAGGGAGTGAGCCCAGGGAGCCCAGGGAGTGAGCACCTGGCAGGCTCCTCCCTGGGAGAAGAGCCGCTGGCAGGCTTCTCCACGCATCCCTGGGAGTGAGCCCCATTGACTCTACTGGGGCTGACTTACCTTTCCCCTGTTTTTGCACTGGTATGTATGGAGATCTGCCCCCCCCCCCAACTTCCATCTGTTGGTTCTGTGTGCAGGGGGTTTTGCACTGGTCTTGCTGTGATGTCTATACAGAGATCTTCCCTCCCCCACACCTTTCCCCTGCTTTTGCACTGGTATGTATGGAGATCTGGCCCCCCCCCCAACTTCCTGCTGTTGGTTCTGTGTGCAAGGGGTTTTGCACTGGTCTTGCTGTGATGTCTATATAGAGATCTTCCCTCCCCCACACCTTTCCCCTGTTTTTGCACAGGTCTGTATAGAGATCTGCTCCCCCCCCCACTTGTATTGGAATCAAGGAAGTTCTGGTGAGGAGGTAGATGTGGTGTCAGCAGTGGCCCCTTTAAGGGTAAGGCCTGGGCATCCAGCAGAGTGTGCTGCACAGCTGCAGCCACTTGAAGGCAATAGGGCCCTCAGGGATATAAGAGCACCTGAGGCAGGAAGGGCTCCACTTATTTATGTGAGTCAGCCTTTTCCTACATGAAGATCATTAAGTCCAAGTACCTTTCCACCATGACTGATGAACATTTGGAAGTGTGCTTGAGGCTGGCTGTCAGCAGCTACTGTCCGGACTATGCATCCTTGGCTGATTCACTTCAGTGCAAGTCATCAAAGTAAACTCAAGTAATTACAAAAAATGTTTATAGTTAATTATGTTGTGTTGTGCAATATTGGCTCATGCGGTTATGCAAGGTACACCAACATACATTGTACACATAAATGTTATGATGGCGCGAACATTGTAAAAAAACTCTGGTAGATCTCCGGGCCTTGCTGGGTTTCAAAGTAGCTCTCGAGTCAAAAAAGTGTGAGCACCCCTGCTGTAGAGTTTTGCATTTACAGTAAAGCTGCTGACTCAGTCTGAGCCACCCTTCAATCAGGCACAGACTGAGTTGCCCTTGATCCCTACTTGGCTTCAAATCATCAGTTCTTACTGCATGATGCTTTATGAATGATAGTGGTATGAATTCTCTTAGGTCAGAGGAATAGATGGTATTTGAGAATGATTCACTGGGAAGTGACACTACTGAAGAGGCTACTGGGGGAAGTTACACATGAATGCATCCCCCCTTTTCTTATCTACTTTATAGGTCCAGTTAGTGAATAACTCCTTCAAAGGCATCAAATACCTGAGGCTCAACACGCTGGCATCCCTTGGCTATGCTGTGGTGGTGATAGATGGGCGAGGATCATGCCAGAGAGGCCTTAAATTTGAAGGAGCTCTTAAAAATCAAATGGTAAGCCCTTGTTCTGCCACATTGGTCCAACTATGTGTCCAGAACCAGACAATTCAGAACATCAGATTCTGAAATAGTTGCCTTATGGCGCAAAAGGCTTATATTTCTTGCTGTGCACTCTGCTTGATACTTTGAGAATGTCTGCCTGGAAAAGAAAAAAAGTTTCTAGCTCTTATGACTGAATTTCAGTCTATTCCAAATTTGTGGACAGTGTCCAGTGACATGTCAGGAACCAAGGAGAATGGAGCAGACCACTTTTGGTTAGTGGATGCGGAGCAAAGTACCTCCTTGCCCTGCCACCTCCCTGGCCAAGCAGAAGCACAAGATGGTGTATGTAGATTGATTTCAGATTTAATATGGGTTGTGGAGAGTGTACACAGCTTTACTGTGTTCAGATGACTTCATGTGACCAGCTGTGCAGTGAATTCATTGTATTCCCAGGACCCCAGTTTTAATTCCTGCCTTCTGGTTCTCCTTCACTAGCTCCAACACCTACTGCCACCTTGCTTCTCCTTCTGCCCTGAACTTCCTCTGACAATTCATCTTGTCGTTAAAGCCTTTGTATCACCCCTCAGTCTTCATCCCCTATTAAAACCAAACTTAAGTATAAGTAACTGAATATTTTGCTTATGCTTTTGCCTCCATCTCTCCCTCTCTCAAAACATAGCCAGCAAGCTATTGTGGGCAAGGAGTTGTATTTTTAATTGTTATGCTCTGCCCTACCTGAAACACTGATTCACCCCATCAAATAATCTGAAGTGCAAGCTTTTTAATTTGTGTTGTGGCAGCTTCCTGGAAGATGAAAATTTGTATTCATAGCAGCAACGTTTCTGGTTAGAAAACAAAAATAATTAGTAATGGTTGATTCCCCCTTCTGCCCCCCCAAGGTGGTAGCCCTCCAATTTGTACCCACCTGATTTGCTAAGCTTTGCAACCCCAAATGCTCATTGGCTCAGGGTGGGAGTCGTTATGATGGGGAGAATGTGAGCTCAATATTCAAAGTGAGCACATTGCTCACATATGCTCTTTTCACTATGTTCTTCCAGGGTCAGGTAGAGATTGAGGATCAGGTGGAAGGTTTACATTATGTAGCGGAGAAATACGGGTTTGTTGACCTCAGCCGCGTTGCCATCCATGGCTGGTCTTATGGGGGCTTCCTTTCCCTTATGGGGCTCATTTGTAAGCCTCACGTCTTCAAGGTAAGTGTGCAGTTGGCTCTGTCTGTACAGCATTCTACAAATCTTGGGGCACTTAAAAATATTGTTGTTGTATTCACCTTCCTAGGTTGTAGCCAGGGCATTAGTGTTCCTATTTTACAGACTGGTGCACTGAAAGCTGAATAATTTGCTCAAGGATGGAAAGGTGAATCAGAACGCATGTCCTGGTCTTCTGCTTCCAACTCAACTTGGGGTGTTGCTGATGCTGAGATTTTTGTGACTATCCGTTTAGAAAATGTCATGCAGTTTTAAAAAAAACAAAGTGTGCCCTTATTTTGCCTAGACCCTCCATGCTACTTCAAGATTAGCTGCCACGCTAAATTCAGAATGAGAGGGTTCTTGTCATTCCTAGGCCTTTCCACAGCCCAAGGCACCTGACAATGCTTTCAAAGACAGCTTGAGAGCTCAGTGACAAAACTCATGCTTTGGAGGCAGAACTTGTATCTCTGACACTTCTAGTTTTAAAGGATCGGGTTTAACCAACTTAATTTCCTGAACGTGGTGGTGATGATAAAGAACCTAAGGTAGAAGGAGAGGGAGAGGCCCTGGAGGTCAACTACCAGTCAGAGGAGACATTACTAGATGAGATGGACCAATAGTTGAACTCTGTATAAGGAAGCTTGGTGATCTCATGCAGAACACCCTGGGTTCAATCCCTGCCATCTCCAGTTAAAAATATCCTGTGTAACAACTGAAAAGAGGCCTCTCTCTGGCTGAGTTCCTGGAGAGCTTCTGCCACTTGTAGCAGATAGTCCTGGGTTAGATTGGTTGGTCTGATTCTTTATAAGACAGTTTCTCATTCACCGCCCCCTTAGGGCAGCAGTCTCCAAACTGTGGTGTGCCGAAATATTCATTCTGGGTGCAGCGGTGGCAAAGCCTTACCATTCTGCCTGGCGGCCACTGTTCATCATACCCAATTTTCACTGAAACTTGTGTTGGGCAGTCTCTTCTGCTACATGTCGCCCCAGAAGGCTCTGTGCCCCAGTTTTATGGGGGAAGCAGCTGCTTGGCCTGAGGTTCTGCGAAGATTGAGTGTGACAGATGGTGGCTGCCGGGTGGAATGGTAAGGTTTTGCCACTGCCATGCTGTGCCTGAAATGAATATTCTGGTGTGCCAGATCCGGCCAGCGTGCGCAAGTTTGGAGGCCCTTGCCTTAAGGCAGAGTTGCCCAAACCCTGGCCCGGGGGCCATTTGTGGCCCTCGGGGACCCCCAATCCAGCCCACAGGGAGCCCCAGTCTCCAAAGAGTCTCTGGCTGGCCAGAGACTTGCAGGAGCCTGCACTGACCTGATGCAGCTGCTCTTGGTGCAAGGGCTGACTGTTTGACCTCTTGCGGGCCAAGGGCTCCCTCCGCTGCTTGCTGTTTCACATCTGTGAAGCAGCAGCTGTAGCAAATGAAAGTCCGGCCTTGCTTTGTGTAAAGTCTTTTATAGGCTGTGAGCTATCGCAAAACCTTCAGGTCTCAAGCCTTGAGCTATTGCAAGCCCTTCCCCCCCCTTTTCTGGATTGATTTTTATGTTTGGTGAAAGCACATCCTGACTGTTCCACGTGCCTCATTGCCTCTGAACTGTTTGACTTCATATGTTTTGTACTTTTTCCTGGGAAGGAGGGGTGTGGTCAGAAATTTTTTTTTGTGCTCCCCCTTTACTGAGATTGAGACAACAGCTCCATCATTCACATTGAATTACAAAGTTCATAGTTCTCATGTGTTTTTATCAAAGCATGCCTGTATTATAGTTCTCATGTGTATTATAAACTCAGTAAAATTCATTTATTCATATAAATTCCGTCTCTAATATATTCATTTATGTAAATTTATTTAAATTTTAAATGTAAATTAATTATTTTTTCCCTGGTCCCCGACACAGTGTCATGGATGATGTGGCCCTCCTGCCAAAATGTTTGGACACCCCTGCCTTAAGGGAACATGAGGTGACTTGAAGGCTGTATATAGTCAAACATCTGATTTAGGACCTTCTTTTTAATTACATTTCCTGTAGGTGGTGGGGTGCCAGGGTCAGGACCTAGACAACCAATGCCATCCCAAAACCCACCTCATCTGTTGCTGGGGTATAAATTGTAATGGTAGCTGCTGCCATAACCCCAAACAAGGGAAATCCAGCCTAAGGAAAATCCTTGGAAAAATTCTCCCTTGCAGATAACCAGTGTAAGAAGAGCCCTGCTGAATCAGGCCATAGGCCCGTCTGGTCCAACTTCCTGTGTCTCACAGTGGCCCACCAAATGCCCCAGGGAGCACACAAGACAACAAGAGACCTCATCCTGGTGCCCTCCCTTGCATTTGGCATTCTGAGGTAGTCCACTTCTAAAATCGGGAGGTTGCACATTATACACCATGACTTTTAACCCGTGATAGACTTTTCCTCCAGAAATTTGTCCAATCCCCTTTTAATAAGAACATAAGAACATACCAGAGACCCTTAAAATTTGGAATCCCTTTAAAATCCAGACAGCGGCGGGATGCAGATGGTCAGAGACGTAGAGCAACAGCTGTCCTCCAAATGACCTGGGATGAGGTAGCTACAACAGTAAAATAAAGAGTGTTGTCTTAAAGCGGTGTTAGAAAAGGAACTCATTAGAAAAGGAACTCATGCTCATTAGAAAAGGAACAAAAGAGAATAAACGAAGCACCTGCAAGGATGAGGCACTGGGTAGCAAAGGGAAGGTTTTGCAAAAAGTAGGCACTGAGATAAGCTAAGCTGAAATGCAACAAAACACGAGTTTCAGCTAGCTGGGCACTTTCTTTGCCCTAAGTACATGTGCTAGTGCAGGATGATAGTTCTTATGCCCATAGATTTGGGCATCCAGTAGATGTGGGACTTTGGTCCCACCTATGAGCAAAGCAGTGTGTGAGACCCTGTTGTTGACAGCTGCTGGACGTTAATTTCACCTGTTGGTGCTGGCTTGAATATTCTTCTCTTCGAAATTGATCCTGTGAGCTGGCTCACAGCCAAGTTCTTTTGTTACCAGTCAATTGGGGAAGAGGAAGGGCAAGCAGCAACAGATGCCATAGCAAGGTTTGATCTGAGTGACTCAATACCCCCTTTAGGATACTGATCCTAGTGGGATAGGGAAGTACAAAATTGGTGGGGGGGAACAGGGACTTTCACAAACGTTTCTTGATGGGAAAACTTGTTCTTTGCCACAGAAAAACTACCAAATTTTGGAGTGTTGCTTCCTGAGCATTTCACCTTTTCATTTATAAACAAACAAAAGAAAGCTTCTAGGTCCCATGGCTGCAAAGACAGACTTGAAAGTGGGTGAGCGATACTTGCTGAAGTTTCAGCAAGGGCAAGGCAAGCTTGACAGTGGACAAAAGTGCTAGAACTTCAGTGTCACATGTGGCTGTCTTGCTGCTGTCCATGTGCAGCAGAAATGGAATAGTTTGTACCAAAAAAGTTTACACATGTGCCTATTATGCACGTAGCAAAAATGAACTTGCTTAGTGCAGTCTCCTTTTAAAGATGGTGTAAACACAGACCTGAGCATAAGTCCCACTTACTGTTTTGCTTTTAATGCCTAGGTTGCTATAGCAGGGGCCCCTGTCACAGTCTGGATGGCGTATGACACCGGATACACGGAACGGTACATGGATGTTCCAGAAAACAACCAGCAAGGCTACGAAGCAGGCTCGGTGGCATTGCATGTGGAGAAACTCCCCAATGAGTAAGTGTGAAGGGAGGCGGTAGTGTGTATGTGTGTCTGTCTAGCTGTTGGTGGTGGGGATTGTCTTGGTATTATTCTTGACCTCCCTGCAGCCTGTGGTCTTAGTAACACTTTAGTCTGAAATATTTATAAATAGCATTCTTTGCCAGAAAATGGCACCTGAAGCAAGAACAGATAACCCCTCCATCCTAAAACCACTCTCTGCTTTGCATAAAGAAAAGGCATCATTTCTCCACTTGTATAGTGATAAGACTGTTACATTGTTGGAGCGTCTCGTATCACTTCATACTTTATATATTAAACTTTTAAAAGTGTATATCCCGTGCTTTTCCTTGTGCCGTTAGGGTGGCACTCGGTGCAAAGTTAAAAACAAATACAAACGTCCCAGTATAACTGAAAATAATCTCAGTACTGCCAAAAACAATAAATCAATAGAAGTGAAATCAGATCTGAAGCAGCGGATAGAAGCATCCTGAAGTGCAACTCCCCATATATAGTCCTAAGTGAAACAATTCAGAATTTTCGCACCTCGGTTCTCTGCATGATGTGTAAATGGATGTCTCGGATCTCTGTGTTTCTCAGAAACACCTGGGCACTCTAGGAAATGGGATGCTCAACTAGATGGACTTTTGGTCTGATTTGGTAGGCTGTGGCAGGCATTGGTGAAAATAAACTGCAGTTAGGTCACATCTCTCCAACCTGGCCTTAAAATCACATCCATGCACTTCTTCCACTGGGGTCGTACAGTTTCAAAAGTTAACTTTTGCCTTTGTCATCTTTTGAGATGCTAGTTTATGAGAGGAAATTAATCTACTGAAACCTCTTGAAATATTTTGTTGTGCATAACTCTGCAACGGAAGGTACTGGAACCACATGGGTTCTCTGTTTAATTGCCTTGTTTGTGCCTTGCCTTGATAAACGCCTTTCTTCCTGAATGACATCTTTACACCTCATCACTTTACAATTAACCCAGTTCATAAGATTTCCCATGAAGATCTCAAACTATGTTTCTCAACTAAGATCTCAAACTGAAATATCCAGCCTTGGGGTGCATGAATTTTTTCCATGATACTGTCATAGCTATATTTGAACTGGACTTAACCATCCCTTTTGTCTTCCCAAATTTAGTTTTACAGAGCCCAGGCTGATTGAATGATAGTACTTTTGCACAACTTTTTCTCACGTTGTACTCGTTCAGTTTTAATAAATCTTCTGGATTTGTTGACTAATAAATACTGCACTGCTTTAGAGGTGTTAAGTGAATATTCCAATGCTATAAATGTCTTCCTTTTATCATTCATATTAAAACCTAACACACTTGTGTTAACCATGTTCACTTCCTCACCAGTGGTTTCTCCATATTGAGCAATAAGCTTCATTCCTCCAGGTTGTGTTAACATCAAGCCCAAAGTCATGTTGACTGCTTAAAACTCAGAAGTTCCTCTTCCTGCTATTTATGCCTGGCTGCAGAGCTTAATTGGTGCTGTTCGATCCCTGTTTCCACTCCTCTCCCTAAGATGCTGGTTGCTTAAGTCCCGCAGACCCAGGGCTTGAATTATTGCAGAATGGAGAAGATGGGAGGTTTGCCCCCTTGCCTTTTGTTTTGCCCGCCCCCCTAATTTTTTGTAAGTCAGCTACCAGGGAGGGGAGCATAACTTTGCTACAATTGGTAATTGGGCTTGTGGACATTGAGTGCTCACAGGACCACACCTCTCTCCTATGCAGCTTGCTCCTGGCTATGCTCAGACACCCCCCTCCCCCACACACTCTCCTTGGTCATCTGTCAGTGATGCCCTTTGCCTTTCCCTCCCAGGCCCAACCGCTTGCTGATCCTTCATGGGTTTCTGGATGAAAACGTGCACTTTTTCCACACCAATTTCCTGATCTCTCAGCTAATCCGGGCTGGAAAACCATATCAGCTACAGGTAGGAGGAAGGGGATGGAAGTGAGATGGAGCAGTCTTTCCAAGTCATATAGTTCTATTTGGGGGGAAGTTTGGGCATCAGATAAATGCAAACTAAATGCAAACACAAACGTATTGTGTGGAAGCATCTTCATGGCCATTTGTAAACTCTGAACTTAAAATATTTAAAATTCTTCACCAAGAAGCGTTGAATTATGTGACCTTTTAATTTGTTGCTTTGTGTAACTTGGTTTTGCTAATCACAGGGAGAGGCTTGGCACTGCAAGCCTTGCTCTCATGTAGTCAAGCATGTCTTCACAATTGTAAGAACTTAAAATGTACTTTTTAAAAGCACACCATTATTGGGAATCTAACTTCTGAGTTCAATAGTGTTTCTGCACAGCCATGCAGAAACATGCACAGAGTAGCATGCAAACCTGGGTTTTGGGTGGTTATTTTAAGATCTGGAGGGGTGATTTGCAGTGTGGACAGTAACAGACTTCTAGGTCTTTCTGCTTTTTGACTTTTCCTTTTGTGTGCAGATCTACCCCAACGAGCGACACAGTATTCGCTGCCCTGAATCCGGGGAGCACTATGAAATCACACTGCTGCACTTTCTCCAAGAATACCTCTGAGGGTGGAGTCCGCCTCGCCCTTGCGGACACAGATGGCTCACAGCTCTGCTCCAGTTCCCTCGCCCCTTGGCAGCCTTCAGATCCAGAGCACAAGTCGCCTTGTCTGTGTGTCTCTTCTGCACCAGTTGTGTTCAGAATTAAAGAAGAAAGCTGGGACTGCCCTTGGATGGCGCAGCTCTGTCCTTGCTCCTCTAGCCTCTCCCTTATGGTTTTTCTTCATTTCTCATGCCCCCCCCCATATATGTTTTGTTTGCTGCTATTTCTTTGTGCTGGGAAAAATGACCAGTGCGGCGCCCCCCCACTGTTGCATTTCTGTGTACATTTCTCTCTCTCCTTGTTCTTTTCCTTCCCTCTCTCGTCTTTTGAGTTTCCTTGCAAGAGACCTTTTTCCTTCATTTGGAGATGGAAGAGTCCTGTGGAAGCTGCCTGGAAAGTGGGGGGGGGCACATGAGGGCAAGTAGAGAGAAAGAGAGACTTGACGCTGGCGATATCCGGCAGGCTTCAGCCCCGCGCCTGCTGCTGTTGCTTCCCTGCTGTGTGATGCACTAAGAAACTGGGAACTCTGGGGTGGCAGAATGGATCCATGTGGAAGCATGAGGCACTGATGTTTGGGTTCTTTCCACTCCCTTTGTCCTTAGGCACCATTTATTTGGAGAAGGATGGGCCGCTGGTCAGTGCTTGCCAAGTCAGAAACTGCAGTGGCATCTAGATCGGTGTCTTTTTTCTTATGTGTTTTGCATTGCAAGATTTATGCAACTCTTCGTCCTTCCCTTCTCAGTACTGTATCTCCCTCCTGTCCCACAATCCTCAGTCGTTCCGTTTCCACATCCTGAGCTGTCAGGTGTGCCCTTGAAACATAGGTCCTTGGTCCAGTTCTCTGCAGGTCAGCGACTGTATTCCTTTGCTTGTCCTCTCTGGGCAGATCTGCGCTTGCTCTTCCCCCTTCTCTCCTCCCCACCCTGCTGTTCTTGGATTGTACCTGGTCCGCATGAACTGCAGCTTAGGGAGGGCCTGGGGAGAGGAGCTGGGCTGGAGTTCGCCACATCTTTTACCTCAGGGGAGAGCCTCCCTGCCCGCTTGCTCATGCCTTCTCTCCCTGCCTCCCCTTCCCTCCTTTGGGGTGGGCAAAATTTAAAATGAGAAGCAACATCAACTGGCCTGAAACATGAACCACAAACAACTTGCCCGAGTATCTTAAGTGCGTATTATGAAAAGAAAATATTTTTATGAATTCTTATTCTTTTATAATTATGAGTGGTAAGATGTAGTGACTCATTAAAATATTGGAAACTGGTGCTCTGCTGCTTCCTTCCTCCTGCTGTGGTTTTATTTCTTTGAGCTGCAGGCAAACAGGTGGGGGGGAGAACGAGTCAGAAAGGGCTTGTTGGTCAGGATAGTTCCAGTGATTTTTTTTCCCTTGGAATTCTTTTTTTGCCACCATATGAGAGAGATCTGTCATCTCTCAGTCAAGGAGGGATGAATCCTGTGAATGGTGGGGACCTCTTTCCGTCTGGTTCGTGTTGGTCCATCTAAGCCAGTACACAGTACACACAGGCTGGCCATCGGTTGTTCAGGGTTTCAGATTGAAACTTGGGACCTCCTCACCACTGAACCATGGTCCTCTTCCTCCCCCTTCATGTGGCAGGACTTTCAGAGACTTCTTGAGCCTCCAAGGGGCAGAGAGGGCTCCACTTGGCATTTTATCCTGACTCCCACTGGGGTATTCTTGGAGGTTTCCTCCCTCCCCCTCCGCCCATTTAAAGTAGCATATAGATGATCCGGCCACAGTGAAGCTGCCTTTGGAGGAGGTCTGAAAGTTGCAGCTGTCCCAAAATGCTGTGGAGGTGGTGGTCAGCATGAGCATATCATGTCAATCTTAACAGAGCTTCATTGCCTGCTACTGAGTCCAATTTAAGAGGCTGGTTTGGGTCTTTCAAGCCCTCAGTGGCCTGGGAACTGGGTATCCATTAGTGATTCCCAAACTCTTTGGAGGCCCTAGAAGCTGCTGCCTGGTTTATAAATGCCAAGAGGTGTTGCTATAATGGTGATGGGGCAGCAGTGCTCCTCCCCAAGTAGGAGCTTGTTTAACCAATACATATAATCTGCTGTGTCTGTTCTGAGTCCTAACAAAAATTGGGTCATGACCCACTAGTGGGTCCTGGGCCCTTGGAGAACCACTGCATTAGACCATTGCCTCCAAATGAACCAATAGACCATTAGACCATTGCCTCTGAATAGTGGTGTCCATTAGAAGAGGCCCTTCTCTGAATGCTGCTGCTGTTTCAGGTTAGGTGGGTGCTCCCGGAGAGATGGCTTTGTCAGCAGTGGTGCTCAAACACAATGATGTTCCTTTGTGAGACACACTCGCTTGGCCCTGTTCTCTCTTTTAGACACCCAAGCAAAACCTGCCCTGGGTCTCTGGAAGCTTTATTGGACTTTAATAGTCATGTGTGTGTGTGATCCTTCCTGGAATCTGAAACTGGAATTCTGTTGTTGCTCTGCTGCTAGTTTTCTCCATCTCCTACTTTGTTTGGTATTGATCATCTTCATAATTTTGTGGTTTGCATACTGTTGTTGGCTGCCTTATGACCTCAGTAAAAAGGCAGAAAATAAGTAGGAAGGTGGGTGCAGGAAGGCTGCAGCCCAGTGTGAAAAACAGTGCCTTACAGCCATTGTGGCTCTCACCATCCTTGTCCTCAACTATGTTTTTGCAAAAGCAATATGTTGGTGCACTTTCTGGGCAGACTGAATTGTGCAGTCAGCACCACATCCTGTAGCTTATCTTTCCTGCTGTGTTGTTGGCTCCAATAACTGTCTCATCTCTGTAATGTGGTGTGTCTTTTTGTCATAGTTTCCAGTAGTTCCAGGAAGCTGCATTGTGTAAACTGGCTATTGGGAGGGGGATTGTGGAGAGGAAGTAGCACTCTTTGGGGGCAGTCTCTCCTGATAGAAGGCACTGGTAATATTCTCCCAGGGAGACAGGTGAGACAAGATCCTTTTTTCTAACCTTTTCTGCAGGCAAGAGAGGTAGGTTGTGTGGATGAGTTTGGAAGGCAGGGGTGGGACTGAAAGCCATCATTCAAGTGCCTTTACCTAAACCTAATTCTTAAAAGAAAAAGACAAATGTGAGGGGTTTTCTGCAATTGGGAGTAGTGCAGAGCATAAACAAGTAGAGTTTGGGGGAAGGATCATGGCACAGAGACAGAGCTCCAGTTTTGTATTCTGAAGGTCTCCTGTTCAGTCCCTGGAAGCGTTTTCAAGTAGCGTGAAAGATTCCTGTTCAGTGCAGACAGTTTAATTCACCTGTTTTGACTGTAAATGCCCATAAGGGCATTGGAAAATGTGCTGAATCTCCCTGGAAGATTTAATGAAAGTACTTAAACAGAAGGCATGACAGCTTACTTTTCATCACTCTTGTATCCTGCCCTCCTCAAACTTTGAATGGGGCTGCAGCTCAGTGGTAGAGTCAGTTGTGCTGAGCTGGATTGACCAAAGACCAAACTAGATGGAAAGTGGCTTTCTATGCTCCAAAAAATGGCTTGGATGGGTGGGACTGTTTAATGAATGTGAGGGTGATGCAATGGAGCAACCTAGAAGATGGAGACCTACAGTGGGTTGCGGCTCAATCTCCTGTAGTCTACTAGTCCCAAAGTCTCTTGGTCTACACCTCCTGTTCTTTAGACTTACAAATTCTCAAGTACTCTCACTACTTATGGTATCTTTACTCTGTCCTGGATGGTCCTGAGTTTTCACTCCTGCTTAAGAGCAGACCTTGATGTGTAGGATCAAGTCAAGATGCACCTAGTTCAGCCACTATCAGTTGAACGGCATTGTTAGTGCTAGAATGTATATTATAATGCCTGATTTCCCTAAAGACTGGAGCTCAGCACTTTCTATTGATCTCAAGTTTCAGGCCTTGTCACTTGCATGCAGAGAGAGTTGGTAGCTGGATAGAAGGGAGAGCCATTCTAGGTCTGAAAAGGATGCACAGGATCGTGCATGAGAGGAAGTTCCGTATGGAGACTGCATGTGATTCTGGACAGCTTAGAATGGGGAAGGTGGTGTGGAGTGTTGCCTTACTGAGATGTACCAGCTTGCATGCATCCACCAGGCACACAGGAGATTCCTGCAGTTCACTTATGGGCAACACTAAATTATGGGGGGGAGGGGGAGAAGATTGTTGCCTTTGTCCCTTGCTTGGGGACTGTCTGAAGCACCTGTTTATTGATGGAAAGTGGATGCTGGATGAGACAAAATCCAGAAGGACCCAGTCATTTAATGTATTTTATATAGTGGCATTAATAATTGTAAGGAAATATTAATGCAGTTGCAAAAGAATATCAAAGAGCAGCAGATACTTGGTGGTTGGGTATTATTGTTGAATTCAGCATGCACAATGACCTGAATGTGCAAGGGTAAAATAATGTACTGTTCAAAGCTCTAATGGAGGGTACAGGAAGCTGTTTGCAGATTGCTTTGGACCGTTTTCTTAATGATAGTTTTTGCAAAACATCAATTCCACATCCTCTTCGGCAGACTTGCTGTTAATGTGATGGAGCAAGATGAGCGTCTGGAAAGTTGGGGGTGGGGTGGGTGCAATAGTGGGGCAGCTTTGTAAAGGGATCTAGAGAGGTGGTTTGTAATAGGAAGGTGACAACATAATGGTTTGTGGCTGAGGACAGAGGGTAAGAAAGGTGCTTGCTGGAAACAACACTATGTATGTGTAAATTGAAAAAAAATTTTTTAAAAACTATTTATAAAGCACTTAAAATGCCTAAGTGCTGTATAGACCTTCTTAAAAAAAAAAACAACACACAAAAACAGTTCCTGATTGCAGGCTTGGCCATCTAACAGACTGTTATGGTAGAACTTTCTATCTCATTCTATTTGTTATGTGTCAAATATACAGTATTTTTTACTATTCTGACTGTGGTAGATGCTTTGTAGAGGCTTACAATTTAATGCTGTGAAGACCAAGGCAGATGTGTAATTCATTTCCTCTGTCTAGCCCCACCTCTCCCCACAGCAGGCTTAAATAATACCATATCAAAAACAGTAGCAACTGCTATAAAAATATTGAAAAACATATTGAAAAAGTATAAAGCACTGAAAAACAGAACAGCCAATTGCACTAGAGATCAACGTTTGTCCCCCACTGTACCACTTCGTATGGCTCCCCTACTGGAAGTACCACTGGACGTAACTAGCGATGATGTCGTTGCTAGTTACTTCCAGATTGGGAGGCCAGATGTAATGCACCAAGCACTAGTAAGACAGTGAGAGCAGACAGGAGGGCTTTTTTTGAGCATGCTAAAAGCACACGCTGGAGTTCTGCCCGCTTAGTTGAGCTTCCTATAGCTGCTTGTCACATTGTATTGCTAGTCTTACTGCCAGGCAGTGGAGTGAGTTGGAACTGCCTGGCAAGAATTAATGGCCAGGAGCTCCTTTTTTACCACAGTGATGGGAGAACTTTTAAATAAATTCAGTATATAGTCCTCTCTGAGGAATGGTTTAAAGAGCTTGGAGGATGTTTAGCCTGGAGAAGAGAAGACTAAAAGGCAACATGATATTTGCCTTCAAGTCTCTGGAGGGCTTTTGTGCAGAAGAAGGGGAGGACTTGCTCTCTGTGGCTCCTGAGGTCAGGGCTAGAACCAGTGGGTTGAAACTACAGGGAAGTAGTTCTAATCTAAACCTGAGGAAGAATTTCTTAGCTGTCTGGCACTGGAACAATCTGCCGTGTGCAGCAGTGGGCTGTCTCTTCTTGGAGGTTTCAAGCAGAGGTTGGATGATCACCTGTCAGGGATGCTGTAGTACAGCGTTTCTTAACTGTGGGTCAGGACCCACTACGTGGGTCTTGTAGCACCTAGCTCAGCCACCATTGGGGATATACTGGATTCAATGTGCCCTGACTCAACTCATGAGTCATAACAGGTGGCTGATGTGACTCATCCTGGAACCACTTAGAGTCATTTTTTACTTTAGTCCGAGTCATGCGCGACTGCAGAAAAAATGCTGGTGGGATGTTGTGCTGGAGTTCTTATTTAATACTCCCCTGATTTTCCCATCTCATCTGCGGTCAGCGATGAGTTGGTCTTTCACTTCAACCACCATTTTCATTTCAGTTATGTAAACAAAAGCTGTGCTGTTATTTGAGTGAGTGCAGAAAAACGATTGGTTCAATGCAAACTGAGTCACAAGGTCTGAAGGCATTCCTCTTCTCCCTCAAGGAAGCAGCCTCCCCCCCCCCATTTGTCCACTTTCTTTACTCCCTCCCTGGGCTTGTATCTCTTTTTTCCAGCCATTTGTTCCTATTGTAACACCCCCTCTCCCTCCATTGGGCTCCTTCTTCTCCCCTTCTTTGTCCAGAAAAATAAATCAGGCATCCATCATTTGTTCAGTCATCCATTCTCAGGATGGTCAAAAGCCCCGCCTTCTTCTGGTTCCTCCCCCTAGTCATATAGCCAGCCCCCCCCCAAAATTTAAACCTCTCTTTCCCCCACCTCCAAACTAACCTACCCTCCTCTTCCCATCACATCTGCTGCTGCAGCCATTCTGAATACCTGCTTCTAGATTGCCCCATGAGGTCTTTGGCACAATGCTGAAATAGTGAAAAAAGTAAGCAAGCACACAGACGCACACAAAACCAAGTCACAAGCAAACACAAAAGAGAGACATGACTTAAGTTGAGTCTTTCTTAAATCACCAAGTTGGTGTTGCCTGTGAACTCAACTCAAGTCATGGAAAACACTTGTTTTCACTACTCCAGTAGTCTCCAAGTTGAGTGTCCATCCCTGGGCACCACTGAAAAAAATAGCTGAAAACACAGGTACAGAGTGGCCGGTCAGGGTGGGGTGGGGCGGGCCCCTGGTGGCAGAAAGGCCCTGAATAGGCTTTGCCCTGAATAGGTGAGAAGATGGGACGCTAGAAAGGGGAGGGCTGTGTGGTTGGAGAAGGATTCCAGTCTGTGTTCTGCTTTGACTTTGAGCTGGAAAGTTTGAATTTCGAGCTATGCAAAATAACAGCACAAGTATGCTGTGACCTTTGAAAGATCATGCCTTAAGTTTGAAGCCTAAATTGATGTCAGTTCTGGCCACTACATTACTTCCAGGTTAATGACATCACTTCTGGTGGGTCCCATCAGATCGTCATTCTAAAAAGTGGGTCCTGGTGCTAAAAAGTTTGAACCACTGTTGCCTGCAAGGGGGGTTGCACTAGATGACCTCTGAGGTTCCTTCAAGCTCTAGTATTCTGCAATTCCGGGTGAGAATTCTAAAAGTGTGGTTCTCCAAGATGTCCTGACTGTTTCAAGTTGAATGCAGCAATGGCAGAATTCTTCATTTTCCAACAAAACCTTTCACTCATTTGCAGACTCTTTCTGTGGAGAAAAAGGTCATCATGACAGTATTCAGCCTTGGTCATCTCTTTCTCCCCTTCGTTCCCCATATTCAGACAATTGCTGCCTTCTGCCTCTCTCTTCCCCTTTCAGTATTTCTGCCTGGAGGGGTGGGGGGTGGAGGAGGAAGATGTACATGTGGAGAGAGAATCTTGTCCAAAGATACAGAATCGGTGAGAACCAAGATCGCCCAAATCCAGCCCAGTTTACTGGATTGTATTGGTTTCCTTTCATCCCATCATTAAAACTGAACATCCAGCTTCAGGGACAGTCTACCATTGAATAGTAATATTGAGAATAGACAGTAGGAAAAGGGCTGTTGCCACCTGGACTGCTTGCAGCCTTCTCCAAAGCATCTGGCTGCCTGCTGTTGAAAAGAAACTGGAGGCTATGGGATCTCTCCATCTGACCCAGCAGGGCTGTACTTCTCTTCACAGGGTCAGTGTGGGGCTTGTTGGGCATTCAGTGCCACTGGAGCCCTGGAAGCCTTGGTCTTCAACAAGACCGGCAAGCTGGTTTCGCTGAGTGAGCAGAACCTCATTGATTGTTCCTGGAAGCTGGGTAACCATGGGTGCCATGGAGGGTACATCACCCGGGCCTTTGACTATGTGCATAGTAATGGAGGCATGAACTTGGAGCTTGCCTACCCCTACGTGGAGAAAGTATGATATGCGAACAAGTATGCGTGTCTTCCAGTGTTTTTGATTGCACAGAACCCACTGTTTGTGGGGCACAGAACTTGGCATCCCAAATACCGTACTGCTGTTTTGGGACTTAACTTGCTTTTCTCAAAAGAAAACAAAAATTGAGGTTGCAATTTGTATCTGAGACTTGCACTGGGCAAGAGGGAAAAAGTTGGATGACAAGTTGGGTGGGGAGACCTGGTACAGGCTGCCAGTTATAGTCTGCTACACACTCTCCTGGTGAGTTTATTGGACTCCTGCAGTACACTGGTTATAGCATGGTGGCTCAGAGCCTGGTCTGCAAGGCCTTGGTTTGAGACCAAGGTGCAAGGCCTCTGTCGGGACTCACTTATTGGCTTTAGGGAAACCACCGTCTGACAGCCTCAGTGCTCCTTCTGCAATACAATTTCAAAATGTTGCCTTAAACCAAAGGTCGAAGGCTGCTTGTGCAATTTGCATGACGGTCATAGAGAATTACAAAAATCAAACACATTGAACAGCAGACAAAATGCAATGCATTTGCAATGCTCTTTGAGTCTGCAAAGCACATCCCAATGTAATTGTCTCAACAGCTCTGCAAGGTAGTAAGCAGGCATGACCATCCCTGCATTGCTGCTGAGCCTGAGAGGGAGCAGCTTGCCTAAGACCACCTAGAAAGTTTATACAGGTGAGATTCAGATCAGAGAAGTCCCAATTTGCAACTCAGGCTCTTAGCCCCCCAAACTACACCAGCCCTCCAACTGGTCCAACTAATGGAGAGACCAATCCTATGCATGTCTACTCAGAAGTAAGTCCCTTTATATTCAATGGGGTTTACTCCCAGGTGTTGCCCTTGAACCCACAAAGGCAGTGTGAGGTTTGTTACCAGGAGTGCTAGATCCCAATTTAACACTCTGAGGGAAGGTACAGCAGAAAACAGCTTGTTTATTGCTGGTACCAATGCAAGGAGGCCAGTTGCCTGAGATCATGCGCAAGTGTAGCTAGACGCAGCTAACTTTTAATACTCGTTTCAAACATAGACAGGCATAGAAAAAGGGTTC
This sequence comes from Tiliqua scincoides, assembly GCF_035046505.1. Taxonomy (NCBI): domain Eukaryota; kingdom Metazoa; phylum Chordata; class Lepidosauria; order Squamata; family Scincidae; genus Tiliqua; species Tiliqua scincoides. The sequence continues at coordinate 40,526,196 of NC_089828.1, read as the reverse complement.
AGTAAAATTCCATCCTTGCCACACTCAAACACCCCCTTTACCTTCCTATTGGTTGTTGCTTTGGCAAGATAACACAGACCAGCTCTGTCTGGTTTTCAAGCACTAAGGCACTAGAGCAGTGATTTTCAATCTTTTTCATCTCATGGCACACTGATAAGGCACTAAAATGGTCAAGGCACACCACCAGGTTCTTAAAAATTGACAAGGCACACCATGCTGCCAATGGGGGCTCACAGCTCCCATTGGCCCTATTAATAAATGACCTTCCCCCAAATTCCTGTGGCACACCAATGTGGCACGGCACAGTGGTTGAAAATGGCTGCACTAGAGAGTCAGGCACTGGGCCGGGGTGGCTCACAGCATCTTGCTAACAATCATTTTAGGACCAGTGTCAGAACTGATGTTAAAATGGCGTTACTTCCGTTAGAGTTTAGTGAGAGCTCTTGGCTCATGGCATCACAGGTAAGTGTAGATACCATCTGGTGGCCTGAGTAAGGACATGCTTAGCCTGCCTTCTAAAGGTCAAACTAGATGTAAGATTCAAAAGAATACTAGCCTACCTTACAGGGTTGTTGCAATAATTATTTTGTTACAATGTATGATGATTGCATTGGATGGTGAAAACCACTCTGTAAAAATGTAACTGAAACTCTAATAATGCAATCCTATGCAGAGGTAAGTCCCATTGTGTTAAATGGGGCTTACTTCCAGGAAAGTGTAGGTAGGATTGCAACCTAAGTTTGGGAAAATGAGCAGGATAGGATATACACACCCACAGCCCTTAAGACTAGGGGTCTTTGAAAATTATTTTTGGAGGGGGGGGGCAGATCTTATGATTTGGAAAAAAATGAAAAGGGCAGAGAGTGGTGTTATGTGTTTTTATTCTGTTCTCATTTTTATTAATTTTAGATGCTTTAAAGGTGTACTGGGTAGGTGAAATAGCAGATGCAGTCACTGCATTTCTAATTGAAAAAGTAATCTATTTTAATTTCTGGAAAATATCTTAAACACCAAAACGAGGTGTGTTGTGTTTTTTTTTACATGTTTAACAAACACAAATACCTCTGCTTATGACCAATGGCTCTCAATTCGGACGTACGAGCTCTCCTTTAGGTTACTTCAAGCTAGATTGTCACACTCCAAGAGCAGGGTCTTTTCTGGAATAGCTGCTTTAATGGCAAATTCTTGTCAGATCTACCTGGCTATGTCTGCCTTAACCTGCAGAAAACAGATTTATTCTGCCCAGTGTTGGGGGACTGACTGAGGGAGGTGTTGGTGTTGGCTGCTCTTATGATTTGGTAGGAATTTTCAAAGCATTCCAGTTTGAAATGAGCCCTCATTGGTCCTCTTGAAGGTTCTTTGCAGTTGAAGTTGGTCTATAAATGAAGTAAGTCAATAAAAGCAAATTTGACTTAAAAGTATCTTTGAAGGACGAATCCAGCTGTCATTTCAATCCCCGGGACCGGGCAGCCAACTGCACATCTCTCGTGGTGATTGAAGAAGGAAGTGAGGCTGCCCTGGAGCAAACTGTGGCAATAGTTGGGCCAGTGTCTGTTGCTGTGGATGCCAGGAACTTCATGTTCCATTTCTATCAGTCAGGTAAGATGCTCTATAGAAGAGGAGAAAAACCAAATATCTACCGTTGTTATGCGTAATAATATGGGGCTATATCGATGTATGTAGCACGTTACAAGGAATGAGAAGACAGGTCCCTGCCTTGAGGAGCTTACACTCTGGATAGCAACACAAGGGAGACAACAGAGAAAGGGAAAGGAATGAAGTTATAGCAGGAATGGAGGCTGCTAGAAGAGCGAGTATTCCTGCATTTCAGGATCTGCCACTCTGTGCTCCACTTCTGAAGAAGGGAGTATACCCAAAACATGACACCTCATTACAGAGGTTAATTTAGCATAAATGAGACTGTTGTCCAGATCGGGTTGTGACTTTTCTGGCCATTGCCCCAGCCTCGCCTCTCCATTGCTTCTTTGCACTCTCATCGACTCCCTTCTTGAGTCAGTTGGCTGCTGTCTTGTCACCCAGTTATTCTGCTGTCTCTCAGCTGAATATGTATTGAACGGTCTTTGAGGTGATAAATTGGTGCTAGCAGTATGCCTGTGGTCAGGAGCAGCCCATTCATGAGGACAACTGAAGCAGTCACCTCAGGCAACAGATTGGCAGGGGGCGCCCCCTTCTGCCTGCCTGCTTGTCTCCATTGATCCTCCTCTTCATCTTATTTACCTCTTTCCACTTCCTGGATTGGAAAAGGAAAAGAAGGATAGAGCAGAACTAGAGCAGAGAGGAGAGTGGTAGGCTAGAGCAGGGGTCTCCAAACATTTTGGCCAGAGGGCCGCATCAAATATCTGGCACGGTGTTGAGGGCCGGAAAAACATTTAAATATAAAATTTATATAAATAAATTAGAGATGGAACTTCGATGAGTGAATAAATGAATGAGTGAGCTCATTCATTCAAACTTTCTGGCCCTTAGAACACCCTCCAGATGCAACCAGAGCACAGTTCCAGTCATGTTCGGCCAAGTGGGCCAGAGGCTTTCAGGGGACAAGAGGCTGGCCACGGGCTGGATTGAGGCTGCATCTGGCCCCCGGGCCAGGTCTGGGCTAGAGTGTCAGAGGAACAGAAGCTGGCACATAATCAAGTAAGGAGCGTCACTTGGTGTGCCACCTCAGGCACTAGAAGGACTTGGGCTGGATTTGCCTGTGGTGTTTGAGCTGGAATGGTTCTTTCTCACTTCGAAGTTGTCTTTCATTGCCACACCACCAATTGCTTGAACTAGCAACAGCCCAAGGTGCTACATGCATTTTTTTGAGCATAGATATGTACCCTCCTCTCTACCATTTTTTTTTCTTGTCATCCAATATCAAATGCCTGGATTTTGGGGGTGGCAAGGCTGGGGCAGTGGCAGAGATAGTGTGTGAATGTATCGGGGAGTTTGTATTCTCGATTATCTCTCTCTCTAAGCCCTTCACCTTCCAAACATCTCTTCTGTCTAGGAATTTTTGATAGCAGCTGGCGCAGCCAACTGGTGAACCATGCCATGCTGGCCGTTGGCTATGGCACATTCCAGGAAAATGGGAAGAACACAGATTATTGGATCCTAAAGAACAGGTAACAGAGAAGGGAGTTGGGGGGCCATGGCAAAAAGTTGCTTGGCATAACAGATCTGGTGGCCTGTCTCCAGGAATGAGATGCCAACCAAGATAACTGGGTGATGGGAGGGCAACTCTTTCTCCATCTGAAGGCCGTGATACCCCATGTAGGAAGGACAGGCTCTTTGGTTTAAGCCTCTGAGATCTCAAGTTCAATCCCTCATATTAAGTTGGCCTGGAGAAAAATGGTTGGTCTGAAACTCTGGAGAGTCAGTGCCAAACAGTATAGAAAACACAGACTCAAGCTAGACCAACGGTCTTGTTCAGTAGAAGGCAGCTTCATATGGACCCTGTGTAAGGTACAGGGGGTCTTGGACCCTCTGGGGGTCTTGGTTTGGGTGGGGATCCTGGCAGTGGGACTCCCAGCACAAGTGCAGCAGAGATTGCTGTTCCTTAGCACCACAACCACAGTGGATGGCCAGAGAGTGGTATTGCAGCTGCCAAATCAGCAAGAAGGGCAGATGACATGGGGAAACAATAGGGCTCCCCCTAGACTTGGGTAACTCCTGACTCAGTATGAGCAACTCATTACTTGGAAACAGATTGAGCTGCTCCCAGACTCTCCACTTACTTGCTTTACAGTTGGCCTGATTGGAATTTGCCTCTCTAGATTGTCAGTCTCTGACATCCAGAGTCAGAGGCTAATGGCATATCTTGACCAACCTTAATAGTGCTGGGTCTTATTTTGTTTTTTCCAAGGAGTTAAGTGGCAGAATATTCGTGGAACAGAATAAAAGATACAGCAGGAAATGCTGCTAAGGTGGGGCTAAATATGGCCCCTTTCTTGCCTGTCTGAGGGGATCAGACACCCCTTCCAGGCAGGAGCCCTGAGGGGAGACATGCTACTTTCTGGCAGCAAAGAATCTTGTGGCATAAACTTTTGAGATCCAGAGTCTACTTAGACAGATGCATGAAATGTTATCCTCAGCAGAGAGAGAGAGAGAGAGAGAGAGAGGATACACACAACAGAGGGTTAAAAAAAACCATGACATGCAAAGGGCAGTGTAAGTCTGAGCTGTTTTTATGCAGATGCAACTGTTTTCCAGAACAGTGTCACTAGGGTAGTATGTGTGTGGGGGTGGGGGTCGCATAGGGTGACGCCCAAAACTCTGAAGCCCAGCTGTACCTGGACCAAGGCAGCCCTGGCCTCAGCCTTTTGGTATGTCTGTCAAGATGAAAAGGGCCAGGATTAAGCCTGGGAAAGCAGTGGCTGAAGGATGGCTGAGAGACTTCTGTTGTATCTGCTGCAGCTGGAAAAGTCTTTGGAGCCCAGTTCTACCAAGTTTCCCAAGGTGGAGCCCAGGTCTACCAGCCCAGTAGTCCTGGCCTCCCAGTTGGTCCACCCTTTGACTTTTGCTCTCTGTGAGGTCAGGTCTAGTCAACAAGAAGGAGAAAGATGGCCGGTTGGGCAGATCAGGCATACCCAGAGCTCTGGGGGTAGATGTGGTCTATGGGAGTGACACCATGATGAGTGACCTCACTGGGTGACACCAATCCTAATGACATGCTTGAGAACAGAGTGACCTCTGACCAGTCTCTTGCCTTCTCACCCATGTGGTGTGAAATGGGTCAGGGCTGGAGCATACGTTTTGTATGTAGAAGACTCTTAGCTTCAATCTCTGATATTTTCAGGTAGGGCAGAGGAAGATCTTGGTCTGAGATCACAGAGAGCTGCTGCCAGTCATTATTGACAGCACTGAACTAGATTGTCTTCTGCTGCCAAGTTCAACTTTGGTCAGTTTCCTATATTCATCTGTCCCACAGAACTCAATGAGAGTTAGTAGGAGCCCCAGCTGTTCCTCTCTCTAGATCCTTTAGCGAGTCATCTAGGAGTTCATATGCCATTGCTTCAAAGAAAGGCAAGCTCTGCTAAACACATGGCCCCCTAGTAAGATATATCTCTTGACCTTCACTCTCCTTTTGAATTCACTTTCCTGCAGCTGGTCTGAGCGGTGGGGTGAACAAGGTTACATGCGATTGCTGAAAGGAGTCTATAATCGCTGCGGTGTAACCAACCAAGCAAGCTACCCTGTTGTTTAACCAACCAAGTGGCCAGGATCTCTGTTTTCCCGGAACCTTTTCAACTTCAGCGTTTTCAGTTTGGTGACTTACTAAGCTGCTGCTTCAAATTTCATGGTGTTTGGCAGAAATGAAATCTTGTGTGATTCTGGACTTCTCTGAAAGCTGGTCTGAATCTGATGGCACTGTGTGCTTTTGCATTGAGAAGATTGAATTTGGCCACTGTTTTTAATAATTTTAAAATTCCAGAAAGTTAGTGCATAAATTTGTGCTGCAACACCACTGTGGGACAAGGTATCCCTTATTTAAATAAATAAATGCTGCCTCCTCCCAACCACAGCAGCTCACTGAATGAAACACATAAAAAATTGACAATATGAGGGGAGGCCAAAGAGTTCTTACCCTCACCATGATCTGGATGTGCTAGGGATCTGAAATTTGGTCTGCTGACTCTTCCTTCTCTGCATATACACCGCCTAGGGCCACACACTTCTCAAGCCTGTTGAACAGTTCTTTAGCCGTAGAAGGCTGTAGATCTGGAGGCAAACCAGCTCTCCACAGCAGTAGCGACCTTCTCATAATTGTGGAAACTTCTGCCCCATAAATGTTTCTTTGTAGTTAGAAACGGGAAGAAGGCTGAAGGTGCCAGGTCAAGAGAAAATGGGGATGGGGCAGGGGTTCAGAACCACAGTTACAAAAGTGACTGTTCTTTGCAGCTAGATGTACAGGTGCACTGTCAGCTAGCAGCAGCACACCTTCTGACAGGCAAACATCTCTTTTTCATTGATAACATCCTGTACTTTTTGTAGTAAGTTCCTGTAGTATGCCCTAGTTATTGTCAACTCTTTTGGTAAGTAATCTGTCAGTATTGCAAATTTGTGGTCCTAAACCCCAGACCACATGACCCTGCTGGTTGACCATATGATGGACATTCCTCACCACACACAGCTGACTTCTCTTCATGGACTGTTTGTGCAAATTTCTCTTGAAGATGGAGGAACCATATCATGGTTTGATACCCAATTTTGTCCAGCCTGAGACCTTCTCCTACTCTTGTTGTTCTAACTCCGATTGAATAGGACTTGTAAAGCCAAAAAACTGGCATGCATATTATGAAGGTCCCCATCTTTAACACTGCAAAATTACAGATCTCTAGTGTACCTACACTATTGTGAGGGTAAGAACTTTTAGCCTCCCCTTATACAATAGTGGAAAAACAAGATAAAACATGGCTGTAAGACACTCCTATCTCATGAATAATCTAAAACCTTGTGAAATATCCCCCCTTAAAGGGTCCTCTGGCAGTCTGAATTGAATCCAATTCACATTGGATTCAGAAAACACTTCCTGTCACCCAAAATCATGCTCCCCTAAACTATTTAAGCTATGAGCGGGACTGAAACCGTTTAAAGCAGTGTTTCTCAAACTGTGGGTTGGAACCCACTAGGTGGGTCATGAACCAATTTCAGGTGGGTCTGCATTCTTTTCAATATTTTATTTTTAATATATTAGCCTTGATACTACCACGGTATGTGACTGCATCTGGGGAAATGTTACAGACCTGTACTTTAACAGGTTACTGTGTATATGCTTTTAACAATGGTAGTAAATGGGACTTACTCCAGGGTAAGTGTGGGTAGGCTAGCAGCCTAGTATTGTTAAAAATTTTCTGGCTTGATGATGCAACTTTTGGTCATGATGTCACTTCTGGTGGATCCTAAACCCACTAAAAAGAGAAACACTTGTTTAAAGGATTTTGGAAAGGGAAGAGAATTTCATTGGTACACCAACCTTACTTTACATCCGAGTATTTGGGGGGGGGGGGAGAACAGCATAAAGGAGCTTCAGGCATGGAGCTCAGCTTACTGGACATCAGCAGGTACTAGGAGATGGTGTCCCAGGCCTGCTTAGATTCTTAGTAACTCTGCTAAGATAGCTTTCACTAGTGCCAGCCTTCATGGTAACTTTACCTGCTTTCTCAAATAAAAATGTTTGGTTACAGTGAACAGTGCTGGGAGGGCATAAAAGGAGTGGAGAATGGGTGACAAGGGGCAGGGAATGGCTAGATAGGGTCCCAAAAGGGGAGTGGGACGAACTGCGGGACCCCAGTCTCATACATTATGTACTTACTAGGGTACTTTATGTACTTTATGTACCTTCCTGTGAGTGAGCCCCAGGACTGCATAGGGGTTGACTCCTGAGTAGGGAGGCACTGGCAGGGCTCTGAGACTACCCTCCTGCACACACCTTCCTGGGAGTGAGCCCCAGGACTGCAAAGGGGTTGACTCCTGAGTAGGGAGGCACAGGCAGGGCTCTGAGACTACCCTCCTGCACACACCTTCCTGTGAGTGAGCCCCAGGACTGCAAAGGGGTTGACTCCTGAGTAGGGAGGCACAGGCAGGGCTCTGAGACTACCCTCCTGCACACACCTTCCTGTGAGTGAGCCCCAGGACTGCAAAGGGGTTGACTCCTGATTAGGGAGGCACAGGCAGGGCTCTGAGACTACCCTCCTGCACACACCTTCCTGGGAGTGAGCCCCAGGACTGCAAAGGGGTTGACTCCTGATTAGGGAGGCACAGGAAGGGGGCTCTGAGACTACCCTCCTGCACACACCTTCCTGGGAGTGAGCCCCAGGACTGCATAGGGGTTGACTCCTGAGTAGGGAGGCACAGGCAGGGCTCTGAGACTACCTTCCTGCACACACCTTCCTGGGAGTGAGCCCCAGGACTGCAAAGGGGTTGACTCCTGAGTAGGGAGGCACTGGCAGGGCTCTGAGACTACCCTCCTGCACACACCTTCCTAGGAGTGAGCCCCAGGGCTTGACTCCTGAGTAGGGAGGCACAGGCAGGGCTCTGAGACTACCCTCCTGCACACACCTTCCTGGGAGTGAGCCCCAGGACTGCAAAGGGGTTGACTCCTGAGTAGGGAGGCACTGGCAGGGCTCTGAGACTACCCTCCTGCACACACCTTCCTAGGAGTGAGCCCCAGGACTGCAAAGGGCTTGACTCCTGAGTAGGGAGGCACAGGCAGGGCTCTGAGACTACCCTCCTGCACACACCTTCCTGGGAGTGAGCCCCAGGACTGCAAAGGGCTTGACTCCTGAGTAGGGAGGCACTGGCAGGGCTCTGAGACTACCCTCCTGCACACACCTTCCTAGGAGTGAGCCCCAGGACTGCAAAGGGCTTGACTCCTGAGTAGGGAGGCACAGGCAGGGCTCTGAGACTACCCTCCTGCACGCACCTTCCTGGGAGTGAGCCCCACGGAGTGCAAGGGGACTGATTCCTGAGTAGGGACGGACAGGGTAGGGCTGGGGCCGCCCCCCTGCCCCCACTTCTCTGGGAGTGAGCCCCACAGACTGCAAGGCGGCTAACTCCTGTAGAGGGAGGCAGTCAGGGCTCTGAGGCTGCCCTCCTGCACACAACTTCCTGGGAGTGAGCCCCAGGACTGCAAAGGGGCTGACTCCTGAGTAGGGAGATTCAGGTAGGGATTGAGGCCGCCCGCCTGCCCCCACTTCCGTGGTAGTGAGCCCCACGGACTGCAAGGGGCTCTCCTGAGTGGGCGCAGGCGGGGCTGAGGCTGCCTTTGAGCGTCCTCTCAGGGTGCAGCGTCGCACGCCGTCGCCAGGGGCGCTGGTGGGCCCGCCCGGCTCGCTGAGCACAGGCTGGCGGCGTGCGGCTGCTGGCTGGCGCGAGCCAAGTGGGCGCGGCCGAGAGGCTGGCTTGTCAGGGCGCGAGTGGCTCACCGAGTTCGCTCCAGGCTCCAACTGCGCAGGAGCGGAGTTCGCGGACACGGGTGCCAAGGAAGGGCCCAACTCCCGGCTGCCGAGTCTGCGTACGTTGTCCGAGCGGGGCCAGAGCCTCGGCCCGCGCAGCGCAGACTGGAGGTCCGGGCAGCGTGGCGCCCGCTGCTGCAGGTGTCTTGTCTCTGCGCTGTGAGCCTCCTCCCCAGGGAGGAGCGTGCACCCGACATCCTTTTGCCCCCAGGCCGACCTTGCCCGAGGCTGCCCTCCTTGCCCACGTCCCTGGCAGTGAGCCCCAAGGACTGCAAGGGGGCTGACTCCTGAGGCTGCCCTCCTGCCCCTGGCAGGACTGCAAGGGGGCTTGACTCCTGAGTAGGGAGGCGCAGATAGGGCTGAGGCAGCCCTCCTGCCCCCACTTTCCTAGGAATGAGCCCCACGAACTTTAAGGGGGCTGACTCCTGAGCAGGGTGGCACAGCCAGGGTTCTGAGGCTGCCATCCTGACCCCACTTCTTTTGGACTGAGCCCCACAGACTGCAAGGGGGCCAACTCCTGTACAGGGAGGTACAGTCAGGGCTCTGAGGCTGCACTCCTGCACACACCTTCCTGTGAGTGAGCCCCAGGACTGCAAAGGGGTTGACTCCTGAGTAGGGAGGCACAGGCAGGGCTCTGAGACTACCCTCCTGCACACACCTTCCTGTGAGTGAGCCCCAGGACTGCAAAGGGCTTGACTCCTGAGTAGGGAGGCACAGGCAGGGCTCTGAGGCTACCCTCCTGCACACACCTTCCTGTGAGTGAGCCCCAGGACTGCAAAGGGCTTGACTCCTGAGTAGGGAGGCACTGGCAGGGCTCTGAGACTACCCTCCTGCACGCACCTTCCTGTGAGTGAGCCCCAGGACTGCAAAGGGCTTGACTCCTGAGTAGGGAGGCACAGGCAGGGCTCTGAGACTACCCTCCTGCACGCACCTTCCTGTGAGTGAGCCCCAGGACTGCAAAGGGCTTGACTCCTGAGTAGGGAGGCACAGGCAGGGCTCTGAGACTACCCTCCTGCACACACCTTCCTGGGAGTGAGCCCCAGGACTGCATAGGTGTTGACCCCTGAGTAGGGAGGCACAGGCAGGGCTCTGAGACTACCCTCCTGCACACACCTTCCTGGGAGTGAGCCCCAGGACTGCAAAGGGCTTGACTCCTGAGTAGGGAGGCACAGGCAGGTCTCTGAGACTACCCTCCTGCCCGCACCTTCCTGGGAGTGAGCCCCAGGACTGCAAAGGGCTTGACTCCTGAGTAGGGAGGCACAGGCAGGGCTCTGAGACTACCCTCCTGCACGCACCTTCCTGGGAGTGAGCCCCACGGAGTGCAAGGGGACTGATTCCTGAGTAGGGACGGACAGGGTAGGGCTGGGGCCGCCCCCCTGCCCCCACTTCTCTGGGAGTGAGCCCCACAGACTGCAAGGCGGCTAACTCCTGTAGAGGGAGGCAGTCAGGGCTCTGAGGCTGTCCTCCTGCACACAACTTCCTGGGAGTGAGCCCCAGGACTGCAAAGGGGCTGACTCCTGAGTAGGGAGATTCAGGTAGGGATTGAGGCCGCCCGCCTGCCCCCACTTCCGTGGTAGTGAGCCCCACGGACTGCAAGGGGCTCTCCTGAGTGGGCGCAGGCGGGGCTGAGGCTGCCTTTGAGCGCCCTCTCAGAGTGCAGCGTCGCACGCCGTCGCCAGGGGCGCTGGTGGGCCCGCCCGGCTCGCTGAGCACAGGCTGGCGGCGTGCGGCTGCTCCTGGCGCGAGCCAAGTGGGCGCGGCGGAGAGGCTGGCGTGTCAGGGCGCGAGTGGCTCACCGAGTTCGCTCCAGGCTCCAACTGCGCAGGAGCGGAGTTCGCGGACACGGGTGCCAAGGAAGGGCCCAACTCCCGGCTGCCGAGTCTGCGTACGTTGTCCGAGCGGGGCCAGAGCCTCGGCCCGCGCAGCGCAGACTGGAGGTCCGGGCAGCGTGGCGCCCGCTGCTGCAGGTGTCTTGTCTCTGCGCTGTGAGCCTCCTCCCCAGGGAGGAGCGTGCACCCGACATCCTTTTGCCCCCAGGCCGACCTTGCCCGAGGCTGCCCTCCTGCCCCCACTTCCCTGGCAGTGAGCCCCAAGGACTGCAAGGGGGCTTGACTCCTGAGTAGGGAGGCGGAGATAGGGCTGAGGCAGCCCTCCTGCCCCCACTTTCCTGGGAATGAGCCCCACGAACTTTAAGGGGGCTGACTCCTGAGCAGGGTGGCACAGCCAGGGTTCTGAGGCTGCCATCCTGACCCCACTTCTTTTGGAGTGAGCCCCACAGACTGCAAGGGGGTCAACTCCTGTACAGGGAGGCACAGTCAGGGCTCTGAGGCTGCCCTCCTGCACACACCTTCCTGTGAGTGAGCCCCAGGACTGCAAAGGGCTTGACTCCTGAGTAGGGAGGCACAGGCAGGGCTCTGAGACTACCCTCCTGCACACACCTTCCTGGGAGTGAGCCCCAGGACTGCAAAGGGGTTGACTCCTGAGTAGGGAGGCACTGGCAGGGCTCTGAGACTACCCTCCTGCACGCACCTTCCTGTGAGTGAGCCCCAGGACTGCAAAGGGGTTGACTCCTGAGTAGGGAGGCACTGGCAGGGCTCTGAGACTACCCTCCTGCACACACCTTCCTGGGAGTGAGCCCCAGGACTGCATAGGTGTTGACCCCTGAGTAGGGAGGCACAGGCAGGGCTCTGAGACTACCCTCCTGCACACACCTTCCTGGGAGTGAGCCCCAGGACTGCAAAGGGCTTGACTCCTGAGTAGGGAGGCACAGGCAGGGCTCTGAGACTACCCTCCTGCCCGCACCTTCCTGGGAGTGAGCCCCAGGACTGCAAAGGGCTTGACTCCTGAGTAGGGAGGCACAGGCAGGGCTCTGAGACTACCCTCCTGCCCACACCTTCCTGGGAGTGAGCCCCAGGACTGCAAAGGGCTTGACTCCTGAGTAGGGAGGCACAGGCAGGGCTCTGAGACTACCCTCCTGCACGCACCTTCCTGGGAGTGAGCCCCACGGAGTGCAAGGGGACTGATTCCTGAGTAGGGACGGACAGGGTAGGGCTGGGGCCGCCCCCCTGCCCCCACTTCTCTGGGAGTGAGCCCCACAGACTGCAAGGCGGCTAACTCCTGTAGAGGGAGGCAGTCAGGGCTCTGAGGCTGCCCTCCTGCACACAACTTCCTGGGAGTGAGCCCCAGGACTGCAAAGGGGCTGACTCCTGAGTAGGGAGATTCAGGTAGGGATTGAGGCCGCCCGCCTGCCCCCACTTCCGTGGTAGTGAGCCCCACGGACTGCAAGGGGCTCTCCTGAGTGGGCGCAGGCGGGGCTGAGGCTGCCTTTGAGCGCCCTCTCAGAGTGCAGCGTCGCACGCCGTCGCCAGGGGCGCTGGTGGGCCCGCCCGGCTCGCTGAGCACAGGCTGGCGGCGTGCGGCTGCTCGCTGGCGCGAGCCAAGTGGGCGCGGCGGAGAGGCTGGCATGTCAGGGCGCGAGTGGCTCACCGAGTTCGCTCCAGGCTCCAACTGCGCAGGAGCGGAGTTCGCGGACACGGGTGCCAAGGAAGGGCCCAACTCCCGGCTGCCGAGTCTGCGTACGTTGTCCGAGCGGGGCCAGAGCCTCGGCCCGCGCAGCGCAGACTGGAGGTCCGGGCAGCGTGGCGCCCGCTGCTGCAGGTGTCTTGTCTCTGCGCTGTGAGCCTCCTCCCCAGGGAGGAGCGTGCACCCGACATCCTTTTGCCCCCAGGCCGACCTTGCCCGAGGCTGCCCTCCTGCCCCCGCTTCCCTGGGAGTGAGCCACATGGGCTGCAAGGGGGCTGACTCCTGAGTAGGACGGCACAGGCAGGACTATGAGGCCGGCTGCCCGCCTGCCCCCACTTCCGGGGGAGTGAGCCCCAGGGACTGCAAGGGGCTCTCCTGCAGTGGGCGCAGGCGGGGCTGAGGCTGCCTTTGAGTGCCCTTTCAGGTCCCGCCCGGCTCGCTGAGCACAGACGTGGCGTCGTGCGGCTCCTCCCTGCCTTCTCTGGCAGTGAGCGCCACGGGAATGTAATTGGGGCTCTCCTGAGTGGGCGCATTCGGGGCTAAGGCTTCCTTCCTGCCCTCACTTCCTGGGAGTGAGCCCCAGGGACTGCAAGGGACTCTCCTGCAGTGGTCGCAGGCGGCGCTGAGGCTGCCTTTGAGCGCCCACTTAGGGCGCTCAACTTTAAAGAAGCAGGCTTAGAAATGAGCTCTCCCGAACTGGATTGGTAAGGGTGGAAAAACCTCTACCAGGGGCACAAGATGTACCAAGGGAAGAAAGGGGGGGGGGAGGGAAACTGAGGAAAGGAATACTGTGGGTCTGGCCAAGTTTCCACAGCCGCCGGAACCCCGATGCGCACCACAAGTTACCCATGAGCTGGCAGTGACTATTGACAGACCTCGCATGAGCAAACTGGAACATACTGAACTGACAACAGGGAGTCGGAAGACTTCGAGAGGACGGATCAGGCGGATAGACTCATACCTAATCCCAGGGACAAGGAGAGACTGATCGGATGGAGGTCGATGGCTTTTCCTAACAACCTTCCTCACTCATTTGCGGGGACACCTCCGCGGAGGCGGTCCCCTGGATGCATGAGAGAGCTCTAATCCGTGGCATCCTTTCAGAAGCAACCCAGATGAAAGTTTTTTGAAGAAAGCAACCCTGAAAGTTTTTTACTCCATCAGAAGAGGTACAGGTGTGTTTTCCATGTCCTAGGGAGCCCCAGAGACTCTCCTACATGGCGCTGCTCCTTGATCCAAGGTACCCCCCTGCTTGTGCCTCCCTACTCAGAAGTCACCCCTTTGCAGTCCTTGGGGCTCACTGCCAGGGAAGTGGGGGCAGGAGGGCAGCCTCGGGCAAGGTCGGCCTGGGGACTATCTTGGTTACAGGCTTTCAAGCATCTGATTGGTCAGTTTCAAGTTACAGATCCATATAAGGATATTACATTTTCAGAAAACACTGTTTCCAGCAACCACTAGGTGGCACCGTTTACCCATTTATTACAGATCTAGTTTGAATTCTTCTTTATCAAACAATGTAGACTTTTTATAGACTACTAAACCTTTGGTCCTCTGTAATTCTCAATATGTATATAAACTTAATTTGATACCAAAAAACTGAATTCTTCCTGCAAACAAGGGTTTTCAAGAGACTTCTTTTTGTTAAATCCTGCTTTCTTTGTTAACTTAGAGCTTCCAGATCAGGAGCCACTCTTAGGAATGTTCTTTTGCTTATCTGTTCTCTGTCCAACTGATTTGTAAGTATTTGCATCTACCAAGCACTATCTCTATCTGTCAAACAAGATAGACTGTCCTTTATATTAAACTTCTTCTGAACCCAACTATCTGCTCTTGGCGCCAGGGGAAAGACATAAATTTTCTGGTCACTCCCTAATTCTCTGTATGGTGTTTCTTATCTGGTTCCATTAAGGTGACAGGCATGATATAGTCTTGGTATGCCTTTGCTTTATGATAAGAATTCTAACTGGGAGGAGTAAACTTATACTGCATTCCAAGTTCATGAGCTTGTTTGTATTACCTTTGATTAATTGTGCTACATCTGCTTTTCAAGGCTACTTTGAGGCACATCTGAGACTTAGTCTTTTCCACTATTATGTGTGTCCCATGCTTTGATCAAACTAATTTTAACAGCTAAAATTCACTCTTCCTTATATATTGTTAATTGTACTCTTTAACCATTAAGGCAGTAAAGAGTAAATCATTTCTATGAACCTTGGGTGTGAGGTTTTGGCAGCTTCCAGATACCTCCTTCTGTTAATTTACAACCTTAGAGGCACTTCTCATTAGACTTTGCACAGTAGCCTGTCATTAGCACAGATCTGTAACATTTTCCCAAATGCAGTCACACATCATGATGTTGCTTTTTGGTAGAATGCATACACAAGATTCTTCTGACATGAAACTTCCTGATAGCTTTTCCCAGTGCACATTTTGGAAAGCCTATTGAGTTATATATTAACATGTTCTCTGTTCAGAAGCCTGAATGGTTCAAAATACAAAAGTCTCTTTCTTTTAATGTGCTTTCTCTGTTTAGATGCAGCCACTCAGGCTTGGCGGGGGGGGGGGAGGGGGGTGTAAATGAAACTACTGCTTAGCTTCATTTATCATACTTGACACCCTAGTGTAAAATTCTTTTCCTAATTTATTGCTTGTCTACTGGCTGCAGCTTCAGAGACCAAAAATGCTCTTTGTTCTAAACACTGCTAAGCACAATATTTTCCTATTCCTTGAATCATAGAGACAAATAACTAATCTAGCTATAAACACCCATTAACATTTGGTTCATTACCATTTGCATAAATGATTGGTCTTTTATAAAAGATTTGGGGTGCTTTCCAGCAAGCTATGTTTTAAGCAAAAGGGAGTATTTTCTGATTTAAAATGAAACTTAGTCTGTTGTGCCTAGCTTCATATATTATTGCAATTAAATTTGACAACTGAACATTCCAGCCTCTAACTCCTTTGAAGCTCTCAATCTAATCTCTATTGTGACAGCTCAGCTAAAACATTCCTTGCTGATTTATACTGCCTGTCTGGTTGCAGTTTGCACTTTTTACATCAGACTGAAAACCCGTGAAAGGCTTTTGTTCTGAATTAAACATGTGAGATGAACATTTGATCTGATCTCAGCATTCATTTTCCCTATTAAGATGCTTAGCTAATGTGTTTGTGAATATGGCTTTTCTTTAGCCTGCCTGAAGAGGGCGCTCAGAGGCAGCCCACTCAGGAGAGCCCCTTGCAGTCCGTGAGGCTCACTCCCACGGAAGTGGGGGCAGGCGGGCGGGCCGCCGGCCGCAGAGCCCTGCCTGTGCCTCCCTACTCATGAGTCAGCCCCCTCGCAGCCCAAGGGGCTCACTCCCAGGGAAGTGGGGGCAGGAGGGCAGCCCCAGCCCTACCCTGTCGGTCCCTACTCAGGAGTCAGCCCCCTTGCACTCCGTGGGGCTCACTCCCAGGAAGGTGTGGGCAGGAGGGCAGCCTCAGCCCCGCCTTCAGAAGTCAGCCCCCTTGCAGTCCTTGGGGCTCACTGCCAGGGAAGTGGGGGCAGGAGGGCAGCCTCAGGAGTCAGCCCCCTTGCAGTCCTTGGAGCTCACTGCCAGGGAAGTGGTGGCAGGAGGGCAGCCTCGGGCAAGGTCGGCCTGGGGGCAAAAGGATGTCGGGTGCACGCTCCTCCCTGGGGAGGAGGCTCACAGCGCAGAGACAAGACACCTGCAGCAGCGGGCGCCACGCTGCCCGGACCTCCAGTCTGCGCTGCGCGGGCCGAGGCTCTGGCCCCGCTCGGACAACGTACGCAGACTCGGCAGCTGGGAGTTGGGCCCTTCCTTGGCACCCGTGTCCGCGAACTCCGCTCCTGCGCAGTTGGAGCCTGGAGCGAACTCGGTGAGCCACTCGCGCCCTGACAAGCCAGCCTCTCGGCCGCGCCCACTTGGCTCGCGCCAGCGAGCAGCCGCACGCCACCAGCCTGTGCTCAGCGAGCCGGGCGGGCCCACCAGCGCCCCTGGCGACGGCGTGCGACGCTGCTCCCTGAGAGGACGCTCAAAGGCAGCCTCAGCCCCGCCTGCGCCCACTCAGGAGAGCCCCTTGCAGTCCGTGGGGCTCACTACCACGGAAGTGGGGGCAGGCGGGCGGCCTCAATCCCTACCTGAATCTCCCTACTCAGGAGTCAGCCCCTTTGCAGTCCTGGGGCTCACTCCCAGGAAAGTGTGTGCAGGAGGGCAGCCTCAGAGCCCTGACTGTGCCTCCCTCTACAGGAGTTAGCCGCCTTGCAGTCTGTGGGGCTCACTCCCAGAGAAGTGGGGGCAGGCGGGCAGCCGGCCTCAGAGTCCTGCATGTGCCTCCCTACTCATGAGTCAGCTCCCTTGCAGCCCAAGGGGCTCACTCCCAGAGAAGTGTGGGCAGGAGAGCCCCCTTGCAGACCATGGGGCTCACTCCCAGGGAAGTGGGGGCAGGCGGGCGGCCTCAACCCCTGCCTGTGCCTCAGTCACACTCAGGAGGTGTGACTCCCAGGAAGGTGTGGGCAGGGGGCAGCCTCAGAGCCCTGACTGTGCCTCCCTATACAGGAGTTGGCCCCCTTGCAGTCTGTGGGGCTCACTCCCAAAGGAGTGGGGCCAGGACGGCAGCCTCAGAACCCTGGCTGTGCCACCCTACTCAGGAGTCAGCCCCCTTGAGACAAGGCCATGAAAGCAATCTAAAGCTAATCATTTATGGAAATGTTTACTTATGTTAATGAACCAAATGTTTATGCTATATTATGGGTGTTTATAGCTAAATTAGTTTAAACATATTATTGGTTTATATGTTTAGGAAATAGGGAATAGTGTTCATATGCTTAGCAGCTTAATAGGGAAAATGTGTGCTTAGAACAAATCAAATGTTTAAAAAGCCTATGTGTTTAGCTTGCCCACAAACAAGCTTAAATCCATTTTGCCCTCTCTCAGTCTGAAGAAACTGCAAACAACAGACTTGTTGTAAATCAGCAAAGGAATGTCTCTTCTGACAAACTGCCAAGGACTAGATAATGGTTCGGGCTTCAAAGCATCAGATAAGGTGGAAAGGGAGTATGAAGCTGGAATTTCCATCTGTCAAGCTTAATTGCTCTCTAGTGAGCACTAAGAGAGTTATTTACACCAGAGCATCATAGAAGTGCCAAATGAATTACTAAGTTAGCATGCTTGCATGCCAATAGTTCTTTAATGCATTAATAATAGAGATTGTTTCTTAAAAGTGTAAATTAATGTTAGTGGCAATATATGGTAGTTCAAAGTGAATTTTTAGCTATCAGAATAGTTAGATCAAAGCATGAAATACATAGAAAGGGAAAAATTATTAAAGAGGCTTAAAACCACAAGTTTGAAAATGTAATTCAAATTGTAACCTTGAAGAAGCAGATGCCTGGCAAAAGTTAATTGAAAGAGTCTGACAGGAGACACTGGAATGTGGTATAGAGTTATTCCTCAGATAAAACTCTTATCTTAGAGCAGAAGCATTCCTAACTCTGTATCTCCCCTGCTTGATACGTTTTAATTGGAACTAGAGATTTACAACTCAAAGAGAGACAGATTTAGATAATAGCCAGGATGCACTTGCAGCCATTAATTAGGAAAAGATATCTCTTGGCACCAAGAAACGATAAAACCAAAGGTTATACACAGGTTAGAGACATTTTTAATGAGGAGACCTAAGCAGACAGTTTATCTTGTTTGACAGACAGGGATAGAGTTTTCTAAGATACAGACACCTGCAAATCAGCTAGACAGGAACAGATAACAGAAATAACATCAATGGGAAAGTCCCCCAATTAAGCCAAAAATAATAAGAGCCTCTAAGCTGACACAGGGAAATGAGATTTGTTTTAAATAAGAGTTCTAAAAAAGAATCCTTTTGTACAATACGAGGTTAGTTTGTCCTGTATTAAATAAATGAAGTTACACCACTATACAAATCACATATAAAAGGAATTACACATAAGGGAAAACCAAAAGGCTTAGTGTACACAGGTTGATAGAAAGCCCACAGTGATTGAGGAGACCAGACAGAAAGGAATTTGGAAAGATAACACTAGTAACTCTGTCAAAGTCAGAAATTAGTACAAGACATGCTAAAGGCCAGTAAAAGAGTAAACAGTGCCATCTAGTGGTTGTTGGAAACGTTTTCTATATGTCTCAGTTGTACATTTTGCCTTTTTTGGAGTTTGTAACTTGAAGCCAACCAATCAAATGCTTGTAAAGTTATCTCTGGCCAACCCTGAGAAAGCCCCCATTTCTGATGTCACACACCAGCCAATGAGAAATATAAGACTCCTCAGACAAAGGAGCCAGAATCAAATATAAGGCTCACACTGGAATATTGCTCTCTCTGAGGGCTCTGGGAGTTCCCACATGGTTCTCATTGCTCTCTTCGCTTTGGACAGGAGTCCCTGAGAAGTCCCTAGCTGGAAACGAAATAAAGCTCGCAGACGATCACCACTCTTGCTTACTGACTTTGCTTTTGACCTTGCAACACCCTTAAAGTCCATGGGGCTCATTTCCAAGAAAGTGGGGGCAGGAGGGCAACCTCAGCCCTATCTGCGCCTCCTTACTCAGGAGTCAGCCCCCTTGCAGTCCTTGGGGCTCGTTGCCAGGGAAGTGGGGGCAGGAGGGCAGCCTCGGGCAAGGTCGGCCTGGCGAAGGTCGGCCTGGGGGCAAAAGGATGTCGGGTGCACGCTCCTCCCTGGGGAGGAGGCTCACAGCGCAGAGACAAGACACCTGCAGCAGCGGGCGCCACGCTGCCCGGACCTCCAGTCTGCGCTGCGCGGGCCGAAGCTCTGGCCCCGCTCGGACAACGTACGCAGACTCGGCAGCCGGGAGTTGGGCCCTTCCTTGGCACCCGTGTCCGCGAACTCCGCTCCTGCGCAGTTGGAGCCTGGAGCGAACTCGGTGAGCCACTCGCGCCCTGACAAGCCAGCCTCTCCGCCGCGCCCACTTGGCTCGCGCCAGCGAGCAGCCGCACGCCGCCAGCCTGTGCTCAGCGAGCCGGGCGGGCCCACCAGCGCCCCTGGCGACGGCGTGCGACGCTGCACCCTGAGAGGACGCTCAAAGGCAGCCTCAGCCCCGCCTGCGCCCACTCAGGAGAGCCCCTTGCAGTCCGTGGGGCTCACTACCACGGAAGTGGGGGCAGGCGGGCGGCCTCAATCCCTGCCTGAATCTCCCTACTCAGGAGTCAGCCCCTTTGCAGTCCTGGGGCTCACTCCCAGGAAGTTGTGTGCAGGAGGGTAGTCTCAGAGCCCTGACTGCCTCCCTCTACAGGAGTTAGCCGCCTTGCAGTCTGTGGGGCTCACTCCCAGAGATGTGGGGGCAGGGGGGCGGCCCCAGCCCTACCCTGTCCGTCCCTACTCAGGAATCAGTCCCCTTGCACTCCGTGGGGCTCACTCCCAGGAAGGTGTGGGCAGGAGGGCAATCTCAGAGCCCTGCCTGTGCCTCCCTACTCAGAAGTCAACCCCTTTGCAGTCCTGGGGCTCACTCCCAGGAAGGTGTGTGCAGGAGGGTAGTCTCAGAGCCCCCTGCCTGTGCCTCCCTAATCAGAAGTCAACCCCTTTGCAGTCCTGGGGCTCACTCCCAGGAAGGTGTGGGCAGGAGGGTAGTCTCAGAGCCCTGCCTGTGCCTCCCTAATCAGAAGTCAACCCCTTTGCAGTCCTGGGGCTCACTCACAGGAAGGTGTGTGCAGGAGGGTAGTCTCAGAGCCCTGCCTGTGCCTCCCTAATCAGAAGTCAACCCCTTTGCAGTCCTGGGGCTCACTCCCAGGAAGGTGTGTGCAGGAGGGTAGTCTCAGAGCCCTGCCACTGCCTCCCTACTCAGGAGTCAACCCCTTTGCAGTCTGGGGCTCACTCACAGGAAGGTGTGTGCAGGAGGGCAGCCTCAGAGCCCTGACTGTGCCTCCCTGTACAGGAGTTGGCCCCCTTGCAGTCTGTGGGGCTCAGTCCAAAAGAAGTGGGGTCAGGATGGCATCCTCAGAACCCTGGCTGTGCCACCCTGCTCAGGAGTCAGCCCCCTTAAAGTTCGTGGGGCTCATTCCCAGGAAAGTGGGGGCAGGAGGGCTGCCTCAGCCCTATCTGCGCCTCCCTACTCAGGAGTCAGCCCCCTTGCACTCCGTGGGGCTCACTCCCAGGAAGGTGTGGGCAGGAGGGCAGCCTCAGCCCCGCCTTCAGAAGTCAGCCCCCTTGCAGTCCTTGGGGCTCACTGCCAGGGAAGTGGGGGCAGGAGGGCAGCCTCAGGAGTCAGCCCCCTTGCAGTCCTTGGGGCTCACTGCCAGGGAAGTGGTGGCAGGAGGGCAGCCTCGGGCAAGGTCGGCCTGGGGGCAAAAGGATGTCGGGTGCACGCTCCTCCCTGGGGAGGAGGCTCACAGCGCAGAGACAAGACACCTGCAGCAGCGGGCGCCACGCTGCCCGGACCTCCAGTCTGCGCTGCGCGGGCGAGGCTCTGGTCCCGCTCGGACAACGTACGCAGACTCGGCAGCCGGGAGTTGGGCCCTTCCTTGGCACCCGTGTCCGCGAACTCCGCTCCTGCGCAGTTGGAGCCTGGAGCGAACTCGGTGAGCCACTCGCGCCCTGACATGCCAGCCTCTCCGCCGCGCCCACTTGGCTCGCGCCAGCGAGCAGCCGCACGCCGCCAGCCTGTGCTCAGCAAGCCGGGCGGGCCCACCAGCGCCCCTGGCGACGGCGTGCGACGCTGCACTCTGAGAGGGCGCTCAAAGGCAGCCTCAGCCCCGCCTGCGCCCACTCAGGAGAGCCCCTTGAAGTCCGTGGGGCTCACTGCCAGGGAAGTGCGTGGCGGAGGGCAGCCTCAGCCCCATCTGCGCCCACTCAGGAGAGTCCCTTGCAGTCCATGGGGCTCATTCCCAGGAAGTGAGGGCAGGAAGGAAGCCTCAACCCCGCCTTCAGGAGAGCCCCCTTGCAGTCCATGGGGCTCACTCCCACGGAAGTGCGGGCAGGTGGGCAGCCGGCCTCAGAGTCCTGCATGTGCCTCCCTACTCATGAGTCAGACCCCTTGCAGCCCAAGGGGCTCACTCCCAGAGAAGTGTGGGCAGGAGAGCCCCCTTGCAGTCCATGGGGCTCACTCCCAGGGAAGTGGGGGCAGGCGGGCGGCCTCAACCCCTGCCTGTGCCTCCCTATTCAGGAGTAAGCCCCTTTGCAGTCCTGGGGCTCACTCCCAGGAAGGTGTGGGCAGGAGGGCAGCCTCAGAGCCCTGACTGTGCCTCCCTGTACAGGATTTGGCCCCCTTGCAGTCCGTGGGGCTCACTGCCAGGGAAGTGGGGCCAGGACGGCAGCCTCAGAACCCTGGCTGTGCCACCCTACTCGGGAGTCAGCCCTCTTAAAGTCCATGGTGCTCATTTCTAGGAACGCGGGGGCAGGAGGGCAGCCTCAGAGCCGTGCCTGTGGCTCCCTACTCAGTAGTAAGCCCCTTTGCAGTCCTGGTGCTCACTCCCAGGAAGGTGTGCACATGAGGGCAGCCTCAGAGCCCTGACTGTGTCTCCTTGTACAGGAGTTAGCCCCATTGCACTCTGTTGGGCTCACTCCCAAGGAAGTGGGGCCAGGATGGCAGCATCAGTCCTGTCCTGAAACTCCGCACTAGCGAGTCAGCCCCCTTGCAGTCCGTGGGGCTCTCTCCCAAGGAAGTGGGGGAAAGAGTGCAGCCTCAGAGCCCTACTCAGGGGTCAGCTCCGTGGGGCTCATTTCCAGGAAAGTGGGGGCAGGAGGGCAGCCTCAGCCCTATCTGCGCCTCCCTACTCAGGAGTCAGCCCCAGTGGTGGGACTCTCACCAGGTTCTCACCTATTCTATAGAACCCCTACCTAATCCAGCTGTTGGTTCTAAGAACGTTTGCTGGCCAGGGAGCACGTGCCTTGAAATGTCAGGGCTAACCCTCCTGGGAGCAGCAGCCATGCGGGGCCAACCCGTGGGGGCGGGGGTCGCTCCCAGTGGGTGCCGAGGCTGCTGGGGCGAGCCGGACGCGGCCAACTGGAGTCTCCTGCGATGTGGCTCCAGCTCACCAGCCCTTGGTGCCTGCAGATGCAGCCTGCTGACCAGGGCGAGAGAAGCAGCCCAGCTGCCCGCCCCATGCCTCCCCTCCCTGGCTGAGCTGGCCGACTGGCGAGTAGACTGCTTCTCCGTCTGGAGGCTCCTTGGGCTTAGCTCTCCTGGTGGGTCAGGGGCACAGGCGGGACAAAGAGGAGGGTGCCGGAGCAGCTCCTGCCCAAAGAGTTCAATTGGTCTTACTCCCAGGAAAGTATGGATAGAATTGCAGCCTTTGACCAGAATCCTATGCATATCTACTCAGAAGTAAATCTCATTATAGCCAGTGGAGCTTATTCCCAGGAAAGTGGAAGTAAGATTGCAGCCTTAGGGCACAATCCTATGCATGTCTACTCAGAAGTAAGTCCTATTGTGCTCAGTGAGGCTTTCTTCTAGCACCTGTGCAATCACAATGCAGCCCTGAGGTAAGGGAACAAATGTTCCTTGCCCCCCACCACAGGTTGCAGTGCATGCGCTATTGGTACAGCTGCACTGGCACTGGAAAATTGGATAGGATTGGGTCCTAAGTCCTCTTAACTGTAACTTTCTAGCACCAAGTCCTGGAGGTCTCCTTGTGACAAGGGAATGTTTGTTCCTTTACCTTGGGACTGCAGTGTGGCTGCATTGGCTCTGGAAAGTTGGATAGCCCTTAGGCTGCAATCCTACTCACACCTGGGAAGCAAGCCCAATTGACTATATAATGTGATTTACTCCTGTGTAGGCTTGCATAGGATTGGGCTGCTATTCCCAGGTAAGTGTGCTGAGGATGGTACAGTTAGCATTGCTCCTTCTCTAGCAGAAAAGTTCCTTTAGGTTATTCTCTCTCCCCTCCCCCCCCCCATGCAAGTGAAATGGCAGGCTGACTAGAAATTGAAGATTTTTTGAACAAGTTTGCAAATTGGGTTTAGGTCTTATCACCTAATGAAGAAGAACTGGAGAAGCACTGGGAAGAACTTGTGATCAGGGTGAACCTCAAAACCTGCAAGGCTTGTTATATGTGCTGTTAATTTTCATTTTTAGGCTGGGTTGTGGGTGCTTGGGCACCTACACAGCTGCAACACTTTCAAAGGACTGTGGTGGGGAGGTTCTGCCTCACCTGCCTCCCCACCCACTGCAGGCCCCTGCTTTGCACTCCCTAGTCAGTAGCAGCCCTCAAACTTGTGGGAGACTTGACACTAGAGTAGACCAAAGCGATGGGTATCTGCTGTTGCCTGTTGGAAAGCAACCTAGAAGAACAGTCCACTCATAGTACTTTTTTGCTCATTAGTGAAACTGTCCTTCAAGGCTGCCATTCTCTCTCAAACCCTGGAAGTCAACAACTCCCCTTGAACTTGTTGGGCTTCTTAGTAGACGTGCATTGGATTGCAGAGTTGGAAGTTGGATGGGGAAGCTTTAGAGTTCACTGGAATTCTTTTTGGGGCTGGGTGGTAAAAGCAATAGAGCAGCATTTCTCAACCAGTAGTACTCATACCACCAGTGGTACTTGAGGTGGTGACCAGTGGTACTCATGGCAGGACCCCCCCCCCCAGACCTCCCACTGCCTGGCAGTGAGACCAGCAGTACGATGCTACGAACAGTGGTAGGAGGCTCAGTTCTGCTTTGCTTGCACTCAAAAAAGCCCTCCCATCTACCCTGGGAGCCCAATCCTATGCATGTCTACTCAGAAGTAAGTTCCATTATAGTCAATGGGACTTACTACCAGGAAAAAGTGGATAGGATTGAAGCCTAAGCCTCTTAATAATAATAATAGGTATTTTTATATCACCTTTCTTGGTCTTTATTCAAGACTTTATTCAAGGCGGTTTACATATGCAGGCTTTATTTAAATCCCTTATTAAATAGGGATTTTTACAATTTGAAAGAAGGTTCTTTCTTTCAAGAACCACTACATTCAAGGTGTTTCATGGCTTCACATTCTGGCCTCCATCCTCCCACGCTCAGAGCAGATGGAATAGCTCGGCTTCAGCTTGTTAGCTGTTTACAAGGTCGGGCGGTGCTGGTGGCCTCGAACTGGCAACCTTGTGGATGTTATCTTCAGGCAGACGGAGGCTCTACCCTCTAGACCAGACCTCCTGCTCTTACCGTGGTTTGTTGCATCATGTCTGGCCTCTTAGTATGGAAATAACTGGTGATAAAGTCATTCCAGTTACTTCCAGTTGTACATCCCAGAGGTGGGCCATGCAAAATGGTATAGCGGGTGAGAGGCAGATGCTGAGGAATACTGTAATAGAAAAAAAGAAGGGGAGATGTAAAGATGTTACTATGCTGTTGTTGCTTTTGGTTGATGGTAGACTATGTGCTCAGTGCACTTTTGCTGACCAGATGTTCACCACTAAAAGTGAACCAGATCCTTGAGAGGATTGACTGCTCTGGTAAAAATCACCAAGTTCCCACTGAGAAGGAAGGTGGCCCAGCTCAAAGCCCAGTGCAGCAAGTTGGTTTGTGCAGATGTGAAGGTGCTATGCTGCTGTGGTGTCTCCAGAGGTTGGTAACATGGAGCCCTGGCAGTTCCCACCTCCTCTTCTTGGTGCCTTCCTTTTCATTATACAACTGCCTTGAGAATTCAAGAAAAAATGTCCATTTGAAGTGTGCATTTCAGCCGCATGTTTATCCTCCTTGGAAACTAGTGGCCAGAGGCCTGTAAGTATGACTATAGAGGACAGAATTGCAGCCTTGCAATTTGGATTTAAACATTGGGTTAAAGTTACAGTAACTTGGTTAAAGTTACAGTGCAAACCTATGACTGTCTACTCAGAAGTAAGTCCCATAATGTTCAATGTTGATTATGGGTTGATTATGTTCAAGGGTTATGTTGGGTTGATTATGTTCAATGGGACTTACTCCCAGGAAAGTGTGTACTGTACAGTATAGGAGTGCAGCCATAGTCTTTCAACTTCCTTTGCAGAAGACAATTGCAGCTGAGTTGCTCATTGCTCATTAGGACATAGAACCTGTTGTTAATTTATTTGAATCCCACCACTGGTCAGCCCCCTTGCAGTCCTTGGGGCTCGCTGCCAGGGAAGTGGGGGCAGGAGGGCAGCCTCAGGAGTCAGTTTACATAAATGAATATATTAAAGATGAACTTATATGAATGAATGAAGGTCTTGCAATAGCTCAAGGCCTTGCACAAAGGAAGGCTGGCCTTTCCTTTGCTACCGCTACTGCATCACAGACATGAAACAACAAG
The DNA here is from genome assembly GCF_035046505.1 of Tiliqua scincoides. Classification (NCBI taxonomy): domain Eukaryota; kingdom Metazoa; phylum Chordata; class Lepidosauria; order Squamata; family Scincidae; genus Tiliqua; species Tiliqua scincoides. The sequence goes on along the minus strand of NC_089828.1, from coordinate 40,500,490 downwards.
CATTGGAGGGAGCCCTCATCCCACAGCTCACGCAAGAGGTCAAACAGTCGTCTTCACGCTGAGAGCAGTTGCATCGGGCCAGTGTGGGCTCCAACAAATCTTCGGAGGGCCAGAGGCTCAGTGGAGACTGGGGGCTCCCTGAGGGCCGCATTGAGAGGTCTCAAGGGCCACGAGTGGGCCCAGGGCCGGGGTTTGGGCACCCATGTTCTAAACCCTTATCTCTCTTGTTCTGCTGCCAAGTATTCCTGACATTCTGTCTGTTTGCAATTTTCAAACAGAACAGTTTTTTTCTTTTCAAGCCTTTTTTTCCTGAATGAAAAATGGTTTGGTTTGCAACCTCATAAACTTTTAAACATTTGCCCTAATGGCATAACATTAATGGCAATTAATTACCTTCTATCAGGATCAAACCTATAAAACACACAGGTTGATTTGGAAGAAATGGGGAAGCCAGGTTTAATGAGCAAAGACTAGAAGTCTTTGGGTTTTTGCCCCGTGAATTAGGAAATGCATTGTAGAATCAGTTGAAATACAGATGTAAAAAACGTCCTGTTTCTCTTCCACTTTTGGCCTATTTGGTTCTTATGTTTGGACACTCGTAATCTTCTAGAACAGGGTTTCTCAAACTGTGGGTCACGACCCACTTGGTGGGTCACGACCTGAGGTCAGGTGGGTTGTGGAAAGATGGGTGCCGCCATCTTGGAATCTGGCAAATTAGGCAGGCAGCGCCATCTTGGAAGCTGGAACTGCGTTTGCCTAAGCTTGCGATGTATGTGTGTGGCCATCTTGGAAGTTGGCAAAGTAGACAAGCGACGCCATCTTGGAAGCAGGAACTGCCTTTGCCTAAAGCCCTGAGCTTTCTGTGTATCTGCGACGCCATCTTGGAGGCTGGCAAAGAGGGCAGGCAGCCATCTTGGAAGCTAGAACTGCCTATGCCTCAGCTTGCCTGTGTGTACTCAGAGCTCCTCCCAGGAGCAAAAGGGCAGCTTGTACAGGCGCACAGGAGTGAGTGTGGCTACTGAGTGTCTCAGGGAGCATTGCTGGATTATCTTGAGGTGGGCTGCAGCCTCTCTCTGCAAATGGGGGGCTTTGCTTTCTCTTTCACCACCACTTCTATCCAGCCCCAGCTCTGCCTTTCCCTCCTCCCTCCAGGAACTTAAACCTCAGGAGATCCCTGAAGTGGGGGATTTTTAAATAGGTTTAAATATGTGTCAAGGTCTAAATGGGTTTTTTCTCCTTATACTTTGCTATTGGAAAATGGCTGAGAAATAACCCAATAAAAGATAAGAGAGTACCATGAGATACTCTCCCTTTAATACAGTGAACATTGATAGCAGTGGGGGGGGGGTTGCAGTGAGAATTGAAACAAGCTTCTGAGCTGGACTATTTTTTCTTATCATTTGCAGTTTATGAACTACTAGGTAAGAACAGCAATGTCACTTCCTGCTTGATGATGTCACTTCTGGCCATGACATCACTTCCAGGTTGATGACATAAGAACATAAGAACAGCCCCACTGGATCAGGCCATAGGCCCATCTAGTCCAGCTTCCTGTATCTCACAGCGGCCCACCAAATGCCCCAGGGAGCACACCAGATAACAAGAGACCTCATCCTGGTGCCCTCCCTTGCATCTGGCATTCTGACTTAACCCATTTCTAAAATCAGGAGGTTGCGCATACACATCATGGCTTGTACCCCATAATGGATTTTTCCTCCAGAAACTCATCCAATCCCCTTTTAAAGGTGTCTAGGCTAGACGCCAGCACCACATCCTGTGGCAAGGAGTTCCACAGACCGACCACACGCTGAGTAAAGAAATATTTTCTTTTGTCTGTCCTAACCCGCCCAACACTCAATTTTAGTGTATGTCCCCTGGTTCTGGTATTATGTGAGAGTGTAAAGAGCATCTCCCTATCCACTCTGTCCATCCCCTGCATAATTTTGTATGTCTCAATCATGTCCCCCCTCAAGCGTCTCTTTTCTAGGCTGAAGAGGCCCAAACGCCGTAGCCTTTCCTCATAAGGAAGGTGCCCCAGCCCCGTAATCATCTTAGTCGCTCTCTTTTGCACCTTTTCCATTTCCACTATGTCTTTTTTGAGATGCGGCGACCAGAACTGGACACAATACTCCAGGTGTGGCCTTACCATCGATTTGTACAACGGCATTATAATACTAGCCGTTTTGTTCTCAATACCCTTCCTAATGATCCCAAGCATAGAATTGGCCTTCTTCACTGCCGCCGCACATTGGGTCGACACTTTCATCGACCTGTCCACCACCACCCCAAGATCTCTCTCCTGATCTGTCACAGACAGCTCAGAACCCATCAGCCTATATCTAAAGTTTTGATTTTTTGCCCCAATGTGCATGACTTTACACTTACTGACATTGAAGCGCATCTGCCATTTTGCTGCCCATTCTGCCAGTCTGGAGAGATCCTTCTGGAGCTCCTCACAATCACTTCTGGTCTTTACCACTCGGAAAAGTTTGGTGTCGTCTGCAAACTTAGCCACTTCACTGCTCAACCCTGTCTCCAGGTCATTTATGAAGAGGTTGAAAAGCACCGGTCCCAGGACAGATCCTTGGGGCACACCGCTTTTCACCTCTCTCCATTGTGAAAATTGCCCATTGACACCCACTCTCTGCTTCCTGGCCTCCAACCAGTTCTCAATCCACGAGAGGACCTGTCCTCTAATTCCCTGACTGTGGAGTTTTTTCAGTAGCCTTTGGTGAGGGACTGTGTCAAACGCCTTCTGAAAGTCCAGATATATAATGTCCATGGGTTCTCCCGCATCCACATGCCTGTTGACCTTTTCAAAGAATTCTATAAGGTTTGTGAGGCAAGACTTACCCTTACAGAAGCCATGCTGACTCTCCCTCAGCAAGGCCTGTTCGTCTATGTGTTTTGAGATCCTATCTTTGATGAGGCATTCCACCATCTTACCCGGTATGGATGTTAGGCTGACCGGCCTATAGTTTCCCGGGTCCCCCCTCTTTCCCTTTTTAAAAATAGGCGTGACATTTGCTATCCTCCAATCTTCTGGTACCGTGGCCGTTTTGAGGGACAAGTTGCATACCTTAGTCAAGAGATCTGCAACTTCATTCTTCAATTCCTTAATAACCCTTGGGTGGATGCCATCAGGGCCCGGTGACTTATTGATCTTTAATTTATCAATGAGGTCTGAAACATCTTCTCTTTTAACCTCTATCTGACTTAACTCCTCGGTTAGGAGGGGCCGTTCGGGCAGCGGTATCTGCCCGAGGTCTTCTGCCGTGAAGACAGATGCAAAGAACTCATTTAATTTCTCTGCCATCTCTAAGTCTCCTTTTATCTCCCCTTTCCCTCCCTCACCATCCAGAGGGCCAACCGCTTCTCTGGCGGGTTTCCTGCTTCTAACATATTTGAAGAAGCTTTTATTATTCCCCTTAATGTTGCTGGCCATGCGTTCCTCATAGTCTCGCTTGGCCTCCCCTATCACCTTCTTACATTTCTTTTGCCACAGTTTATGTTCCTTTTTATTCTCTTCATTAGGGCAAGACTTCCATTTATGACATCACTTCCGGTGAGTCCTGGACAGATTGTCATTTTGCAAAGTGGGTCCCAGTCTAAAAGGTGTGAGAACCACTGCTCTAGAAACTTCTGACTGGATCAGCAGCTGAAATGCCACTGGGAAATCCTCTTGCCTTGTGCTTTGTTTGAAATGCTGTTGCCAGATGGCCACATGCTGATGTGGATCTGAATCCTGTTGTACTTTGTGTCTGGGTAGCTAACCTGCTCCTAGGATTGGCAGGTGCCTACTAATTGGCCAGCCCAACCTAATAATGAAATGGAAGAGGCCAGGTGGATTCCTCACCCCTAGTCAGGTAACTGCAACATCATCAAACCTAGGTTACTTAAGTTTATGCACAGGAATGCCCCATGAGTGTTTCCTGCCAGGTCTGTCATGCAGGGATGTGAAAACCCCCACAGCTAGACTTGAGTCAAGTCCTGAGTTCCCACCCCCTGTGCTTGAGTCTTAATGGGTGACCTGGGGGACTCATCCAGAGTATTTTTGGGACTTGATTTGACATGAGTCACATGACTGTTCCATACACATGTCAGGTGCAGGCAAGGTGTGTGTGGGGACTGGAGTTCTCATTAGACATTCTCCACATATCCCCACCCATCCCATTGGTAAACAAAAGTTCTGCTATTCTTTGAGTGAAGGCAGCAGCGCAAAAAGCACTGATGAGATTCTGACGAACCCCAGCCATGCACAGAGTTCCATTCACATCATGATTCCTGATTCTGTAGTCAGAAAGGGCGCCAGCTCTAAAATGCGAGGGGTGGGACAGACCATGTGAGAGCAGGGACAGAAGCAGCAAGCCCAGGGAGAGTTGCTTGCAGCATCTGGGAGCCTTACCAGTATGACCCAATCTTTTTCAGCTCTACTCAGAAATAATCCCATTGTGGCCGGTCATTCAATGAGCCTGCTGAAGCCATGATTTTCTCTTGGATGGCTAGCAACTGGCTTTGCCACCTCCTTGTGCTTCTCCAGCCTCTCCTAAGGCAGGAACCCCATACCCATTCGTTGGGCTCCTCCTTCCATCCATCCTTTCCTTCAGAGATGGACAAGAGAGCCCACTCCCGTCTCCCCCCCCCCGCCTCCTACTCAATGCAAAACCAAAACATTTGGTCCCCATTCATTTCAATATTTTATTTTTAAAATATTAGATTTGATGCTCCCATGGTATGTGATTGCATTTGGGGAAATGTTACAGTCTGTACTATTAACAGGCTACTATGTATATGCTTTTAACAATGACAGTAAATGGGACTTACTCCTGGGTAAGCATGGGTAGGATTGCAGCCTAGGATTGTCAAAAATTGTCTTTTGCTTTACTTCTTAGTAGCATCCCCTCGCCTCCTGCTGGTGTAACTAGTTATTGTATCCAATTTGATCAAGCTTTTTCTTTGTGTCCATTCAACAGAGTTCAGTCATCAGCCTGCTGTTGCATTTCCTTCTGTCTCCTTCTTTCTCATCTTGTTTAACTCATTTTCTTTTGGTCTTTGGATAAATAAGTTGCATTTTGTCTCTTTGCTTGCCTGTGTAATTCAGTGTTGTCACATCTGATGTACTCATGGGTGCTGCTGTGGTGTGAATTTAAATAACACCTGGGGTTCTGTGCTCTCCTGAGAGTGAAATTTTTCTCAGGTAATTTATGGAGGAATTTATTTTTCCTCCATAAATTGGTCCAATCCCCTTTTAAAGGCATCTAGGCAAGATGCCATCACCACATCCCGTGGCAAGGAGCACCACAGACCAACTAAACACTGAGTAAAGAAATATTTTCTTTTGTCTGTTGTAACTCTCCCAACACTCAATTTTAGTGGATGTCCCCTGGTTCTAGTGTTATGTGAGAGTCTAAAGAGCATCTCTCTATCCACTTTATCCTTCCCATGCATAATTTTGTATGTCTCAATCATGTTCCCCCTCAGGCGCCTCTTTTCTAGGCTGAAGAGGCCCAAATGCCTTGCCTTTCCTCATACGGAAGGTGCCCCAGCCCAGTAATCATCATAGGGTGCAATCCTAACCGGCACTTATGCCAGCATAGGTGCCCTGGGAGGGTTGCAAACGTGCCGTAAAGCACTTTTGCACCTCCGTGGGAGGAAGCTGCACCGGCGCATCTAGATGCGCCAACACACGGAGGCCAGCAGAAGCCTCCGTGGCAGCTTCCTCACCGCTGCTTGTGCCTGTGCAACCGTGCTGACACAAGTGGCGAAGGTAGGCGTGGGGGTGTGTGGAGGAGGTGGGAGGGAGGCATTCTGGGTGGGGAGAGGGCGGGCAATGGGCGGCCCCGGGGGTGGGCGTGTGGGGAGTGGGGGGCGGGGCTGGGACCTGGTGGTTATACCGGATCCCTACCCCTGTCCCCAGGGAGAATGGAGTGACTTCAAGGCGCTCCGCTCTCCTCTGACTTGCGCCACCTCCAGAGGTGGTGCAGGTCCAAGGAGACTCATTGGGGCGAGCAGCCCTTACCCAGGGGTAAGGGGAAGAGCTTCCCCTTGCCTCTGGCTGAGCCGCTGCAGCCAACGAACCTGCGTTGGATGCAGCGCAAGCCTCCTGGCTTGTCCACTCCAGCGCATGATTGGATTGCACCCTTAGTCGTTCTCTTTTGCACCTTCTCCATTTCAGTGGATGAAATCAACGCAGCTATCAGCATTCTGAAGTGTGGCAAAGCCCCTGGCTTTGACGGCATCCATCCTGAGTTTTTCATAAATTCTGGGAGACACACAAGGAAGTGGCTTGGCAAATTCTTCTCGGACATACTTTCTAGTGGACATCTTCCACCGGAATTTTAAAAAAGCTAAAGTAATATCAGTCCTGAAACCCGGTAAACCACAAGACAGAGTAGACAGTTATCGCCCAATTCTTAGCTCATGTTACAAACTTTTGGAGAAACTAATCATAAACAGAATTGGCCCTATAATAGATGAACAACTGCCTGTAGAACAAGCGGGCTTTCTACAAAATCGTAGCTGTGTTGATCAGGTGTTGAGCTTGACAAGCTATATCTAGGCTGGCTTTCAACAAGGTTTAAAAACTACAGTTGTATTTATTGACCTAACTGTGGCATATGACACAGTGTGGAGGGAGGGTCTGCTATATAAATTGTGTCACATCATCCCATGTATAAAACTGTATCGATTAGTCAACAATATGCTAACTGACAGATCTTTCTAGATCATAATGGGAGACAATGCAAGTAAGGTAAGAAGGCTAAACAACGGCCTCCCACAAGGCTCTGTAATGGCACCCACACTATTTAACCTGTACATCTCAGACTTGCCAGTAACAAAAGGACGTAAATTTGGATATGCCGACAACTTGGCTCTAGCAGTGCAGGGAAAAAACATGGAGGTGTTGGATGGCCTCCTCTCAGAAGACCTCAAGATCCTGGGAAAATATTTTGCTGACTGGAGGTTAAGCATTAGGATTGATCTACTCCGCAGCAGAAGACTGTGCTCCAGTTTGGCTCAGCAGCTGTCATACTAGCAAGATTGATGCCAGATTAAACGAAAGCAGGAGGATCATAAGCGACTGTAGAAGACCCACTCCTGTCTGTTGGCTCCCCGTTTTGAGCCACATAGCACCACCAGCCCTATGGAGACAAGAGGCTTTAGTGAAAGAATATAGAAAAATCACCAACAACCCTCTTTTACCAGTACATGCCAATCTTCTTCATCTATCAATTGGTAGGCTTTAATCCAGGAAGGCTTCTCTGGCACTCGCACATCTGCACAACAATTTTAACATCAATGCCCAATGGAAAGCTAAATGGGCAGTCAAACGCCCAGAAACGGGTAGATATATAGACGATCCTACAATTAAAGTGCCAGGTTTTGACTTACCTCGCCAGCACTGGAAAACTTTGAACAGGATCCGTACCCTACATGGTGTTAGTCAGGACTCAGTGTTCAAATGGGGGCTATTATCTACCCCACAGTGTGATTGAGGGTTCTCCCACCAAACCACATACCACATTGTGTCTGGCTGCAAACTGAGGGCCCATGGTCTGACGTTTTCAATGAAGGTAACTCTGTCCTTGAATGGCTCATGAACTGGACATTGACATTTGATCTGGTTTAACTGATATATGTCCATATATTATATGCTAAATAAATAAATCCATTTCCACTATGTCCTTTTTGAGATGTGGCAACCAGAACTGGACTCCAGGTGTGGCTTTACCATCGATTTGTACAACGGCATTATAATGTTAGCCGTTTTGTTCTCAATTCCTTTTCTAATGATCCCAAGCATAGAATTGGCCTTCTTCACTGCCGCCACACATTGGGTCTACACTTTCATCGACCTGTCCACCACCACCCCAAGATTTCTCTCCTGATCTGTCACAGACGGCTCAGAACCCATTAGCCCAGGGGTGTCAAACATAAGGCCCGGGGGCCGGATGCAACCCATGGAAGCTTTTTATCTGGCCCCCAGGCTGTCAGCTGCTGAGGTGTCACTGTTGAAAGAGCAGCCCACATAAAAATTGGGCTGTCCTGTATCTTGAAGTATGACAAAGATTTATGTATTTTCTCTTCCGTCATTTGCAGCTAATGAGTTCCCAAGTGAGAAAAAGTGCTTATTTTTGGTTATGACCTGTTTAATGACATCACTTCCGGCCCTCAGCTGGCATCATGGATGCTATTTGGCCCTCTGTATGAAATGAGTTTGACACCACTGCATTAGCCTATATGTGAAGTTTTGATTTTTTGCCCCAATGTGCATGTCTTTTACACTTACTTACATTGAAACGCATCTGCCATTTTGCTGCCCATTCTGCCAGTTTGGAGAGACCCTTCTGGAGCTCCTCACAATCGCTTCTGGTCTTCACCACTCAGAAAAGTTTGGTGTCGTCTGCAAACTTAGCCACCTCGCTGCTCAACCCTTTCTCCAGGTCATTTATGAGCAGGTTGAAAAGGACAGATCCTTGGGGCACACCACTTTTCACCTCTCTTAATTGTGAAAATTGTCCATTGACACCCACTCTCTGTCTCCTGGTCTTCAACCAGTTCCCAATCCATGAGAGGATGTGCCCTCTAATTCCCTGACTGCGGAGTTTTTTCAGAAGCCTTTGGTGAGGAACCGAGTGGAACGCCTTCTGAAAGTCCAGATATATAATGTCCACGGGTTCTCCCGCATCCACATGCCAATTGACCTTTTCAAAGAATTCTAAAAGGCTTGTGAGGTAAGACTTACCCTTACAGAAGCCATGCTGATTCTCCCTCAGCAAGGCTTGTTCGTGTATGTGTTTTGAGATTCTATCTTTGATGAGGCATTCCACCATCTTACCTGGAATAGATGTAAGGCTGACCGGCCTACAGTTTCCTGTGCCCCCTCTCTTTCCCTTTTTAGAAATCGATGTGACACTTGCTAACCTCCAATCCTCTGGCACCGTGGCTGTTTTAAGGGAAAGTTACATAAGGAGAAGGGGAACAAAGATCTAGCAAAAAAATAGCAGAACTGGACATAGGAACCGTAAGAAGAAACTACCATCTGCAGTAGGATACTGTTTTATATTATCAGAGAAAGTAAAATAGTGGCTGGCTGAACCAAGAGTTGTTGGCATCCTTCAGTCTCGAAAGACTATGGTGTCACGCTCTGAATGGTGGTTCTGGAACAGAGTGTCCTCTCCAGTGCGCAAAGCCTGGGTAAAGTAGGTATGGAGGATAGGCTGTTACCCATGCAGCAAATTCCCCCTCTCCACATCACTCAAATGGTCCAATGGAAAGGCAGAGGCCAATATGGTTGGTTCCAGCAGCGTCGCAGGAGTTGCCAGAACGTGACTGTGTTCAGCCATGAACTGCCTCAGGGACTCCGGCTCCGGATTTTGTCTCGAGGTTGACTCCTGAAGCCTTTTCCATAACTGGATGTAGCCACAAGGCAGTGGAGGTTTGGGGTCAGAGTTTTCCTTCTCTCAGATGAGCTGCCTTCCCAGGCTGACGAGTCCCATCTACCCGGTGGCTGTTTAGTCTCCTCTTACGACAAGTACAGCCAAACTGAGGGCCTGTTCTTATCCCCAGCCCCCAGGGGAACTGAACCAAGAAGAGGAATGAATAACATCAAAAGATGGTAACCCAAGAAGGAAACACAAAGATTTGTAGGGCAACATAGATACACAGTAACATAGGTTGTAGAAGTGGAATAATAACAACTTCAACAGGACCAACTTATTGTCATTTTTGGAGTAACTTGCTACTGCTATGAATTGCAGTCCTCTGTGCTGGCTTCTAAGATCTAAGCCCCCTTGCAGTCCGTGGGGCTCACTCCAAGGAAGGTGCGGGCAGGAGGGCTGCCACAGACCCCTGCCCTGTGCCTCCCTACTCTGGAGTCAGCCCCCTTGCAATGGGGTGAGTCCTGAGTAGGGAGATACAGGCAGGGATGAGGTTGCCCTCCTGCCCGCACCTTCCTGGGAGAGTTCCACGAACTGCAAGGGGGCTCTCTTGAGTGGGCGCAGGCGGGGCTGAGGCAGCCTGCCTGCCCCCACTTCCCTGGCAGTGAGCCCCACGGGACTGTAAGTGAGGCTCTCCTGAGTGGGCGCAGATGGGGCTGAGGCTGCCCTCTTCCCCGCACCTCCCTGGCAGTGAGCCCCAAGGGGCTCTCCTGAATGCTGGTGGTCCCGCCCGGCTCGCTGAGCACAGGCTGGCGGCGTGCGGCTGCTCGCTGGCGCGAGCCAAGTGGGCGCGGCCGAGAGGCTGGCTTGTCAGGGCGCGAGTGGCTCACCGAGTTCGCTCCAGGCTCCAACTGCGCAGGAGCGGAGTTCGCGGACACGGGTGCCAAGGAAGGGCCCAACTCCCGGCTGCCGAGTCTGCGTACGTTGTCCGAGCGGGGCCAGAGCCTCGGCCCGCGCAGCGCAGACTGGAGGTCCGGGCAGCGTGGCGCCCGCTGCTGCAGGTGTCTTGTCTCTGCGCTGTGAGCCTCCTCCCCAGGGAGGAGCGTGCACCCGACATCCTTTTGCCCCCAGGCCGACCTTGCCCGAGGCTGCCCTCCTGCCCCCACGTCCCTGGCAGTGAGCCCCAAGGACTGCAAGGGGGCTTGACTCCTGAGTAGGGAGGCGCAGATAGGGCTGAGGCAGCCCTCCTGCCCCCACTTTCCTGGGAATGAGCCCCACGAACTTTAAGGGGACTGACTCCTGAGCAGGGTGGCACAGCCAGGGTTCTGAGGCTGCAATCCTGACCCCACTTCTTTGGGAGTGAGCCCCACAGACTGCAAGAGGGCCAACTCCTGTACAGGGAGGCACAGTCAGGGCTCTGAGGCTGCCCTCCTGCACACACCTTCCTGTGAGTGAGCCCCAGGACTGCAAAGGGGTTGACTCCTGAGGCACAGGCAGGGCTCTGAGACTACCCTCCTGCACGCACCTTCCTGGGAGTGAGCCCCACGGAGTGCAAGGGGACTGATTCCTGAGTAGGGACGGACAGGGTAGGGCTGGGGCCGCCCCCCTGCCCCCACTTCTCTGGGAGTGAGCCCCACAGACTGCAAGGCGGCTAACTCCTGTAGAGGGAGGCAGTCAGGGCTCTGAGGCCGCCCTCCTGCACACACTTTCCTGGGAGTGAGCCCCAGGACTGCAAAGGGGCTGACTCCTGAGTAGGGAGATTCAGGCAGGGATTGAGGCCGCACGCCTGCCCCAACTTCCGTGGTAGTGAGCCCCACGGACTGCAAGGGGCTCTCCTGAGTGGGCGCAGGCGGGGCTGAGGCTGCCTTTGAGCGTCCTCTCAGGGTGCAGCGTCGCACGCCGTCGCCAGGGGCGCTGGTGGGCCCGCCCGGCTCGCTGAGCACAGGCTGGCGGCGTGCGGCTGCTCGCTGGCGCGAGCCAAGTGGGCGCGGCCGAGAGGCTGGCTTGTCAGGGCGCGAGTGGCTCACCGAGTTCGCTCCAGGCTCCAACTGCGCAGGAGCGGAGTTCGCGGACACGGGTGCCAAGGAAGGGCCCAACTCCCGGCTGCCGAGTCTGCGTACGTTGTCCGAGCGGGGCCAGAGCCTCGGCCCGCGCAGCGCAGACTGGAGGTCCGGGCAGCGTGGCGCCCGCTGCTGCAGGTGTCTTGTCTCTGCGCTGTGAGCCTCCTCCCCAGGGAGGAGCGTGCACCCGACATCCTTTTGCCCCCAGGCCGACCTTGCCCGAGGCTGCCCTCCTGCCCCCACGTCCCTGGCAGTGAGCCCCAAGGACTGCAAGGGGGCTTGACTCCTGAGTAGGGAGGCGCAGATAGGGCTGAGGCTGCCCTCCTGCCCCCACTTTCCTAGGAATGAGCCCCACGAACTTTAAGGGGGCTGACTCCTGAGCAGGGTGGCACAGCCAGGGTTCTGAGGCTGCCATCCTGACCCCACTTCTTTGGGAGTGAGCCCCACAGACTGCAAGAGGGCCAACTCCTGTACAGGGAGGCACAGTCAGGGCTCTGAGGCTGCCCTCCTGCACACACCTTCCTGTGAGTGAGCCCCAGGACTGCATAGGGGTTGACTCCTGAGTAGGGAGGCACAGGCAGGGCTCTGAGACTACCCTCCTGCACACACCTTCCTGGGAGTGAGCCCCAGGACTGCAAAGGGGTTGACTCCTGAGTAGGGAGGCACAGGCAGGGCTCTGAGGCTGCCCTCCTGCACACACCTTCCTGTGAGTGAGCCCCAGGACTGCAAAGGGGTTGACTCCTGAGTAGGGAGGCACAGGCAGGGCTCTGAGACTACCCTCCTGCACACACCTTCCTGGGAGTGAGCCCCAGGACTGCAAAGGGGTTGACTCCTGAGTAGGGAGGCACAGGCAGGGCTCTGAGACTACCCTCCTGCACACACCTTCCTGGGAGTGAGCCCCAGGACTGCAAAGGGGTTGACTCCTGAGTAGGGAGGCACAGGCAGGGCTCTGAGACTACCCTCCTGCACACACCTTCCTGTGAGTGAGCCCCAGGACTGCATAGGGGTTGACTCCTGAGTAGGGAGGCACAGGCAGGGCTCTGAGACTACCCTCCTGCACACACCTTCCTGGGAGTGAGCCCCAGGACTGCAAAGGGGTTGACTCCTGAGTAGGGAGGCACAGGCAGGGCTCTGAAGCTGCCCTCCTGCACACACCTTCCTGGGAGTGAGCCCCAGGACTGCATAGGGGTTGACTCCTGAGTAGGGAGGCAGAGGCAGGGCTCTGAGACTACCCTCCTGCACACACCTTCCTGTGAGTGAGCCCCAGGACTGCAAAGGGGTTGACTCCTGAGTAGGGAGGCACAGGCAGGGCTCTGAGGCTGCCCTCCTGCACACACCTTCCTGTGAGTGAGCCCCAGGACTGCATAGGGGTTGACTCCTGAGTAGGGAGGCACAGGCAGGGCTCTGAAGCTGCCCTCCTGCACACACCTTCCTGGGAGTGAGCCCCAGGACTGCAAAGGGGTTGACTCCTGAGTAGGGAAGCACAGGCAGGGCTCTGAGACTACCCTCCTGCCCACACCTTCCTGTGAGTGAGCCCCAGGACTGCATAGGGGTTGACTCCTGAGTAGGGAGGCAGAGGCAGGGCTCTGAGACTACCCTCCTGCACACACCTTCCTGTGAGTGAGCCCCAGGACTGCAAAGGGGTTGACTCCTGAGTAGGGAGGCACAGGCAGGGCTCTGAGGCTACCCTCCTGCACACACCTTCCTGGGAGTGAGCCCCAGGACTGCAAAGGGGCTGACTCGTGATTAGGGAGATACAGGTTGAGGTCGCCCGCCTGCCCCCACTTCCCTGGGAGTGAGCCCCATGGACTGCAAGGGGCTCTCCTGAGTGGGCGCAGGCGGGGCTGAGGCTGCCTTTGAGCGCCCTCTCAGGGTGCAGCGTCGCACGCCGTCGCCAGGGGCGCTGGTGGGCCCGCCCGGCTCGCTGAGCACAGGCTGGCGGCGTGCGGCTGCTCGCTGGCGCGAGCCAAGTGGGCGCGGCCGAGAGGCTGGCTTGTCAGGGCGCGAGTGGCTCACCGAGTTCGCTCCAGGCTCCAACTGCGCAGGAGCGGAGTTCGCGGACACGGGTGCCAAGGAAGGGCCCAACTCCCGGCTGCCGAGTCTGCGTACGTTGTCCGAGCGGGGCCAGAGCCTCGGCCCGCGCAGCGCAGACTGGAGGTCCGGGCAGCGTGGCGCCCGCTGCTGCAGGTGTCTTGTCTCTGCGCTGTGAGCCTCCTCCCCAGGGAGGAGCGTGCACCCGACATCCTTTTGCCCCTCAGGCTGACCTTCGCCAGCTGCGCCCTCCTCGCAGGGCTGTTGTGCCGACCGGAGGAGCCCTCTAATTCCACAGTCAGGGAATTAGAGGACAGGTCCTCTCATCGATTGAGAACTGGTTGGGGGCCAGGAAGCAGAGAGTGGGTGTCAATGGGCAATTTTCACAATGGAGAGAGGTGAAAAGCGGTGTGCCCCAAGGATCTGTCCTGGGACCGGTGCTTTTCAACCTCTTCATAAATGACCTGGAGACAGGGTTGAGCAGTGAAGTGGCTAAGTTTGCAGACGACACCAAACTTTTCCGAGTGGTAAAGACCAGAAGTGATTGTGAGGAGCTCCAGAAGGATCTCTCCAGACTGGCAGAATGGGCAGCAAAATGGCAGATGCGCTTCAATGTCAGTAAGTGTAAAGTCATGCACATTGGGGCAAAAAATCAAAACTTTAGATATAGGCTGATGGGTTCTGAGCTGTCTGTGACAGATCAGGAGAGAGATCTTGGGGTGGTGGTGGACAGGTCGATGAAAGTGTCGACCCAATGTTCGGTGGCAGTGAAGAAGGCCAATTCTATGCTTGGGATCATTAGGAAGGGTATTGAGAACAAAACGGCTAGTATTATAATGCCGTTGTACAAATCGATGGTAAGGCCACACCTGGAGTATTGTGTCCAGTTCTGGTCGCCGCATCTCAAAAAAGACATAGTGGAAATGGAAAAGGTGCAAAAGAGAGCGACTAAGATGATTACGGGGCTGGGGCACCTTCCTTATGAGGAAAGGCTACGGTGTTTGGGCCTCTTCAGCCTAGAAAAGAGACGCCTGAGGGGGGACATGATTGAGACATACAAAATTATGCAGGGGATGGACAGAGTGGATAGGGCGATGCTCTTTACACTCTCACATAATACCAGAACCAGGGGACATCCACTAAAATTGAGTGTTGGGCGGGTTAGGACAGACAAAAGAAAATATTTCTTTACTCAGCGTGTGGTCGGTCTGTGGAACTCCTTGCCACAGGATGTGGTGCTGGCGTCTAGCCTAGACGCCTTTAAAAGGGGATTGGACAAGTTTCTGGAGGAAAAATCCATTATGGGGTACAAGCCATGATGTGCATGTGCAACCTCCTGATTTTAGAAATGGGTTATGTCAGAATGCCAGATTCAAGGGAGGGCACCAGGATGCCGTCTCTTGTTATCTGGTGTGCTCCCTGGGGCATTTGGTGGGCCACTGTGAGATACAGGAAGCTGGACTAGATGGGCCTATGGCCTGATCCAGTGGGGCTGTTCTTATGTTCTTATGCGCATCGCCCTCTGCTCCCTGGCTGCAGTCCCCTCCTTGCCCAGGAGGAAGGCCCACTGACGCTCCCTGCTCCAGCACACAGAGTAGCCTGTTTCGAGGACAGGGAAGCCTCCAGGGTGACCTTGGCTAAGCACTGCCTCTCAGATATGAAGTGTATCAATACCGGTTAGTCAAGGCCTCTAAATGAAACCTTCATGGGCAGGGGCAATGTACCTGGTGTAATGGTTTGGGAGTTAGACTTTTAAGACCCAGGTTAAAATCCCTACTCACCCATGAAGGTTCCTGGGTAAACTTGGCCCAGTCATTATCTTTCAGCCTCACCTACCTCATCTTGATTTTTACTGCTGTTCTTGGCAGCTGAAGGAGTTGTTGAGAAGCCTCAATTTCAGATCTGAGCAAAAGCAAGGTTTTCTGATTACCAACATAAATAGGGGGGGGGCTGTATCTGCAGATCTCATATCCATGGATTCACATCTGCAGATGCGGGAGGAGGGCCCCCATGCCCCAACCCCTCCTCAGGAGGCAAGGATAGCTGTGCTCCCCTTGCCTCAAGAGCATCCCGGCAGGGGCTGTGTGCATCAGCCCGTGGCCTCTGCTGGGCTCAGAGTAACTTAAACCAGCAAAAAAAACTACTTCTGGTCTCTCCGTGGAAACTGGAAATGAGGTTTTTAATGCCAGTGGTCTCTGCTCTAAAGGGAGCCAAATCCAGGAAGTGCTGCATTGCCCCAGGAACATCTCACCATTTGGGGATGTGAGGTGCACAGAACGACACAAATGAATGGAAGGAACAGAAACCTGTGTCAGCCTGCATCTGCTCTACTTCTGGAATTTATCATATTCGTTCCATTACAGTTCATGAAGAGTGGAAACTTTGTTGGGAAGAGTAAACACATCAAATAATTGAGGAACATGGGAGATATCCTTACCCTTAATTAGGGCTCAACTGAAGCTTCCAGATGCTCTTCAAGGAAAGCTCTACATTGTGCTCCAACTAGACAAGGGGAAGGGGAATGAACTCTGTGGGGCACTGAAGATACTTGCTGACCATTAGAAACCTTAGGATCAAAGTAGACGTGATCCTAAACAAGCAAAGCTTCTGGTTTTTGTTTCATTGTCGTAAACAGTGTGCATTGCGAAGGGGGAATGAACAAGACCAAAGCTGTGGTGGCGAACCCGGGGGGGGGGGGGGCTTTCAGTGCTTTTCCCCATATGATAACAGGAAGCTCTGCTTATATGTTGAAACAACAATCTGTTTTATTTTGAAACAGACTGCTACCAGTAAATTCCACTTTCAAAACAAAACACCAATCTGCGGTTTCTATTTGTCAACTGAATTGGATATTTCTAAATTCCATGAAACAATCATACTTTTTACAAAATTGACCTCCTTTTGATGCTGAAATATTGTGTGTTTTGCCCCTGCCAGGCTCGGAAGATGCTCTGCGCTCCCCTCACCTCCAAAAGTTGGGGGTGGGGATGGGGGCCTTGCATCTGCGAATTAGTGAATCCACTGATATGGAATCCATGGATATGAGGCCCCTTGTATTTATGTTGGTCATTGGAAAGCCTTGCTTTTGCTTAGATATAAAACTGAGGCTTCTCATCAACTCCTTCAGCTGCCAAGGACAGCACTAAAGATCAAGATGAAATGGATGAGGAGTGGCACATCCCCTGCAACACCATCCACACCATCCCCTCAGAACCCAGTGCCAGTAACTCTGGTATTAAGAAGACAGCAGCTCCTTGCAGAATAGGACAGCGTGATCTCATTCAAAGAGCTTGTGATGGCCTTATTGCTAGAGCTCACATCACTGCCCTACAAAGGGATTGTTGTAACTGTATGTATGGAGGACTTGTGACTGACATCAGAGGTGTCCATATACAATATAGGTATTTTTGACCTGAAAAAGTGTGTATGCCTCAAAATTGTGTCTTTTAGGGCGCAATCCTAATCCTTTATGTCAGTGCTTTCCAGTGCTTTTTTTGTAAATAAAAAGGTGCAGGAACTCACAACTTGTTAATCTTTTTATTTATTTATTTATTTATAAACCATTTTTTATTGGAGAAATAAAATATTTTTATGTGCTTCCCCCCTAAAGATGAACTTACTTCTGAGTAGACAGGCATAGGATTGGGCTGTCAATCTCCACATCCCCTTCCCCCTAGCTATTTTTTCTACACAAGGGGAAAAATACTGTACAGGTGCACTTGTAGTGTGTAGTATGTAGTGTGGCACTACTTCGAGGAGAGGAAGCAGTGAATGGATTCCGAAAAATGGCTTACATGAGTTCCATGTAATAAAATTACTCTAAGCAACTGTGGGAGTAAGAACAAAAAAGGACTTCTTACCAGAGAGGGGTCCTTAGGTGCACATAGAAACAGCTTCGTTTGCAAACAAGCTATTAAATATGGTTTAATTCAGGTATCAGAATACTCTGTGGCTTTGGGAAGGTGCTTGGCATGCAATTGTATGTTCTCTGCTGCCCTGAGCAGCTGCTGTGCATTGCTGGAGAGGAGCTGCAAATGCTGGCTGGTGGAGGGCATGCTTGTGGGGGAAGGATGAGGAGGATCTCTGGCAAGGCTGGACAGCACATTGTACACAGGTAGAATCCCTTTTCACCTGCCCTTAGCATGTGAAAACGGGTGCAGATATATATCTCTGCCAGGATTATTATCTCTGCTAATTGGGTAAGAGGCACTTTTTCAAGTGGGTGCTCCTTTTTTTAGCAGGGGGAGAGTAACTGGCCCACCTCACCCCAGCACTGTCTGTTTTAGTGGCTGTCTGCTGGTATTTTTTGCATCTTTTTAGATTGTGAGCCCTTTTGGGACAGGGAGCCATTTAGTTATTTGATTTTTCTCTGTAAACCGCTTTGTGAACATTTAGATGAAAAGCGGTATATAAATACTGTTGTTGTTGTTGTTGTTGTTGTTGTTATTATTATTATTAAGAGCCCAATCCTAGGTATGTCTACTCTGAAGTAAGTCTTGTTCTAATCAATGGAGCTTACTCCCAGGAAAGTGCCTAGGATTGCAGCCTAAGAGCCCAATCCTATGGATGTCTACTCAGAAGTCCACTTTAGTGAATGGGGCTTACTGTGGATAGGATGGCAGCCTCAGGACCCAATCCTGTGCCTGTCTACTCAGAAGTCAATCCCATTAGAGGCAGTGGGGCTTCCTCCCAGGAAAGTGTGGACAGGACTGCAGCCTCAGAGCCCCTCCTGTGCCTGTCTACTCAGAAGTCAGTCCCACTAGAGGCAGTGGAGCTTCCTCCCAGGAAAGTGTGGAGAGGACTGCAGCCACAGAGCCCTTCCTCGGCCTGTCTGCTCAGGCTGCAAGGCTATGACACTTTCCTGGGAGTAAGCCCCATTGAACACAGTGGAACTTACTTCTGAGTAGACATGCTTGGGCTCTCAGGCTGCAAGGCTATGCACCCTTTCCCAGGAGCAAGCCCCATTGAGCACAATGAGACATACTTCTGAGTAGACACGCCTAGGCTCGTGCTGCAGATTGGCACAGGGCTGCACCAGCCAGCTTCCTTCCCCTCCTCCTCCGACAAGCCAGTACCTGGGCGTTCTGTGGGTGCCGCAGCCCATCTCCCTGGCTGGCTGGCTGTCCGTCCTCCTCCTCGGCATCAACGCGTGTCCCCCGTGCCCTCCACCGGCTTGGAAGCTGTGCTGGGAAGCATAGCGCGGGGGGAGGAGAGGCAGGCTGGGCTCAGGCGAGAGCTTGGAGATGGGGGCAGGAGGGGGTCGTTGTGTGGTCAGGCAGGGGCCAGGCGCCCGCCCACCCTGCACCCCCCAGCACCCACCCAGCGAATGCCTCTGTTTTGCTCCCCCCTCCTGGAATGCCTCCAAAGGGGAGGGGCCCCTGCAAAAAGGTGCTGGAACTCCGTTCCCCCGCGTTCCATTAGAAAAAAAGCCCTGGTGCTTTCCAGCACTGATATAAGGGCAATGCAGCTCTGAGGTAAGGGAACAAACATTCCCTTACTTTGAGGAGGCCTCCATGAGTGACACCCAACTGCAGGATGCGGCACATGTCCCATTGGCACCGCTATGCCCGTGCTGGGAAGCTCTGACATAAGGGGTTAGGACTGCACCCTTAGATGCTTCCTTTGGAAATGGCCATTTAAGAAGAGCCCTGCTGGATCAGGCTAAAGACATATCTAGTCTGTTGAGTGTTATGCAAATTGTCATGTCAATTGTAAAGTACAATTGTTAATCGTTTGATATGCCAATAAAGGTTTCAGAGAAAGAAAGAAAGAAAGAAAGAAAGAAAGAAAGAAAGAAAGAAAGAAAGAAAGAAAGAAAGACATATCTAGTCCAGCTTCCTGTGGCCCACCAGATGCCTTTGGAAACAGGGCCGGCTTTAAGCCAATTGAACCAATTGCTCCCAATTGGACCCCATGCCTAAGGGAACCCCATGCTAGGGTAATACACTCTAGTTTTGTCAAATACACACAACATACATTGCAACAGACACCTAACACCACAATGCAGGTTTTATAGAGAACAGCAATAATTTTAATTTTCTTCTGAATTCTTAACAAGTCAAAGGTAATCTACACATGTTTGTTTACTTGTAGGCTTACACATATGCAATTTTATATTAAATCTAGCTGGATATCCCTGCTTCGCCATGTATCTTAAAATCCATTATCTACTTAAAATCCATTTTGACTCCAATAAACTTTCCTTTGATAGGAACAATTTAAATGTAGCACAACTACCCCATGTGAGGCAACACCCTGTAATTATTCAGTCATGGTTCCATTGAATGACATAACCAACATCACATTCATTTTCAGGTTTAAATTTCCTTTAATTTGAAACTTCACATTATAGTTTTAGACTTCAGGAAGACAAATATTAAGCTTAAGTAAAAATAAGGTGAAAAAAGACTTACAACTTTTATTTGTCTAATTAAGGACCTGTTGGTAGACCATACTGGTGTTTCTCCCCTCAGGTGTTAGGATAAAAATGAGTGAGCTCACTCTAGAGCAGGCAACGCAGAACTGCCCATGAGAGAAGCGCGTCCTCCCTCAAGTCAATCCCTGCCACATTCAGCGACTGCCCCTGGAATCTGCTGATGGTCATAGCAAAGCAGACCTTGAGGGGGAACTGCAGCCTCTTGGAAGGGGTACTCTGATGGTATAATGGTAAGTGGTGGTGTGGACAGCGACTCCCCCCAAGCAGAGCCGGTGAACACTGTGGCCTTGATGACGTTCCTGTGGAGGGCCTTCACTTGTAGCCTGGTGCCATTGCAGAGTTTGGGTGGGTTGAGGTTCCACAGCAACATCACTTTGAGGAGAAGCTTGTGGTCTGGGAAGCCAGGAAGGTTGAGGGTGTTGAGGAACTCCACAGGATAGTGGACAGTTTGCATCAGAATTCACAAACCTGTAATCAGTTTCTGCTCCTTCAAATGAGCTAAGTAGAGTGTGATCAATGATGGTAGCCTTGTTATTCTTGGGGGTCAGAATGGCATGGTTGCACAGCCAGTCTGTGGACATAGGCAATATTGCAGTACATCCTGCTGTGAGGGCTGCTAGGGTCATCACTATCAAGCCCAGCCGTGCAGGGATGGTAACCTTTCCCTCAGAATCTGGATGCTATCCGTTCCCTATTTTGAGTAAGAGTTCAGAGAATTGCCCAGCAGAGACATCGCCTCTCAAGTGAACCCTCATGTTCTTCCTGACAGAATTTCCAGATGCGGGGCCATAGATACAATGCCTTGACCTCATCAGCTTGACTTCCCCTTGGCATTACTAGCAGAGTCTGCTGGAAGTCTCCAACCAGCAGCACAGTGACTTCTCCCATCCCTCCATCATTGGCCCTGATGTCTTTGAGGGTTATGCTCAGTTCCTTAAAACCCCCAGTTGTGCACCATCCCCAACAATGAGCTCACAGTCCCACAGCATTTGGGCCATGTTGCTTTGTTTTGAAATGCTGCACAGCTGTGTATCTGCATGGATACATAGATGGCAGCATGGGCCATCTTGCCTCCCTCCAACAGCATAGCAACGATCCAGAAGATGCAACAACCAAGGCGAAGCCACATTCTCTCCTCACTTTCGCCAGGAGCAAGTTGATGTGGAAGGTCTTCCCAGCACCACCAGTAGTATCCAGGAAAAAGATCTTCCCAGCATCTGATTCAGTGCTGCAAAGGACCTGCTGATAGACAGCAAGCTATCCATCCATCAGTGAACCCTCGTTATTATGCCATACCGAGTTAAATTGAGGGACCCTCTGGTGTTATTTACAGCTGCTACTGTCAAGAGAAAATGCCTTCTGTGAGGGAAGCTACACTGCACCACACAACTCTCGAGCCAGTTCCCCTCCCTGACTCTCCTGTCACTGAAACACAGGGAGGAGTACAGCTATGTCTCCTGTGAGGGAAGCTAGACTGCACAGACAGTTGCCATGTAAGCCACATGCCTCTCTGAGGCAGGGGGAAAAGCCAGCCAGGCCTAAGTAATAGGAAAGGTTTTGTAATTCACCTTCAGCTGTTATTTACAGCAACTACAGTCAAGAGAAAATGCCTCCTGTGAGGGAAGCTAGAATGAGCCACAATACTCTAAGCCAGCCATTTTCAACCTTTTTCATCTAAAAAATGAAATTTTTCATTTTAGGCACTAAAATGGTCAAGGCACACCATCCATTTTTTGACAATTGAAAAGGCACACTGTGCTGTCACATCACTCAATGGCCCTACTAATAAATGACCCTCTCCCAAATTCCTGTGGCACACCTGGGAACCATTCATGGCACACCAGTGTGCCACGGCACAGTGATTGAAAATGACTGCTCTATGCAGAGCAAGGGCTGGTGATCGTAAACAGTAAAACAACTGTTACTTTTCTGTTATTGCAATGTGACCATCCTTTGCCATACATGTTGGCAACCTTCAGTCTCAAAAGACTATGGTATCACACTCTGAATGGTGGTTCTGGAACAGCGTCTAGTGTGGCTGAAAAGGCCAATTCGAGAGTGACAATCCCTTCCACATCGGAAGCAAGTGCAGTCTGTCCCTGGTCTGTCTCCCTGGCTATGGGCCTTCCTTCTTTGCCTCTTTGCCTCAGACTGTTGGCCAAGTGTCTCTTCAAACTGAGAAAGGCCATGTTGCACAGCCTGCCTCCAAGCAGGCCGCTCAGAGGCCAGGGTTCCCCACTTGTTGAAGTCCATCCCTAAGGCCTTCAGATCCCTCTTGTAGATGTCCTTGTATCGCAGCTGTGGTCTACCTGTAGGGCATTTTCCTTGCACGAGTTCTCCATAGAGGAGATCCTTTGGGATCCGGCCATCATCCATTCTCATGACATGACCGAGCCAACGCAGGCGTCTCTGTTTCAGCAGTGCATACCGCTATGCCATATCTACTTAAAAAGGGTTACATTTAAAGGGCAGGCCTAGCCTCAGTTGCCATAGAGACCACAGGCCTCTCTCAGGCAGTAGCACAGGAGGAAAAGCCAGTCAAGCCTAAGTAATAGGAAAACACATTTGACCCCTTTTGATGCCCTTAGGGGTTGAATTTCTAAAATCCCTTCTTAGTGGAAGGAATATACTTCATGAACGCCATATTTCTGGAAGGCTTCCCTGGGCCTCCCAATGTCTTATGAGGCATAAAAAATGCCACTTACAGTTTCTCTGTGAAACTGGAAGTCTAATTTTTTCTATTGTCGAGCTCAGGATGTCTTCAGCCTCTGCTGAGCTCAGAAGCCACTCTGGAAGCGAGGGGAGCAGAGCTTCCCTCGCCTCCAGGGGGCCAGACCGCAGGGATGGGCTTTTGCCGGCATCCGTGGTTTCAGCTATGAGGGGGTGTGTGTGTTCCAGAATGGAACCCCTGCAGATAAGGGGGTACACCTGTATAGATGTGCTTAGATCCATTTGGTCCATTTAGACCACAATCCAGAACACCCCTTGGGCAGCAGCAAGTCCCTTGCACCAGCCTATGACGGTTGCAAAAGTGCCATAAAGCACTTTTGTGCCATCTCTGGAGGAGGGAAGTTAGTGCAAGCCCTGTTCGGCTGGCCAAAGAGGTGAATCTGCACCAGTCAAACTTGGCCAGCACACGGCTCTGGAGGGGGAGCATAGGGAGGGTGGGAGGGAGGTGTTTTGAGGAAGGGGAGGCCGGGCAGCTGGTGGGCCCATGGGCAGGCAGGGGGTAAGCAAGGGTGGGGCCAGGATCCAGCACTTACGTCGGATCCTATCCCAATTCCCAGGCAGCCCAGCGTAGCTCCAGGCTGCCCGGATCTGAGCTATGTCTTTTGGTGGTGCAGTAGCCCTACTGGGAGCCACTGCATCATGACATGGGGTAAGAGGAAGCGATTTCCTTTATCCCAGACTGCGCCGATTTCAGCCAACCCTGCCTAGGATGCAGGACAGACCTGCCGGCTTGCCTGCTCCAGGGCAGGTTAGGATTGGGCTGTATGTCAATGCACTTAAGGGCACGGTTTGATTGCACTCCACTTTGTCATTGACATATAAAGCCTACAATAATTTTTTTATATATATTGCTAAGATTCTACAAATCTACAGCCCAACAAAAAATGTTTCCAATTTGGTAGTGCAGCTCCTAGGGCCAGCCCTGTCTGGGAGCACCCAAGACAGGAGATACCTCTCCATCCTGTTGCTGCTTTCTTGCATCTGACATTCAAAGAGAAGCTACCTTCAAATGTTGCATACAGTCATCATAACTTGAGAGATGGTTGTCTACATTTTCTCCTGGTCCTGTTGCTGAGTTTTTCACATGCAGACATGTGCTTCAACTGTTTTTTTTCCTGCATTTTGGCAAGCAGCTATGAAAGGGAAGGATGGCTCAAAGTTCATAATTACTTAGGTCAGAATACAAATTTGCCCAGCTTGTAAGGCTCAGCTGTATTACAAACTGACCACCACTTCCCTCAAAACGTCTTCTGACTCAGAATAGAGAACTATACCTTCTCTACCCCAAAAGTTCATAGCTTCCAGTTTAAATGAAATATTACCATAATCAGTGTTGGGAATTTGAGTCAGGTGACTCAGGCTCAAGTCGCAAAAATGCGTAATTTTTGCTGACTTAGCAACTCATGAGTTTCACACATGGAAGACTCTGAAAAAGACTCGAGTAAGGACCTTCCTGACTCAGCACTCGTCCCCACACATGCTGGCTCGAGTCTGCCTGTGTCTGGGGGTACCTGCTTACTGTTTTTGCCACTTGGTAAACCTTGTGGGGCCAGCATTCTGACCAGCGAGCAGTAGGAAGTTCCAGCCGGGAGGAAGGAATGGGTTAATGAATCGGGCAGGGGAGAAGGCAGGAATGAGCTCTGTTTCTTCTTCCCAGGAAGGAAGGAAGGAACCAAAGATCATTGGATAAACTATGGGCATTTGAATATTTTTATTAGCTGAGGAAGAGCAGAGAAGGAGTCCAAGGGGTTCTTGCCTTACAATTGGCTGCAAAAGCCCAGGGGGGCGGGAGAAAACTCTTTTGCCCTGTGCTACTTTCCAACCTTATGACTTCTCTTGGCTCTATTCTTACTTGAGGGAGGAAGCCCCACTGAATGACCAGCTACAGTGGGACTACTTCTGAGTAGAGCTGCAAGGATCAGGTTGTCCTAGTAAACCTCCCAGCTGCTGCTCATGATTCTCCTCCCTCTCGCCACTTCTGTCCCGGCTCTCATCAATCCCTCCCACCCTGTTTACAGATGGAAGGGGCAGCAGGGAAGTAGTTAAACAGAATTCCCACACTCAAGCAGAGCCTGGCAGCAGCCCCATTTTTCCCATGGCTGGCTTTTTAAAGGGGGAGACTCAGCTCAGGGAGAGAGAGGAGCCAGGGAAGGAGTTCATAATGATCACGCTTTACATGGCATGGCTCTGTTGTTACTTGGGAGGGGGACCCTCATTGAATGACTGGCTATAGAGGGACTACTTCTGAGTAGAGCTGCAAGGATCAGGTCATTCCTGTTTCCAGATGGGCAGGGACATCAAGGGAGTGTTCAGAGAGAACTTCCATACTCACACAGAGCCTGGCAGCAGCCCTGTTTTTTCCACAGAGAGCTTTTTAAAGGGGAGAGACTTGACTTGAGGCCATTAGAGTCACCAAAGGGTGACTTGGAGACTTGGAAAGTGTCCCCGTTATGACTCTTTTTTGAGTCGAGTTGCAGGGGGGCAGTGACTCAACTCAAGTCAAGCCCTACTGAGTTTTCCCAACACTGACCATAATTACTGTGGGGACAGTGGGGTGTCTGAGTGCAGAGTGCAGTTTTATTGCAACTTCTGCTCATTTTGTACAGCTACATACATTGTACTTGAAGTTGTGGCAGTTATGACAAAAACCAGAGGACATGTGGTGAAACCTGTATCCTGTTGGTCCCTAAGTTGGGGGGACACCGTGCAGGAAAGCCAGACCATGTACATATATGATGTGTGTGTGAATGTAATGTTTGCAAGCTACAGGTTTTGATACCTATGTGAATTATTTGGGCATTTGAGCATCATCATCTGCTCTTTTCCCCATCCCATTTTTTTTGCATCTCTTTTTTTTTTAGCAAAAAACTGGTTTCTCTGTGGAAACTGGAAATGAGGTTTTTAATGCCTTCTAAGGCATTATGAGGCCTGGGGAAGTAACTTTTTTTGATGTTTTAAGTCATTCTGAGCCTGGCAGAGGGCACAGGCAGGTATTTAGGTATTTGAGCAGCATTATCTGCTCTGTTTACTGTTGTGTCTCTGTACCAGTACCGATGCATTCCAGATTGTCAGTGTGTGTTTCTTCAAAAGACCCAGAAACACCTTGGTGGGACTGGTGAGCCTTAAAGGAAGTTCATCATACTTTCTGCTTGGAAAATGTTCTTGGAAGTGGACTTTGGGTCCATCAGGGTCAGGTCAGGGTCATCATGCACCCCTTCCATTCTCCAAAGTTGTAGCTCAGCACTCCCTCCGCATTTTCCCTCTGTGCCCCTCTTCTTTTTCCCAATCCAGAGCGCAGAAGAAGGAGGAGCAGTGGAGGCAAGCAGGCAGGCAGAGATGGGGACCTACAACTTTCTGTAATGTATTTGTAGGTTTCAGTGGTCGCTGCTCCAAAGGGAGCCAAATCCAGGTAGTGCTGCATTGCCCCTGGAACAACTCACGATTTTGGGATGTGAGGTGCACAGAACGACACAAATGAATGGAAGGAACAGAAACCTGTGTCAGTCTGCATCTGCTCTACTTCTGGAATTCATCATAGAAATTCTCTTAGTTGCATTAGAATTCATGAAGAATGGAAACCGTGATGGGAAGAGTAAACACGCCTAATAATTGAGGAACAGAACATGGGAGATATCCTTAGCCCTAATTAGGGCTCAACTGAAGTTTCCAGATGCTCTTCAAGGACAGACCTACATTGTGCTCCAACTAGACATGGGGAAGGGGAACGAGCTCTGTGGGGCACTGAAGATACTTGTTGACCAACAGAAACCTTAGGATCAAAGTAGACATGATCCTAAACATGTGAGTGAAGCTTCTGGTTTTTGTTTTATAGTAGTAAATCGTGTGCACAAGGAAGGGGGATGAACAAGGCCAAAGCTGTGATGGCAAACCGGGGGGGGGGGGCCTTCAGTACTTTGCCCCATATGATAGCTGGAAGCTCCGCTTGTATGTTGAAACAAAAATCTGATGTGTTCTGAAACAGATTGCTAAATTCTGCTTTCAAAACAAAATGCCTGTCTGTGGTTTCCATTTGTTAACTGAATTGGATATTTCTAAATTCCATGCGAGAAACATTTATACTTACAAAATTGACTTCTTTTTTTGTGGAGTTTAGAAACTGCTCCTAGGAAAGAAGCAGCTGACATTCTTTTCGAGGAATTGTGGGGAGGAAATTAATCAGAGACACCCCTTTAAATACATGAGCCATTTTTCTTTCTCTTGCACAGAGAGATGTGCAGATAACCAACAAGTATCTGTTTTCAAACCCTTTCTGCTGGAAAAGCAGGCAAGTGTGTTGGGGGAATGAATGCTGTCTTTGAGTCTGCTTGTAAGAATGAAGGCTTGAGGGGTGCCAGGGTTACCAAGTCTGAGTAAGGCTGTTCTGGGAGATTTGTTTGTCCCCAACATGGTATTATGTTGAAAATTCATGGGGACGCTTTTTCAAATTTTCAGGATTGCTTTCAGGATTGATGCTGGTTCCTGGAGACTTGAGGCCAGTCCTGGGTTCATGGCTAGCCTGAGATCTCCTGGCACCTGGTGTGTCAAATGGCATCCCCTTACTTGTTGAAGTGCCAGCCCCACTGCTCTCCTCCATGCTTCCATTGTGGTCCACTTTTCCAATCCAGGGAATGGGAGAGGAGGAGATCAGGTGGACGGTACTGGGAACCTCTCATCAGCCTGCTGCCTGAGGTGGCTGCTTCAGTTGGCCTCACCCATGGGCTGGCCCTGCCTGGAGGGTGGGCAGCCAGAAGTGTAGCAGAGGGGCAGTAAAGCTCCTAGACTTCTCCTACAGCAGGAGCAATGATATCAGCAGGAGTGCTCAGGTGCTGCCTTTGAAAATATCTCAAAGTACCTAAGCCAAAAAGAAGCAGCATGTTCTGTAGCAGGCAAAATGAGATATTTGCCCTGTAGCATATATTAATGTCTAGATAATTATCTTTCTCAAGGGCTGTCTGAGACGCAGTACTGAACTCAATAGAAAGTATGTGCTGAATACTTACTTAGAGGGTGACGTATATGGTAATAGCCTACTTGGTAGGTTTAGAAATGCCCCGAAGGAAGAACGAATTTGCAGTTGTGGCCTCAGAGAGGTAGACTCTCTTCCACACATTGTTCTGCACTGTTCTTTCAATCAAGTGCTCTGAGACCAGTATCTCCCTTCATTGTCAAGAATCAAAAAAGGTCTCTCTGAGAATACCTTTTTACAACTTCTGCTGGTGGGTGAATCTGAACCAGTGACCCTTCCAGTTGCTAAATTTTTATATTTGAGCAACTTGAAGCGGGCTAAGCTGCTGGTCCTAAGCAACTTGCAGTAACTCTATAAGTAAGTGCTTGTGTTTTAACCCTTATTTTTATTTCTCTTTTAACATATACTTTTATACACGACTGTCTGGAGATATTAGTTGTAAAACTATATATAAAACTATATTTGTATTGGCAACCTTCAGTCTCGAAAGACTATGGTATCGCACTCTGAAAGGTGGTTCTGGCACAGCGTCTAGTGTGGCTGAAAAGGCCAATCCGGGAGTGACAATCCCTTCCACACCGGGAGCAAGTGCAGTCTGTCCCTGGTCTGTCTCCCTGGCTATGGGCCTTCCTTCTTTGCCTCTTAGCCTCAGACTGTTGGCAAAGTGTCTCTTCAAACTAGGAAAGGCCATGCTGCACAGCCTGCCTCCAAGCGGGCCGCTCAGAGGCCAGAGTTTCCCGCTTGTTGAGGTCCATCCCTAAGGCCTTCAGATCCCTCTTGCAGATGTCCTTGTATAGCAGCTGTGATCTACCTGTAGGGCGCTTTCCTTGCACGAGTTCTCCATAGAGGAGATCCTTTGGGATCCGGCCATCATCCATTCTCACGACATGACCGAGCCAACGCAGGCGTCTCTGTTTCAGCAGTGAATACATGCTAGGGATTCCAGCACGTTCCAGGACTGTGTTGTTTGGAACTTTGTCCTGCCAGGTGGTGCCGAGGATGCGTCGGAGGCAGCGCATGTGGAAAGCGCTCAGTTTCCTCTCCTGTTGTGAGCGAAGAGTCCATGACTCGCTGCAGTACAGAAGTGTACTCAGGACGCAAGCTCTGTAGACCTGAATCTTGGTATGTTCCGTCAGCTTCTTGTTGGACCAGACTCTCTTTGTGAGTCTGGAAAACGTGGTAGCTGCTTTACCGATGTGCTTGTTTAGCTCGGCATCAAGAGAAAGAGTTTCGGAGATCGTTGAGCCAAGGTACACAAAGTCATGGACAACCTCCAGTTCATGCGCAGAGATTGTAATGCAGGGAGGTGAGTCCACATCCTGAACCATGACCTGTGTTTTCTTCAGGCTGATTGTCAGTCCAAATTCTTGGCAGGCCTTGCTAAAACGATCCATGAGCTGCTGGAGATCTTTGGCAGAGTGGGTAGTGACAGCTGCATCGTTGGCAAAGAGGAAGTCACGCAGACATTTCAGCTGGACTTTGGATTTTGCTCTCAGTCTGGAGAGGTTGAAGAGCTTTCCATCTGATCTGGTCCAGAGATAGATGCCTTCTGTTGCAGTTCCAAAGGCCTGCTTCAGCAGGACAGCGAAGAAAATCCCAAACAAGGTTGGCGCAAGAACACAGCCCTGCTTCACTCCGCTTCGGATGTCAAAAGGGTCTGATGTGGAGCCATCGAAGACAACAGTGCCCTTCATGTCCTTGTGGAAAGATCTGATGATGCTGAGGAGCCTGGGTGGACATCCGATCTTGGGGAGAATCTTGAAGAGGCCGTCTCTGCTGACCAGGTCAAAAGCCTTTGTGAGATCTATGAAGGCTATAAAGAGTGGCTGTCGTTGTTCCCTGCATTTCTCCTGCAGTTGTCTAAGGGAGAATACCATATCAGTGGTGGACCTGTTGGCTCAGAATCCACACTGCGATTCTGGATAGACGCTCTCTGCAAGTACCTGGAGCCTCTTTAGTGCAACTCGGGCAAACAGCTTTCCTACAACGCTAAGGAGAGAGATGCCACGGTAGTTGTTGCAGTCACCCCTGTCACCTTTATTCTTGTACAGCGTGATGATGTTTGCATCCCTCATGTCTTGAGGTACTCCACCTTCTCTCCAGCAGAGACAGAGGATTTCATGCAGCTCAGTGATGATGATCTCTTTGCAGCATTTTAGGACTTCAGCAGGGATGCTGTCTTTTCCAGGTGCCTTGCCAAAGGCAAGGGAGTCCAGGGCCACGTGAAGTTCCTCTAGGGTTGGTTCACTGTCAAGCTCTTCCAGCACAGGCAGGCACTCAATGTTGTTCAGTGCTTCTTCGGTGACTACATTTTCTCTGGAATATAGCTCAGAGTAGTGCTGCACCCAGTGTTCCATCTGCTGCGCCCGATCCTGGATGACCTCGCCTGTGGCAGACTTCAGAGGGGCAATTTTCCTCTGTGTTGGACCTAGGGCCTGCTTGATACCGTCATACATCCCCTTGATGTTGCCCGTGTCAGCTGCTATCTGTATCTTGGAACAGAGCTGGAGCCAGTAGTCGTTAGCACATCTCCTGGCAGTCTGTTGGACTTTGCTGCGAGCAGTTCGGAGGACCTGCAGGTTGCACTCACTGGGACAGGCCTTGTATGCTGCTTGAGCTCTCCTCTTTTCCTCAATGACTGGTGTCAACTCCTCAGAGTGGGCTTCAAACCAGTCTGCCGCCTTGTTGGTCTTCTTGCCGAATATGGACAAGAAGGTGTTGTAAACCCCTTTGTATTGTGTTGTATATAGTTGTGTTGTATATAGGTGTTGTATTATTTGTATTGGCAACCTTCAGTCTCGAAAGACTATGGTATCGCGCTCTGAAAGGTGGTTCTGGCACAGCGTCTAGTGTGGCTGAAAAGGCCAATCCGGGAGTGACAATCCCTTCCACACCTGGAGCAAGTGCAGTCTGTCCCTGGTCTGTCTCCCTGGCTATGGGCCTTCCTTCTTTGCCTCTTAGCCTCAGACTGTTGGCAAAGTGTCTCTTCAAACTGGGAAAGGCCATGCTGCACAGCCTGCCTCCAAGCGGGCTGCTCAGAGGCCAGGGTTTCCCACTTGTTGAGGTCCATCCCTAAGGCCTTCAGATCCCTCTTGCAGATGTCCTTGTATCGCAGCTGTGGTCTACCTGTAGGGCGCTTTCCTTGCACGAGTTCTCCATAGAGGAGATCCTTTGGGATCTGGCCATCATCCATTCTCACGACATGACCAAGCCAACGCAGGCGTCTCTGTTTCAGCAGTGAATACATGCTAGGGATTCCAGCACGTTCCAGGACTGTGTTGTTTGGAACTTTGTCCTGCCAGGTGATGCCGAGGATGCGTCGGAGGCAGCGCATGTGGAAAGCGCTCAGTTTCCTCTCCTGTTGTGAGCGAAGAGTCCATGACTCGCTGCAGTACAGAAGTGTACTCAGGACGCAAGCTCTGTAGACCTGGATCTTGGTATGTTCCGTCAGCTTCTTGTTGGACCAGACTCTCTTTGTGAGTCTGGAAAACGTGGTAGCTGCTTTACCGATGCGCTTGTTTAGCTCGGTAGCGAGAGAATGAGTGTCGGAGATCGTTGAGCCAAGGTACACAAAGTATAGGTGTTGTATATAGTTGTAAAAGTGTAGGTGTTGTATATATATATATGTAAAACTAAATATAGGTTTGTTGTATGTATGGTAACAGAGGCAAGAACAGTGTTGGCTCAAAGATGGAAAGATAGAGAAATCCCAAAAATGGATGAAGTGATTAAGAAACTGTTGGACATTGCAGAAATGGACAATCTATAGGCTTATACTGTTAAGGCCCAAATCCTAACCCACTTTCCAGCACTGACATAAGGGCAATGCAGCTCTGAGGTAAGGGAACAAACATTCCTTTACTTTGAGGACGCCTCCGTAAGCGCCACCCAATTGCAGGATGCAGCACATGCCCCATTGGCGCAGCTATGCCAGTGCTGGAAAGTTGGTTAGGATTTGGGCCTTAACAGTATAATCCTAGGCATGTCTACTCAGAAGTAAGTCTCACTTAGCTCAATGGAGCTTAATCCCAAGTAAGTGTGTGTAGGACTGCAGCCTAATTCAAAATACAAAAGATGGGGTGACTACGAACAACATCTTGTGCTATTGCATAAGTATGGCATGCAAATGTCAAGAATGAATCTGTCATGAACAAGTACCTGTCTCCTGGAGATCCCCCCCTTCCACCCAAATGACTGCTGTCTGTGTATACAAACCAGCTTTGTGAACCAGTCTGTCAAATCTTCTATCCAGAGCTCTGAGTCACATATCACAGACGGTACTTCCTTCTTCAAATGTATACTGGAATCCCATGTCTGACTGCCAGGGAGACAACAGCTTTGACAGAAACCTTCCTGGATCCCCACAGGGTTTAGCTCATACTTAGCCATTGGTCCAATCAGCTAATGTGAGTTGGAAGTGGGAAATTTCATTTGTTCCAAGATTCTCCATTCCTTCCATGCCCTCCCACCTCAGGTGGTCAAGAAACAGGTTATTAGGTCGTCAAGTGGAAAGGTAAAGAAAGTAGATATCCTTAAAATGCACAATCTGCCTATGAAACAATCTGCCTATGAAACTCCGCCACAGGATGGGGTTACATTGCAGCCTGTTTCAGTGGCAGACTGCTAGATGGTGGGGACTAACGCCAGGAGAAGTGTTAAAACACTAGAAGCATGATAGCTAAAACATAGTTAACGTTGGGGATGTTTTACCAATTTAGGTAAAAACATGATCTTGTTCTCGCTGGTGGCAATGACCTGGCTGCTCTTCCTGAGCCATTTCACCACAGCACATGATGTGTCTCTGGACAAAGCCTGGAGAGACTGGATGAGTGCCCATTCTAAAGTATATGGCAAGGTTAGTTTGTTCCAATGTGATTGAGATTCCACCTTCTTGTGTTTTTCAAAAATTCTGGCATGTTGAGCTGAGAGGCTCTGAGACACTACAGAATGTTGTTCTGGAGAACCAATATTTTAAAAGCAGGCATAAAGGCTGAACATCTCTTTGCATCTACAAAATTCCTGCCTTTTGTGAATGGAACTAGCACCCTTGTAAAAATACAATATTAGCACAGAAATTGCTCTACTACAGTGGTTTTCACTCTCCTGGAGAGTTTGAGCCACTGTAAGTGCTTGTGAGGGCGGGGGGGGGGGGGAAGGGAGGCAGCAGGGGCGGGTGGAAGTGGATCGCTCGGCTTTCACTTTCACTGCTGTGGGGAGCCCTGCCAAAGGTTTGCACTGGGCTCCCCGCACCCTGGGAAGGCTGCAGGAGGCTTGGTAAGTGCACCCAAGCCCCTGCAGCCCCCTGAGTGGCGCGATCCTGGGGATCGTGCCAGTGCCTCCTCCCTGCCTCCAGGCTGCCCCCACCCCTTAAGGGGGCAGAGGCCAGGGCCCACAGGCTGGGGCATCGTGACGCCCCAGTTTGAAAAGCCCTGCTCTGCTGGATCAAACCAAGACCCATCTAGTCCAGTAAAATGCCAGATGCTACTTTGGGAAACCCTCAAGCAGGTTGTGAAGGTGACCCCCCTGCCCTTTACCCCCAGGCAGATGCTGCATGTAGCTACACCTAGTACATGCTCAGACTCACTCTCTTCCCTAACCAGTGTTCAACTCTCAGCAAAATTTGTACAGTGCAGTGGGCACTGGAAACACTTCTGGAGCTGTACTTTTTTGACTCAAATTGATGCCCCCCTGACTGTCACTTTTTGAGGCAGATGGGATGAAGGAGCCTATTCAATTGTAACTAACTGACCTATGCAATAATTTCTTGCAGGGGGAAGAGGCTCACCGGAGAGCCACCTGGGAGGAGAACATGCGGATGATTGAACGTCACAATCTGGAGGCTTCCCAAGGGAAATACTCTTATCAACTGCATATGAACCACTTTGGTGACTTGGTAAGTGAACTGGATCATTGCATGGATCTTGAAATCACCCAAGGTGGTTCTTGTTAGGAGCGGGCTCCACTCTGCTCAGGCTCCCTTTTTGTTATCCTCTTCTATTTATACTTTGTCTATTGACTTTCAGACTTCTTCATTCCCTTGCTTCAGTTTATCAATCTACTCATCTGTTTCCCCATCCCCTTCTTGCTTTCTTTGCTTCTTTTGTCCTACATCGGACTCAGATGATACCTCGACTCTACTGCCCAGCTGCCCAATCCTTTTTCTCTGTTGCTGATTTCGCTCACTACAAGGCTTTACCTAATGGCACCCACCTGCCTCCTACTGTCAAAGTATTTAAATGCCAAGTTAAAAATTAGCTTCTGCACACATGGTCTATGGGTTCCTCAGATGGGGTGCCTGTTTCCAACTCTTCTTCATTGGCCCTCTGTTGATGGGGTGCCTGCCTCCATCTCTTCTTCATTGGCCCTCTGAGGGTCAGTCTCTCCTGTCCTCTGTTCCTCCTCCAGTCATTGCTGGCACCAGTTTGCGGTATACCCTGGAACAAAGCCTTGCACTGAGCAGAAAGGTGCAAAGAGCACTGCTCCATTTTCTCTCTTCCTATGCTCACTGAGTCCATGGCAGGACATTCACCAACTGGAAGGAGCCCTTATGCCGGGGAGGGACAGGAACAAGCCACAGGGGAGCCTGAACAGCACTCAAGTAAAGCAGCCTGCTGCTAGCTCACTGCACAAAGACAGTTGGGAGTCAGGCAGGAGGCGTTCAAGCCCAGTCAAAGGACTTGCCCTTCCTAGCAAGGCACTCACCTTTTGCATGATAGGCCAGAAATGCCCATGGCAGAGACAAAAAGATAGGGGGGGGAGGGAACAGGTCTAGAACTCACAGCAGCTACTCCAAAAAGCCACATGGGCCAATCATTGGGCTGGCATGTGATACATGCCTACTGCAGCAGCCTGCCCAGTTAGCCACACTTGCACATCCCCCATGCTTTTTGTTTCATCTCTGGCACCTGCCAGTGTGACTGTTGGTATGCTACCTCTTCTGTCCCCCTGCCACTGCCAACCATGGACCATGGCAGAGAACAGGCGGCTCATGATTACTGGGGAGCATCCTGTCCCTCCTGAATTCCAAGAGGTCATGGAGTGAGGATGTGATAGACCCTGGAAGCAGACAGACTGACACAAGCCTCCACACCGGCTTCCTTGGTTAGCCTTGTGTTATCCTGGCTGGGCTGATGTAAGGCTCCGGGGTGGGCAGGGAGGAGGCAGGGGGAAGGGAGGCGTTCCTGGGCAGGTGGGGGGCAGCCCCAGCGGGCGGGCGGGCGGATGGGGAGCTGGAGTCATGCCTGGGATCCAGAACTTATGCTGGATCCCAACCCACGTTCCCGGGGAGTTCAGAGCAGCTTCAAGCCGCTCTGCTCTCCTCGGACTTGTGCTACCTCAGGAGGAGGCGCAGGTTTGAGGAGACCCTTAGGAGCAAAGGTTTGGGAACTGCTACTATAGGCATTCCTTGGGGTCTGCACAAAGTCCTCACCTGTGGAACAGCTGCCTTTGGGGAGCAGGAAGAAACAGAGTAACAAGGACTTGACAACAGCATCAGCCACACTGGTTCTCTGGCTTGAGATGCCTACCTGGTGTTTGTGAGGGGGAGTGGTGTCAAACAACATTGGTGCAGTGTTTTTCTGATGTTGTAGGCATGTCCTGGTGTCTGTGGTGTCCATTTGGCAGGTGGAATTCTATGCCATGGCATTGTTCCTTTGCTGCACTGATCTAGAATGAAATGGAGATATACCTTAGCAGGGGTGTCCAAACTTTTTGGCAGGAGGGCCACATCATCTCTCTGACACTGTGTTGGGGGACGGGAAAAAAAGAATTAATTTACATTTCAAATTTGAAAAAATTTACATAAATGAATTTATTAGAGATGGAACTTATATGAATGAATGAAGGTCTTGCAATAGCTCAAGGTATATAAAAGACCTTGCAGCAAGCAGTGGAGGGAGCCCTCGTCCCACAGCTCACATGAGCTGTGGCCATCACGCTGAGAGCAGTTGCATCAGGCTAGCACAGGCTCCAGCAAGTCTCCAGAGTGCCAGAGGCTCATTGGAGACTGGGGGCTCCCTGATGGCCATACTGGGAGTCCTCAAGGGCTGCAAGTGGCCCCAGGGCCAGGGTTTGGGCACCCCTGATCTAAAGGATGGGTCTATGAGTTAATGCTTGAGGCAAGATTTGAAGCAGGACCTAATTGGTCAACAGCTCAACTATTACGTTACAGCCATCCCAATGAGAAAGTTTGGCATTGATGTTCACTCTAATTTCCTTCCCAGACAAAAGAAGAATTTAATCAGAAGATGAATGGCTTCCGCGGAGACCTGGCCATAGCACATGGTAGGAATGGCACAGTGTTCCAAGAATCTGCCTCTTCAAGGCTTCCCAAATATGTGGACTGGCGCAAGAAAGGATATGTCACCCCAGTAAAAAATCAGGTAAGCCAAGAACTGTCTGAGAAGAGTTAATGACCAAGCCAGGGATTCATAGTGGTTTGTAATGATGAGAATCCATTCCTCCTGAGAAAAATGTAAACCAGGGCTCAAGGCTTCCATTTAAATCAAGCAAACCTTGTTCTCTTTGGAAGGCTCACATCCAACCCTTTTGCACCATTTTGCAAATGTCTGGCAGGTCTGGTTTTTAAAACACCAGGATGTGATCCACATTTCCATCTGAAACAAAGTCCGAGGCTACAATTCAGTGCACCATCACTTAAGAATAGCACCTTAACAGCACCTGGAAAGCAATGGGTCTAACTTCTGAGTAAATTGGGTTGCAACTAGGTATAGCTGTGCTCACGCTCAGTCCTTGTTGCTTGTCTCTGTGCTATGAACTGAATTCCCTGCTCCCAGTTATGTGTTATAAGTTGTATGTTATATGTGGAGCTTCTGACTTAACACACCAGGCACCTTAAAGAAGGATTTGATTAATGGTTCTGCTGGTATGTTGTTTTCAGTGTACTTATTCTGATAGTGTTTACAAAATGGTTGTGAAGACCAGAATTTAAAAAGTCAATGAATAAAAATGTATCTTACAATCTTTTACTAAATTTTTAATAAATTAGAACAGTTTCTCAAACTGTGGGTCATTTCAATATTTTATTTTAAATATATTGGACTTGATGCTACCATGGTATATGTGATTGCATTTGGGGAAATGTTATACACCTGTACTTTAAACAAGCTACTATGTATATTCTTTTAACAATGATAGTAAATGGGACTTACTCTTGGTTAAGTGTAGGTAGGATTGCAGATGTCACTTCCAGTCATGATATCACTTTCAGAGGGTTCTAACAGATTCTCATTCTAAAAAGTGGGTCCTGCTGCTAAATGTGTGAGAACCACTGCCCTAAAGTGTACAACAAACAGATCCTGCAGATGTTAACAAGTTGAATTGATTGGAACTTTCAGGAATGTTAAAATCTGGTAGATTTAGGTCACTGAGCAGCCCTACTCACTGTAAAATTATGTGGGCAATTTGCCTCCCTCTCTGAGTGAAATGTGGGGGGAGGCAGGGAGAGGGCAGGGAGGAGGAATGCCAGGGGAGGGAGAGGGGCAGGAGGGAGGCGTGATGGGTGGAGCTCCGCTCCTCTGCATTCAAAGCCTCTGTGTCAGTCTGTGGGTCCGACACAGAGGCTCTTGATTCTATGGCAGCCTAAAGGTTGATGCAGAATTGAGTATCCCCGTTGTGGGGCTACTTGCCTTCTCCGGAGGACCACTGGCAACTGCCCCATTGCACATAGGATGCCATGGCAGCTGTTTTGGCACCACGGCAGTCCCGGCGCAACAGGCAGCTCAGGATTAATTAATTCTTGATTTCACAGGCCCAGCTGACCCTGTCCTATTAAGTAACATGGAAATATCTTGCTTTGCAAATTAGATAAGAGCTGAAGGGAGATTTTTGTGAACCAAAATTAGGGGTTCAGAACTAAGGTACTTCATTAATTGTCCTGACCATCCATGCCCTTAGAAATACTTGGGGGCCCCTTTTCTTTGCCAACATCAGTTTTTCCTTCCCTATACATTCTCTTGACAACTTTGTCCATGTTGTGGTCACCACCATTCACTCTAAGCTGTGTGGTTGCACAGATGAAATAGGAGCTCCAAACAGTTTCTGTCAGGGAGCTGTGGTGCTTGACAGTGATGTCAGAAGCATATCTAGGGTATGGCAGGTGGAGACACCTGCCATGGGCACCAATTGAAGGGATTCCCACTGCATCAGTTTCCTGGCTGAGTTTCATTTTCTGCTGAGCTGCAGCACAGTCTGCTGCAGGAGGAGGTCTGCCGCAGCCTGGCAGAAGATGAAAGTCAGCCAGGAAGCTGCTGAAGAGAGAAAGGGGGTGGCAACGACATCGTGAAGCCACCATCACCCCTCTCCAAACCTGGAGGTGAGGTCAAAGTGTTACTGCCCTTGGATACGCTACTCGAAAATGTCATCTCCAAACACTCTGAAGCTGCCCTCAAGCACTCATACCATGGTATGAGCACTCATACCATACTCATGCCACTCTGCATTCCCCTGTAAAAATTACAGGGAACATTGCTGGTCACATCTCTTTGCAATATGTCAGTGAGTTTGATCTCTGCTGGTCATCCCTCTTGCTGCAGCTCTATTCCAGCTGGGGTCCTGCTCCCAAATTCCTCCAGGACTCTTTCTTTCTTTCAACTGCCCATGCTTCAGCATTGGTGGAGAGTATCTTGCCTAAAGTGAATCCATAGCCAAGGTGGAACATGGAGCCAGATCAGACCTTTCACACTGTATCATGCTGATTTTTCATTTCCACAGGGAGAGTGTGGTTCATGTTGGGCCTTCAGTGCAACTGGAGCTCTGGAAGGCTTGCATTTCAAGACAACACACAAACTGGTGTCACTGAGTGAGCAGAACCTCATGGACTGCTTCCGGAAGCAGGATACTAACGGATGCCATGGAGGTGTGATAAACAGCGCTTTTGAGTATGTGATACAAAACAGAGGCATCAATTCAGAGCGAACCTACCCTTATAAGGCAAAGGTAACTTGTGAGTGAGAGTTCTGCAATATGGTGATCAAGTGGGACGGGCTCAACAGATTCTGGGAGGCTGGGTTGTGCTTAAACAAATGTTTAAGCCATACATTTATGAAAGCCTCTGGACAATGGGAAGGAGGAACAGCTTTAATGGTGGGCAGTGGCAGGTCTGGCCCATCCATGAGACCAGCTGAAGCAGTCACCGCAGGCAGCATATTGGCAATGGGTGCACACTTCTATCTACCTGGTTGCCTCTGCTTCCCTTCCTTTCCACTATATAGATTAGAAAAGAAAAAGGGGGACAGAGCAGAACTGTGGAGGAAAGCAGAGTAGTAGGCTAGACTCTACTACTGTCAGTGTCAGAGGAGCAGAAGCTGGCAGGCAGCATTTGGCAGGCACAAGTTGGTCTTGGGGCAGCCCTGGTGGGGGGGGGATGCCAAGTGCAAACCTTGCCAAATGCTATAAAGTCATGCAGTGGCTTTACTACCCAAAAGTAACAGCCTTGTAGCTGAGTGGCCCATTTTGGATTGAACAGGTTTTTCCTCCCTTGCATATGAAGCTGCCTGTCACCTGTGTGAGTGTCATCTAGTTGGCCACTGGTTTTTTGTTGGTTACTGATTTGTTCGCTGACCTG
The DNA here is from genome assembly GCF_035046505.1 of Tiliqua scincoides. Classification (NCBI taxonomy): domain Eukaryota; kingdom Metazoa; phylum Chordata; class Lepidosauria; order Squamata; family Scincidae; genus Tiliqua; species Tiliqua scincoides. Next base: position 40,461,303 of record NC_089828.1, on the reverse strand, counting down.
TACTGTTATATATTAAAATAAAGTTAATGGGAGTTACACCAACCCTAGCAATGCCACTGCATTTAGGTTGTGCATATGATATTGTCATTTATTCTGTCATTTATTCTGTCATGTATGGTCTGGTACAGGAGGAGGTCCATCATAGGGGGATGTAGTGAGCTGTCACACTGGGTGACACAAGCCTTAGTGACTCCTCTGCTGACAGTGTCTCTTCAGTGTCTTCCCCAGATCTACCTAGAGATGGCAGGGATAGAACTGGGGATTTTTTGCTTACAAAGCAGGTGATCTGCTAGAGAGTTATGGCTTGTCTCAGTCTCCTAGACACAGAGTAAATCCTGGCTGCATTTTTTCTGCAGGTTGGGCACTGTCATTACAATTCCCGGGCCAGAGCAGCGACATGCAAATCCTATGTGAATATTCCAAGGAACAATGAGAGAGCCCTGGCACAAGCTGTGGCCAGTGTTGGCCCTGTTTCCGTTGGTTTGGATGGTGCTCACTTTCAGTTCTACCACAAGGGTATGGTGCCTGTTGGGAGGGAAGAGGCTGGGTTTGCAAAAGCAAAGGTGACCACTAAGTGATGATCAAAAAGGCAACCATCATTAGCAGGGTGGGATGGGACATCCAATGAAGGGGTGGGGCACATGTGCTCCATTATTTGCAAATAGGCCAGTTGAATTTGCTAAATGCCCAATTTGAGCCAAATTCCACATACAGTATTGTCAAAAGTTGTGCATTCTAAGAATCTTGGCAAACAAGATGTGACACTTATCTGTGGAGCAATCAACTACATTTCTGCTCAGAAATTTTAGGCACACTTTAACTGCCCTTACTAATAGGACAGACCTTTAGATAAGTTAGATGGTTTCTTGTTGGGGCGGGGTTGCAACTGCTGCTCTGTGTGCAGTAGGTCACAGGTTCAGTCCCTAGCAGCATCTCTAGGTGGGGCTAGGAAAGACTTTTCTCCATCTGAAACCCTGAAGATCCTCTGCCAGTCTGGGTAGACGAGACTGAACTAGATGGGGCAATAGGCTAGCAGATGGCAGCTTCTTATATTCCTAAATTATAATTTTAGCCATAAACTGGGATGATAGTCATGTAATGTTCACATCCTGATGACACTCTAGCAGGGAAACATCTTTCCTATAAAGGTTCCAAGGAAGTGGGAAATAATTTGGACTCTTGCTTTTGAACCTTTGCCTTCTCATATTTTCTTTCTGCTGTAAAATGCAGCTTTATCCCATATGAGAAGGCAGGAAAGGAAAGTAAGAGAAGGGACTATGGAGGAACAACATGGGAAGACCGACCGGTGTGACACTGCAGTAGTTAACTTGAGGAGCAATAGGAGGACAATTCAATGTTTTATAGCCCAGTCTGATTGGGCCTCTGTGTCACTGAACATGCATTTCAGCAATGCAGTCTGCCTTACGGCTGTTGTACAATGTGGTGCACCATACTGCACAGCCTGGCCACTGCTGCAAACAGCAGGCTGTTGTGCATGCATGACAGCAACCATTGCAGAAGCCCCAGCACTGGTAAATTGGTATGGCAGGGGAGGGTGTAATGGGGAGGGGATGGGAGTGCCTCAGGGGTGGGAAGTGAGCAGTTATTGGTGCCAGCGGCTCTGCTGATATCTTATCCCCTGTTCCTGGCCTTGATTCATCTACTTGGGTCCACTTGGACTTGCACGAGTAAAATCACTGGTGCAGATCCCTGTAGATCTATTGAGACAGTGGAGGCTTGCCCCTGAGGCGTGGAACAAATGTTCCCTTACCTCAAGGAGGTCTCTGGGACTCAAAACACCCCTGCAGGATGCAACGTGTGCCACATTGGCACCGCTGCATTGGCACCAGGGGGAGTTGGACTGGGCTGTTAGTGGTTACCAACTGAAAGACCAAAGAAGATCTTAGAAATGTTGAGTTGAGGAGGCAATGGCAACCCAAGTCATCATCCCTTGAAGGTGTGCCATTAAGTGATGAAGACATTATCCACCTTTGAAGTGTCTTAAGCCAATTTGTTTAATAAGAGCAGAGAAATCTCAAGTTCCTTGCTATGAAAATTCTGATGGGAAAAGGAAGCAGTGCAAACTGCCCCTGCTGAAAGTTGATTTGAGCACATACAGAGACAATGGCTCACACTACCCTCTGTTTTGTCTCTTATCCTCCTCCAACAAATGTCTCCTCTGCCCAGGAATCTATCAGAAGAGATGTGGTAAACATGTGAACCATGCCATGCTGGTAGTGGGCTATGGAAACTCCAGGAATAAAAATTATTGGATCCTGAAGAATAGGTGAGAAGGATGGAACGGGGTTGGGGGGAGGCAGATATATTGTGTTTATATGTCTAAGCAGTGAAATACCAACCATTATGACATATGCGATCCAAAGGGAGGCCCTGTGCATTTTTATCCGTCTAAGGTGGGGTCTCCAAACGTTTTGGCAGAAGGGCTGCATCATATATTTGAAATAGTGCCAAGGGCTGGAAAATAAATAATTTATAAATGCATGGAGAAATGACGTGCTAAGAGTTTGAATACAATTAGTGGGTGGGGGTGGAAGGAGGTGGAGAGAAGAGGGCAAAATTGACTTGTACAGGAAGTGGAGGGAAAGAATTTTTAAAAAGGACTAGAAAAGCATGGGGTATACTGCATTCAGCCACTAGAGGTGCTGAATGGAATGGAATTATTCCACTGTATTACATTCAGTACCTCTAGTGGTTGAATGTGGTATATACCAATGTTTGGAGACCTGCAAGTGTGTCTTGCCAGCTATTTTTAACCCTGAGAAGCTGGGGAACCATGTGGACTGTATAAAATCCTCCAGAGGGCTGGATTTAGCCCCCAGGTTGGGGTTTGGGTACCCCTGTTTTTAGGAGACCAAGGTTCCTATGTGGTTTCCCCATCTTCACTCCCACAACAACCCAAGAGCTGAGAGATGGTAACTGGTCCAAGATTGCCCAGTGAGCTTTATGGTGAAGTCAATATTTGAACTCTGGTTTCTTAAGTCAAAATCCAACGCTATGTCATGCATGATTGAGAAACCTGGTCAAGATCATGCGCCTATATATCTGTGCCCATCGTAGTTGGGAGGCAGGGGTGGATTTACTGTAACACCTACTCCCACTAGGAGTAAATGGTAGCCATTGCTTACATAAGCAGAATAAAAGAATACAGTTAGGACTGAGTCCTATCCAACTTTCTAGTGCTGATGCAATCGTGCCAACAGGGTATGTGCTGCATCCTGCAGTGTGTGGGGGGGGAGGAGTCATGGAGGTCTCCTCAAGGTATGGAAATGTTTGTTCCCTTACCTCAGGGTTGCACTGCAGCTGCATTGGTGCTGGAAGGTTGGATAGGATTGGGCCTTTATACATACTCTGCTTGTAGCTGCAGGGAGGTTTAAACCTGCCCCTTGTCTCTGAGAGAGAATTTTGGCACCTCCACTCAACTACTATTTCCCACAAGACAAACCATTGTTCAAGGGGTGGCACAGGGGTCAGTTAGGGCACAAGTGTCCATGCTCATCAGGGGGCCTATTTGACTGATCCTTACCCCTAGTTCTTAGAAGGAAAATCCCAACTCAGAAGGAGTTTAAATGGCAGGGTTCATTGGGAACCACACAGGGTGGTGGTGGAGGATAGCAAAACCTAGTGCAGTGCCCCCTTCCGCCCGGAACAATACTGCTGGCTGTCCTAAGTTCCATCCAATCCCCATGTAGACTTTGCACGTACCCTTCTTCCAAAGTTCATGAACAGACCTCACATTCTCTTCATTTTATTCTCCCACAGCTGGTCTAAAGATTGGGGTGAGAAAGGCTACATGAGACTGGCAAAAGACAAGAACAATGAATGTGGGATAGCAAGTGATGCGAGTTTCCCTACCATGTAACCAGCCACGGCATGAACATACTTTCTTCTGGATATTTTCTTCTGTAGCACTATCTGTGGTTATACAAATGCTTGCTTGCTGAACCGTTCCTTTCAATTTCATAGTTTTCCCTTCACTGGAAATGAAATTCTGCAAATGTGGAATTCCAAATGCTTCCATATGTTAAGGGAAACCTGGTAATTCTGAAGAAATCTGCATCAGTTGGAATTTGGGCAATGACTATACATTTAGACCAGTGGTTTCCAACCTTTAGGAGCCCGCAGACCACCGAGGCAAAACTTGGAGTAGTTGTGGACCAATTTATAATAATTGGAGATTTATTACGAGATTTGTTATTTATAGGGAAGATTTGTGGGTTGCTGCTTATGTGAAAAATAATTTCAAAAATAGACTTTTAAAAAAGGTTTTACAAACAATATGTACACAACAGGATAAATACTTGAAGAATAAAACATTATGCAATTGCAAATGGAGCACCTGATTCTTGAACCTCTTATTTTGAACTACCGCAGATACTCGCCAATAAGTCGACCCCCCAGATAAGTCGAGGGCAGGTTTTGAGCCAACAATCACAGAATTTTCTATGATCCTCAGATAAGTCGGGGGTTAAACTTAGAGGGGTATCTGACTATAGTTTTGTCTGATTTTACCCCAGGCCAGATTCTGAAAAATAACTTACCACTAATTGTTACCTAAGAACTGTAGCCTCTAATTTAACATAGTAAAAGATCATAAGATACATTTTTATTCTTTTTAAATTCTGGTCTTCACCACCTTTTTGTAAACACTGTCAGAGTAAGTGCGCTGTAACCAACATACCAGTAAATCAGTGGTTCCCAACCTGGTATTCATGTACTCCCAGGGACACTCAACAGGACCTTTACGGGTACTTGAAAAAGAATGGAATAATGGTAGAAAAAGGCAGGTCATGTTCCAGAATGCCTTGCAAGGACCAGCAAGGCAGGAAGGGAGGTAGCTAGTTGGCTTTGAAAGCCCCATCAACAGCTAGTTTTTGGTCATTAATTCATGTATGAACCAGTGATTGAAAACCAGCACAGTAAAAAAGCTGAAACATAATATGGAAAGTGATGAATCACCCAGAATTTCTCAGCACACTTCTGGTGCAAAACAGTGCAAAGGCAGAGTCTTCTGTTCCTCAAACAGAAAAAAGAAAAAACACTGATGAATACATGAAGTCTGGGTTTTCATAGAGAGGAGATGAGGGCGCGTATTATTACAAACATTTTGCTAATATGAAGGGTACAATTTATTATTGCCCAGGGATATGCAAGTGAAAAAGGTTGGGAACCACTGCACGAGAACCATGAATCAAATCCACCCTTAAGGTGTCTGGTGTGTGAAGCCAGAAGCTCTACATACAACATACAACCCATAACACATAACTGGGAGTGTGCAATTCAATTCATGCATATATTTGCAACCCTTTTACTCAGAAGTAGACCCACTGTTTTCCATGGGTATTATTCTTAAGTAATGCTGCATTGAATTGTAGCCTGGGAATTGTTGCTTCAAATGGAAAGGGGATCCCATCCTGCTGTTGAAAAAAAAAAGACCTCTGCCAAATGCAAAGCCTTTGCAAAAGGGAATCAGATTGCAGCAGCAAAAGGGAACAAAGGGGAATAAAAGGTTAACTTTGGCTGAAATGTCCCAGGAAAGTAACTAAGAACATAAGAACATAAGAACAGCCCCACTGGATCAGGCCATAGGCCCATCCCGTCCAGCTTCCTGTATCTCACAGCGGCCCACCAAATGCCCCAGGGAGCACACCAGATAACAAGAGACCTCATCCTGGTGCTCTCCCCTACATCTGGCATTCTGACTTAACCCATTCCTAAAATCAGGAGGTTGCGCATACACATCATGGCTTGTACCCCATAATGGATTTTTCCTCCAGAAACTCGTCCAATCCCCTTTTAAAGGCGTCTAGGCTAGACGCCAGCACCACATCCTGTGGCAAGGAGTTCCACAGACCGACCACGCGCTGAGTAAAGAAATATTTTCTTTTGTCTGTCCTAACCTGCCCAACACTCAATTTTAGTGGATGTCCCCTGGTTCTGGTATTATGTGAGAGTGTAAAGAGCATCTCCCTATCCACTCTGTCCATCCCCTGCATAATTTTGTATGTCTCAATCATGTCCCCCCTCAAGCGTCTCTTTTCTAGGCTGAAGAGGCCCAAACGCCGTAGCCTTTCCTCATAAGGAAGGTGCCCCAGCCCCGTAATCATCTTAGTCGCTCTCTTTTGCACCTTTTCCATTTCCATAACTATAGCAGCTAACCAGCTGCCTGCCTAAGCTTAGCAGAGAAAGAACCTGTTCAGAGTTGAAAGGCTCTGATTGACCCGGAGATCAGACAAAGTGAAAATTGGAGCTTGATTACTTGGCAAAAATTTCACATACTATACCCGAGTATCTACTTGCCATGCTTTCTTGTTTAGGAGTTCAGTTCTGGTTCCAGTCAATTCAGAGTTCTTAGATTTGGGCCAAGTTGCAGTTCGCTGGGGGGAAAAAACCTTTCAAGCAGTTTAAGTCTGAGTGGTTTCAGTTCAAGATCACCCTAACCTGCTCAGAACTCTTGAGTTCTAAACACTTCCTTAGTTTACAGTTTATATTGCAGAAAATGGGGTCCTGCCTAAGGCAGGGGTTTGGACTAGATGACCTATTAGGCCCCTTCCAACTCCATGATTCTAAGATTACATACATTTGCATAAATGAGTGAGCTTCTATGTCAGTGGACAAGACTGAACTATGAGCCACAGTTCCTGGTTCAAATGTCACCTCAGGATTTAACCATATTGTCTAACAGTATACCTGCTCTGCACTATTGGCTGAATCATCTCCAAAGCATTCTGGGAATTGTAGCTTGAGTGTGTGTGTAGTGACTGAACCCTTGAGCTCTCTGCTCACATACGTAAAGGTCTCAGGGTTTGTTGGAAAAACAAAATGATTGTTACACCAATTTAAGGCTACAATTTTTTGCTTACTTACTTGGGAGTAACCCCATTGAATTTAGTAGGATTTATGAATACACAAGCACAGGATTGCACTTGTAAGTCTGTAGCATAAATACAGCTGAAGGTGTTGAAGGTGTTGGACCCTTAAGACTAAAGGATAATGCTGAGGTTTCCATGATGAACACTGGCGGAGTTACTGGGATGACTGGGCCATCATGGAGTTGTTAGGTTCAATTCCCCCTCTCCTTTTGTGCTTGATGCCACACTTAGAATATGACAGACCTTGCTCAGGCATTATGAAAATGTAGCAGCAAATTAGCTAATACTACTACTTGGACCATAAATCCAAGTAGTAGCAGCAAAGTAGCTAACACTACTACTTGGACCATAATCCAATTTAAGTCAGTGCAGGGTGACCAGATGTCCTCTTTTTCCAGGACATGTCCTCTTTTTTAGTCTTGTGTCCTGGAAAAAACTTAAATGTCCTTTTTCCTGTGAGCAGGCCTCTGCAGGCAGTAATTGTAATTAATAAATTATATGTAATATAGTTTTTAATATAATATAATATACAGGTCCAACCTTGTTATACATGGATTTTTTATACACATAATTGATTCAACACGAATGGCCCTTGCAAATGAGAAGGAATGTGCTGATCCCTGGAGAAGGGAAAAAATACACCCCTTTAAAATCAGTTTAAAAAACTGCTTTTTACTGTTGCAGACAGTCATACAAGTGATCAGGTATACTCTAATTATCCACACACTCCACAGATTTTTCTTTCTCAAAGCTGATGAGAAGGGCCCTTTAAATTAAAGGAAAACAGTTGTTTAATAATGCCAGAGGGCAGCTGGCTGACAATCCATCAATCATTCTCTCTGCAGGCTTCACTTCTCCCTTCCCCCTGAGCACATGAAAGAAGGCTTAAATGCAGCTATTATCACCTCCTCAATTCTTTCCCCCCTTGCTGGGGTTTGTGAGACTCATTTCAGGTGGGTCCCCATTCATTTCAATATTTTATTTTTAATATATTATTGATGTTACCATGGTATGTGACTGCATTTGGGGAAATGTTACAGACCTGTATGTTTAACAAGCTACTATGTATATTATTTTAACAATGATAATCAATGGGACTTACTCTTGGGTAAGTGTGGGTAGGGTCGCAGCCTAGGATTATTAAAAATGTTCTTGCTTGACCCACTTCCGTTGGGTCCTGACAGATTCTCATTCTAAAAAGTAGGTCTTGGCGCTAAATGTGTGAGAACCACTGTACTACACATATACATAAATGAATACTATACATATATAAACTATATATATTATACTTATATATACTATACTATGTATAGCATGCATATATATAGTGTATATAATATAATATAATTTAATATAAAACATATTCTTCAATAACAATAATATATTTTTATTTATAATACAGTATATTATATATAATATATATCATATGATTGTATAATATGATTTATTAATTGTTATTATTGTTGTTGTTATTAATTATTATTATTATTATAGAATATAATGTTTAAATTAACCACATGAAATCAATATATTTTTAGTTTTTATGTTGTCCTGTCCTACATTTTTTCATGTATGTCCTACATTTTGGGGTGCCTTGTCCTCTTTTGTGGTTATGACATCTGGTCACCCTAAGTTAGTGGCATCCTGTGGCAGTGAGTTCCACAGGTTAATAATGATTCACTCACTGTGTTTTTATCAACCTCCCACCCCAGAGCCTTTAAAATATGACAGGCTGATGAACAGAAACAAATACTGTTCACCACTCATCGCCTGGCAGCGCCCACTGTGTGCCCACGCTTGGAAAGGAGGCGAAAGGGGTCATGAATCACGAAAGGGTTAATCCCCTCCCAGTGTGGGCAACGCTGCCCTCTTTAAATATGGCCACCCTGACATCACGATTAAAAAATCACGAGGAGCCATGCGATTGGTCCTTCCTGCTTTCCGTAGCCCAATCATCAAACTCTCGCGTTTCGCCTTTCCTCTCCAAAAGATGGCGGCGCCCAGGCTGCTCAGTGAGCGGAGACTCTGGGACGGGCTGCTTTTCACTCTCTTTCTCCTTCAGCTCCGTCCTTCGGTGTTGCGGGCGGAGGAGGGCGTCACCACAGCCGAGTTCGACGTGAGGCCCGGAGGAATGGTCCACTCCTTCTCCAAAAGCCTGGTGAGAAGGAGAGGCTAAGCGATTAGGTGGCCCCAGCCGATTGGCTGAGTTGCCTGTCAGTTGCCGTAAGGAGGCGGGGCAACTGCGGTATCGTCGTTGTGATTGGTTCAAGCGGTGATTGGAGAGAAATCTGCGTCTCCCAGTGGACGAGGGGCTGGGGGCAAGAGGCTTCCAGAGCTGGAGAGGGAGGGAGTGAGGGGTGTTGGCGTGTCCCTGCGAGGCTTCCGTAGAAAGTGGCCAAGTGGCAGAACTCTGGTTCACCTGGAACTAAATTGGCCGTAAGCTGGGACTCAATGTGTGGGTGGAGTCTCCTGGCACTGCCCCTGTGTGGACGGACAGGAGTTCATTCGCTTTAGGGGGGCACCAGCCTCCTTTTGCGCTCTAGGAAGACCTAAAGGCCACCAATTGACCCTTGAAAGGTGGGCTAGGTTGAGAAGGTGCAGCTGTTGAAGTGGGGAGGTGCGGTGGGTGGGGAGGCAGGTGAGGGCAGAGCCTCCCCTCCCCTCCCCTCCCCTCCCCTCCGGAGTCCTTCAAAAAGTGCCACCACTTTGTGAGGTGCCCAAGCACCCACAACCCACGCACTATGTTGACATACTAAAGTCTGCCATTCCACACACTCCGTGCGCACTCCATATGCACACACACACACAGGCACCTGCCACTTAACAACCTTCCGATTAACAACAGACCACATATATGGTAGTGGTCAAAGCACAATAAAGATGCTCTTAATGAGGCAATCACCTCTTCCATAGCCTGCAGCAGAGTGTCTGCTTACAGAGAGGCTTCTAATAGTAAAGAAGAGACAAGCTGTCTCCAGTAACTTGTACAGCCAGCTAGTGTCTGGCAGGGAGTGTCTGTTTATACAACAAAGGAACTAGATTGGGCTGAATGTTTGCTTAATAATGTAATCGCATAACAAGGGAGAGTGTATCCCTGTCATTAAGTGGTGCAGACCTGTGTGTGTATAGGCCATGCGGTGGCTGAGTAGTTAAATACATTGGACTGCCAGCTGGAGGGTCAGCAGCCCAGGAGTTCAAGAACCCAGTGCTGCAGAATAGGGTGAGCTCCTGTTACTTGCCTCAGCTCCTGCCAACTTGGCAGTTCGAAAGCATGTAAATGCGTACCACTTTGGTGGGAACAGCATTCTGTGTGCTTCAGTGTTTAATCATGCTGGCCACATGACCATGGAATATATCTTTGGATAACATTTGGCTCCCTCAGCTTGGAGATGGAGATGAGCACTGCCCCCTCAAGTCAGACACGACCTTGCAGGATATATTCTGCCTTTCTATCCCACAAAGGGCACTCGGTAGCCACTAAGCTAGTATGGGCAGATCTGTGTGAGCTGACTTGGAGTATTATGTGTACATGTAAGGAGAAGCAGTGCAGCAGATGTGAAACCGAACTGTGAATTTGGTAGGTCCCCAGTTCGAATCCTATCTTCACCATCAGCTCATTGAGCAATCTTGGATAAACTGCAATCTCTCATCTCCCTGTAATATGGGGATGCTGATGCTTGCAGAAGTGTTTGTAAATGCTGCATTCATATGCATTAGCCTGTTGCTTTTGGATGCTCTGAAGTGCAATTTGAATGTCAACTATTTAGGGCACAATCCTAACCCCTTGTGTCAGTACTTTCCAGCACTGGCATAGCAGTGCTAAGGGGGCGTGTGCTGCATCCTGCAGTTGGGTGTCACTCACTGAGGCCTCCTCAAAGTAAGGGAATGTTTGTTCCCTTACCTCAGAGCTGCATTGCCCTTATGTCTGTGCTGGGAAGCACTGACTTAAGGGGTTAGGATTGCACCCTTAGAGTTGCATACTGAGTTGCAATGTCTGTATTGGAAGCAGCTTGTGCAGTTTGCCCCATTCCTAATCACTAGTCTGTGTCTGAATTTCTTATCAGTGAAAGTTTGTGGGGAGGGGGGTTGTCAGTAGATCTGGGTTGCCAAAAGAGAAACTTAGGCTGCAATCCTATCCTCACTTACCTGAGAGTAGGCTCCTTTGACTATTATGGGGTTTACTTCTGAGTAGCCACGCATAGGATTGGGCACTAATAGAAGCAAAGCATAATAGGAATTAAAAACGTATGTGTACAGCCAACTGAATAGAGCACAGATGAGCAAAATAGGGCTGTGTTGGGTAAAGGGCAAACTTTATATTTTACCTTCATATATCCCAAGGAGAAAGCAACCTAATTAATTTTACTTCTTGTTCATGTTTCCAAAATTATATTGTTGATCCAGCCCTCATAATTGCTCCATAGAGCATCTTTATTTTGAGGGCTCATGATCCAAAGAAGATACCATTGTTTTCAGTGGCGTCACTAGGGTTTGCATCACCCGGTGCGGGAGGCCAGCGCATCACCACCCCGTACCCTGTGGTGATCTACCATCGCCCCGCCCCCACTGGTTTTTTGGCTGTACCTTTTGATAGAATAAAGAGATTTCAATGTAGTTTGTTTCATTGCATTCTGCATGAAATTACACACTGATTAATATATAACATGATGGTAGTATTCCTCCAAATAGTGATTTTGGTCACTAGTGGTGTCACCTCCCCCCAGGGTGTCAACTTACTGACACCTTATTGGAGCAGTTCTCAAACCTTTAGCACTGGAACCCACTTCTTAGAATGACAATCTGTCCAGGACCCATCATAAAGCAAATTAAAATAAATAATTATAAATAAATTAAAGTAAAATCAATAAATAAGGGAAAGCCAGCTCTGTTCCACCAATGGAATTTTCTCTGTAGCCTGCCTGCAATAACACCCCCCCCCAAAAAAAAGAATCAGTAAGATTTTCACCCCTACCCAGTACATTTGTTGGGCTCCAGTTGCATCAAATCAGGACCATTCTGGTGGCCTCACATTTCCCTTTGCCTGACCTGTCCAGGAACCCAGGCATGTTTGCTTACTCATGAGTAAACATGACCAAGTGGCTTAGTTTTGCTTTCCATAGGGCTCAATACATTCGACAGCTTGGAGGGAGGGACATCCTTCTCGGATGTTTTTTGGGGGGCTACGTTCATTGGATCAGGACCATTCTGGTGTTGTTGGCTTCCTCTCTGCCTGCCCTTTCAGTTGGACTAAGGCATGTTCACCTACTCGCAAGTAAATGCGCGATACCCCTTGGTTTCTCTTTCCATTGGGTTCCATGCATTTTTTGTTTTCTGGTTTTTTGTCAATAACTTCTGATAGAAAGTAGATATTTCACTCCCGTTTTTTGCATTGCATTCTGCTCGAAATTCCGCATCCAACAATATATAACATGTTGGTATTACTCCTAACCGGCACGATTTTAGTACATCACCCTCCCAGTGCACGTCACCCCCCTCTTGCACGTCACCCGGTGTGGCCCGCACCCCCCATGCCCCCTAGCGACGACACTGATTGTTTTCCTTTATTTGTTAAAATGATTTCTGTCCTGCCGTTTCACAGAGCTATCCAAGGTGGCTTACAGAAACAACATATGAAATTACACTTTTAAACACTAGCATAGCCCTTAAACAATAAAACATTTGTGGGGCTGCAGATGAAATCTGTAAAATACAACTCTGTATTTCAGTTATGTAACAACAGAAGCATTAAAACATGCTTAAAAAGAGGACCTGCATGGTGAAAAAAGCCTGGAGGTTGGGGGGGGTGAGTCTCCTTAAGCAAAGCTTTCTGCAGTTATGACATAGCATTTTGCAAGTTCCAGCTGGGCCAAATTCAGATACTGAAGAGAGAAGAAGAGAAGAATCTCCTAATGGTGTAGCTAAGGGGGGCGGGGGGGTACACAACCCAGGTGCCATGCTTTGAGGGAGTGCCAACCTGTACCCCTGATGACAGACCAGAAGCAGAAAAAGCAGCCTTCTGAGACTTGGGGAGACTGTGCAGGGGGAATGTTAAAATTTTTTGTGCCCCTGGGTGCCACATATCTTAGCTATGTCAGTTGATAGGCAAGTGTGTAATGGAGTCAGTGCTAGAAAGAACACTGCATTTTTAAAATCTTTGTTTCTACCTTTTTTTCCCCAGGGGGACTACACCTGCACTTTTACCTATGCTGCTCAGGGTGGGACTAATGAGGTAAATTGTTTCCCCCTTGGATCAGTTTTGCTGAAGTTCTTTGTTGTTCACCACCCTGTAGGACTGTTCTACAAGTTGCAGTGCTCTTCTTGCAAACTGCTCAGAGGGAAGGTGCAGTCTAGAGAATGTTGACAAATGGTGGGTTTATGAGCAAAGCACATGCCGTCAGTTGGACTAGGGCTAGGAAAAACCTGACTCTTCTCTCTTGCCATGATATCAGATGTTTACAAACATGGGAAGTGTTTTCAGCTGTCATTTCAGGGACTGGCTGCTGCAAAGTTGTGGTTGCATACCAAGAAATACAGCTTGCTTTCCCAACATACCTGTCCATGTTGTGATTTGGGTTAAGGAGATTTCTGGATGCTTGCTTATGCAGTGGGTGGGTGCATGAAGTGATATGTGTATGTGATGATCGACTACTATCCCTCTTGTCTTCCCAGCAATGGCAGATGAATGTTGGAGTCAGTGAAGACAACCAGTTGTTCTCTTGTTCAGTTGTGAGGTGTGTACAATGAATTCTCTTTAAAGAACAGGGATGTTTCCCTTACTCAGTTTCACTGAGAGAGCATAGTCTTTCATGTTGCTCCTGTTCCCTGAGTTTGGAGGCATTGCCCCTCTCCGCACTTTTCCTCAGAAGTCATTGCTTGATTCTTCAAAGTGAACTGAATGGGCTTGTTCACTCTTGCGCAATATTCTGGGTGGAGGAAATTCATGTTAGGAGAGGGTTTGTTATGTATACTGTTGACCAAGAGGTTTGAACCAAGAAGTCCTCAGTTCAGATTTGCTTCCATTCTGTGGCAGTTCCTGCAGACCCAGAAAGAAGTGGGATGGAGAGGATAGGCCCTGTGCCAGGAGGCTGTCCTGTGCTTTCTCTGCTCTCTGCAAATACTGAAAGTGATGCCTTTGTTCTTCCTCTTCTCTGAAAGTTTGAGATAGCCTAAGGTCATACTCTAAATGCTGATTTGGTGGAATGCTTGGTTGCTCAGTGGGAGAGCACACACTTTGCATACAGATGGTCGCTGTTGAAATCCCCAGTATTTCCAGGTAATACTGGATAATCACTGGAACCCTGGAGAGCTACTGTTAGTTGATATAGACAGACCTGTGCTAGAGGGATCTATGGTCAACTCAGCATACAGCTGGTTCATACATAGTCTTGGTCTGTTTGGAAATCTGTTTGGATTGCTGTATATAATTTTCCTCAGTATCATAGTCATGTTTTCCTTTTTGCCTTTTAGGCCTCAGGGACAGTCTTACCTCTTTTTCACCCAGTTTAAAGGTGAAGTCAAAGGAGCCAAGATAGAGTATGGCATGGCCTACGTAAGTCCCTTTGGGTCTTTGCAATGCGGGGGAGATGGAAGAGATGATTGTGAATTGCTGTTAAAACATATACTGTTCAGTGGACAGACTAGTGAGATATAGGAGGCTGGACTGCATGTGCCCTTGGTCTGATCCAGCAAGGCTCTTTGTATGTTCTTATGGCAGTATTCTTGAAGTAACCTGTCTCAAATGTAGATGCAGACAGATTTGATAGATGTTAGATTTTGTTCATGCATGATGATGATGATCCGTTTTCCTTTTAGGAATAATGAATTTTTATTTCCCATCTGCACCAGCTTAGCCTAATGAAAGTAATAGTACCCATACTGTTCATGTGGCCCAGGTGCTGTCGTCTTGCAACAGTTGTCAGCTGCAATAAATGAGAGAAACTGTCAAGCACACCCACCTGAGCATCTGCCTCCTGTTGGGCTTTTCCACCCTAGCTGAACATCTTATGTCTTTTTGTAGTCCACAGCTGCAGCTGGAGGACAGAGTGATGTCCCCTTAAAGGAGGAGGAATTCCACGTGACCGAGACAGCAGGTGGGTCAGAAGAAGTGACGTATTTGTATTCTTGTGGCACTTCCACTAACTGCAGTAGAAGTTGAGTACAGAGGCCTGGTTGAGAGCTTTTGTACAGTCATGGATGGAATTTGATTTTGGTCCTTGGTCTGAGTCTTGTCCTGAGGACTGGATAGTATCTAATATAGTCTCATGCCTGTTAAGTTGGAAATTATTTGTGTGTTTGGGTAACTCTGATTGGATGTAGCTAACCAAATTTCTTCCACCAGTCCCTGCTACCACACTTTCTACTCTCCAAATGGTTTGAAGCTGTTAAGGACCACTTCACAAAGGGGAGGTCTATTGGTGTCTGTAAACCTTGATAGTTAAGTGTTCTGAGGGGCATATGTGCTGGGGGCAGATGGGGGCACACCACTGCCTCCATGTCTTTCTTGTGATCTGCCCAGATGCAGGGGAAATAATTTTTTATCCTGACTGTTGCTGTGTCCAAGCCACAGAGAAGGCAATTGCCTGATTTTCCCCTCCACCCAAAGCTTGTGGTTTTCTTGCCCCCTGATACTGTGCTGGAGTTCTCTCTATTGGAATCCTATTCCAATATGCCTTGTATCTCCTGTGGGTAGACTGACTTCAGAAAGGCATTCTTGGGGCTTTTGTAGGATGTTGTGCCCTCTAGTGGAACAAAAGTGACTTCTGAAGCTGTTCATTGTCCACATTTACACTGCTTACTTCAGGGACATCTACAGTGCCCCAGCGCTCTAGGCAGCCCCCATGCCTTTCTTGAGGCTCATTTGCAGAGAGTTGTGAGAATTCCTTGTCGGGAGAGATCCATTTGCTTTACAGAACTTGTTTAAGAAGTTGTGTGTATGTTATGTGTGAGTACTACCTCTGACTTGTACCAAGTGAAAGTTGCGATCACGCTGTTCTGCCAGATTCCCAGTCCAAGCTCCACCTGGAGAACTATGTCCATTTTTAGCTGATTAGTTCCCCTTCTTTCCTCTGACCCTGGTTCTGCCCTGCGGTACTGCTGGACCCCACCACCAGGGTAGCTCTCCTGTTTAACCTACAGAGGTCCTCCTTCCTGCCAGCAGCCTCCCGCCACTACAGCAGCCCCTTGGTCCTCAGCAGATCTTGGGCACAGCAGCCAAACACCAGTCTTAGCGTCTCCAGTAGTTTCTGCTCCAGCAGCTTCCAAAGTCCATTCACACATCAGTCCATCAGCAGTTCCAGCAGTCTATTAGCCATCAATTCCTCAGTCCATTTTTCCAGTCTGTCCTTCCTCAAGCTTTCCTCCTTCTGCTACCCACACTAAACTCTCCCTTCATCAGGTGCTTTTATGTCTGATGGACCTATTGCCTTCAAGTGGTTGCAGCTGTGCAGCACACTCTCTTCTGGATGCCCAGGCCTTACCCTTAAAGGGGCCACCTTTTACACCACATCCTACCTCCTCACCAGATCTTCCAGGATTCCAATACACACAACCCACTTCCAGTTTTGTCGTGGTAGCAATTTCCACTTTTTACAAGCTGTGGGGAGCCCTGCAGAGTAATCCGCGGGGCTCCCCACACCCCTCGGACCCTGGCAGCACATAAGTTTAAAAGTGATGCCCCCTTCCCTCACAGTGGCGCAATCCTGGGAATCACATTGCTGCTTTCCCCCTGCCCCCAGGGAAAGGGGCAGTGTTGCACGGCCTGGTGGGTTGCAATAGAGCTGGTAGACCACTGCCCTATTATGTTAGTAGCTGGAGCCCCCTCCCCCCTCCAGTTTACATTGCTTCCTTCAGTCACTTTGTCCTTGGAACCAACATGGCTATGAAGACCAAGTGCTTCTGCCACTTTGTGTTCTTGTCTGTTCCATACTTAAGTGTTGTCCTTTTTTTTTCTTTTTCCCTAGTGTCTCACAAGGAAGGCAAGTTCCGCTCGCAACTTGCCAAGCTGCTCATTGTCGCAAAAACGGTCCATTCTGAGTTGTGATCCATTCTCTTGGTTGACATTGGAATGGGGTATCCCTTGCTAGGGGAGAGCATGGTGAATGAAAAGATACTTTGGCCGGTATTCTTGCTGGGATGGGGTCATCTTTCCATTATACTGGGCTCAGTTGGACAACCATGTGCCACCTTGGTATCCCAAACTGGGAAACCCCCTTGAGATTTCTTTGTGCTGGCAAACTTTTGACTGTAAGAAGAACTGCCTGAGGTGGAGGGAAAAGAGTGAAGAAAGCTTTATGCTTGCTTGCTGTGTGTATGTCCACCCTGGAGCTATAACACCCAGCCTGGAGTTTGTGTAGAGATGATTCCTAAAACAGCACAGAAAATGGATTCCCTGACACTTTTTTTTGTTTTGGGACCAAAGTTTCTCTGTTTCTTCCTTCCCCCTTGCTTCGACTCAGTGATCACAAAGGAACCCGAAATTTTCTTCTTTGGAGAAAAAGGGCAATAGTACAAATAAACTTGAATATATCTCAAAGTTATGCTGTGTGTCACTTTCTCTCTTTGTGGCCTCTGCTTCTGTAATGGGTGTTGCTGCTGTTAATGAAGCAGTTGAGTAAGTCTCAGAGGTGCATGGAACTTTTAGACAGAATGCAGAGGTAGGTGATTCTATAAGTGTGTGCTCCTATTTTCTCTACCTCTCCAGAGGTACTATATATTGGGAGCAATATCTGTGGAGATGTTCCCAAGGAAAGCCACAGGATTGACCCAGTTAAGTTGGTGGAGGTTTCTTCTGAGATACTAAATTCTGTTCTAAAAGGTCATTGTGGCATTGGGGAGGTGTACCATCCTGCCTGTGTTAAACAGGAATGTAATCAGAATTCATTTTCATAGTCTTAATACTTAAAATTGTAGTTTATTTCTAATGTTCAAAACTATCATTAGCACAATAATCCTTACAACAGCTCTGCTAGATAGACCAGTGTCCTTCCCTTACTCTGTATAGAGGTGTGGGCTGAGAGAACATGGATTTGCCTGAAGCTTCCTGGTGAGCATGTGAACTTGAACCTGGAACTTCCTGGCTATGTGTATCCACCACCCTGGATCAGCTTAAAGATTTAGTAAAACTGAGATTCGCAAGAAGATGATCTCCACATCGGAGGGTGGAATTAGCATGGTAAAACTGAATATGCAGGATACATATTGGCTTGTGTATACTCTGAGGTTACTGCTTGGGATCATGTTATGAAATGTTAATTGACACGGGAAAAGGCAAAGAACATGCTAGAGATTCTTAGGAAAGGGACTGGAAATAAAGCAACCAGTATAGTCATGACTTTTTATAGATTAACTGCAAGGCTGCATACGTAATGCTTTGTACAAGTTTGGTAACTGCCTCTCAGAAAACATGTTGTAGACAAGGTGCAGAAAAAAAGCAACGGAAATGATCAGAGGGTCAGAGTGGCTTCCCTACTGGGAAAGACTAACATATTTGGGACTTCTTAGTTCAAAAGGAGGATAGTACAGTAGGGGGAGCATGATAGAGATTTATAAAATGACACCTGGGGTGGAAAAAGTGGCTAGAGAGAAGTTTTTCCTCATAAAACTAGAAGTGATATCTGATGAAAGTGATGTCAGTAGAGAAACAACAGAAGTATGTTGCACGGTGTTTAATTAACATATGGCATTAAACTACTACACAGTCTTTTGATGGCCGTCGTCTGCAGTTGCTTTTAAAGGAGATGAGACAAATTAATGCCGGGAAGGTCTGTTGGTGGTCATTGGCAATTATTGCTAAATACAGCCCACAGAATCAGAGGCAGACTACCCAAGGACAGATAGCTGGGTGTGAATGGGAGGACTGTTGTCCTGCTTCTCAAAGCATCTGGCTGTTGGGAAGAGGATGCTGAACTAGATCAACCTGTGGTTTGATCCAGCAGGGCTCTTCTTCTGTTTGGCTGCAAACAAGCCTCCTTGATGCAAGTTTTTTTCCTTGGCACGTAATTAATGAGCATCTCAGCTGGTGCTGACAAACAAGTTGAAAGCGAGTGCAGCCAAGCATTCTCCCCCGTCAGCATTCCAGCTCCTTCCTTGGCAGCATCAATCACCCCCCATTCTGCTTTGGTTTTCTCGCTGCGCAGCTGCCAGGGTTCCAGCTGGGCTGCCACCTGCTGTTCCATCCCCAGGTCACCCTTTCGGCAGTGACAGGCAGCTGGGGAGGGGGGAGGAACATGCTCCGCAAATCCTTCCTACAGTGCATATAAAAGTGGTGTAATTGAAATATGGATTCTGCAATGATTCTAGGACCATTTTAAAATTTGGAGCAAACCTCTGCCAGCATGGACCATCTAGTCCTCTTTCCATGTGGGGGTCAGCCAGGCACCTCCAAATAATTCACTAACAGGGCAGGAAGGCAACAATCCTCCCTTATTTGTCCACTGGCAACAACATTTGGAGAGGTTCCATTCCACTGTCAAAAACTATAGGCTGCTATTGGACCGCCCTCCTGTGAATATGTCAGATTTTCTTTAAATCCCTCTGTGCTTAGAAGAGCTTGTTAAATTAATTTGGATCTATTCTTGTAGGCCAGAAAGACCAAGCTGATGTTCTTAAGTCGCATCCAGATTCTCTCTGGAGTGCTTCCTAGGCCAGGCTGGAAAACAAGGGGCAGTGCATTGTAGAGGCAGTCATATCTCCTTGCAGAGAAATGAGGTTGCCCTACAAGCAGGGGTTAGCAACTTATGGCCCACAGGCAGGATCTAGCCTACCACCCAGAGTCATCCAGCCAATGTATTGCTCAATTTGGGAGGCAAAGCCTCCTGCCCAATTTCCTGTGCTCTGGACAGGGCATGGCAAAGGTGCCTGTCCAGGAGTGTGCTCTGGGTTACCAGGTTCTGCCGTTCCCTATCTAGCACATGGCAAATTGGGCAGGAGGCTTCGCTTCCCAGGCGGAGCTCTGAGCAGCTGCTTCCGGGAGCTTGGGAACCTGGAAGTTTGGTGGTGACGTTATTGCAAAACATCTGGCCCATTTGCAAAAAAGGGTTGCTGACCTCTGCCCTACAGGCTTCCAATATAATCTCAGTTTTAGTTGAGCTTGCGTTCTAGCAAATGGTATCCAATTTGATTGCTTTTGACTTGACCCCCCCCCCCCAATTCTTGCATGACAGTTGCCCCTTCATGTCTGGAAGGGAGCTGAAGCAGTATGGCTGGGTCTTTCCAGCTGTGGCAGGCAGTTGCTTTGGCTCAGCAGTAGCAATTAGGGGAAACTTTTCCTTCCTACACCTTTAAAAGCATAAATTCAACCTGTGAACATCAGTTGGGTGGAAGCAGCATCACCTGGTGGGGAAAATCCCTTGAAGCTTTTTTCAGACCAGTCGATAGTTTTTTTTTTTCTTTCTTTCAAGCTGCTGATGTGCTCCCTGAGTGAATAACAGGTGGGCAAGTGGACCATCAAAACGTGTACAGAGGTGGCTTGGTTTTTTTGGCTAATCAGCCTTGGGCATCTACGGATGTACTGATTGATGCTCTTGGTCAAATTGCCATGGCGAGGGTAAAATAATGATTTTTTGCTTCCAGACCCAATGCTGAGATACTGGTATTTTGTATTTTTAAACCCCTTTTATGTTTCACTTGGCCTGTAAAGTGCCTTCTATTTAGTCAAACCATAAGTTGGCTGTCAATTTTAGTGCTGAATTGATGACCTGACTTCATATTGCCTCCTCTTACTGCCAGTAGCAATCTAGAGTCTCAGGGGTAGGTTTTTCCAAGCCCTGTTATTGAGATCTTTTTAATGGAAGATGCTGCTGGGGACTGGCCCTGGGATCTCCTGTATGTGGAACAGGTGCTGTAGCCCCAGCTAAGGCTGTTCCCCAGAATTGGTTTCTGTCTGTGATTGAATTGGACATTTCATATGTGACACAAATGGAACATAAGAAGAGCCCTACTGGATCAGGCCAAGGGCCCATCTACTCCAGCTTCCTTTATCTCATAGTGGCCTACCAGAGGTCTCTGGGAACATTCAAGACATGATACTTGTATCCTATTGCCACTCCTTTGTACCTGGCAAAGTTCCTTCTGAACTTGGAGGCTGTAACCTGTCATCATACCTTGTAACCTATCGTGGACATAAATCCTCCATAAATCTGCCCAATCCCCTTTTAAGGCATCCAAGCCGGGTACCATCACAGCATTCCGTGGCAAAGAATTTCACACTACTATGCTACATGAATCATGGTGTTTCTGCTATTTTTCCAGCCTCTGGGTACCCAACCATTTTATTTATAACTTTTTGAACAGTGGTGACTTAAGTGCACATCCAACTTTAACACAGGATCTCTGGAAAGAAGCAGATGGTGGGTATCAACTCTGCTTTAAAAACTGCAGAAGCCCTGGCTGTTCCAGATAAACCTCCTATGAAGATGCAACCCTTAAAGATGAAAGAGGATTGTCTCTTTTACACATCCAGGCACTAGTCCCTGCAATTGCAAGAGATGTACAGCAGCTCCAGGTCTCTCTCTTTAATTACCCAATCTGCTTTCCTGGCTCCCCATGGTGGACAAGGCCTCTTACTGGAAGAGGTCACAGGGGCTGCCTGCTGTTTCTTTTTAGAAGTAGCATAATCTAAGAAGACTTTAAATGTTCTGCAACATGAGGAACAACTGTAGATGGCTACTGAGAAACAAATTGGAGCAATCACATATATGTGTAAAGCGAGAGTGAGCGAGCACAGTGTGCACACTGTAAACTGGTAAGAGGCAAATAGCCTCTTCCCAGTTCTCTTAAGACATCAAAATTGTGCATGTGTGTTGGGGGGGGGGAGGGAGAGTAGTTTCAAATGTTAGACTAGCTTGATATCCAAGCTTCACTATGGTATTAACTACTTTAAATCCATTTTGACTCCAACAAACTTTCCTTTGATTGCAATGAACAATATAAATGCACCGCATCAGGCAACACCCTGTAATTATTCAGTCATAGTTCCATCAAATGGCATGATCAACACCACTCATGTTCAGGCTGAAATTCCCTTTAGTTTTATACCTCACATGAAATGTTTAGACATTTGTATATAGAATTTGAAATTTATAGATGTTATCTAAAAACAGTAAAATTATAATACTTCTGGGTATATAATTTTTGTTTTATAAATTGCACAGGCCTACAAAATTGAGGGTCAGAAAAATTTTTCCCAAAATTTATGGTGATTTGATATGAATTTGGTGTGCCAATTCCAAAAATGGCATTCGTTTTGCCCTATCACATCTAGTTTTGGAGATATACGTAGTATAACTTCATTAGTGAATGGTTCAAGCAGCTTCCTCATGAGGAAGCTGCATGAACCATTCACTAAATGGATGTCATTTTTTTAATCAGCACCCCAGATATACCCAGGAATTGGTGTAACATTCAAGGAAGCAAAATGTGTGTTGGCCTTTGTTATTTTTGTATTTTGAATTGGTTTTGTGATATAATAGCATAGTGCCCATGCTACTGAAAGGTGTTTGCAAAAGTAACTGAAAACTAATAGAGGAAAAGCATAAACAATCTGAATAAAGCATGTTGAATAAAACAGAAAAGCGATGAAGTGAAAATATAACATTTGTGAAGAAATATTAAAAAGAGGATTGTAGTGCAAAGGAAGACTTTCCTAACTGTCAGAGATGTCTTGCATTAGAACTGTCTTCCTCATGCAGCATTGGGCTCTCACCCACCTGTCAGGGATGTTGTGGCAGATGCCTGCACTGAACAGAGTTGACTCATCAGACCTTCAAGATCCCGTCCACTTCTTAATTCTGTGATTCTAGATAAATGGAAGCAAGGCTAAGAGGAACTTCTTATATGTATTATCTGATGAGAATAAAGAGTCTAAAAAAAAAAGTAACTTTCCTTCAGATTTCCCCTGCTAATTGGGTAAGAGGCACTTTTTCAAGTGGGTGCTCCTTTTTTTAGCAGGGGGAGAGTGACTGGCCCACCTCAGCCCAGCACTGTCTGTTCTAGTGGCTGTCTGCTGGTATTCATTTGCATCTTTTTAAATTGTGAGCCCTTGTGGGACAAGGAGCCATTTAGTTATTTGATTTTTCTCTGTAAACCACTTAGTTGAAAAGCGGTCTATAAATACTGTTAATAATAATAATAATAATAATAAATTCCTGAAGGAGTCTAGCAGTGGGGCGGTGGTGGTTATGGGTCTAGCCGCCATAGGCCCAAGCAAGCAGGCTTAAGCATTTCTGCCCAATGTTGCATATACACAACAGGGATCAAATGTGTACAACTGTGGGCTGTGCAGAAATTGGTTTATTCAGTCAAAGAGACTTGTCTGTCTCTTCATTCGTGCAAGTTTATGTGACACAAATTATATTTGTTAATTAAAAAACCAAACCCTTATGGCCTCATTTTAATTTTGACAGATCTTCAGCATGGCTTGCACCTGATTATTAAAGTAATACCAAAGAGGGGAAAAAGTCAGAACCAACAAAGTTATAATAAATAACTCACAAATAAATGAGTCAGCAGCAATTTTTTAAAAAGGGAAAGGGAAGACCTGGATTATTTGTTCTCAGATGTCTGGGAGAACAGGACAGGTTTAATCTTGGGGGTTAAAGGCTGCTCTGCCTTCTCTGTGCCTGCATTCGAGATGGACAAGGGGAATAAAGGAAAAGCGAGGAGGGTGGTGGGATAGGGTGCCTCTGATAGAAAGGCCATAGTAGAACCTGTGTGACACAGGTACTTAACCTATTACTCTTATTTGTATCCCATATTCTCCCCATGATGATCAGTGCAGCAGATGTGGGACACTGCATTTTATGCTCCCCACAACCCTGTGTGATTAGTTAGACTGCAACATAATGACTGACAAAAAATTTCAACACAGGTCTCCCCAGCCCTGGTGCAGCACTCAAACTACTCTATCACATTGGCTCTTCATAGGTATAGCTTATGTTGCCAAAGGTTATATAGACATGACAGAATGTGTGTCCCCATGCATCCTCCATACTCCCTGCCTTGTAGTCAGTAATTTGGGCGTGGTCTTAGCCCCTGTAAGGGGAAGAACTGGTGTTCCTGACCAGAGGCAGAATGAATTTTTCTGAACAGCCCCTAAACATCTAGGAAGAGTTTCCAAGTTAGAGGATCTGACTGCAGTCAGTTGCAAGACATCCGTGCAGTGACATCACTAGAGTTTGCATCATCTGGTGCAGGAGACCAGTGGTGTAGCTAGCAGGGTGGTGATCTGCCCTGGGTACCACCCTTGGGGGGTGTTACATCACAAATGCCCCAACATTGCTAACATCGCGGAAGTTATGGATAACCCCATGCAGAATTTCCAGCGTAATGCAATACAAAAAAAGGATTGAAATATCTCCTTTCCATCAAAAGTTATGGCCAAAAACCGGAAACCAAAAAATGCACTGAACGCTATGGAAAATGTAACTGAGCCATATCACGTGTTTACTCGCAAGTAGGCAAACTTGCCATAGTTTGTCGGAAAGGGCAGGCTGAGAGGAATCCAATGACACCAGAATGGTTCCTATCTAATGAAAGCAGCTCCCAAAAAACACCCAAGAAGGAAGTCCCTTCCTCCAAGCAGACGAATGTAGTGAGCCCTATGGAAAACAAAAGTAAGCCACACGGTTGTGTTTACTCATAAGTAAGCAAATGTACCTTGGCTCCTTGTCAAGTCAGGCAAAGGGGAATGCAAGGCTAGCTGCATGGTCCCCATCCAGAGGCTTGAGCTGGTAAGGTGGGCACTGGGGAGGGCTGAAAATCTCACTGATTTATTTGTGTGTGTGGGGGGATGTTATTGCAGGCTGCAACCCCCCCCCCCAAAAGAATAAACCAGAGGCTTGAGCTGGTAAGGTGGGCACTGGGGACGGCTGAAAATCTCACTGATTTATTTGTGGGGGGTGTTATTGCAGGCAGGCTACAGAGAAAATTCACTTGGTGAAACAAGGCTGGCTTCTCCTTATTTATCTGTTTTTCTTTAATTTATTTATAATTATTTTATTTTTGCTTACTTACAGCCATGACATCACTTCCGGTGGGTCCTGGACAGACTGTCATTCTAAAAAGTGGGTCCCAGTGTTAAAAGTTTGAGAACCACTGCCATAAATCAAAACAGGCCATCGGGTGGGGGACACGACGGGGGCGGACACCCTAGTGACTAAAATTCTGGAAATTGTGGCTTTTAGGAATAATACTATCATGTTATATACCATTTGATGCAGAATTTCATCCATTGCTTGTGGGGAAATACTAACTGCATTTATTTTTCTGGCCATTATTATTATTCATTCCATGTCATGACTATTACTATCTCTGCCTCACCTACCTCACAGGGTTGTTGTGAGGACAAAATAAGGGGAGGAACCATGTACACCACCCTGAGCTGCTTAGAGGAAGGGTGGCATAAAAAGTGAATTAATTAATTAATTAAACAATATAATTAATAATTAATAATAAATTAAGTCATATGGGGTGACAAAAATTTATGGGCCCCAGGTGTCAAATGACCTAGCTACACCTCTGCAGGAGACCAGCATGTCACCCCATGATGGACCTCCTCCATGCAGTGGGCTGGGCAATGTCCCAGGCAGTGGGTGTGGTAATGCACCATTGCCCTGCGCCCACTGGTTTTTTGGCTACAACATTTGATAGAGATATTTCAATGGGGTTTGTGTCATTGCATTCTGCATGAAATTACGCATCGAATGATAATGATCGTATTATTTGAAAATACTAACATTTAAAATTTTTTGGCTAATAGTATTGTCACCCTCCCTGTGCACATCACCTTGTGCGCCCCCCCCAGCATCCGTATATGACATTGCATTCAAAATGTATGATTTAAAAACAATGAACATTTTAAATTGGTTTAATAGTAAATTCTTCCCTCCAGAAAATAGCTGGCAAATCTGCTTAAAATGACCAAAAGCAGCTTATACAGGAAGTGAGCAGTAACAGGTTATGGAACAAGACCTGGAAATATCCTGATATCATCATAAGGTGTATAGTTGAGACATTATGTGATGGTGCAAAGTCTCAAAATGGGATCCTTTATCAGTATATGTCACTGGGAGGCAAGTAGCTGTCTCTTGATGCTT
Organism: Tiliqua scincoides; assembly: GCF_035046505.1. Lineage (NCBI taxonomy): Eukaryota > Metazoa > Chordata > Lepidosauria > Squamata > Scincidae > Tiliqua > Tiliqua scincoides. Next base: position 40,435,322 of record NC_089828.1, on the reverse strand, counting down.
GAGGCAGCATGCCAAATGCCCCTTACCCAACAATGTGTCAGCCTCTGCTCCTTCCACTCTCCATTGTTCTAGTCTAACACTCTCCTCTCCTACACATAGCCTCTTCTTCTCTATCCCCCTTTTCCTTATCCAATCCAGGTAGTGGGAGGAGTAGTGGAGGAAAGTAGGTGGATAGATTTCTTCAGTTGGCCTCATGGATGGGCTGACCCTGACTGTCCTCCCTGTTCTACTCCACCTACCTTCCAGTCTCAGAGAACATCTAAAATAAATCTTGGAAAGGGCACTGTCAAAGCAATGACTTGGAATTCAGGCTTGGGTCTCAAACAATCGCTTTTTGATGTCTAGGTTATTTAACCTGGAACATATGTTACAAGAAGCTCCTGAGCAGGTGTGTCTTCCTCCTCCTGCACATTGAAGAGAAGGTTTTTGTTCACATCAAAAGATGCTGTTTCCAGATAAACGTGAGACTATGGCTCTAGCTGACTCGAGCCAATTTGTAAAAATTATCAAATTCTGCTTTATTTGATATTCAGAAACATGGTTAACTTTTCCAGAAAAGAACAGGCAAATGCATTCAAACCACAAGGTTCAACGTCAGGGATACTGAAGCCGCTACCCAACTACTTTTTGAGTAATGTTGGGCCCATGACAGTGGAAGGAGCCAGGAATGTTTAGCATGTGGAAGCCCTGCTGCTTTAAAACTCATCTGCAAAGAAGGAGGCTAGAAAGCTTCAAGATCCTGAAATGCTTGTTTCTGCAACTATGTCATGAAGTGTGGGCTACACCCAACTTTGCTTACAATATCTAGAGTTGCAGAGCTGAAATCATCTTGAGAGAAAACATGACAATGTGTTCCAAAACTGTCCTATTGAGAATTAACCACTTCCTTTTAGTGCCTCTCCCCCATTAAGTGAAACACTGCACAAAAAGAATCTTGACTCTAATGCATCAAGATTCTTTTTTTTTTTTTTTTGCATGGGGGGGGGGGCAGAAAGATATAAAGCTGCAGCAAACTGAATTACATAATCATGCTGAGGATTCCTAATGCAATCATTCCACTTTGAGGAGATGCATAAGTCATATGGAACTTCTAATCTAGAGAGAAATTCAGAAAATAATTTTGAAAGCTTTCTTGGGTGTTTTGAAATGTGCTCCTAGTCCACATGAAGTGAGGACAAGGCCCTACTGGGCTTATGAAATGAGCTTGCACCCACGTACAGCATGCATCAGAACCCTCTGTGTGACACAGGAATTCTGTACAGACTCAAAGGCAAACAAGACAACATAGAAAGAGTTCCCTGAAGATAGAAAGCCTTGGGGAAAATGACCTACTGCAGCCTACAGTTCAGCTGCTTGTTAGATGGATTGTGAAACACAGCGCCTGTACGTCATGACACAATCATGACTGTGTACTTTGAACAGAGACGGACACCATTTGAGCACCATTTGAACATCTGATTGGTTGGCAGAGCATGTAATAATCTTCAGGTTATAACCAAAGAAAATTAGAACAGGGAAGTCAAGGCAGATTTGAAGGGGAGGAGGGTGGCAGGGCTGGTTCGGTAAATGAAATGACTTAGAAGTGAGACATTCCACTAAATAAGGCACCCAAAACTAAGGAATGTGAGGGTAGAAATATGATGCATGCCAAACCCTGAGATTTTGTTTCCTTCGATATGAAGGAAAAGGATGAAAATTGGAGTGTCAGCTTGTGCTGGTGGTGGTGGGCAACCTTCAGTCTCGAAAGACTATGGTATATTGTACTGTTTGCTGAGACTATGAATGGGAAAGTGAGAGTGAATAAATTACTCTCTCAAAACACACCAGGGGCCAGTTTGTACAATTGACTGAATCAAACGGTAAAGCTTTCCCTGGACTGGATCACTTTAGGCTACAGTTGAGTGGTGTAGGGTTGCATGATTGAAAGCTTTCCCTTTGCAAACTCCTCCCCCCCCCCGCATATAAAAAAATAGTAACTCATGCTAGACAGAGATTCAGCACAGATGTTGTCTTGGTCCAGATATGTTACTTTTCCATGTGTGTGGTGTCTGTTTTCATGGGGAGAGGGATGAAAGCAAGCCCCAGTCTGTAGCCTGCTGGCTAGGAAAACAGCATCCCCTTGAGCTTGCTTGATCAGTTCTGATGTTCTGAGAAAAGCGTAATTTCTTTCCTCTTCTTGATTGCATAGACTTGATTCTGCTCAGATTGTACGAACACACTCTTGAGAACTCAGGGTAATCCAAAGATATAAATTGTCACTACAAATTCATCACATACCAAAGAATGCATATCTTCATATGACATACAGAACTCATTGTCACAGGATCCTGCTTAGTCAGGTCATAAACAGTTTTCAAAAGCATTGGACAGATTCATGAGGCATGGATGTGCTTTCAAGGGACGGATCTTGCTTATCAATGGATCAGTATGCCAGCAGCTTGGGTTGCAACCACTCTGCATGGGAACAGTATATGGTGGAGAATCAGAAGTTAGGCCAAGCAACAAAGCATGGTCATCTCCATCATGACTGCTTGTGAGCATCCTGTGGGGTGTCTGGCAGGTCCCCTGTTGAAAAGAGAATGTGGGGCTAGAATAACCTTTGCTCTGACGCCACCAGGCCATTTCTATGAGATCAATGGCTTTTTAAATTATAGGTGGATCCTATGAAGCTAGATAGGTTTTACCCTAAGATTTGGTGATGGAAGAGAAATCAATTTCTGCCAGTTAGAAGTTCCATTTCACTCCATAGCTATGTGCACAGAAAGGAAACCCCCAAGTGCCAGAGGTCAAGGAACAGGAAACAAACATCTTCACAACCAGACTTCTGGAGGTATCTGAATGGCTGTGGTCAGGATGCTGGACTCAGTGGGTCTTTGGTTCAATCTTGCAGAGCTCTGTTTATGGAGATGTCTAGCAACAACTTAATGGAACCTCCATGTATAGAGGCACTACACCCCTAATGGGGACAAACAACAGGGGTGTAAAAACAACATTCCTGTAATGTTTTGTTTGAGAGCTACCTGGAATCATCTGGTTGACTTCTCTTGGAAGCAATGCTGGACTAGAATGATAGATCTTTGATCTGATTTGACAGGCCAGTTCTTATATTGCTGGGTAAGGCAGGATTCTGATCCACAGATGCTCTTCAATTGTTCTCTCCTCTGTTTTGGGAAAGTTTGCATTCCATCTGTGAAAATGGCAGCTCTTTACAGAACAAATACGCATCATAGGACAGGGAGGGAAGAAGGAGAGGCTCAGCTGCCCCCAGGACAAGAAGGAATAAAAACAATTCTTCCATGCTGCCAAACCCAAACCAAGAGACCATGATTTGTTTAGCACCACACAGGGACAGAGGCACAAAGTGGACAAGGCCAAAGTCAATGGACCGCTCTTGATTGTCTGAATGCCAGAGCCTGTGTACCAGTATTCATATGTTGCCTTCGTCCAGCATTTGGTTGAGGCCTTCACAGATCCTCTGCAGATGTGTGCGGAATGGCTCAGAAGGTCCATAGAGTGCTGAGAGAAACTCATAGTCCGCAAAGTGATTGAAGACATGGTTGATCCGGGAATGGGACTTGGCTGTCAGGTGAGTGTTGATTGCCTGGTGAAGCAGGTCACGGCACTCATTGAGCATGTTGGACATGACCCGGCGGTCAAAAGTGAAGTCTATCTGGTAGAAACTGACAGCTGTCATGGCCAAGGTGTGCACCTTTTTGCGGAAGCGCTCGATCAGCATTAGCTCATCTGTGCTGAACTGTCCATTGCGGTACAGGACCCCTAACTTCATGACAATTTTGATCAGGTTTTTGATGATCTTCTGGGCTTCCTTGCGGTTGTGGGTGTACTCCTTGGTGACCCGATATAGCTCATCCAGGATCTCGCTGCTGGTGTCATCAATGAAGATGCTAGCCATGTTCTTGGACGCCATCTTGCTGAGGAGCTTCTTCTGAGCTTGGAGAGCCAAATTCTTGGTGCTGAAGGTGTCCATTTTCACTGGAAAAGAGGAAAGACCATCAAATTATTATAACTTGAATATTATATTCTGAATAGGGCTACCACTGAATTAAAGAAATTCCCTGGTTGATCAGTCCCATGAGTTTCAAGCCATTGATTAAATCTACATATATTTACATACAAATAAACTCATAGTTCTGAAGAAAAAGGCATTCTTTGATCTTAAGTGATAGATATTTATAACACAGCAGTGCCATTTTGGAAGAGGCATTCTCTCCTGTGTGACAAATGAAGAAGAATGCCTATTGTCTTCTCTGTGAGAGAGAAGGAAGGGCTCTTATTTCTAGGGCATGGTCTGAGGACACATAATGCAAACTATATTGATGAAGCTAAGCAGGTATAGGTCTAATCAATGGCAGAATGGGTGTCTGTCTGTAGCACCCCCACATGCCCCCTACAGCACCCCAAAAATAGTAGCTTAGGGACACTCACCAAAGGCAGACAAGGACCAGAGCCTTTCTGACCCCCTTCTAATTTGAGCCTTTCAGGCAACACACATTTCAAGTGTGTTTGCATTCATATGGACTAGAAACCTGCTTTAAGAATTAAATGAAACCTGACATTTTCAAGAATCCGAGTTCTAAAGTCTGTGTTTTTTTCCATGTTCTACAGAACTATCACATATGGCTGGCCAGTTATACCAGTTATATCAGTATTACTTGCAAAATGTCTTTTCCTCAAATTCATGTCAGTTCTGATGCAGAGGTTGGACTCTCCCTGTCACTCCTTGCTTTCCAATGCTTTTCTCTTTCACCCACCTCTCTGCAATCTTTTTTCCAAAATGCAGAAAGCAGTAGGAGCGACAGATAACAGCTTCACAAATGGAAAGGATGATTTTGAACCAATTACTTTCCCATTTTGACAAAAATGTCCCTGTTTGCTCAGCTTTCCTCCTGGAAGGGTTAGATTAATCTCATTTCATTGGTCACTTCATTGGTCACTCATTTCATTGGTCACTTCATTGGTCATTTCAAGGCCACTGCTAGGCAATGCCCTTGTACTTCTAGCAAGTGGTGCCAGGTTTCTGTGGACCTAAAGAGAAAGTCCAGCTCTGGACTTACCCACCCCCATGGTTGCTACTTGCACTGGGTCCTGGGACTTCTGAGTAAGGCCAGGTGAAATCCTACCAATAGGTGTGGGCCCTCAACCAGTGCCCCACCTGATGAACCCCTGACTGCTAGCCCCCAGAACTCCACCTGTCTCCATTTTTCAAGCAACGGCAACATTGTCACCTTGCCAGTTCCTGTTTTGTGACACCATCACCATCATTATTCCTAGCAACAGAAATAGCTGCATAAAGTTTTTGAAATTTGATACATCAGACCTGGCAATCCTAGAAATATAGTAAGCTGGGTGGGGATGGGGCAGTAAGGGATGGGGCAGGTGAGAGACAAAAGAAGCCAGCAAATACCACTGTGCCATATCCACACCCAGCAGGGAAATTCCCCACTGCCAGCTTTTAGCCTGTTCTGTGCAGAGTCCAGTAATGGAAAAGCTGGGAAAGCCTTCAGGGCCTATAAATTAAATAGGTTTTAATGGAGCAATCCACAAAAAAATCTCAGGCAGCAGAAGATTGTTCCACCCGGTGCTATTTATGGCATATCAGAAAATGCAGCAGTTTGTATCTGTTGCCTTTTTACATGAAAACATTGATTTTAATAGCAGAAGCCCTTGAGCTGAAACCCATCCTCCGTGCTAATGAAACAAAAAGTGAGGGATTACTGGCATCCCCTGAACGGCCTGCACCTTGTGCCCAGACTGACAGGTATATGGCAAATCAGCTGCACGAGGAAAAGGACTGTTGGAGAAAGGAAAGGGCCAGGAAAGTGCTGGTGATTCACCTCCAGCCCGCTGCTCTGCAGAAAGAGTCACTTTGCCCCACCCTACAGGTCTCAGAGGCTGGCGGTGTTGGCATTTGAATTTGGCACCTGGTAGCAGGTGGTCAATGAACTGTTCAAAGATGGGTCAAATACTGTTCAAGAGGAATCCCCATTTCTATTGTGGTGGCACTCTGAAGATGTAACCCTGCGTAACCCCAGCTTGCTCACATAGCAAGATAATGACGTTCATGCTTTGCATGCAAAAGGTCCCAGTTTCAACCCCTGGCATCTCCAGGTAGAGCTGGGAAAGATGCCTCCTGCAAGATGGAGCCCAGATCTGGCTCAGTAGAAGGCAGTGTTATCTTGAGGAGCTGTAGCTCTGTGGCAAAGCAATGGTTTTACGTATCAGGTAAAACACAGGCTCAATCCATGGCATCTCCAGATAGGATCAGGAAAGACCCGACTGAAGCCCTTTTCAAATGCTCTGACTTGCCCTGACAGAATTTGTCGACAGACAAATCTTATGCTCAGAGTGTCATCCTCCCTGTGATTAGGCATGGTACCGTTATATCCCAAAGATATGAAATACAAGAGCATCTCTGAACATATATAGAGTGCTTTTAACTTACCCCTGAGTAACTCCAGTTTGCTCGCATACCAAGATAATGATGTGGTTCACAAGCAGATTTGTCTCCTCAAGACATCTATCCCTTTAGACAGTCAGTGGCATCTGTTAGGCCCATGGATTCTTCCCTTTCACAATCCTATTATTTTTGATAAAAGCCATTGCCTTGACAGGCAGACTCAGAGATAAGCATCTCCTCCACTAGGCTAGAGATTAAACAACAAAGCAGCAGGTTCCCTTCCTGGTCGGCTCATGCTTCCAGCTGGGTCTCATCATTAAAAACATTTTTTTTAAGTTAGAAACAATGTTGCCATCGAATGCGCATGGATGCCGCAAGGCAGTACCAGGGGAATTGAGCAAATCTCTGACTTTGCAGGGATGCAAAGAGGGGAAAGATAAAGGGGCTGTGTTTTTAATCTCCCCGAACAGTGGGGTTTGGTGTTCCCTAATTGCAAGATGGAATGGCTGATCGCTACCCGGGGCAAGACTCAACGTCATGCTCTTTTTGCAACCTGTCACAGTTTTCCCTGGTTATCTCTTTGCCCAAAGGATCCAGGGGACAGTTCTGCAACACCATGTTTTGCAGTGACTTTGATAATTTAAGAGTCAGAATTGCCAACAGACCTTGGCAACAGGTGAAACAGAAAGGTGGAGGAAGTCCTAACAACAAGGGGTTACATTCGAAAAGGAAGGGTATGGGGCTGAAAGTTACAGCTTATTCTTTCCAAATGCTTCTGTTTAGGGATAAGTTGTGGTCAGCCACTAACGAAAATTCTTGCAGGAGGCCCTCAACTGGATTCGGAATTGGCTCAGACCCCATGAGCTATATTGGTGAGAATCTGACAAAAAAAGATAATCTCTTTTCTGTCAGTTCCCTTTCTGCTCCGAGTGCTGGCACATTGAGCACTGGTGGTAGCATGCTCATGCATTTCATTGCATTGACTCTGGAGAATTATAGCTTGGTTTCACCTGTCCTGCACTTAGCTCACGGTACCAGTCGTGATGGGGAGTTGATTGGAAACCCAGGCCTGCAAAAAGGAAACATGCCTGGGACCACTAGTAGGTTTTAGGGATAAGGTGGGCAGCAACAGCACTGTTGCAAGGAACAACTGAGAGCCCTCGTCCAAATAGACCAGAAGTTCACACGATCACAGATGTATCATAGGTATGTCACATAGAAAACAACTGATGGGCATTTTTTTGGGAGCAAAGGGCTAACATTAAAGACCATTTGCATAAGTGTCTACAAAGCAGCCTGTCCAAACTGAATGCTCATCATTTTCTTCTCTGAGCCAAAGAAGAATATCAGGAAAAAATGATGCTAATGATCTCTAAAAGTGTTGCATATCCAGGTTAATTATGAATGTCGTCACTAAACAAAGCACTCTGTACATTCTCAGAGAGAGCCTTTTAACCATGTTTTCAGACTAAGCCCAAGCATGGAAAGAAAAATATTAGGCTTGATTTTGGTTCCGTTAAGCCATGGGAGAATGTGAGCAAAGAGTAAGAAGGAATCAAAGGCAGAGGTGAGATCGGCAGGCACAATTGCGTGCCTCTGGGAGCCTTTCTGCACATTTTTATTGGGAGCTGTCAGAGGTGCAGTGAACATCCACACAGGTAGCAGGGCCTTTTCAGGATCAGCACCAACATTCTGGATCACCCTCCCTCAGAAGCACCATTCCTTTTAGCATTCAGTTATAAACATGACTTTTTCATGTGCATTATGCGAGTGATTTTGTATTTAAGTTGCTTGGCTGCTGGTTCTTTGCACTTCAGGCATCTTTGTGGTTGGATCATCATTTTTTTGTTGTTGTTGCTCATCTACATACATTTCATTTGTTTTTATTGTCATGGCTCTTGTTGCTTTATGGTTCTGGTTTTGAAGGAAGTTGTCTTGAACTACCTCTGGCAGGGAAGGTAGGAAACAAATATTTGGTAATGAAAATAAATATAATGACATTTAATAAGAGGCATGGTCCAACATGTTTTCACTGCCAGGGTGCAATCTTGGCATCAGCAGCATTGGTGATTTAGTGGTTAGTATAGCTGCTTTCCAAGCAGTTGACCCGGGTGCAATTCCCGGCCAATGCAGCATGTACTTTTGGTCTAGATGACCTTGTGACTCCCTTCCATGATTCTAAGAAGGATGCACCTGAGCATGTATAGAGGACTCTCTCCTATGCTTCCTATCCTCTCCTTCCGTGAGTTGCTCTATGGTTGCAACAAAAATGAGAGCTGGCAGTTGCTCCAGTAATTAAGCCTGAAATAATAACTACCAGAGATTTCCTACATCTTCTCCTGCCTCTGGTAAAAAATTTAGATTGTAAGCTCCTTGGAAGCAGAGATCTGTCTTTTTTGTTTTAACTTTTGCAGTTCAGTCAAGTGCCATGTGCATTGATAGTGATGTATGAATGATCAATATGAATTCATCCAGGTTATAAGCCATGTCTCCAGCAATAAACTTTCTGTATGTGTCTTCCCTAGCACCTGTCTCCAACCTTGCTTCTCCTCACCTTGCTCTTGAAGGCTACATGCCCTGCAACTCTAGTAGCGATTATCTCAGGCTCAATTACAGGAGTAGCTGCCAGCTCTCTTCCCTGTTGCAACCATAAACCTCACTGTACACAGAGCGGCTCCCTTGCGGAGGGGATAAATTTTTCATACAGCAATACAAAAGGCTTGAATAATTAATGGCCCAACCTTTGGAGGGGGTCAGGATGCATACCAAGCGATGCATGCATGCTGAGGAAAAGGGAGCGGGAGACTCACTCCAAAGGTGCATCTCAGACTGTTGATCCAGAGATAACTCTCCCAGTTATAGGATTTCCATGACTCGGAGTTTGACTTGCAGTCTTCAGTCTCACTCTCAGGGACTCCAGAAGCAGAATCTTTGCACGATGGCCAGAACCAAGGAAGAAGTGTTGGACTAGGACTGGGGAAAGACCCAAGTTCAAATCCTCCACTGTCATGAAGTTCACCCTGCTCCAGCCAATGTTTTTCAGCCTAAACCACCCAATAGGGCGAAGATAAAATAGGAGGAGGAGAACCCTGCATATTACCCCAAACTCAGTGGAGGAAGGGTAGGCTATAAATATAAAAATAAAATAAAAATTTTTTGCTTAACTTGATGAGAGCAATTCTCCGCTTGCTGCGCTCTCCTTGAGATGCCTCAGCATGAAAGATCAGCTACAGAGTGAGGTGCCAGAGTGAGGTGCCAGAATATCAGCTACAGAGTGAGATGCCAGCTGCGGTTGCAGGTGCTCTGCTCGCTGCCCCAATGTGGGGCCCTCCAGGCATGGGGTCCAATTTGGCCAAACTGCCCTAAAGATGGCCCTGTCCTAGAGGCATCCACTTAGCAGCTGCTGGAAACAGACTGATGGGCTAGATGGTTCATCCAATCCAGGATGACTCTACTTGTTTATTTGTGGCAAAGAGGCCTACTTACTACTATTCACTTTTGTAGTAGAACCTTCATGTGAAGAGGCAGCCTACCTCTGAATGCCATCTGCTGAGACAGAACAATAGGGGAAAGGTATTCCCTTGTGTCCTGCTTGTCCAGATCCAACAAGATAGTTCTGATGGCAGGGGGAGTTGGTAGAGGGAGGAGGAAAAGCAGTAAAAGATCAGCAGATTAAGCCAAGTTATTAGGAGCCCACACAGAAGTAAAGTGTCCCATACACAAGTTCACTGTTAGAGAGAAATTGCTACTTTCTGGAAAACCTGGCCTGGATTCCCAAGGCAAGTCACTTTGGACAGAGGCGGCTGCTCTGTGGGAGCATGGCTCCTAGCGCTCCAGAGCAGCATAAATATCACCACTAATGAGCCAATTAGTTACGCCAAGCTAGGGAAATATTAGGCACCATAACAGATTGGATCATAAATCATGATGGCAAAGCAGCATCCCTCTGCAACCCACGGCCTGAGCTGTACATTATGTTCCTTTCACAAGCCAAATGCACAACCTGAGCTGGGCCTTTGCTAGGCCAGCCTTCCTCCCCTGAATTTCACAACCAGCCCCCCCATCTGAGCTACAAATAATTTACATCAGGTAGGCAATCAAATTTGTATTTTTCTGCTTCCAGAATTCACAGTTCTGCAGAATTTGGAAGTCCTTTGAGTAGAGCAGTGTTTCTCAAACTGTGGGTCGGGACCCACTTGGTGGGTCACGAGCCGATTTCAGGTGGATCCCCATTCAGTTCAATATTTTATTTTTAATATATTAGACTTGATGCTACCATGGTATATGACTGCATTTGGAGAAATGTTACAGACCTGTACTTTTAACAAGCTACTATGTATATTCTTTTAACAATGACAGTCAATGGGACTTACTCCTGGGTAAGTGTGGGTAGGATTGCTAAGAAGTTTCCTGCTTGATGATGTCACTTCTGGTCATGACATCACTTCTAATGGGTCCTAACAGATTCTCATTCTAAAAAGTGGGTCCCGGTGCTAAATGTGTGAGAACCACTGAAGCAGAGGATACAGCAGGAGAAGAATCAACATGCACTTCATTTCAACACCAGTGTTAGGTCGGAAAACATGTGATCTCTGAGCATGTACAAAGTATGCTTCCTGTATCACTAGGCAACTGCAGCTGGCTTCCACAAACCAGGTCAGTGGCATAAACAGAAGAAACTTGAGGGGATAAGCTGATTCACTGGCAAACAATTAGATAACTGACAGAAGGTGTGGGGCAGGAATGCTGGTTGCTAAGTGGTGATTCATCCTTTCAGTTATAGTCAATTGCTATGTTTACTGTATGTTTTTGGCAGATAAAAGAGAAAATTAATACACAGACACACACCTGGCGTTTACTTTTGATTCACAACCGTCCAATTCAGGAATTTTATATGGGTATATGCATGTTTTAACAAGTATGTTCTAGGTTCCCCCCCATCCCTTCTATTGCATATGCACACTCTTTATTTCTTGAACTTTGAATGAAGTGTGTGATGAGTGAATGAGTGAACTTTTGTATGAAGCTGCTTTCTGCTAAGTCAGACTGTCTAGGTCAGTCTTGCCTACACTGACTGGCAGCAGCAGTCCAGGGTTTCAGAGAGGGCCATTTCCCAGCCTCTCCTGGAGATGCCAGAGATTGAAGCCTTAGGCATTCTGCCTGCAAAGACATTCTGTCTCTAAAACTCAGTTGCAGCTCCTCCTCCGTAGAAAATGCATCTTCACATGACACAGAATTACCACATGAAACTCACTGCCACCAAATTTTCAAACAAGTGTCTTTCCCAGCCCTACCTGAAGAGCTGAAGAATGAATCTGAGGGGGCCCTTGAGCACAGAAACAATGACATTTGACCTAATATGGACATTGACATTTGGACATTGACATTTGACCTAGTCTAATTGATATTTAAGTCCATGTATTATATGCCATACACTAAATAAATAAAAGCACAGAAAGCATGTGCTTTGCCATAGAGTGATGGGCCCATTCCTGAAAAAGAAAGGCACAACCAACGGTGGCACCCTACATAAGAAGTATATCCTGAGACTAAAAAGCCAGAGAAAGGTGCAGCCTCTCTCTGTCCCTGAAAACAAACTCTGGATCTCAAATGCACCTACCAGGCTCTCATTCTAGCAGCTGTGGGGTAGCACCCTGGTACAGAAGGAAAAGAAATGTACAGTTGGGGTGGCAATCATGATCTGACTCAAAGTGCCCTGGCATATTTAATCAGGGTGTAACAGAACCTTTGCTCACAGTTTGGCTAACAAGAAAAGGAAACAACATTTTCAAGTTGTATGACTTGGAAAGAAAAACCACGAAGAGTGCATCCACTCTGTGGATTGGCAGAGTGCCTGTCCTTACCACCAACTTCTCACTGCCAAGGCCTATCCTTGAGCCATTTTCAGTGTTAAGGCCTAGTCCTCAGCACTATTAAAGCCAGGTCCTTGAATTAGGATCTATATGGGGAAAGTGGTTCCAAGTCAGAAGGGAACACTTCCAGGCAGTCAAACTTTTGTTTTAGAAAACTCCAGCCCCTGGGGGCTGGGCTTCCACACATGTGCAGAATGCTACTCCCCTCCAGATAAGGTAAACTTTTTTAGTGTACCAACAAAGGACCTCAGGGACCACACATCCCTCTACATGTGTAGCAAGCCATTTCTTTCTTAAAGGAATCTGTTTCTTAAATGGAACTAAGGACACGATGCCTCTGCACACATGAAAAACTACGTGAAAGAATCAATGTAGGACGGAGTACCTGGAACATGAGCCAAGTTCCTGCTCCTGAATATCCTGTTTTTTTCTCTTTCAATTATACCTTACAGCAGTGGTTCTCACACATTTAGCACCAGGGCCCACTTTTTAAAATAAGAATCTATCAGGACCCACCAGAAGTAACATCATCAAGCAGGAAAATTTTCAATAATCCTAGGCTGCAATCCTACCCATATGTAGCCAGGAGTAAGTCCCGTTTACTATCATTGTTAAGAGAATATACATAGTAGCTTGTTAAAAGGTCTGTAACACTTCCGCAAATGCAGTCACATACCTTGGTAGCATCAAGTCTAGTATATTAAAAATAAAATACTGAAATGAATGGGGACCCACCTGAAATTGGCTTGTGCCCCACTTAGTGGGTCCTGACCCACAGTTTTGAGAAACACTGCAGGCTTACCAAAAGTAGTTAGATAAGAATGGGGTGGGGGTGGGACACACACTAGGCAGACACCCTTTTCTGGCTCACAGCCTCTCCAGTTTGGGCACTGGGACAAAAAGGAGCCAGTAAAACTCTGACCCAGATCCAGACCTGAAATGAACTATCCAGGGTTGCTTCTGCCCCCCCCATCGCCTTGCCTTACCTGCTCTTCTGCATCCAGCTGTGCCACCAGGCCAGCCCAGGCAGCAAGGGCTGCCAGCCACCCCCCTGGCAGATGCGCCACCCCCAAACCTGGGAGAGGAAAGGCGAGCCCGTGCTGGGTGCGTTTCTTTTCGCCCTGCAGGCCGGCGGGGCTGAAACTCCACACTCCTCGCTCGGACACGCGCACGAGTTTCAAATTGAGTGAGTGCTGGAGGGGGGAGGTAAGAAGAGCCTGGCAGGTAAGGCAGCCAACGGCGCTGCAGGGCTACCTACGAAGCAGCCAATGGCGCCCGGGCGCAAGGGGAGGGCCCTGGCTTGGCAGCCCCGTTCTTGGTCTCGCTCCCCGGGCTGTCCTGGGGGCGGCTGCTCAGAGGAAGCCCCGCAACCCACCCCGCCCTCCGCCTTCCCAGGGGCCAGGAAACTCAGGCAGGCCACCTGGCTGCGCGGCAGTCTTCTGACCCGGTGGCGTAGCTAGAGGGAGGCACAGCACTCAGTTTCGCAGGGAGCCTCCCCTCGGCGTGCAAGCGGACCCGCTTCGGAGCCATTCCTGGTGGGGGTAGCAAGAAGGAGCAGGCCCTCGTCTGGCCCAGTGGCGTAGCGGGGGGGGGCAAAGCACTACGTTTTGCAGGGACCCTCCCCTTCGGAGCCATTCCGGGCGCCCGCCTCCCTTTTGCTCCCACCACCCAGGAGAGGGGAAGGTCCGCTTGCATGCCAAGAGGGGGCTCGCTGCAAAACTTAGTGCTTTGCCCCCTCCAGCTACGCCACCGCGAGCACCCACCTCTGCGCAGCAGCACGGACCTCGCGCCGGCTGCCCAGTTGGCCTCTGCTGTGGCTCGGCTCTGCGCCACGCCCCCGACCAGCGGCGCCTGCAGCGTCTAGCCGAGCCGGAGGTCAGGTCCTGGCCAGCCACCCTCTTTGTCGTCCGAGGCCGGCTGCTTCCTCTCGGCTGTCGGGCTTCCTCTGCCCGGGCCTCCCGCCCCAGCCCCTCTTTTCCGCGCTCCGATCCCCGCACCCTTTCCTCGCCCGCGCGGCTGCAAGAAGCTGAGCATCGCAGCAGGATCGCGGCGCGCTGCGCCTCCCCTCTCCAGGCATCCTGGCTCCTCCTGGGAAAAGAAAGGCCTTCGTTGTTCCGGCGACGTGGGTGGGCAGCAGCTGTTTTGTTTTCCACCCAGGCACATGCAAGACGTCCTAAAGCACAGAGAGCCTCTGACCATCAACAGAGTGCCCTTTGAGCAGGGGCCTGTGGTGGGTGGGGAGGCAGTGCCGCCATGCCATGGTGCCAAGTGGGTGCTTGCAGAACAACAGCTTGCAGAGCAACAATAAAAGTCCCACAACAGCTGCACTTTTCAAGGGCTTTTCACTACCTCACCTGCCTCCCCACCCACCACACATCCCTGCCTTTAAGGCCAGGGCTTTGCACCTGGAAGGAGAGTAGGAGTGGACAGTCTGACAGCACACTTTTCCAGTTCTCAAACAGGAAACATTTAAGATACTGTTGCTCGTAGCAGCTTCCCAAGGTCTGAGACAGGGAGAGGCCTTTACTAGCCCTGTCACTTTAGAGCAGGGGTAGGTAAACATTTTGGCTGGAGGGCCACATCATCTCTCTGACAATGTGTCAGGGGCTGGGGGAAAAAAAGAATTTACATTCAAATTTGAATAAATTCACATAAATTTACATAATTAGAGGTGGAACTTATATGGATGAATGAATTTATTTCTGATTTTATTTATAATACACATGAGAATTATAATACAGTCATGTAGAATCACATGAGAACTATGAACTGTTTGCCACACGCTTCTTGCACAATGAAAACATACAAACCAAGCCAGAAACACATAAAGACATGGTAAGTTGTTCAGAGGCATTGGGGTGGGGTGGGGTTAAAATAATGCCCAGGGAAAAGCAGAAAACACATGGAAACTATAAAAGACCTTACTCTAACTTGGCCTGCAGCTCGGGTCAGGCGATTGCAACTGGCAGTCGTGGGCTAGTGTGGCCTCCAACAGTGTTCAATGGGCCAGAGGCTCACTGAAGATTGGGGACTACCTGTGGCTTAGATTACGAGTCCCTGAGGGCTGCAGATGGCCCCCAGGCTGGGGTTTGCCCATCCCTGCTTTAGAGTGTTTATTAGCTACTGATGCCAAGGACTAAAATTGGGGCCTTCTTCAAGCACGAGCATTCCCATGCCAGTAAAGAGTGGTATCCATGCATGAAGGTGTCCAATCAGACCATTGGCCAGCCAATGTAACTCATTACTGTCTACTCGAATTGGCAGTGGCTCTCCAGGGTCTCAGGCAGAGAGAGGCTTTTCTCAGCCCTGTTACCTCAACTGCTTTTTTTGTAAAGGGTTTTGAACTGGGGACCTTCTGCATGCAAGCAGATGAAACATGCCCCCTCCTCATATATATGCTGCACTCAACCATTGATCCATTTAGCCAAGTACTTCCAACTTTAGCTGGCATCATCTTTTCCAATCCTGAATTCCTGTAACAGGCAATCCAGGAGTTAGAACCTGCAGTTCTCTTGCAAGGAGAGGTCTTTCCAAGCTCAGCTATTTGGATCCTTTTACCTAAAGATGCTAGGGACAACTTATTTATTTTTCACATTTTTATACTGCCCTTCCTCATGCATACTTTATTGTGCCACCTATCTAGTACATTCAGGCCCATTTAATTGTTTATAATGATGATTTTCAAACTGTGTTCCCGTGAATTCTGTGGCATGTTGGATGTTTATTGGATTTCCTGAATGGGAAGTTCAGAAATGGCAAAGCAGCTTCCCTGAAATACAGATTACCTACCATGACTGATCTTCCCCATATGATATGTGCAGATGCAGGGTACAGTGCATGTGTCCTAGGACGCATGCTTCATTCATTTGTAGGACATGTAGGTATCCTGAACCAGTCCTTAAGCCAGTCACTTGCCTAAGCAAAGAAATGCCACTGCATTACACTCAAGGTGTTTGATGCCAGAATTAGAACTGCTCCATGAGAAGTATTAAATGAAAGCATGGGTGGGGGAGGGGGGAGGATGAGCCCCACTGCCCTCCCTACATCAATCCCCTTTGCTACTGGCCACACTAACCAGTCTGTCCCCAGGCAGTGGAATATAATATATCAGTGGAATATAATATATCAGTCTGATTTATGTGGTCCTCCAAAAGCTGGAACTATAGCCTCTTGTTTCAACCTAGACTTGCCAGTATTAACCTCTGGAATCTGTTTCCAGAGAAGAGGAAACCTAGTTAGGTTTGGTGGGTTTGTTTGTTTTGGTTCAGGCCTGCAGACTGGCTGTAGTGAAGAGTATCTCTGGGCATATGCAGAGTGACATTCCTTCAATGGTGGGTGCAAGACTACCAAAATATCACTCAAGAGCAAATTTGCCACCCAGCTGAAGTAGCCCTCAGCTGTTCTCTGTTTTTCAGGATGTTTTGTGTTCAAATGTTATTTTAAACGTTGACCCATCCTATCCTCAGAGAGCCACCACCACTTCTCTCTGTATGCTTTTTTGAGTCTTGGGTCTTCCAGCTACAGTTTCTACTGGCTGCTAGATATTTCTATGATCTCTTCCAAACTGTCAAGTTTTGCTCTTTCCTTCTTTGTTGTAAAATCTTTTTCCTTTCTTTTATTTCCTCATTCCATTTTTCTTCTGTTCTTTTCCACAACCCTTTCTTGTCTCAGTACATTATGGTATTTCCAGATAGCCAGGCGGACTGACCTACATCCTTTCACTTCCTCCTCTCCCACTCATGGGGCCCCTTTCCGGCAGGCTCACCCCCCCCCCCAGCACACTGAGAAATGCTCTCTCTTCCTGCCAGCTCAACAAAGAGGGGAGAGCAGTAGGGGCTGAACATCATCATCTTCTCCTCTTAATAGTAGCAAATAGCACATGTTTTGTTGCATCAGCCATCCACACCATCTGTCTGTAAAGAGAGCCCTGCTGGATCGGTCCAAGGGTCAAATGAGTCCATCATCCTGTTTCCAACAGTCACTTCTGGGAAGACCACAAGCAGGGGAGAAAATAATAGCCTTCCCCTGTTATTTATCTCCAGCATCTGGTACTGAAGAGGTACACAGCCTTTGCCCATGGAGGCTCCACTTAACTATCATGGCTAATAGCTGTTGTTAGACTTCTTTTGCAAGAAGAGTTCTGCTGGATTAGAACAAGGTTCACTGAATAGACCTCATGTAATCAAATAACAACATATAATATAATCTAATAATAATGAGCTAATAAAAATCTAATGATTAAAGGGCCAGGGATACTTAGGAATAACACTCAGGATGCAGACCAGTCCTAACACATGCAATGTTTAATGTTCTGTTTTTTCCCCTTGCATATAGCAACAGGCAGACTCATATCCTTCCTTCCAGAACTTCCCCTGCCCTTCCAGTCCACTCTAAATGCTGGGATTGACTGGCCTGTGAGTTACTCAGAGGATTTTAAAATACTGATCTGGCTCAAGGAACAGATTCATCAGAAACATCACAGAGTCCAATTTTCAGTTCCCAATGATGGCCTGCCAAATGCCTCAGAGAAGCCCACAATTAAGGCAATAGCCTTCCCCATAGTTTGTCCCCAGAACCTGTTTGTATGAAACTATCCCCCTCCTGTACATTTGTTATTGTCTGGACACAGTGCTGCCATCCCTGGCCCTGTGCCCACCAAGCCTCCCTGTAGAATCTGCCATCTCCCATGTATGGGGGGGGGGCAGGTATTGAGCCCCTTGCCAAGGTCATCAAGACAACTGAATAGTGCACTGCTAATGAACAGGCTACCTACCCCACAGCGAACACTACAGCGACTGGGCGAGCCACAGTCAGGTCCTCTGAAGATTTATGCCTTTCTTGTCCTGAAGCAGGCTTCCTGGTTGCTAGAGAAACAAGAACACTATGGAGGTGGGTTCTGGGCTGGAAAGGGGGCAGGGCTGCACATGCCCATAAGGCAGGCTCCCGTAGAAAGAGTTCATTCAGTGTCTGAGGAGCTGGTAGCAGAAGGGTGCAAGGTTGAGGGCTTGATGGCTACAGACATGGGGTGTGTACAGGCATACGGAGGCTGTCCTGTGGTGGTGATGGGGAGGAGGAGGAGGAAATGGGTGCTGTATAACTCCTGCCTTCTCAAAGCTGAACTGAGACAACTGAGGAGGGTTCTCTAGTCTGGGCAGCAAGATCCTTCTCAGATGGATGGAGAGGGATGACCCACAGACCCAGCAAGTTGGTACTGCGAGTACAAGGTGGAGCTCCCCCTCCAACCTGGGCAAGGGGCTGGGAAATCCCACAGTGATCAAGACTGTTGGTAGAAGTTTCTGTTGTATCAGACTGAGGTTCAGACTCATCCAGGGGCAAACAGTGGCCAACCAGATGTCCCAAGACGCTTTCCCAATAGTTTTCTCTCACTATGTACCATCCAGCTGTTGAAATTCAGTGGCAACTTCTGGATAGCTTCTGGTAGCAGCTTCTGGATAGCGATGCCGTTAAGTATGGCAGTGTGTGAGATAGTCAGAACTAACCCATGGAAACGCAACTGACCTGGAAGTTCTGCACATGTACCACTGAGAAGAATGGAAGTTGTGCAAGAGGTACAGAACAGATTGTTGTTTCATTGAGACTTAGGCAAGAGAGCTTCCAAGTGGTTTGTGTCCTCATGGGAATTGGTGTGTAGCAGAGTGCCATGTTGGTTTTTGAGATAGCTTGAGTTAGCATACCTTGAAGTAGATCCATCCACCCATCTTTCTTCCTTTCTCTCTTCTGTCTTACAAAAGGGAAATTTAAATTTGCTTGAATGGGGGCTGGGAGAGAATGGGGGCTAGGGGTGTAGAGAATATTTACACCCATGACCTCACTTCCTGAACTTTGGCATATGTAAGGACAAGGACGCAGGCCACTGCTTGCCATGACACTATCTGCCTTTCCCTGCTCACAGAATAAAAACAGCTACCCTGGCTGACATGATACAGAGGCCAGCAGTTGGAGATGGACAGATTCTTGAATAGGGAGGAGAAGGAAGTGGGTGTGCTCGCCCTGTCAGTGTTCACTCCTTTTTAAAAGTAGAAAAATCAACAGAGTCTGGTTATGCAAGCCTCACAGAGAATTTTTGGGGTGCGTGTGTGTGCTTTTTGTGTAGGTGTGTGCAGTGCTTTTTTGTAAAAAAAAAAAAAAAGGTGCAGGAACTCACAACTTGTTAATCTTTTATTTATTTATTTATTTATAAACCATTTTTTATTGGAGAAATAAAATATGTTTATGTGCTTCTCCCCTAAAGATGAACTTACTTCTGAGTAGACATGCATAGGATTGGGCTGTCAATCTCTACATCCCCTTCCCCCTAGCTATTTTTTCTACACATGGGGAAAAATACTGTACAGGTGCACTTGTAGCGTGTAGTATGTAGTGTGGCACTACTTCGAGGAGAGGAAGCAGTGAATGGATTCCAAAAAATGGCTTACATGAGTTCCATGTAGTAAAATTACTCTAAGCAACTGTGGGAGTAAGAACAAAAAAGGAATTCTTACATGAGAGGGATCCTTAGGTGCACACAGAAACAGGTACTTTTGCAAACAAGCGATTAAATATGGTTTAATTCAGGTATCAGAATACTCTGTGTCTTTGGGAAGGCACTTGGCATGCAATTGTATGTTCTCTGCTGCCCTGAGCAGCTGCTGTGCATTGCTGGAGAGGAGCTGCAAACGCTGGCTGGCAGAGGGCATGCTTGTGAGGGAAGGACGAGGAAGATCTCTGGCAAGGCTGGACAGCATGTTGTACACACGTAGAATCCCTTTTCACCTGCCCTTAGCATGTGAAAACGGGTGCAGATATATCTCTCTGCCAGGTTTAAGAGCCCAATCCTAGGTATGTCTACTCGGAAGTAAGTCTCATTCTAGTCAATGGAGCTTACTCCCAGGAAAGTACCTAGGATTGCAGCCTAAGAGCCCAATCCTATGCATGTCTACTCAGAAGTCCACTTTAGTGAATGGGGCTTACTGTGGATAGGATGGCAGCCTTAGAGTCCAATCCTGTGCCTGTCTATTCTGCCTCTGTTTTGCTCCCCGCCCTCCTGGAATGCCTCCGAAGGGGAGGGGCCCCTGCAAAAAGGTGCCAGAACTCCGTTCCCCCACGTTCCATTAGAAAAAAAGCCCTGGGTGTGTGTAGTGTGCTTATCACAGCAACTCCTTCTGCCAGGGGAAGAACGGTTCCCTCTCTATGGAAGTCTTCATTTGGTGGGAAAGGTGTTCTGTTGCTGATGAGGTATAAAAGCAACAACTTTTAACCTTTGCCCAACAACCACTTAACCTTTGCCCAAATAAGTTTACTTCATTAATCTGGCATGAAGATGAAATGTACTTTCTGCAGCCACCCGACTCGCTTTTGCTTCCTGTTTAGTAGAGCTAGGTTCATCCAGCATTCAGGCTTTCAGCAGCCTGCTCTGTAGTGCTATAAGCTTAAACGCTTATAGTGACCTGTGTAAACAAGAACACTTCACTCTGGTAAGATTTTTAACAATGTTAATGGGCTGCCCCCCCCCCCCCCACCAGCACTATCCGTAGATAACTGAATCTGCAGATATGGGATCAGCAGATATGGGAGCTAACTTGTATACAAAAACTGAACTTGAACAATAGGTGCTGATCAGTTTCAGTTTAACATTCAATGAGTCCTGGGGTACAAATGACCCCAACATCAAACTACTTCCTCCAATTAAAGAAAATTACAAGTGGGGAGAGACATGAAACACCACTGGGCAATTTACTACATTAAAATTGAGGGGAAAAAGCAACTACAGAGTTTTAGAAGACTGACATCAAACTAGTGTTAATTTTTTTCCACTTCTCTGGAAAATCCGAGGGAAGCTCAATTACTGCATGGAACTTTGGTATAGCACTGTGGCTATGAGCTGAAAGTCCCTGTGCACTGCACCGTGTGAAGCAGTGAAGGAAGGACCAGTGTGGCATGACTTGATGACAGCTCAGGACTATTGGCAATGATGTCATCAGTAATTGCCAGGCCATCTCATGCTTCACTGTCAGCCACCTTAACTGATGCCAGTTGACCATTATGATATCTTTAATTCCACATGAGGGAGAAGGATATAAAGTATTACACATGGACATTTGTTTGCTTTTGAAAGCAGACAAAAACTGTTTCAAAAACTACACATTTTGCCACTGAATTCAAATATTTATATTGAACCATGAGCATGAACAGACTGCACATATCCCAAAAGTTGAACTCTGGCTTCCAAACTTAATTTTGCCCAGAATTCCAAGCAGTTTCAAATACGTCTGGAGATGAACAAATGTTATACAGTCTAGATGTTTTTTTTTTTTAAAACCCACAGTCATGAGGAGTTTGTGTAAACTCATCCCTCTGACAAGAACAGACTAGAAGCAATCTAATAAACACAGTTCATGAGTTCACAACCAGCATTTTTATAGATAAGCTGGTCAAATAAGGTATTGTCTCAATGGCTCTTTGCTTCTCAAATAACTTATGATGGGTGAACTCCCTGCAGTCTGATTCAGAATTTACAAGATTTCTCACTTAGGAAAAGGCTTGTTGAAGACACTTTTGCTCAAGCTGTGTAGTGACCTGTGCAGACTTTCATTTTACATTCTGAACAGAATCAGAACACCTTGAGGAAAAAAAATGACGCTAGAGTCGTAATGCTTCTGGACTGCCTCGATTCGGACAAATTTGTATTCTGAACAAGGTTATGACAAATTTTGGTGACATCACTGCAGAGAATGGATAACACCAGACTTCAGGGTCTGCTAGCAAAATTGATTTTACAGCTGGCACACTTGTTTTCACAACTAAGGTGAGAGCCACAAGCACAACTGAAAAGAGAATACAGTGTAAGAATTACTCAAAGGCTCCTACCCCCTCTGCTATATTTTTTTAATGAGTCATCATGCATATATGAGGGACAGATGGCAGGCATGGCAAGGAGTATTGTTCCCCAGCTTTCTTCCTTGAGAAAGCAGATCTGAATGGAAACTGCAACTGGTTCCAAAGCTGCATCCAGATTGCCAATGAGAGCCACACAGGGGAAGCACATTACTCCCATCCTGCAGTAACTACACTGGGCTTTCTACCTGTTTTCATGTCCAAGATGTTGGCCATTATCTTTAAAATCCTATATATAGGGGGATGCCAAAAATTTATGGCCCTGGGTGTCAAATGATCTCGGTATGCCACTGATGGCAGCAGTAGCCTCTTTATCCTTCCAGTGCTGGTAGAGAAAGAAGGAGGAAAAAAAAACAGCTGTGGTTCCAAATCATTTCTTTCTGCCTACTTGGTATTTATGGAGCATCAAGTAGGCAGGGAAAGGAGATTTGGATCTTGCCTCTTCTCTTTACTAGCATTGAGACACGCTCCTTGCTCCACTCAGCTGCTGCTTGTAAGGAGCAAGAGCAAGGAATGCTGAGTAACACAGGAGCTTGCTTGCTCTATCTCTGCATGATACCCCGCCCTCACCTTGTCTCCTTCAGACCAACCTCTACAGTAGGAATGGGGAGTGTTTTACTACATTTATTTCCACTCCACTCCATGGGCAGAGACTCAAAGCTTTGCAACAAGAGTTTTAACATAAATGTAGCACATATCCCCCCAAAGTGAAATCTAGCCTCTATTTTTTTTTTTTTTTTGCCCCAAATTCCAAATAGTTTTGGAGATGAACATTAAGCCATTCCAGATTTTTAAAAAACTAAGGGCGCAATCCTAACCAACTTTCCAGCACTGGCATAGCTATGCCAGCGGGGCACGTGCTGCATTCTGCAGTTGGGGGGCAGTCACAGAGGCCTCCTCAAGGTAAGGCAATGTTCGTACCCTTACCTCCAAGTTGCAAAGTTGGTTAGGATTCCAGCCTAAATTCATATGTTTCACAGGAAATACATCCACTGTTTTATGTTGCAGTTTTATTTGATTTCAAAGGGGTTGTGCAAACTCATCCCTTCAGCCTGAATGAACCAGATGTCATTCAATGCACCTAGCCAGTGTTTTAGAAGATCACATATTGTCTCCCTTTGTCAAATAATTGAGACCAGCAGAATTCAGAGTCATCCAGTGACACTGGTTGGTAATGGATCAGTGAGTCAATCCTAATACAGACTGAGCCAGAGAGACTTAAAAAATATAGTCACCACCTAACTCTAAACTTTAATAGACTTCTTGGTACTGCAACTCATGCAACAGCTACCTGTAAGGCAGAATATCATCACTGCATGGGCACTTGCATAGGTATGAGCCCCTAGCAATACCCCACAAGGCTCCAATGCTGTCCATGCTCCTAAAAGATTCAGATGGTGGGGCATTATTAACCTGATAAGGCTTTAACAGTTCTTGCCAGCAGATGGAGCTCTTGTAGAATGTTTTTGAGAGCACAGCCTTCCAGTCCCATAGCTCTTTGAGTAGTAGAACGAAAGAGGTTAAGAGCTGACCTTCTCTGATTCTATCTTTGGTACCAGTATTGTAGCTACAGGGAGGGCGGCATGGTAAATGTTGCAGGCAGTGCAATGTGCCATGTAGGTGGTTCCTCCCACTTGCTGTTAGCCATTCTGGACAGTGATGGCAATGCAGTTGCTTTTGCTACCCAGAATGGCTCCAATGGCAAGTGGAAGAGGCCACTTACATGGCACATTGCAATCCCTGTAAACTTACTATACTACCCCCTTTGGTACTATACCACACTATTCTTTGGTACTATGGATAACGGCAAAATATTTAATTAATATTGATTTTTATTAATAGGGGACATAGATTCCTGGCTCTTGGAAGTCAAACATCATATATATAGGTAGAACTTGAGAGCCTGATCCAGGAGTGAAGCTGAGTTAGCGATGTGGTTGCCCAGAAAAATGGTTGGGGGGGGGGGGGGAGAACAGAACATATTGTTTCCTAGGTTTTGGAGGATTTAAAAACTTTTTCCAAAGTTTTCTGGTGCAAAAATAGGAATTATGGCAAAAAAATTGAAAGCCTCTTCAGCAACATTTTCACTTTCAGAGGAAGAGGGATAAGCGAAAGGGGCTTCAATAACAATACAGAGTTTGAAGATTAATCAGAAGGACTAGAAAGGGGGCATCATTTATGAGCAATCCTGTCTCTCACCAGTTTTTGTGATGCAGTGACACCAATGGAGCACGTGCCCTGTCATATGGTGAGGATTACCATAAAAAATGGTTAAAAATGGTAAATATTTTTTACTAACCTCTCCATAGGCTGCCTGGCTGTCAGTGGATCTTCTTGGACCTATGTGAGGCATTTTTCTGGTGCAAGTCTGAGGAGAGTCAAGGGACACGTCTGGGCCGGGGCATAGGATCTTCGGGTCTGCTCCTTCCACTAAGATCCTCCCTTCCTACCCCCTCCTGCTTCCTGCCTGGCCTGATTCTCCCCTGAACTGACCCTGCTCATTCTTGCCGCCACCATACCTACTGTGCTGGGTGTCTGGAATCTGCTGGCAGGCATGCGAAGTCTCCAGTGCTGGTGGCTCTGGTGTTCATGATAGTAGCACGCCTTTCACAGCACCGTAACAGGACTACTTCTTCTCCTTCTTCACAGTATTTGTATACCACTTTTCAACAAAAGTTCACAAAGCAGTTTACAGTGAAAAAACTTATGGCAGCGGGTCGCAATAGCTGCTGCTGCTGTAGGCCCTGCATTGGATTGGACTGTCAGTCATTTTGGAAGGGATACCTAGACCTAAAGGTCAGCAAGGAAGAATGGTGGAATCATGAGGGAAGATGAGAACTCTGGGCTTGCACTGAAGATTGTGCTGGTTGATTTATGTATAAGCATGGGGGCCTCTGCCCCATGTTAATCAGTGTCACACTTTGGAATTGCAGATGAGATTTCCAACTCATCCACTAAAATGTTCTGAATGACATTTGTGACAATATGTGCCCATGGAACTGTCTGCAGTCTGATAAACTAGGGGTGTGTGTGTGTGTGTGTGTGTGTGTGTGTGTGTGTGTGAGAGAGAGAGAGAGAGAGAGAGAGAGAGAGAGAGAAGGTAAGCAGGGTGTATATTAGTCTTCTCATCTTGTGTTCTTCCTTCCTTGTTCTGGGCCCAGTTCTATCCAACTTTCCAGCACCAGTGCAGCTGTGTCAACAGGGCTGCACCCTATGGTGGTGGTGGTCTTTCTTCTCTCACCTTGAGGCTGAGTTGCAGCTGCATCAGTGCTGGAAAGTTGGATTGGGCCCTCTGTCATTCACTTCAGCCAGTGAGGGGCTATTTGGCCTGGGCCCAATAAGTGGCATAAAGTTAGAGCTGAAGATGCTCCAGGAAGCAATGTATTTGTTCTGAATAATCCTTCTTCCCTCACATTGATGGAGATTTATTATCCCATGCTGTCAGGAGCTGGCTGCACGCACTTGTGGTTCATTGTTGATTTTTTGCAAAGATTTTCAAGGACAGTCAGGCAACAACTGGGGCTATTGATGGGAGATTGCCAAATGCATGGGTGCCAGGACCAAGAGGGCCTGTTTTTTCAACAACCACTCAGAATGCATTCATAACAGAGAGCATCTGAGCATGCATCTGAGTCTTGCTGCCACCATCAAGTAACTACAACCTACCTTTTTGTATCAGGGACAAGAAAGAGAGGCTTCCAAACCAAAGGGTTTGAGGAGTCCTGGAAAATTTGAGTCCTAGCAGTACTCAGTTTAGATATGTGCCCCTGATCCCCATACACAGATATCTTCCCTGCTTTCTTACAGCCCAGTCCTATTGGTGGGCTTCGCCACTGGGCTCCGCCAGTGTTCCAATGGCAGAATGTGCTTTCCAGTCATTGGTAAAAGGTGCGCTGGAAGCATGCTTAGCCACCCACTTCCAGACTGCTGCTGGAGAGGCCCAGCATATGATGGCAAACAGAGGAGTGACCACCACTGATGGTAAGTCAGTGGCCGAGTGGAACAGGGTAGGGGCAGAATGGGGTGGATTGGGGGAGAGCAGGAGGCATGTCAGGAGGCCAGAGGGACTGGCACTTGGTGCAGGCAACCTGCGCTATCCCCCCGCTATCCCCTTCCTTATCCCCTTTCTCTCCTTGGACTTGTGCCAGCTAATGAGCCAGCTGAGCCTCTGAGGAGTCCCATTGGCGATTGGGGACTTACAAAGTGGTAAGGGGAAATATTTTCCCTTGCTTTTCCCAAGCTTCCCAATCTGCCCCCTACAGCATGCAGGCAGTCCATTTTGGTGCAGCTGCCTGCTGTGGTGGTGGGAGGAAACCACAGGATTGGGCTGTTTTCATATCAAATCCCCCCCATGCCTCCTAGTATGGAGGCAAACATCGCATTTACAAAAGCCTAATTTGAAGCAGTGGCATTTAAATGGATTAGAGCCTGGGGATTTATAATGGATTAAAGGACAGATTAAAAGGAAAGCTTGGATGGAAACTGAGCTGTGAGCTGAGGCTTTCAATGGCCTCCTGTGCTGCTGTCAGTGTTAACCTCCTGCACAGAGATCACTTACCCCAAGGAATGCCAGGTGTCAAAATGGGGATTTCAAGTAATACTATTTAACAACTAACAGTGGGCACATTTGGGGTGAATTTTAATTGTGAGGAAACTATTTAAAAATAATCAGGCTGATATCAAATGGTCTCCCAAATTCAGTGCCGAATTCGCAAGTGGGAAAAATTGGGATGGGGGTATTTTGGCTCTTGGGGGACACACAAAATGGGGCACAAAAGAAGCAGAAGGGGTGACATAAGAACATAAGAACAGCCCCACTGGATCAGGCCATAGGCCCATCTAGTCCAGCTTCCTGTATCTCACAGCGGCCCACCAAATGCCCCAGGGAGCACACCAGATAACAAGAGACCTCATCCTGGTGCCCTCCCTTGCATTATAAATGATGGCAATGCATTTCTGAGCTTCTAGTGGTCACCGTTTTAATTTCTCATAAGCCCCCTGGAAATCATTCCCAGGGGGCTTACATAGCAAAAAGAATGAGAAGATGCTTGCCTGTCCCCAAAGGGGCTCCTAATTGAAAAAGCAATGTGACAGCCTCTGGGAGGGATGCTGTGCTGGAATGAATAAAGGCAGTTGCTCTCCCCCTGCTAAATATAAGGAAGCCATATCTTTAAAAAGATGTCTCTTTGCCCAGTTAGTG